>NC_138173.1:50307395-50922871 GCF_964165515.1 Mesoplodon bidens | reverse complement strand
CTAGGAGCACCGTTGTTTTTTTTTTTTTTCCTTGTTAGAACAGAAACTGACTCCAATTTAAAACAGACTTTTCAGAACTTCTCTGCACAAAATCTCTATTTATGCTTTTATTATTGCTGTTGTCATAAGGACAGATACTAACTCAAATTATTTTACTTAATAGGGGCTTTATTGTACATAAATAAGGAAACAAGCCCCTTTTCATATAGACTATCTTCCCAGAAGCCAAGGGAAGCCACAGAACCAGATATCAGGAAGGGCAGAAATCAGAATAGAACTCATGGAGGTTGGAATCAAAAGGTCATTCAGAATCTAAGGCAGCTCTAGCAGCAAGAGCCCATGGATATTCAGTCCAGATCTACACCTCTTAACTGACTCAGTTATTCTCTGCATACCTCTTATTTTCTGTCTACTTCTCTTCCTGATACCCTCTGGTTTATTCTTTTCATACTCGGTAGTGCAGAGTCTAAGAGAAGTAATCTAACGGGCTCAACTAATAACACTTTATCTTTTTTGGAACAGATTTTTGGGACAATATCACATAGGCTGTTGTCCATGCTATGGATCTGCTAACGTTGGCTCAGTTGCCCATTGAGTCTCATCACCTGATGCAATGGATCACATGGCACAGGGCATGGATTATACAACCTGGCTGCCTGAAACTACCTTCTCAGCAGGACAGTATTCCTTAGAAAATCTGTTGCGTGACCGCATCTTTGACCTTGGAGAAGAAAAAGAATAAAGAAGAGAAAGGAAGAGAAAAATCCTCCTCCAGAATGAACAACTAATGAATCTAACTGAAACAAACTGAATAATTTAATCCATCTTCATCATCAGATATCATGAAAGGAAAACATATCATTTTACTATAATATTCTATCTTGACAAAAAGTGCTTAACAATCTTATATTAATTTATTCTTTCTGCATCCCAGAGAGATTGGTCAGTTTTGTTTGCCTACTCACAAAAGTAGATTTGTCACATAGTTAGAATTTGTACTCAGCATTCCAGGACATGAGTCTGTTTTTAATCTAGACCAACTAGCTTCCAGCCACTGTGACACTGGCTGCTATGAAAAACACACAGATCTTTTTTACTGCACCAAAAAAAAAAAAAATCAATCCATATTGGGAAATTAGACCTCTCCTTGCAACTATCACTTTGAGAAACAGCCATTTGTTTCTGTGGGAGTGCAGAATGAACCTGGCTGTTTTAAATAGATGACCTAAGAAGCCCATTACAGATGAATCAAGATTGGATTAGAAAATAAATGTGAACAAAATCATCAGAGTTAATGCTGTGAAATGGCCTAAGTTCATTTTCAGTAGAAGTGCCAATTAGGCTGAATTATTGATAATGCCGCAAAATGTGGTAAATGTAATGCAGTGTTTGGGTAGGATTCTGTTTAGTTGGTTTTTGGTTTTAAGCCACCGAATTTTTAAAACCCTAATGCCCTTAAATCTGAGATGGGATGTGACCACAACATGTCTTATATAAAGTCTGTATTATTCTCTTCCTTCTGTTGTCTAATCTCCCATCTCTCAGCACTGAGATGATGAAGAATAGAAGTAGCCATAGTGTAAGGTCAGACAGGGGTCCATTAGCACAATTTTATGTAGTATCTTAGATGGGCAAAAGAAAGTCTTCCTCTCCATCTACTCCTATGTCCAAAAGCTACGGTTCAATTTGGCTACAGCCTTAAAAGCGGTAGTGAGTAGAATAGGGATGACCCAGCAAGGCTAATACTCAAACTATACTCCTGAAAATAATTACCAGTTCCTTCAGACGTAATTCATGACTACAATGCTTTTAAATTCTTTTAGGAATCATTGCCAACATGTGCACTGATACTCAAGTTTTTGTAGTCACCAGGGCTCCTACATGGTGATTTAGCTATTAAGCAAATAATGTCCATCAGGTTAATCTTAGGTAAACAGCTGTGTTGCCATCTGATTAATAATACATGGAAGCTGTTTCTGAACATGTGGCTCTTTTTAAAAATTTTTATTGGCGTATGGTTGCTTTACAATGTTGTGTTAGCCTCCACTGCACAACAAAATGAATCAGCCACACACATACAGATATCCCCTCCCTTTTGGACTTCCCTCTCATTTAGGTTACCACAGTGCTGAACATGTGGCTCTTTGAAAGAATGTATAACAGGCTTCCCTCTTAAAAGAGCTTTCAACTGGGAAGTTTGGATTCATACAGTCCAAAGAATAAAATCTGTGTCTAAGGATTTGGTTGTTTTCATTATTTTAATGTTTTGTTATGTGGTGAGTTTCTTCTCCCTTCACAGTCTTCTATTCAACACCAAGGCAATAAAAACTAACATTGTTTTGCAAATGCAAGTAAAAAGTTTACTTATTCCTTATGCATAGTTCTAATTGAATGATATATTCGTAACATTACCCCTGATATTTCACATCTTAATAGACATTTTACATTATTGTTTTTGTGCTGCAAGCAATACTGTTTTGAACCAAGTATCCTTTAGAGCACCTTCTTCATCTGGCTACACATCTCTGCATCAGCACCTGAGTCAGATGCTCCAAAATACTACTGCTATCTATTCAATAAACAAGTATTGAGCCTTTGTTATTCCCTAGATCCTGCAACCCCCCTGTCTCTTTACATACTGACTACGATCTGCAGACAACCCCATTTAGACAGCCACATTTTCTCGGGCCAATCCCAAGTTCAGGCAAACTCCATTAGGAATGGAGTTTAGGCATCTCCATTCACCATTCTTTGACTTGATCTCATTATTCTTTCTGCTAGTGCAGCCTTCCTACATATTTAGTATCTGAGTTCCTAGGCTATTAATGCACTCAAATCTTTGGGACTAAAACCTTTCCTGCATCGTTTAGTCCTCTACTGTTCTCTTGACCCAGGATATCTCAACCTTGTACCCCACGGGTGGGACTTTGCTTCCTGCTACTCTTTTTCCTGATACCCACTACCGTATCCAGGATCCCAGAAGATCACTTGCTCTCACACCCGTTATCACAATGATATTCCCCTAGTTGAAACAATTGCCCTGCTACACCCCTCCCACCTCATCCCTACCATCCCAGGCTACTAGCCTAGCTACTTTTATATAATAATTCACTCACTGACTTCTGTATTCCAACTGCTGAATTGGAGTTTTTTCTCTGCCTGTAAATGGGACATGTGGGAAAAACAGTGGGAGAAACCAGTTCCAAGTCCTGGACTCTCTCAACTTGGCCTGTCCCATTGTAATTCACTATCCACAGTTAGTTTTCCTAACATAAGGAAGAAAACAAGGATACCAAGGTATCTGATCTTTAACAGGAGACAGAATCTGTATAGTCTATCAGGAAAAAGAATGTTATTAAGGTGGATCCAACCATCTACAATTTCTAATGGCCTCCTGATAATCTCTAGACAGGATAAGTGTGTGGACTGTGCTTGTTGAGGCAGCTATATTCTTCTTCCAAGTTACTGAATTTCTCTTAAGTGGGAAGCAATGTTGTAGAGTACAAATAGCAGAGAGATAAACAGAAAAATCTATAATCTCAATCTTGATTTTCCATTTATTATTACCCTTACCTTGAGCAGTCTCTAACATCTCCTAGCCATTTCTCCTAGGTAATGTGGGAATAATAACATTCATTAGCAGGTGCCTGTAAACCATCAAATCTTTAAGATTTGACTTTAGTAAACTACGAAAGCAAAAAAATAAAGAAGGATTTGTCCCAGCTTGGCCTGGTTGAGGTGAATAACCCTGAAGGTTTCTCTCCATTTGGGCTATGCTCTAGTACATGTTTGTGCAAAAGCATGTCCATGAATTAATGGGCTAGTTTTCTGCATATATATTGTACCCATTCACCATAAAAAGTCAGAATCAAGTGTTTCTACAGATATCAAGTTTCACGATGCCTATTTAAAAAAAAAAACATGGAGCAACCTGCCCCACAGACATGCTTGACTCCTAAGGCCCTGTCCCCCTGCCACCCCTATTGGGTCCACATATGGACCTAGCTTCAGATGGTCTTGCTCAGAGGAGAAGCTGGCCTGGATTAATCCAGAACATGCAGCTGGCACAGTCTCTACCATGAGCCTCCTGCTTGACTCTTTTCTTGCTCTTACTTCCCTTTAGGAAGTGACATGTTTTCAGCACAAAGGAAAAAAAAAAATCCTGGTCTTGAAACTTACTAAACTGCAGAAAAAATTTTTTTCTAAAGCTGAAAAAAAACCCCATGAAGATGGAGGATATGTGACCCCACGTGACTACAGTTCACCTATGTTCTACCTGTGGTAAATGAGATGAGGCTAGGTTTCGTGGGAACAAAGACGAAGGGCACCTAACCAGATCTGAGAGGATTGGGAAGACTTCCCAGGTGAGGTGATGCCCAATTGCTCTTCCTGAGATGCAGCTAGACTTCCCAGAGCTCTCTAGGCACGAGTCCTGGAGTCGAAACTGAGAGAAGTCACTCTGACCACAATAAGGCCCAATAGGCGATTCCAACCCCCTAATGGGGCACACAGGCCTTCCCTGCTCTCATCACTGTTCACCTCTAGGGTATGTAACTGGGCATCTGTGGGGCCAGTCTGACCATGTTTATACATCTTAAAGCAGAAAACTCTAATCCTAAAAATGTTGATAAATAGGACAGTTTTAATAAACTTTCTGTGGAGAAACAAAGAACATTACATAACATTACATTGACGGGGCTTCCCTGGTGGTGCAGTGGTGGAGAGTCCGCCTGCCAATGCAGGGGACATGGGTTCTCCGCAACTGGAGAAGGCCCGCGCACAGCAACGAAGACCCAACACAGCCAAAAATAAAATAAATAAGTTTATAAAAATAAATAAATAAATAAATAAATAAATAAATAAATAAATAAATAAAGCCATGAAAATGGTTGAAATAACCTAGGGAGCTAGTAGACAAATAAAATTAAAAAAAAAAACCCATAGTACATTGACAGTACAGGAAACCCTTCTTAAAAACCTCTATAAGCAGTCATTTTTCCCCAAAGTTCTAGTAACTGTGGTAGCTGCTACATCTCTTGCTCTCTATTGGTCCATTTGATGTCTGTCTTCTTATATGTATCTCTATCTTTGTCTCTCATTTCTCTCACTGCCACTGTCTCTGTCTGGCTGTATATTCTTTTTTTATTGAGATATAATTGACATATAACATATGTTTAAGGTGTACAATGTGTTGATTTGATACATTTATATATTGCAATATGATTACCACCATAGCATTAGGTAACACTTCTATCATGCTGTATAATTATTTCTTTTTTGTGGTGAGAACAATTAAGATCTAGTCTCTTGGCAACTTTAAATTTCATAATACAGTATTGTGAACTGTAATCACTATGCTCTGCATTAGATCTCCAGGACCTATTTATCTGTTAGTTGCAAATTTGTACCCTTAAGCAGCATCTCCTCAATTCCCCCACACCCCAGCCCTGGTAATCACCATTCTACTTTCTGTTTTTATTAGTTGGCTTTTTTAGATTCCACATATGAGTGAAGTCATATAGTATGTGTTTTTCTCTGTCTGACTTATCTCACTTAGCATAATGCCCTCATGGTTCATCAATGCTGTCACAATTGGCAAGATTTCCTTCTTTCTCATGGCTGAATAGTATTCCATTGTGTGTGTGTGTGTGATATCTTACCCATTCATCCACTGACAACTGTGTGTTCTTTTCTTTCTCTTTCAGCTATATGTTTCTCACTGTTTGTGTCTGACATGTGTTTGTATATGTGTATGTCTTTCTCTGTCTTTCTTAATCTCTCCCTTTCCCTCTATCTCCACCACTATCTCTTCAACTTGCCCACTTGCTTCTTCCTCCATCCAGACTGTCTGAGATTCTAGGCTCTATCTCCCAAATTCTTTGCTGTCCCCATATTTTTTAATATATGAGGCAATTCTTAGCCTCTTTCATTTTCTATCACCATTTCTCACCCTACTCAGAAAATAAGGATTATTATCTTTGGTATTTATATTTCATAGAATATTTGAGATGAAAGATGGTAAATCTTATAATTTAATCATATTCTCTTCACCAGTCTCATCTCTTATTACTCCATTCTTTGCACTCTCCTTATAAGCTAGACAGAACTTCTTGCAGTTTCATAAACTCCTTTCTCCTTAATGGCCTGTCCATCTTATCTGTCTTACTACTCCCTCCTCTTCCTTGGATAACTCCCACTCTTCTTCTAAGGACAGGGTTACCCACCCAGAAAGGAAGTTACTCCTTTCAGTGTGGAATTAGACATGCCTCAGTGCTTTGGAAGCCCCTTCTTCTTACACTTACAGCACTCATCACACAGATCAGGAAATGTTAACAGGTTTGAAAGTCTTCCCCACAAGACATGGCTCCTTAGACATATGAACACATATGTACCTCCAGTGTTTGACTTCCAGCCAGCACTCCATAAATGCTTGTTGAATGAATATGGAAATTCTAAGCAATAGCAGTGATTTATGACAATCTCTCTTTTCTTTGAAAGAGTCAAACCTAAAACTGAAAACAAAGAAAACAATGTGCAAATACCTATAAGCCTCTCCACCTTTCTCTAATAACTTCAGCAAAGAGAAAAGACAGGGTTGCAAGAAAAAGAGTGAAAAGACCAGGTTCAGTGGCAAAAATCACGAAACTCTTCTTGCACAATCTCAAACTAAAACCATCTTGGCCACAAAGAGCCACTTTTAAATGAGAGTCACATAATTTTAAAAGACCATTTGTATAAGGGAGGCATTAACTTTGGCCAACAATTCTCTTGCCACTGAGTTAAGAATCTTGGAATGGGTAATTTCAAGGGAAGGGCTTAAAGTGATGGAAAATGTATCCAAATCATGAAAATGCTGCCGAGGAGGTCATTGTGTGGAATTCTTTTAGGGCCTTACATTTAACCCTACAGAATTCTTTTCAAAGTATCATCCTAGTCAGTCTTTGGGAATGAAGGATTCTCTTAATACTAAACCACATTTCATCACAGAGGTGTACCCTAACTCCCTTTATTTAGTTATTCCTCTTAACCACAGACAATGGTCTGTTTCCATTTTCCATATGTAGCACATAAGAAAGTCAATAATTGTAGCTTCTCTTTAACATGGCAAACTGAGCTACAAATACATGAAACAAGAAACAGTTAAAATCTGTTTTCCTCTCCCAATAAACTGAGTTACCTACACTAAATACTCTCAGTGGGGATATCACAGCTAACTGTTTCACAATGCAATATAACAAAGGGATTAAAAGGGGGCAGCTTTATGATGTGTGAATGATGTGCTTAAATCATTTTATAAACAAGTGCACTTTAACAGAGGCACAACTATTTAACTGTAGGTTTAAATGATATGTGACACTAGGCATTGTTTAAATCTTACTTACCTGGGTTATATTCATTTATTAATTACCCAAATATTTATAGAGTTTCTCTAAGTGTGAGTTTTCTACTATGGAGTTAAGGGTGTAAGTGAAGTTTTGGGGATTGTATATCAAGATGAATAAGACTTGGCTTCTAGCCTGGAGGGGCTCATAGTTAAACAAAGGAGAGACACTTGTAAGCTTCCAATTCAGCAAGGAGGAGGACAATGATTCTTCTGGGTCCATTCGATAGATGAAACCTTAACTTTCAAGTTTATTAAGACAGGACTATCTTTCAGATGTCCTGGTATAAAAAACAATTGGCCAGATACTAATCTTCTTTTTTTTAATATTGATTTATTTCATTTTTTTATTTTCCTTATTTTTTTTCGGCTATGTCAGGTCTTAGTTGTGGCACACGGTATCCTTGTTGAGGCATGTGGGATCTTTTCATTATGGTGTGTGGTCTGCTCGGGCTTGTCTCTAGTTGCAGTGCGCGGGCCTCTTTCTAGTTGTGGTGTGTGGGGTTTCTCCCTCTAGTTGTGGCGTGTGGGCTCCAGGGCCCATGGGCTCTGTAGTTGTGGCGCATGGGCTCCAGAGCGTGTGCGCTCTGTAGTTTGCAGCTCGCAGCCTCTCTCGTTGAGGCACACGAGCTCAGTAGTTGTGGTGCATGGTCTTAGTTGCCCTGTAGCATGTGGGATCTTAGTTTCCCAACCAGGGATCAAACCCGCGTCCCCTGCATTGGAAGGCGGATTCTTTACCACTGGACCATTAGGGAAGTCCCCAGATACTAGTCTTCTTAGTTGAATTACCCAAGAGATTAAAGTTAATAGTAGTAGTGTTGTTTTTAGGAGAAAAAGAAAGCAATTCTTGTGTTCATTCATACATTCATTCATTCAAATAACATTTAGTGAGTAGGTAATATAGGTTAAGAAATGTATTTGGCACTAAGGATATAGATACTGCAACATGATAGACACA
This sequence comes from Mesoplodon bidens, assembly GCF_964165515.1. NCBI lineage: Eukaryota > Metazoa > Chordata > Mammalia > Artiodactyla > Ziphiidae > Mesoplodon > Mesoplodon bidens. Next base: position 50,914,532 of record NC_138173.1, on the reverse strand, counting down.
TATAAATTGACCTTCACGTTACCATGTGGAAAGGGCTATAGTGGGAAGTATGTCAGGGACAGTGGGGGCCAGAGGGAGAAACAACTGGGCCTAGCTGGATGCATCAAGGAGAAACTTACAGAAGAATTAATACCTGAGATGGCCTGTGAAGAGGCCGTCGTCTTATCCATATCTTTAGTTTTGGAAGAGAAGTGGTCTTTTCCTCACATTAAACTTTGAATGACTTGTTGATTTCTTTCATTTCTCTCCTTTCTCTATTATCTTTTCCTCAGTTAGCTATGCCTACCGAGCCTTCTTATTTTTACAAATCTGCCCTATCTTGGGGTGGGGAGAGGATGGATGGTTAAATAGGTTTAACTTGATGCCATGTTCTAGCTACCATCTGATTTCTCCATCATATTTCACTTGATTACATTTCTTGTATTTGACCTATATAGGTATTACTTTTATTTCCTCTCCATTCATTGTTTTGGCTTGAATTCCCCACCACTGAAATGACTATTTTCTTGAAGATTGTTAATAGCAATAACTACCTATGTACTGAGGGGTTTTCTAATCCTCTTCCTCAAGTTATTAACTATGAGTCAGAATTTTGACTTTACCATTGAGACTCAGAGAGATTATTTGACTTGACAGAGATTACAAAATTATTAAGTAGCTGAGCCAAGATACAGATTGGCATTTGCTTAGCTGCAAAATTCAGAGGTATTCTTTCCTCCTAGTAACTCTTGTCTTCTGTCTCATTTGATATTTTAACTTTCCTCTTTGTGGACATCTGCTTTTGCTGATTTGAAATCTGTTCCTCTTAAATTTTGAAACAGCATTCCAATATTCCCTTTAGAGACCAACTTACCCTTCTCATTACTAATGGTTTGAAGTGGGGCTGGTCTCACTTACTCCAAGAACTAGAGGTAAGCACATGACATAAAAGAAAGCAAATATAGGAAGTCCAAAAAAAAATGTATGGATATGACAATGTTCCTGCTTATTTGGGGTATCCCACTTCTACATAACCCTGCTTCTTCTAGGGAGAGCCCCATGCATCAGTTTTAAAAACTGAACTTGCTGAAAATAACAACTAACTTGTATGGTTTGCTGAAATCCCTGTCCCCCTTCTACTACACTATGATGATCTAGTGCTTGGCTGGTGTTTTCCCAACTCAGGCCTTAGCTCACAATTTACATGGCCAGAAGCCACCAGAAATGAATCACAGGTTGGCTAGCCTGTTCTCTGCAATGATTTTGGATCTTCTCATTTTCCTTCTGCCTGTTCCCATTCTCTACTTGGTCCTGGTGTCTACCAGACTCCTGGTATTTTAGATTTTAATTTATGGTGACTAAATTTCATTCTTGAAAGCCTAAAAGTGATAGACTTTAGAATTCTCCAAGGATGTGTTTTTGTTGTTTTGTTTTTGTTTTCTTATTTATCAACTAGTTCCACCCACTCCTGGATATTTCAGAGCAATTACTAACCCAAGGTGCAGCTTTCAGGTACCCAGACCTAGCCCTAATTCATTTGGCCAAAACCCAGGCTGGCTATCCTGGTGCCTCAGAAGACAAGAAGTAGACAGTCAATAGGTTGAATTCACATCTGTTTCTCCCATTAATGAGTTAGAATCTCAGGGAAAACGACCAGGTCCAGTTAATCTTTGGAGTCCCCAGTTTCTAATCCCATGCTTCATACATGGTAGTTTACTCTGTAAATCATTGCTAGATTAAGCTGATTAGACCTCATACATCTCAGGGTTATAACCTCAGAGTTTCAGTTATTAACTGTGCCAGGCCTTCTCCCTCTAACCTGGAATGACTCAAGGTTTCCCTTACATATAAATTTGGGAGGCTGATTGAAACTGTGTATAAAAGGCTGTAACATTTTAATACCTTCAAGTGAATACTGTAAAATGCATTTTATGACTATTATATAGCAGAAAAAAACCAAAAGAAAAAAGCTTTCATTTGTCATGGATTCTGAGCTTAATTTCAAAGTTTATCTTTTATATAACAATGGTTGCAGAAAAAAAATTCTAGAGTGTGGAGAAAATTGGTTTTCATTCAGATTGGTTGTAAGAAAATCCTAGAAAACTGGAGAGCTATATGGTATTACACAATATATAATTTTCCAATGAAGAAGGCAGGATTTCTCTTGCACCTGTTTCTAGTACTTTCCTATTTTGTTGGGTGGTAGAATCTTCTTTGTTTTGTTAGCTACATGACAAAAATAGGGAACAAAAATATGTGACAACAAGAATTCTGCTGAATCCACTATTGTGAGATGGATATTATGAACATATCAAAGAGGGATGTATTTTGGTCTCTTTGAGATGATTAAATCATCCTAAGAGTAGTTATGTCTTGCATTAAGAAAATCATAGAAAGATTTCTATCTGTATCTACTGCCAGGTAGAACAATATGTCTGTGAAATGATCATTTTCTCTGATGCATGCTATTACAAAGTGGTGAGTAACTTGCTATGAAAGTTAATATTGGACTTTGAGGGAACTAGTAAATAACTCCCCTGTTTTCCTCTCCTGAATTCTGAATCAATGAGATGGACAAAAGAATGAGGCAGATGGAGACCAAAATAGGGCTCTTGGAGAACATGTGGCCAGAACGGACTTCCTGATTCTGAATCCTAGAATTAAGCAAATGTTATCACCCACTCACTCTGAATAAAAAGCAAGTTTGAGACCTTTACCACTAAGCTTTCCACATGATCCACCAGGGCAGAGTCTCTGCAGGCAGGCAGATCCTAAAAACTAAAGGGACAGGAAGGAACTACACATGCCAGGTCCTCCTCCAAACTCACCAAGCTTTAAAATCACTCTACTCTGCCAAAGAAACAGAAAGTAAAAAAAGCTGAGAGGAAAAAAAGCCTTTCTGAAGAAAAAGAGGAGAGGAGAATAAGAGCAGTCCCTACCCCTACCAGTACCACCAGATGATGTACAATTGGTGCACTCCTGAAAGTATCTGCTCTTCAGAAAAGCGTTTGTGGGAGCAAAGGAGAATGAAAGAGAACTTCCGTGGAGGTTAGTTCTCTAAGAACTGATTAAAAATTTTTTATAGTGAGGTTTTGGCTTTGTAAGGTCACTTTGTAAGGTCACTTTTTAAGTGTTCTTTTTAATTTTACCTCTGTACACCAAAATAATTGTTGTTTAACTTTCTCACAGAAATTTTTCCCACAATTTTGGGTGCTCAAAACCATGTCATTATCTCAATAACGATCTTTTCCCTGGAATGTATTATTTGATATGTTACATTATTCTACAATGTTTAAGTTCTTAATAATATTCCCCAATAAATATGACATTAACCCTCCTTACCATCCAATTTCTAATATTTATGTTAACCAGCTGTGGAATGAAAGGTCTGCAAAAGGTCTTCTTACATACTGATGCCTATGAAGAAGACTGAGAGAAGGAATGGTCAGAGGTGAGGGGTGAGCTGGGAAGGACTTTTCTGGAATCCAACAGAGAAGATTCCAGAAGTTTTAAGAGGATTCAAAGTTCAAGAAGTGGTCAAGATGTTGATGTTGAAGGGTTAAGCAAAACAAGGACTGAAATAGATAATTGCCCCTGGCAACTAAGAAGTCAGTGCACACCTCAGTGAGAGTAGTTTGAGCAGAGTAGAGGGATTCAAGAAACTTGCAGAGGGTTAAGGAGTAAATGAGCTATGGAAATGGAAACCACACTACTATAAATGCAGGTTTCCATTTCTAAAGGTTTGGTTATAAAAAGAAGAAAGTATGAGGTCTTACAGGAGGAAAGGTTAGGTCAAGGGAAAATCAATGTTCTTTCATAAAAATTGCTACAATAAATAAACATACTCTATAATCCTATAGTAATTAGTAAAATATGTTCTGCTTAATGGTATCATATAATAAAGAACTAATATCTGTCCCTATAATTAAGACTATACAGTATAAAATGGGGCTAAATGCAATGAACAACTAACATATGCAAGAGATAAAGAGACTTCTGGGCTTCCCCGGTGGCACAGTGGTTGAGAGTCCGCCTGCCGATGCAGGGGACACGGGGTCGTGCCCTGGTCTGGGAAGATCCCACATGCCGTGGAGCGGCTGGGCCCGTGAGCCATGGCCGCTGACCCTGTGCGTCCGGAGCCTGTGCTCCGCAACGGGAGAGGCCACAACAGGGAGAGGCCCTCATACCGCACAAAGAGAGATAAAGAGACTTCTGAGTGGGCCAGGGATTTTACAAAAGTCTCTGTGGAGGGAGTAAGTCTTGTTTTTTCCTTAAAGTTAGTTACGATACCGAGAAATGGATAAAAGGGACAAAAGGAATATTGATCAAGGCATGTTACAAGTTGCATTTTTTAAACATCCAGTCAAATTAAAATTTCCCCCATTCCCTGCTCCTCCTTCGGAAATCCCAAACAATTGCTCAGACTCAACCCTTATTCTTCTCCCTCAACAGACCACCAAACCCAGTTATTAGTATAATGAGACATGGGCCAATTTAGAGTAAATAAAACAGACTGAACTGGTTCATGATTTCTTTTTTCTTTTTCCTTTCCCAGACACATAATTATAATATATCACATATATAAGACACTGGTTCAAGTACTTTATCTACATTAACTAATTTCATACTCACAGCAACCCAATAAGGAAAACACCTCTATTATGTCCTTTTTCCAACAGGAAAACTGAGGCACAGACAAACTAAGTAAATTACCCGAGGTTATCCAGCTAGTAAGTAGCACATCTGGGATTCAAACTCAGGCAGTCTGGTGCCTGGGCTGATGCTCTCAAGTGCTACTCTACCCTGTCTTTTTCTCTGCTGCCTTTAATCATTTTTCCATCTTTATTTTCTTTAGACCTAAGTCAAAATAATATATACTCATGATCTGAAACATGCCACACTATGTCTTGGAATACTCACTGGCTCTGCAGTGAAGAGCTGTGTGTATAACAGTGGGGAGAGGATATGGGTGAACAGATCGATGCAGCTTTCCATAAACACATGTCAAAAAATTTCTTCCTTTTGGCTTCACTTCTCATCCTGCCCTTGCTCCGTCAGTTAGGGTTCCATATTTTCTCTGGGGATCACCAAGATTAGCTGACAGTGCCCCAACCACACACACACACACACACACACACACACACACACACACACACGTACTAAACCTCTTTCCTCCATGTTTTCTGGGCTACAGCTGCCCTCAGATTCTATTTCATCTTTCAACTTGCTCCCATTTTCTTTCCTATTTCTAGGTATATGAAATTCACTTTTGACTTCTAGCCCAACCCTCATTTCTTATAATGTGTTTATTCCATTTTGCATTCCTTGCATTTTTCACAAAATCTCAGCCTGAAATTGAAAACACAGGAAAGGTTTTTTAAAAAATATTAGTGATGTTTAACTGTATTTACTGGCTATAAACATTAATTTAGATGAGAAGGGGAGAGGAAAAATACAGGAAAATTTGAGAATAGCTGAAGAAAGAATTTCTAAACATGCAGTAGAGATTGGATTCAGTGTATAAACAAAGAAGTTACTGAGGAAGAAGAAAACATCATTCATTCATTCATTCAACAAACATTTAGTGAACTTCAACCGTGTACCAGGGAATGTCATAAGCACTAGGAGATATAGCAGTAAAGAAAACAAACAAACAAACATCTCTTTTTTTTATGCATCTTACATTCTGGTGGGAGGAGACAGACAATGAAAAAAAGAGGTGAATATACAAAATGTTTGATTGTGGTAGGCACTACAGAGAAAAATAAGACACGAAAGGGAGATAGATAGTGGTCACTAGGATTAGGTGGGTGGAAATTTTAATTAAGGTGATCAGAAGGGACCCACTGAGAAGAAAATGTTAGAACAACCTGGAATAAGTAAACGGAAAGGCAGGCAAATAACCTGGGGAAAACTGTTGCAGGCAGAGAACAACAATGCAGAGGGCTAAGGCCAAAGCAAGTCCATCATATTCAAGGAAGAGCAAGGAGGCAGATGAGTGAGAAGAGCAGTCAACCATAAGGGCAATAGTGAGCCTGTTGGTATAGAGCCTTATAGGCCATTGCAGAGACTTAGGCTTTTCTTTGGGGTGAAATAGGAAGACAATGGAAAGGTTGGGGCAGAGAATGTGATCTGATTTACAATTTTGGCAGAATAACTCCAGATGTTGTGCTGAGAATAGATTGTAGGGCTACAAGAGCAGAAGAAAAAAGGAAAAATTAGGAGATTATTACAATAATCCAAACAAGAGATGATAATGACTTAGCTGGCAAGGATGACTCCAAAATTTGGGGCCTGAACAACTAGAAGGATGGAGTCATCATTAACTGGCAAGGGGCATAGCCTGGAGCAGCAGAACTTGGCAGGGAAGATCAGGAGTTTTGTTTTCAACATCTTAAGTTTGAGAAGCTTAGCGGAGATGTTCCGCAGGCAATAAGCAATGTGAGTCTGGAGTATAGGAGGGAGGTTTGTCTGGAGATACACAGCACATCGCTGATGAATATCAACTCATTTTCCCTTAATACAAAAAAGAAGGATGGACACTACTATGGACAGTTTTATAATGTAGGGAAGAGGAATTATTAGCATCTGAAGGCCTCTATTTTCCTCTGTCAAGGCTGAGGCAAAGTGATGTACTAAAAGAGAAAGAGCTTATGCCATTAACCAGCATCAAATAAAGGTTTGCCAAGTGGCACTGGGAGACCAGCTGGACTTGAAAATCCTAAATTTGTAGTAGTTTCAGTTTGTGGTCATATAATTTTACTTCCACAATGTTCAGTAAGTAGCCTATTGGTAAAGCACGGAAGATATGTCTTGAATCCATTCAGGGTTAGGGAATGATTGGTGGGTGTGGAGGAAGGAATTAATGATTCTGGTGACGGTGTCATAGAACCGATGACCATAGAACCCAAACTGAGCAAGAGGCATACATAACAGTGGTGGTGAAAAAATATATATACATAATGCAAGAAATTGATATAATACTGGGATTCAAAGGAGCTAGATGCCATGTAACAGAAGTTATGTTTTACTACAACTAGATCCTTATTCACCCTCTAAAAAGTACAACACTCTATATACAATTTATAGGACATTTAAGGAAGGAAAATTTTGCAGTAAAACTGGCACTTTTAATAGTTGTGAAATTTCTTTTACTGCTCAAATTATCTTTGCTTTTTCATTCCAAACTGGTTTCATTTGATTCAAGCCAAAATCCCATGTGATTCTTTCTAACTTTCCCTGGAATTTTTCAACAGACATAGGCATAATAATATAATTGCGGTCAGTCAGTCCCTTAACAAAGGATAGAATGTCTTCTCATGGCATTCCGAAGAGATGACTTAGTTTAAGCTGAGTAAAGAGCAAGACAAGTAATGGTCTTAGGCATGGAGGCTCTCTTTAAGTAGCTTTAGGCTTACGTTGACATGTTTCAATGAAATAATAATCAATATAGAAGCTTTCCTTTAAGAGTCTTCAAAACTCCAAAATTTAAAAGATAAATCTAGAAATGAGTGAATATCTTTCCTATCATGCTTCTAAAATATCAGGGTATCTAACAGATTTATAACAGCTGGGTAATGAGAAGAAATTCTCAAATTACATCACGGAGCTCACAGTCTAACAGTAACAGAAATCAGCTCTGGCTAGTTTAAGTCAAAAGGGGACTGTATTTGAAGGAGGTCCAGGGAAATTAGAAATCCAAAGAAGAGGTGAACAACCAATCTTGGGGAGGGTAAGAACCAGCGTTGGCTGGGGACTAGGAGGCAGGAATTCATGAGTCTTTGCTTTAGAGAGCTGCCATTGACATGGCTCAGTTCCAGTTCCCCTGAGGCTCTACATCTCTTTGTTCAAAATTCCAAATTCTTGGCAGAATGAAACCGAATTGTCAGCCTAAGTTAGATGCTCACCCCTGGATCAAGGGCAGGATGAAGGGGTATAATTAAGTTTAGAAATAGACACATGGTTCTGAGAGACCATTCCTATGTCCTGGGGACAGTTCCCAGAGAAAGGGAACTCTTGGACCAAAGAGCCACCAGAGATTTCTACTACCAAGAAAGACAGGCAATAATTCAAGGAATTTCAAAGATGAAGGACAGGAAAGGAAAGAAGAAAATTTTAAAGAAAAATAGATAACAAAGAGCAATGTAAGTATCAGGGAAGAAGATGGTACCTAAGCTGAGATGAGAAGGATATGGGAGAGCTGAGTCCAAGAGGAAAGAGCGTTCCAGGAAGGACATAAGTGTGTGTGAAGAGTCTGGAAGTAGGAGGGAGCAGGACACTTTTACCTGTTGGTGGATGTCAGTATAACCAGAGTGCAGGGAAGCAATATGAAGTGAGAAAGTTAGATTTGGATCATGTTAAGGATTTTGGACTTGATTCTATAAGCAATGGGGAGCTGTAAGAGTAGCTGACAGGATCAGATACACTTTTTAAAAAGATAACCTTAGCTGCAGCTGATTTAGTTACAACCACCTGTGGGCCACCAGGCACAAAATGATGAAGGGCTTTAGAATCAGATAGTGTGGGGTTACATAATGAATGGACTTGAGGACACGGGGAAGGGGAAGGGGAAGCTGGGATGAAGTGAGAGAGTGGCATGGACATACATACACTACCAAATGTAAATTAGATAGCTAGTGGGAAGCAGCTGCATAACACAGGGAGATCAGCTGAGCCCTTTGTGTTCACACAAAGAGGGGTGGGATAGGGGTGGGATAGGGAGGGTGGGAGGGGATATGGGGATATATGTATATGTATAGCTGATTCACTTTGTTATACAGCAGAAACTAACACACCATTGTAAAGCAATTATACTCCAATAAAAATGTTTTTAAAAAAAAGTGTTGGGTTAGAGGCCTGGTGCTGCTGGCTGCTTATATGATGTTAAACAAGATACTTAACCTTCTGAATCTTAATTTTGTCATATGGAAAATGCAAATACCAACCTCTACCTCACAGGGTTAGGTATAAAGTTTCCAGAACATATAAGCAATAAGTAGTATTCTCATATTGTCTTTCCTTTTTATTGCCACTTAGTTTTCCCTCGTCTTCTGATTTGGCTGACATTTATTGCATACTTACTGTATGTCATGCAAAGCTGAAGGCTTTACAAGCATTTTCTCATCTAATCCTCAAACACCCCTCTAGGCCAAGTATTATTGTTATCCCTTTTTTGAAGATACAGATACTAAAATTTACAGACATGAACAACCTGCTCAAGATCAGACTTCTAGGAAAAGAACTGTATGTTCCTTGAGGGCAGAAACAAGTTTCTAATGTCTACCATACAGTCTAGCCTAGTACTATATAGGCAGTGGATAATCATTTTGTATTGTATTAAAGAGTGGATGAAATTCTCATTTAGAATTGCAGACAATGTAAAGAACCCACATAAAAGTCCATAAGAGAGTTAGAGAAATAACTTTAAAAAAAAATTTTATTGGAGTATAGTTGATTTACAATGTTGTGTTAGTTTCAGGTATACAGCAAGAAATAACTTTTGAAGTAATTTAATATAAATATATTTTGCTTTATTTTTTTCATTTTGAATATATGGACCAGTGTATCAGTTAGCTGTTCCTGTGTAAGATATCACTCCAAAATTTAGTAACTTAAAACAACAACTGTTTATAATCATTCATGATCCTGTGGGTAGTCCTGGTGGTTCTTCTGGTCAATACCAGCTTGACTGATCTCTGCTGGCCTCTGCCATGCAGTTGTGGTCAGCTGGCAGGTTGGCTGGCAGTTAGATAATCAAGCACAGTGTATTAGTTTCCTTTGCTGCTCTAAATATTGCCACAAACTTAGCAGCTTAAAACAAAACAAATATACTCTCTTGTAGTTCTGAAGTCAGAAGTTTTGACTGGACTAAAATCAAGGTATCAGCAGGACTGTGTTCCTTCTGGAGGCTTTAGAGGGGAATCTGTTTCCTTGCCTTTTCTAGATTCTAGAGGCCACCTGCATTCCTTTTTGCATGGCCAGCAGGAAAGTACCTTCAGTCTCTCTCTGACTTTCACCCTTGTTCTACTTTCGAGTCCCCTCTCTAGCTGTGACCTTCCTGTTTCTCTCCTAGAAGGACCTTTGTGATTACAATGAGCCCACTAGAGATAATTCAGGATAATCTCTTCACTTCAAAATCCTTAATTTAATCACATCTTCAAAGTCTCTTTTTCCTTGTAAAGTAACATGTCCCGTAGGTTCTGGGGATTAGGATGTGGATATCTTTGTGAGGAGGGGGCTTATTTTGCTTCCCACAGATGGCTTTCCTCACATTTCTGGCAGTTCTCGGCCTGTCAGTCAGGATGCCTTGGTTCTCTTCCCCCCACTGCAGGGTAGCTCAGGCTCATAATACATGATGGCTCAGGGCTCTAGCTCAGCAAGACGTCAGGCTCTAACATACAAGCACTTGTCAGGTCTCTGCTAGTATCACATTTGCTTATGTCCCTTTGGCCAAAGCAAGTCACACGGCCTACCCAGATTCAAAAGGTAGAGAAATATACTCCAACTCTTTATTGAGGGGATCTGTAATGTCACATTCAAAAGACTTGGATGCAAAAAGGGGAAGAATTTGTGGCAATTGTTACAATCTACCCAAACTAGCATAATATGTGAGAGAGACCTTCTAAGACAAGTCCATCACTAGTTAGAAATATCCAAATCTTTGTACAGTTGTTTCCTCTGCCTAGAATGCTCAAAATGCTTTCCTCTCTTCATGGATAAATTATTCTCCTCCTTGTTATCATAGCTGAGATATAACCTCCTCCAGGAGCCCTTCTCTTTGTGCTCTCATCATACTCAATACTTACCCCTGATATAGCACTTAACACACTGTACTGAAATTACCCATTTATTTTTCTGCCCTTCAACCTAGACTGTAAGCTCCTTGAGGACAGCAAATGGGTCTCAGTAGCTCTTGCTTTCCCAGTGACTTAGTAATGTACCTGACTTAGTATTAATGTACATGACTTAGTAATGTACTTAGTAATGCATGAAGTAGGTTAATAAGAATTTATTGAAAAAATGTATGAACAAATAATCTATAAACTCCAGCCCTCAAATACTACTAATGTTTCCTTAAAATATATTTATATTTAATGAATCTTTAATCCTTTATTTTTTTTTCTACTATGGAATCCAGACTTTCATTGATAAACTAAGTAGGAAAGAAAGGAATTAGTAGTACTAAATATTGGTTGCAGAAAAAGTTTTCCTTGGCATAAAAAGTTAAATTATGATTTTCGAAGCTTGGTATCACAAATTGATTGTGTGACATTTAGGAAATCCACAGATTCTCACCAAGGGTACTGATTTGCCAAATAAGAGATCTCTGAAGCTGTCTTCAGTTGGATGGCCAGTCAAAATTAGGAGCCCAAGGCTAACCTAACTGGAATTCCTTCAAACTAAATACAAAATAAAAACCGAGGTATTTTGGAATATTTCCAGAAAGGTCTTAAGGGGCTGCCTGATTGCTGTTAATACATAAGGCAGAAAGCAAAGATTTCCGAAATTATATGACTCAAGGGCTAAGGTTCCAGAGCTTCAGGTGCAACATGAATAAGCAGGCTGCTCCAAATTGCCAGTGGAATTAAGAAATCAAAAAGAAGATGGTGAGTTACAAGAAACAGAGCTTGTTTTGGGGAAAAGATATTCTGTATGCCTGTAATCAAGAGTGCCAGCTGTAATATAAGTTAAAGTAAAATGTACAGATGTTTAATATGATTAAATAACCAAGAAGAACCCATCCCTACGTTATTCTCCAATGTAATGTTACAATGGGCCACACCTGGAATATGTGTGGGTGCCCTGTATTTTTTTATCTCAGGTAATGAATATTTTTATAACCTGAGTTATAAAGGACAAAAATGAATAAAAACAACATTGAAGTCCAAAGACAATCAAGTTAATGTTTAAATATCTTGAAAGTGTTTCTATCCCAATGTTAAAACTGTCATTGTTAATCCACTGAATATTTTACAAAAGCTCAGTTAACCATGCCTTAAAATAGATAACGGTTTAACAACAGTAACAATGAACTCTAGGCTTTTTGAGTTTCTTAATACTAAGTCTCCAAAGAGACTATACCCTAAAAGGCACATTCATGTTTATTTGAAACTCATTAGTGAAATACAACCCATGCAAACTGATACAGCCAATAAATTATCATTAATATTGAATTCTTATATCTAAAAACCCAAAGACTTAGTTCATTTAATCCCCATAACAACCATGAGAGGTTTATTATTATACTCATCTTTCAAATGCAAAACTCAGAACAGAACATTTAGCTAACTTGTCCAAGGTCATATAATTATCATACAGTTATACCTAAATCTAAGCAGGTGATTGCTGAACCTATTTTCCTAACCACAGCACTAACCATATAGTAGAGGTGCTATGTCCCGCATCCTAAACTGAATATTTAGCATGGATACACTTGGATGATTTAGAAACATCCTAATAGCCTCATTTCAACCTAACAAATATTTCTTGAGATTATGTTAAGTACGAAGTATTTTATTAGACTTTTCCCTGAAAACTCATGGAAAATGTATATAAAGTGGTGGTTTTCTGGTTTCACAATTTCTCTTAAAATAATTTTACAATTGTCATATTAACCAAAAGAGGCAAGTATAAATCTGAGCCCACAAACTCAGATGTGTAAGGAATATCATTTATTCATTGTCATTATTTTTATTTAAATCCTTGTTCAAGCCTCTCTTGTGTTTAGCTGTCAAGAGATCCATTCTGTTATTATGGTACTTCCCTCCTCCTGGGTTGTTAGAGGACCAAAGTCTTACATAGTACCAGATTATTGGGGGTGGAAGTGATGGGAGTCCTTTAGTCATTACTCAGAATCTCCCTATTCCATTTCCAAAGCTGCATGTAAGTCTGATCGCTCTGCTGCTTCTATGGCACATGTGAGGGTATGAGAATAATGAGCAAAGTTGGGAGGCCCCATACCAGGATGATTCTTGCCTGGTGCTTCAATTTTGTAGATTTTGCCATATCTCCAGGACATGGTTATAAAATGGCAAGGTTCCTCTCTGATCACACACCTCTAATCATAGCCTTCAGACTTCTCTCCAGCGTAACCAAACTATCTCTTTTCTTCTAGATCTCAAAGGAACATCTTTCCCCCCGCCACCTCTTTCAAGGACACCTGACATGAACTCTTTAAAATTGAGTATAGGTGTTTATAAAAGGCTCCTGAATTTGAAGAACTTTTTCCTTACACTTTGAAAAAAATCCATGTGGCAAGAAATTGCTAAAGGTCAAGCTCCTTCCTCAAAAAGGCAGGAGGGAATAAATGTATCTATGCAAATTAATATTTCAATGAATTATCCTTCCCTCAAGTTATAATTGAAATGATGAGGTCACAGAGTTTCCCCACGCTTGGCAGTGGCTCACTAGGAGCGTTCAAACCATTAAAGAAGAGTAGGTAATGTGTCACTCAGCTAGTTAAACACTTTTATATTTTTTAAAATCTGTTCATTTATTTCCAACTGTATAGTGAACACAGTCACTTGGATGACACATGGATCTTCCAACTTAAAATTTCTACTCCTAATTGTTGTATTTGCTAACATTCATTGAGTTTGAGTTTTCACTGTGCCAGGCACAGTGTCAAGTACAAACTATTCATTATCCTCATAACATATCATATCATAACAGTATTCCCTGAGAGCAGCTGAATTCTCCTTCAAAGACCTAGGAAGCTAAGAGGTCCCATGGAAACTAAAGATGAAGTGAAGTTTATGAAATCCCTTAATGATCAGATCTTCCCCAACTAGAAGTAAAAGAGAAGGCGTGCAAAGGAGACTATTGGCTTGGGCTGCAGATTAATTGGTTTAGTGCTATTTTACATCCTAATTGACCATCCAGACTGGTGGGCCCAAGGAACCACCTGTCACACAAGACTGCTCACTTTGGAGAAATGCTCACTGTAGTCCAAAGATCTCAGGGAGGGATACACAGAGGAGGACAGAAGACAAGTCCCACGCAGGATTATGAACAAAACCAAATTGTGGATGAGTTCACATAATGGATGAGCCCTCACAGTCATCAACCTTGAGTACAGTGGCAGCTGAAATACAGGAGAGCAGGAGAGAGGAAAACACACCAGTTCAGACTGGCAGCAGTATTGACACAGGACTAACAGAACAGTATTTGGACAGTGGCAGTAGCATGTTATCCCTGAAAATGACAATTAAACAAATAGCCTTAAAATAAAAATTAGGAGAGTGGACTCTGTCAATAAGACATCATTCTCTAATTTTTACTATTTTTCTTTGTACTTTGTGTTTTCTCCCAAAGTCTTCTATAATGAATATGCATTGCTATTATAATCAGAAAATGAATTTTGTTCATTTTGAATAGCACTCAGATTTCCAGGCAATCAACTTACCTGCCGACCTCGAAAGGATAAGTAGCTTCATACCTTCCCTATTATTCTGTAAACTGATATTCTAAAATCATCCTGACTTGAAGTACAGAATTAAGAAAAAAGCATCCTAATCTGTAGCATCATGATCCCATGTGATGACTAGACTTTGATTTTTTCCTAATTTTGGAGGAAAAGGTCATGAAACAGCAACTGGACAGAGAGAAAGTATTGAAGCAAAAGCATTTCTACATCATTCTTGATTGAAAAAGTACTATATAAATGGTTAAAGTGATGATACCATTCTTGAGCAGGTATGGGTGGAATAGAGCTAACTGTTAATAGCTTCCCTGGAAGCAGTCAAGGCCTATTGTTTGAGAAATAATTATTAGCCTCACTGGTTAACATAATATTTTCCTTGGCCATGATGCTAACCGAAGAAAGCAGTGGGGTAATTATCTCAAGACACAACTGTGCTGAAATGACAATATGTTTCCGAACCATTGCACAGTAGTGACAGACTGAATAAACTGTACAAAGGTTGATTATATAAATGATATTACCATAGTTTTTTCCAAACAAAAAGTGTGTTCATCTCACATATTTACTGCTTCAGGGCTGAAATAATTAAAGATCCAAGGTTCTTCAACAAATAAATTACAAGAAAAAGAAAGTGATGGAGAAGATACGTTTAGAGACTGACAAGGCATATTTAGAAAAAAAGCATGGTCAAAACAAAACAATAGTGACCAGGGACATGCATCTGGGTGATGAAACTACAAAAAAAGATAAATTTAAGGAGTGATTATTATAAAATCCAGGAAAATAGTTACTTTGGAGGGGATAGAAGGGGTTGCAGTTGAGACAAGGAACATAGGAGGGATGTCTGCAATGACTAACAAAATACTTCTTCTTTACCTAAGTGGTGATGTCAGGATGTTTGTCTTATAATAACTTATTTATCCTTAATGACTAAATTATTTCTTAAAATTAGTACATCTACACCAAAAAACACATATATTTAGTATTAAATCTAGTGTTTTGTAAATTCCAACAGTGGTTCTCAACTAGAACCACTTTTCCCAGCCCTTTTCCCCATCTAGGGAGGGTTAGAAATTTGGGGTAATGGATATATGCCATAGGCAGAATTACTATGAGGTCATTTTTAGTGGTCATTGTTACTGGAGCAAAGGGGAAGGGGCATTAGTAACATTATAGGGGCAGGGTCCATAAACATGTTGCAGCCCAAAAAAGTCCCATACGATAGGAAACTTATCCTCCCAGAATGTCAAGAGTGTCATCTATGTGAAATTAAAAGATCAACAATGATCACCTACTGCCCCGTTATATCACATCTATTTCAGAATGCTTGTTTCTGTCCTTTAAGAATGGAAACACCATATGTGTGTGTATGTGTGTGTGTAAAAGAATTACTCTAACCATTTTTAGGCTGAAGAATTCACAGTTTTACAAATTGTGGTTTGATTGTATATGGGCTTTATGGGCTTTAGAATCAGTCTTGAGCAAGTTACTCAATCCTTCTAGAATTCAGTTTACCCATATATAAAATGAGAATATTAGTATCTACATGTACCAATAGTTAGCTATTGATAAATAGCCAGCCACCTCAAAACTTGCAGCTTAAACCAATCAGCACTTATTATTGCTCAAAATTTGGGCTGGGCTGGGCTGTGCTGACCTTAACTAGGCTCACTCAGGCTTCTACAATCACCTGGCTGGGGCTGGATAGGTTAGGAAGGCTTTGCTTGGGATATCTTGGCTCTTCTCCAATATATCTCTCTTCTCTCCAGAAAGCTTAGCCAGCCTGTTCACTGGTGGTGGCAGAAGTCCAAGAGACAAGAGGCGTGCAAGCATTTTTTCAAGTCTTTGTTTGCAGCAGGTTTGCCTTAGCCTAGTTGGACCAGAGCAAGTCAAATGGTCAAACCCTGAGTCAGTGCTGAAAGAAATCATTAAAGGGTATGGATTCAGGGATGCTCTAGTTAGGAATGTGTCCCCCCAAAAAATTCATACCCAAAGATGATGGTATTAAGGTACGGCCTTTGGAAACTCTCATGAATGGGATTAATGCCTTATAAATGAGGGTCCAGAGATATCCCTAGCCCCTTCCACCACATGAGAAGACAGAGAGAAAGTACCAGCTATGAATCAGGAAGAGAGCCCTCAGCAGACAATGTGACTATGTCTGCCAGAGCCTTGATCTCGGACTTCCAATCTCTAGAACTATGAGAAATTTCTGTTGTTTATAACCTACTCAGTCTGTGGCATTTTGTTAGCAGCCCAAATGGACTAAGAGAAGGGATATGTGAAAAAAATGTACCTATTAATACAGTCAACCCACCACACTATATCACAGAGCTGTTTTGAGAATCACACATGCCAATAAATGTAAAACACTTAGTTTAGAGCCTGACATGACACTTACATTAAGTAAGTGCTTAATAATTGTTAGCAATTATGAGTGGTAAGAGGCTACACATAACATTTCAAACTTCCTACCTGGTATAGTTGAATATAACATGTTATGGAATTATGGCAATGTCTGAATTCAAGACTGCTTATTTCTTGAGAAATTTTTTTAATGGTAGAAACTTTGGAAACTTCACCAAGTTACTGAAAGTTTATTACTTATATTTGGGTTGACTTAGTTTGAACCTCTTATAAAACTGCAAAACAAACAATGAGGAAAACAGTATGAAGAACATGAGTTTTCCTAGAATCTTATTAACAATGAAATAGGCTCTTAGTAAAAAAAAAATTAGAGTGAAGGTTATTTCTCTCCAATGAAGTTCAACAGACAACCCTGAAAACTTTGAACTTGAACCCCTGGAAGTTGAAAAGTATGTAGAAGTTTCTGAGTAGAGTTCTCCATTTGGTCATAAAAGCATATTCTCATTTTTAATTAAAAATTGTGAAATGACATGATATTACTGGACCTTGAAAATAGCTTGAAAAGGCTTTAAGGAAGCAAAAGTTTTCACTGACCCTTCAGAACATGCACTGGCCCTACCCACAGTTCGTCTGCAAAGAGAGAAGTTGGTGATACATGGACACTAGGAATACAATGATCCGCTCAGGTTAAGTGAACACCAAATAATTCCCTTCCCATTAATTATTTTACAAACTTTGCTTTCCAGCAAGAAATACATAGGCACTAAAATAGATTACATTATCAGTTTTGTTGCTAAACTAATTGTGTCTTAACAAATTATGACAAATGTTTAAAACAACATAAAAGTATTATCTTACAATTCTGATGTCTGAAGTCCTAAAATGAAGGTGTCCGCAGGACTGCCTTCCTTCTGGAGGCTTAGAAGAGAATGTTTCCTTGCCTTCTCTCAGCTTCTAGATACCACCTGCGTTCCTTGGCTCATGGCCCCTTCCTCCATTTTCAAAGCCAGTAGCATAGCATTTTCAAATCCCCCCCCCTTTCTCTTTTCCTCTCTCTCCATCTGCTTCTGTGATCACATCTCCTCTCTGACTCTGACCTTCCTCTCACAAGGATCTTTGTGATTATATTGTGCTCAACCAGATAATCCAGGATAATCTCCCCATCTCAAGATATTTAATCACATCTGCAAAGTCTCTTTGAAATGTAAAATAACATATTCACAGTTTCCAAGGATTAGGAAGTAGATATTTCCGAGGGCCATTATTCTGCCTACCACTCCTGGTTAAGAAGGAGATTAGATATTTTAGATTATACAATCAATAAGCATTTCTTGACTACCAGATACAAAGGGCTGACATTTCAAATGGGGAAAATAATATTTGGCCTTTCTAATTTACAAGTTTATTGTAAAGATTAAAATAATATGGAACCCTCTTTATACTCTGCACGCATGTAGAATGAAGAATATGCCTCAATCAAATTCCAAAATATAATTATGCTTGAACTTTCACTTGTCAGGAGTAGCAAGAGGTTTGGTCTTTATTTCTTCAAGGCCTTAACTCTCTCCAAATATTCATTCCAAGGAAGCTCTTGTGCTTAATAGTATCCAGAAAAGAAAAGTATTTACTGTGGTGGAGGGCTACTGAGTAGAAGCTGGGTTTGACTTTGGTCATGGCCAAAGCACAGAAGCTGAGACAAATTTTCTTTTGCTTTCATTTCCATTCTTTGTGGAAGGGCAGGTCCACTCCTCAGTGGAATAGTCATTAAAGAGGGCTGGGGCTCCCAAGATCAAAGCAGTTTCACTTCTCTCACTCAGCCACTTCCATAGGATATACTGTATCAGGCATGAGGCCTGAGTGAAATTCGGGCAGTGTTGGTCCTAGGCAAAGAGGTTTCCAATCATTTTACCCAGAGATGTAATGGGGAATAAAATCCCCCATACAGATGCTGCCCACTGCTGTCTTCAGGGTTTCTTTACAGAAGTATTATGCTGAGCCTCAGTGTAGGCCTGACCCCCAAGTGTTACGGCCTTGGTCTTCAGATCTTTTGGGTCTTTTGTTCTCCCAGACAGGTCATCCTCAAGAAGTGCTCAATTAAAGCTGATTCCAGTGTTTGCTGCCTCAGACACAGAAAACAGTGCTCACTCTTTTCCTCCTTCTAAGTGTCATCTTTCTTTGAACTTGTGTTAACTTTACTTAAAGGCTCTTGTTGCCCTCTCTCAGCAGTGGCGTTGGGTCATGACCACCCTCAAATAAGCAAGACTCCCCGCTTCTGAATCTCAGGGAGTGAGAGCTGAGGGAAATAAGTTGCTTCTCTCCCATACAACTCTCTGGACTCTTCATGCAGGCGAACCCACTCTCATTAAAAGTTCTTCATGTTGAAAGAAGGTGTGATGAATAAAACAGAAGCTCTCCTTGCAACTTTTTGTCACTGGAGTGCTCTATCTGGCATATATATTTGCTCACTCAAATATGTACCAAGGCCTTTTCCAGGATGACCTTGCAACTCTACAGAGTGTGGTTGGCAGCTATGTTCTCTGATTGAAAATACAAATTAATTAAATTCTGGTAGGCTTTCTGGTTTAATGATAATGTACATGAAAGGACTCCACAGATTTCAAACGGCTATTTAAGTAGGAATGGTAGAAAATTTTATCTTTTATCAAGGAATGAGGGATGGACATTACAAAAATTAGCCTCTAATCCTTGATGAGTTTATACTTTAATTAGGAATAGGAGGCTAATTATTATTAAAGTATTCAAGAAAAATAACAAGACAATATTCAGTCAGAAGAGGGAGACTAACAGAAATTCAGGGAAGTAAAAAAATCAGTCAAGGTGGCAGGCCAGAGTGGCCAGAAAAAGCTTCATGAAGAAGAGATTTGAATTTTAATGAGTAGGACTTGTACAAACAGAAAGTATTTCAAAAAACCTTCTAAGTGAGGAGAGATATGAAAGTTAAAAATAAACCCAGTGCTGGCAAGGTGAATGAGAACTGTCTTTAATATAGAGATGTGCTTAAGGGAGTAGTGGGAAATGAGGTTTTGGTAAATTTGGAGAAGTTTCTACAGCGTCTTAAAAATTAGCAAAGCATTTAGGGCCAATTCGGGGGATCCTGGATCCTGCTTCAGGCTTCTGAAGAGAGGAGATATCCAAGGACAACACTGTCTTGAGAAAAGTGTAACTATATGATAAGCAGAAAAGATTGGAGGGAAAAAAAGACTACAGACTAGAGCTGTATTAACTAGGACATGATTACAGTTTCTTGGGTGTAAAGGCTAGGAGAGCATCAGTGGCAAAACAAACAAACAAAACCCTGATATGAGATATACTATGGAGGGTGAAGCAATAAATTTTGTCTTTTTTTTTTTTTCAATTCAGTTGATATTGAGAAGAGAGAGAGGGCGAGGAATTTGAAGGAGAAATCAAAGATTACTCTTTTGCGGTACGCGGGCCTCTCGCTGTTGTGGCCTCTCCTGTTGCAGAGCACAGGCTCCGGACGCGCAAGCTCAGTGGCCATGGCTCACGGGCCCAGCTGCTCCGCGGTATGTGGGATCTTCCCGGACCGGGGCATGAACCTCATCCCCTGAATCGGCAGGCGGACTCTCAACCACTGCGCCACCAGGGAAGCCCAAATATTACTCTTTTTTTAAAAAACAGACATGGGAGAGATTCAGCAAGAGGCCAGCCAGTTGAGTGGGAAAGGTGAAGGACTTGGTTTGGCCATGATATATTTGCAACTGTGAAGTGACATAACAGGGGTTAGCAATACAGGACTGCAAGCCTATAGAATCAGGGCTGAAGGTAAAGATGAATATGTACAAAAGACCAGCGACAATGGTGACTGAGAATAAGAAGGAAGGGAATCTTCTGATATATCCTCAGGTCAGAGTGAAAAGACATACTTCGGGGCAGGCAGAACTCCCAGATCACCTCTACTGCTCAGACTCTAAGGCTAGTTCATCCTGGGGACCCTTGGTGCTATGAATATACTGTGAATATACTATGCAGACCCACTGACATCACCAAGATTCTAGGGCTTGAGCTAGGTGTCCAGGTCAGCTGCAATGTCAAGTTGAGAGAAATTCTCTCCCTGTATGCTTTAAGAAGAGCAGCAGCCCTGGTTTTCTTAGAATGGAGAATCCCCTGAAAATCAGCCATACTGTCAAAATAAAGGAGGAAAACAGAATGGCTGACCATAAAAAAGGAACAGGTTTGGTGAAGCTAAATATTATTTCAACTGGTGTGGGTAGCCTTATCCTGCAGAACATCTTCAAAAGTTACAACAAACCCACAAGACAGCTGCTTCTTTCCAAAACAGTTAATGGATTTTAGGCTAATGTACAATATTGAGAGAGGGGAGGGACAATTTACAAGTGGAAAATAAGAGGAATATTTGGCTGAACATAGCTAACTGATGCTACAGCATGCTAAGCAACTCATTCTACAAGTGCCAAAACGTGATTTTCTCTTGTTTTTAGGTTTGTTTCATCAGCTGTCATTTGTTAAATACTATTTTGTTTGGAGTGGGGGCAGGGAGGAGAGTTTATTCTTGTGGTCTCTCCAGTTATTTTGTTTCTATTCTGATTCCTCCACCAGAATGTTAAGTCATATGGCCATGAAAATTCTCCTGGCTGACTGCTGTGTTCTGTGCCCACACACTTCCTTTTCTCTCAATGGCCATGTGAAATGTCAATGAGGAGCCTCACCTTATCACTGTTTTTTTGTCATCTTCTACTTGGTAAATTCTTTTTCTCCCTTTGGCTTACAGTCACTTCCCATAAAGAAAGATACTTGTCTTCAAGATTTATGCAAAGTAATCCTCCTATTAAAACCAAATAAAATAAAATACCACTCACTCACTCAATCTAAATAATGTTTAATTGCTTCAAAACTGCACATGTTGGAAGGTTTATGCCTAAGGTTATGGCAGAAAAAAAAAGAGGTTTAGTTCCCCCAAACTTACATGTGACTGTGGTAAACACTGAAGCAGGGTAAGGAGCGTGCCCACCCTCCATGAGAGAGCATGAACTATTGCTTAGAAAGCAGTATTGATACAACTACCAAACTGATACCTACAACAAGCATGTTCATTGAGGACCAGCTAACTATTCCAGAGGGAGGGAGGGAGTGCAGGAGAAAAGGTGGTGGGGGGAAGAGAGAGAGAGAGAATGAAAAAGAATAAGAACCAGTGGGAAACCAGACCTGGGTTCCAATCCTAGCTCTAGCACTTACTAGTTATGTAATCTTGGGAAAGTTGTATCTCAGAGTCTCAGTTTCCTTACCTGTGAAAAGGGGATAGTGCTATCTTCTTCACGGATGATTATAAGGAATACAAGAGATCATTTTCTTAAGCACATAATTAGTGGCTGATAAGCATCAGTCATTCATTAGTTACTAATCTAAATGAAAAGACAGATCGAGATGAGGGTAGAGGAATAATGGAGGGGTACTTAGCATGGTCAGGGAGGGAAAGGGATACCAGCACATATTCTACTTGCTTGAGCTATTTCTCCAGGACCAGCCATGTTTCTCTCCTCTCAACACTTAATATTTTCACAATGGAGTCATAATTGCTCATGAACTAAGATGTAAAAATCCCATTGTTTCTTGGAGAAAGAACGAGTATAAAAAAAAGTCTACGATTATTACAGTAACCCTCTGAGTGATAAAATCCAGTTTCCACGGAGACATGACAGATTTTTTACAGAAACAACAAAAGCTCACGGTTTTTATTTCATACAAGTCATAAACGTGTGACTTTTATTACTCTGGGAGAAGGGGATTGCTGCCTAATGGGACTGTTATTTGAACAATCTGCTTCCCAAAATGGAATTACTAAGTCAGTATACTCGGGCTCGGGGATGGTGGGGAAATGAACCAATCCTACCCATGTCAACTAGGAGAACACGTTCTTCTTACTGTTCATGGCAGAATCATTTTGGAACTAAGAACAACCTTGGTCCAGCTCTCTCACTTTGCCAGCAAGGGAATTAAGTACAGAGTCTCCCAATCTAGTTTGGTGACTTGTTCAGAACCCACGCAAAAAGGAAATGACATGGCCAAGAAGCAAACATAGGTCTTTTCCATGAGGTCAAAATGACTATTCCATCCCTTAATCCTAACACATTTAGAACTTTGATAAATACTTAATGAATGGGTGAATGAACTCTAACTTTCAAATTAGGTCATTTTCCACTTCATGTGGCTACTGCGCCTCTTCTTTCTTAAGGATAACCTTTCTTCTATCCTACCCAACCCTCTAGTAACTGCCCATCCTTCCTCCTTCCCTCTGCACCTAACCCCTTCTTGAAAAAAATCATTTGCACTTACGGTAGATATGCCATGTTCTCTCAATCCTCTATGACAGGGCCTTTGTTATGCCCACTATCTGAATTGTCTCTCTTTTTGCTCCACCTCTATTCATCTAGTGAGGAGGGCCTATTTGGTTTGAGCATCATCTATTCCTGGAAACTTTTCATAGACTCCCTAATCACCTCCAGGCTGAGATAATGCCCTTCCTATGTGCTCTCATAGCATCCCTGAGTTACTCAGTTACAGTCTGCTGCAGCCTTCTGTTTACTCAACTGCATTCCTCTCTAGACTGTAAGTCTAGGACAGGAACCAAGTGTTATCTGCCACTGAAGCCCTAATGTCAGTGGAGCCCAGCATATAGTAAGAGCTCAATAAATGTCTGACAAAAGACTAGATGAGGGCTTCCCTGCTGGCGCAGTGGTTGAGAGTCCGCCTGCTGATGCAGGGGACACGGGTTCGTGCTCGGGTCCGCGAAGATCCCACATGCTGTGGAGCGGCTGGGCCCGTGAGCCATGGCCGCTGAGCCTGCGCTCCACAACGGGAGAGGCAACAACAGTGAGAGGCCGATGTACCGCAAAAAAAAAAAAAAGACCAGATGAATGCTACTAATTAATTTCATACATCTATCTATAACTCCAGTAGCCTGTATTACTCAAAACAAAAGTAGAAATATTTCTATTTGATGTTTCCCATCATCTGAGTTTGATTTATAAAAGCGGAGGAGTTAAGAAGTAAGGTTCACACCTTCCCTTTCCCAGTGGTCTCAAACCAAATACAAGTCCCTACCTAAATGTGTTGAGTTCTTTGAGCATGCTTTTAACACCAAGTAGAAAGCAAATGGGAGGGTTATTCCCACTGTGGTCTAAAACCCTTTGGAAAACTAAAGGTGGGGAAGGTCCCGGCATCCTATTTTTCCCAACTGATTTAACAGGATTAAACCATATCCAAACTCGCAACTCCCTTAAGATGCCTTTCCTGGTGTGGTATCTGTGACCATGGCTTTGTAACCTAGGAGGCCTAGCTTTTTTCATATGCCACTACCTGTACCTCTAATATCCTCACCAACTCCACTTTGGGACATTTTATTAAGTATCCATGCTAGTTCTCTAGGACTGCCATAAAAAATACCACAAACAGGGAGGCTTAAATAACAGAAAATTTATTGTCTCACATTCCAAAATCCAAGGCATCAGCAGGACTGGTTACTTGTGAGGGCTGTAAGGGAAAGATCTGTTCTAGGCCTCTCTCCTTGGCTTATATATGGCTGTCTTCTCCCTATGACTCTCCACATGGCATTCTCCCTCTATTCATATCTCTATGTCCAAATTTCTCCTTTCTATAAGGATACCAGTCATATTGGAGAAGGGCCCACACTAATGACATCATATTAACTTGATTACTTCTGTAAAGACCCTATCTCCAAATAAAGTCACATTCTGAGGTATTGAGGGGACACAATTCTTCCTGTAACAGTACTCAATGTCATAGACAAAGGGGTTTTGCTGGGCTGACAATGTCTTATCACTGTACTGAGAATTCAAGGTATCTACACATTAAGTTTGATTTGCTGGTTTTCTTAGACACTATAACCTATTGCCACTACTCTTTCAGCCCAAAGTGCTGGCTAGGGTATGCTCTTCCATGTTCTTAGTTCTCTGGTTCTCTAAGGATCCCACTGCTACTATATTTAATTCAAAGAAAATTTTATCTCACTAGATTAGCTTTCTGATATGGACCCAAGAGTGCCCCAAACAAAAACCCTAATTTGTTGAGCACTTAATGTTCCAATATATGTGCTAAGTTCTTTACTTTCATTATCTGATTCTATCCACAAAAAACCCTATGAGGTAGGTATCATTTTGGAGATAAAGAAATTAGAGTTGAAGCTAAAAGATTTTCCAAGGTCACCAGGCATAAACATGGCTGAGGTAGACTTTAAATCCAGGAAGTCTGACTTCAGATAGAGAATGCTTAACCAACTTACCAGGCTATACTACTTCCCTGATTATTTTCTTTGATGCTGTAGGAACTAACCCCAAAGAGGAATTTCTAAGCCAAAAGTGATAGAATCTGGAAATGCCAAGTTCTTTCCCAGGCATCATTCTCCTCATACATGGAAGGTCCTTCACTGTGATAGTCTCTCCCTTTGCCCAACCTCTCCAATAGGCTTGCTAAGAGTAACTAGTCTAATGGACACTACATGGCAGTCTGCTAGTAGAAGCACACCTGTCTGTACGTTCCTAATCAAATCTGGGAAAGTGGAAAGGATTCTATTACACAAGTTCTCCTAAAGACACCCCACTATTCCCATTATGCCAACCTCCCATGGTGAATGTGGAAGAGGTTTAGACAAACCTCTTCATCATGCCTGTTGCGCTTAAGCATAGTTAGGAGGATAAAAATTCCCAGCTTTTATGGACTGCAATAGATGGTATCTTCAAAAGGTCCTTTTGCTGTGTTTATAACTCTAAATGATGACA
This sequence comes from Mesoplodon bidens, assembly GCF_964165515.1. Lineage (NCBI taxonomy): Eukaryota > Metazoa > Chordata > Mammalia > Artiodactyla > Ziphiidae > Mesoplodon > Mesoplodon bidens. The sequence goes on along the minus strand of NC_138173.1, from coordinate 50,888,969 downwards.
AATTGGTTTGAATTAGCTCTACAGTTTTGAAATAGGGGTGTTGCAACTTTGGAGTTTACTGGAGGCAGAAATTTCCACTTTTGACCAGACTGTCTGCTAATGTACCAAGTTATACTGAGCATAACTCAAAAAACAAAACTGCAAAGCACTCTAATGAGCCTTTATTTGCATAGTTGCTTGTGACCCCAATCAACAGCACCATTCCCCACCCTGTGGGCCTTGATGAAAATTCTCATCTCTCATTTTGGGAATTTGTTTTTCACTTTTTTGCTGTATTCCTATAGTGACCGTATCTCACAGGGCTCCTCCCCTTTGAGTGTGAGAAGTCTTTTTCAGTGTACTTCCTTGGGCACAGAAGTGGGAATAAGAGTAATGATTAACCTTATAGAGTACTTACTGACTGACAGGAACTGTGCTAGGAGTTTTTACTCATTATCCATTAATTCTTTAACAACCATATAAAGTCAGTATTAGCATCCATCCTACTTTACAGGAGTTTTGCCCAAAGCACACAGCTAGGATATGGTGGAGCCAGGATTTGAACTACATCTGAATTATACTAAATCCCCTGTTTATGGGTAATATTGTATCCCACAAAATTATAGTTCATTCCTCAGATGGCACAGGTGCCCACAGGAGCTGGAAACCATATCTCAACTCAGTATTACTAAGCGTTTTGTCTATAGCTGCTGTTACTCAAGGAACCAACAGAAGTGTGTGTGGAGAGGGGTTGAGGGAGAAAAATCAGAAGGATTCCTTACCTTCTTTGTAAATTATGGAAGTTTTGGAACTTCCTTATTTTAGCATCCAACATATTGTAATAATGGAGAGTGAAAATGGAATTTGCCCATTTATTATACTGGTTTTACTAAGTGGTAAAAATTTTGAATCATTTTTAGATACTCAAAAGGGAAATGATAGTATTAAAAAGAGAATAAGAGAATTCACATATTAAATTTTTTTAAAGTCTCCATACAATAACTTCTAGCCCGTCCAAGATTGCTTAATACCGATTAGTAATGACAATGAAAAATCATTTATGGATTTTTTTGTGAGTGTTCAGAGATACTAATGGGTTTTAGAGTTACTTGGGAATCTTCCTGAGGTCAAAGGAAGAAAATAAAGTATGAAGTGATAATAAAATGTATAAAGTGACTAATGGACAGGTTGTATACATATAATGGTTCCAGCAAAGAAAAAACATTCAATTTTTACAGCATACATTTAAACAAATGGAAATCTCACTGTCATAGCCTCTTGTCTTCACTCAAGAGCTAGGAAGGATGATAACATTGTGTATCACCACTGTCCATATCAGATTCTCAACAATTTCTCAGCCATCAGGTCACTGGCCTCAACCACCTCCACAGCCACTCCCACCCTCAGCTGCCAAAAATCTTAAAAAAAGTAGTGGGAAAATAATGCCACATTTAATGAGGCACCAATAAAATGACTTGATCTTACACAGCACAAATAACTAACTAACTCAAGTATGGCTTTTACATGGCAAACATTAATGCTGAAAACAGCTCCCCACAGCCCATGGAGGGATCACGTATCTCTCCAAGCTTTTGCTATACGTGTAAGCCAACAAAATGACAATAAATCCAATGAAATAAAAAGGTGTATGATATCATAAAATTTTGAATTGTAGGAGGGAAATTCAGAGTAAAATTTAATTTGAGGATTTCATTTTAAATCACACAATAGCACTCTTGATTTCCCCAATATAGAGACAAACACAAATAATGTTTTATCAAAAATAAAAGTATTAGAGATATGTAATAATGTAAATAATGTAGAAAAATGATGTAAACAGATATACTAGAATAATGGATGCTATCATTTCAAAAGAATTTTGTCTGAAGTCATCAGTGGAGCTAATGAAGGAGGATGGATGAGATGTTTAATTGTTGTCCAATAAAACCATCTTGATTCTGGCTCACAGTAAAGTAGGTCTTAATATCTAAGGTCATCAAGTCAACTGGCTACATTATTGAGTGATTCCATTATATGCTGATTATTCTTCTGGGGTTTAGAGTGTACATAAAGTTTATATTAAGTATGCTTGACCTACTACATAACTCTTACATACTATTCCTGTATTTGAAGAATGCATTTGTTTGAAGTAGGATGTAATTGGTATTTTCCAAATATAAAATCTCTCTTTTAGATATATCAGACTTCATAACTACAACATCCCTATAGTAAAGTTAAGCTTGTTTCCAGGTTAATATTGAGCAGAGAGTCTTAAAAATGAATAGATTTCCTCATGAGCAAAATAATTCAACAAGAATTATTTTGTATAGTGGGCAACAGACTAAGCACATTGGGAATATTAAGTGATATATAATTGATAAAGTATACCCTACAAACATTCAACTGCTATACCTTATCTTTAAACCTTAAACTGTGATCCTATTTTTAATCTGAAGAATTCACATCTGCAATATATACTTTTATGTTTTGTTTGGAAAAGAAAATTTGAACAGTCCAAAAGAATTTTTAGTACTGAGAAGGGAAGAGTAAAGCTACTTGTGAACTGGAAAGCAACAGAAGAAAACACTTTCAAGGGAATACTGGAAAGAAATATGTTAGTATTTAACCGTGATCTCATCGCATAACTATATAGAATATCTACCTCATCATATTTTGATTTGTTCTTTATGGTACGAACATAGTTAGGGAAAAATTTTTAAAACACAAATGCAGAATTACAAAACTTGGTTCCCTGCTTTCACATTTCATTGCTACCTTCTCACATATGTGGTTTTTGTTGCAGTTAACAGTTTAAAATCTGTGTGCTCCCTCTTACAAATGATTCACAAGTATGTAAGATAAGCTCTAGGCATCCAAGTCAAAGTCACACCACTTGCTGCCCTGTGAGAAACACACATCTAAATTCTTATCTGTCCTCACCTCTCACCCTCCACCTCTCTGCCTCCAGAGTTTTCACTAACAAGAAAGAACATTCTGTGGGAAATGTTTGTAGAAACTCTAAATGCTTTAAAATATACCAAATTAAACAGGATAATTCATGTTAGTGTGGCTCTCTGTCTTTCCAGCATTAGCTGATAAATTATCTTTTTTCTGGTACTTTAAACATTGTAAAATAAATCTGGATGAGAGTATTTGAGAGATAACCAAAGTAAGGAGGAATAATAAGTAATTTCCTTCAGCATGTTATAGACACAGAGTCCCTCCACAATAAGAAATGCTATTTTGGTAATACCTTTATCTTTACTATGGTTTACAACTCCAGGGTTTTCAAATGCAAATATTCACTAATCAATCCAAATCTTTGAATGCCAATTAAGTGCATGTTCAGTAGATAGATATTATGAGAGAAATGAAAGATATAAAATAGAGTGCCTTATCTTTAAAGTATAAAATATTTAAAATTCAGTTGACAATGCTATATATTTTTTAATAAGATACACAGATTTATAAATATATATGTATAAGTTTTTTGACAGAGGACCACAGAAAGAGTGCTGAAATCCATGAAATTCATATAAGAAAGAAGCAATCACTTTTTTGTGGGCTGGTCCAGAAAGGTTTTACAGAGAGTTGGACCTTGAAGTATGGATAGAATTTTAATAGTTAGGAAAGAGTGGAATAGTGTGAGCAAAGGTCTAAAAGTTAGAAAACCCTAAGCAGATTCTGGAAAAAGTGAAAGTATTTCACAATGGTCACCCAAATTCTGGTGCTTTAACAAGAGATGGTTTCATTAATTATTCTTCACCTTTCTTCCTGACTAGAGATTTTAGACACTGAAAAGATTATGGTGGTGTTCCCATTCATACACACACATATATATTTAAAATAAAAGGAAGAGAGCCTTTAAAATGAGTCAAAGGAAGTCAAAATTCTGATTTGTTTCATTTTGGAATAATAAAATCTATTGGGTGCGGTGTTGTTGGTTCCCCTACTTTGCTGATGAATTAAGTTTACAAGATTGTGTTTATCCTGCCACTGGGAAATCCAAGACTATGGCTGGCAGAATTAACCTTAAAGAATGCAGTTATATCTCCCAAAGTTTTTAGTTTTTATATAAGGAAAAGATTAGACTCAGAATTCTTCAACCTCGGCACTATAGATATTTGGGGTCAGGTGATTCTTTGTTGTAGGGGACTGCCCAGTGCTTTGTAGGGTAGTGAGCAGCATCCCTGAGGTCTCTACCTACTCGATGGCAGCAGCAGTTGTAACAACCAAAAATGTGTCCAGATATTGCCAAAAGTCCTCTGGGGGCAAAATCACTCCTTAAGAACCAGGGGTTAGAGGAAGGCATTAAAACTAGTGAATTAACAGGAAAACCCACCAAGTTTCCCCAGAAAATTCAGAAATACCTTTCCAAGCTCTATTTGTACTTATATATTAATTGACTATTTAGGAGTGAGAAGACACTTATTGTGTGTATTGTCTGTTACCGTCAGTATTGGGCCAAGAGATGAGTAGGTAGATAACTAATTATATACAAGCTGAAAGATTAACACAAATCAGGAAACCATTAATGGCTATTCACAGCCAACATAGAAACACTGTTATCTGCACCTGTGAGATACATTTGATACAAAACAATCAGAAGCCATCAGAAAACTATCAGTTTGGGGGATCAGTTGTTTTTTGAAATTTGTGGCTTCCTTGAACTTCAAAACCAATAAAGGCAGTAAAACTAGATCCCACTTGGAAAGGTATTTGTTTATTCTGCTTATCTGCAGCCAAAGATAACAATCTTAATGGTTTTAAACACCTTAATATTTCACAGCATTGGGAAGGCCTAATTTTCAGATAGACATATCTATCTATAAATGAGCACATGTCTTCATGAGAGCCTTGACATACAGTCAAAACTAACTTAAAAGCATTTAGACTTAACTATTTCTAAACAATGAGTCGAGGGCAAACAAAATGGTGAGCTGGTTGTCTTTTTTTTTTCTCAGTTAAGATATAAAGTAGAATTTAAAAAAGAAGAAAAGAAAAGGAAAGGAAAGGGAAGGGAAGGGAAGGGGAAAAGAAAAGAGAAGAAAAGAAAACAAAAGAGAAGAAGAGGGTAAGCAAAACAAAATCTCATCACCATAATCTCCCTGCCACTATTCTGAGAACAAATCTGAAAGATATTTTTTATGCTCCTAGACTTTTAAGCAACCTGAATGTAGGTACCATGTTATTTTCATCTTTATATTCCCAGCTCATAAAACATGGCTTATATAGTAAGTATTTAATACAGATTTGTGATGTGAATTAATAAGATGAAAGAAGGAAAAGAATATCAACTAAAAACTCTGAAATATATGAGTATAAAGTTGACTATAAAATAATTTTTAATATGAACTCCCTTGTTATTATTTTTATTCACAGAGACTCTCAGCCTCTCATTCCAAAATTTTATCCTTTTACATGATCAAATTACACATTACTGAATTATAAAGTACTTATATAATTTCATGGGATTCCCAAAACAATCCTATGAGGTAAATACCATTATTCCTCTCATATAGAAAACACAATATTACAAGCTCAGAAAGGTTAAGTGATGCCCAAGGCAGTAAGTAATAGAGCAGGACTCAACACAAGTTTCAATTCTAAGCCACCCTGAGTATATAGTATCTCAAGTGATGTCAGTGGAGAATAACATTTAGCTTGTTGCGGTGTTTCAATTGCACATAGTGGTTAAAAAAAACACGCACTGGTGTCAGGATCCCAGCCCCACGAATTACTAGTTTCGGATCTTGAGCAACTTACTTCAACTCTGAGTCTGTCTCTTCATCTGAAGAACTGAGTGATAATATCTACCCCATAGATTTGATATAAAGATTAAATGAGATAATGTGTTTAGCACACTTAGCACTTATCCCCTCAGTAGTAACCACTGCCATATTTCATCCCCAATACAAAGGAATCTATGTCATAGTGGGTACTGTTTATGTGGAGTTCTGAAGGTATCCAGACTGTTTATGGCAACACCAGCACTTTCTGGTTTTCAGAACCTCTTGTCACTATGCCCTTTTATAAACTTTTACCCCTTAAAAGTTGAATTCTCTGATTACTCAAAATTTGAATAGATTACATGTTAAGATATATGTGAAGTCCTGGGTCTGGGTAAGTAGAATTTGATGGTGGAACGTAAAAGAAAGATTTCTAGTTAAAGAATTCACTAGGAAGATTTTTGAAAGTTCAGTTCTACATTTGTAAAATTTAGGAGGCAATATAGGTCTCTTGCATGAATAAAAATAAAGAGTGCTTCTCTGCTTATTTTGGGATTGACACTGTTGTAAATGCTATACATATATTAGCTCATTTCAACCTGACACCAACATACATGAGGTAGGATTTATCATCACCATCCTCATTATATACAGATGAGGGAACAAGTACTGAGAAGTTAAATAACTTGACCAAGTCAACCCAGCTAGTAAGTAACAGAGATGATTTGGATCCAGAGTTGCTGCCAGAGTCCATGCTCATATGCACTGTACTGTACTGCCCCTCTCCAGAGTATCCTATCACTAATCAATCACACATTCACAAGGAGTCTACAGAATGGTGCAATCACCCCTGTACATTTCACATCAAGCCTTCTGTCAGTTCATAGAGACGTCTGTAGCAGATGCTGTTGATATCCTGCTCCACACTTTGACTCCCCAGTTCACTTACAGCTACAGTAAAATTCATGACAAATGACAACTTCTTACCTGGGTTTCTCTTGACCCTGCCTGTCTAAAGGCTTTTTCAGGGACTATGGAAGCAGGACCTACCAAAGACAGGCACAACCTAGAAGTACAGGAGAATTAAAGACCCTAGGGGCAAACTTCAATTAATGCAAAATAGGAATTAATAAATGCCCAGCTTCCCCATCCCATTCACTTTGTCAAAGGGCCCCTAGTGGAACTGAGTCCAGTTGGCCCACAGCAGTAAACTGTTCATTAAAACACCTGGTATTGGCTCTCTCCACCTCCTTGTCTCACTTTCCACACACCCTCACTTATGTTTTCTGGGATCATCTTTTAAATAGGCTACCTGCACCCATGGCCTTTTCTCAAGTTCTGCTTTGGAACAACCCAAATCAAAGTAAATCAGCTGGGCATCCAGAAGTTGCCTGCTGTCTACAATCCCACGATCCCCTTGACCCCAGGTCCATCTACATCAGCTTGCCAAGGACCAGGCTTCATGGGAGGAGCATAGTGGAATGACAAGGGGCTTCAGAAGGAGGCTTTGATTCTTTGGATTCTTCAAATTGAAACAAAAACACTTCCTCTTGCTGATGTCAACCATTCTCATAATATTGCTTCAATAGTTTGTGATGCTAACCAAATTTCTTTCTCTCTACTTTTACTAAGGACTTCCTACCAAGAAGAAAGAGTAGGGGTACAGAAGGGGTAAGAAGGGAAGAAAACACCATACCACCAGACAAGTATTACAAAAATCAAAAAAGTTATTAGTGTATCTAAAAAGATTGCTATGAACGTGCTGTGTGTGTCATTAGGAAGCTGAATGATCCTACGAAGTGATATCCTTCTGAGATACGGGATTCAGTGGAAAGAGTATGCACAAACCTTGAGACATACATACCTGGGTTTGAACTTCAACTTTATCAAAAAGAGTATGAAATTAGCCAAATTAACTTCCTGAAGCCCTATTTTTCATACATATACAATGGTGTGGAAATATTTACCTCTCAAAATTGTTAAAGATTTAAATGAGATAAGGTATGTGGAACTTGCTGGCAAGTGTTTAATAAAATTGGTTTCCTTTCCCTGTCTACCCATGCCCCATCCCAATCTGCCACCCCACAGAGAAGATACCATGGAAAATTTTCTTAATGATCTTCAATCTTACACATGTAGGGATCTCTGCTGCTCTACTGTATTAAGTTCCTGGAAATTCTTCTAAATTTTTATGGTTAAAAAAACTAATTCAGCGAGCATTTCTTTTGTGGGCATTATGTGCCAGATTCTGCAGGCTAACTAAGGAAAAGTAAAGAATCAGGGAAAGTCAGGAAAGATGAAAATAAACATCAGATATTGAAACTACAATGTGTCCACACTAACAGAGCCAAAGATATGGGAAGTAAATTTAAGACAAGCGAATAATAGCTTCTATTATGTGCCACTGAAATAGCAAGGAAAATAGATAAGCCTCCCTATCCCTATGACAAATGGACTAGTTTTCAACAAACTACTTTTTTTAAAAGAAGCAGCAGCAGCAGCAGCAACAAAGGGCATAGACTACCTTTTTTTTTTTTTTAACATCTTTACTGGAATATAATTGCTTTACAATGGTGTTAGTTTCCGCTTTGTAACAAAGTGAATCAGCTATACATATACATATATCTCCATATCTCCCCCCTCTTGCATCTCCCTCCCACCCTCCCTATCCCACCCCTCTAGGCGGTCACAGAGCACCGAGCTGATCTCCCTGTGCTATGTGGCTGCTTCCCACTAGCTATCTATTTTACATTTGGTAGTGTATATGTGGCCATGTCACTCTCTCACTTCGTCCCAGCTTTCCCTTCCCCTCCCCGTGTCCTCAAGTCCATTCTCTACGTCTGTGTCTTTATTCCTGTCCTGCCCCTAGGTTCTTCAGAACCATGTTTTTTTTTTTTTTTTTTACATTTCATATATATGTGTTAGCATATGGTATTTGTTTTTCTCTTTCTGACTTACTTCACTCTGTATGACAGACTCTAGGTCCATCCACGTCACTACAAATAACTAAATTTTGTTTCTTTAGATGGCTAATATTCCATTGTATATATGTGCCACATCTTATTTATCCATTCATCTGTCGATGGACACTTAGGTTGCTTCAGTGATAGACTACTTTTTATCTCTGATTCCAGCATAGACTCTTCTACCTTTCACATTTCTCCCATGGAGTTATGTGGCCCCTAATTAAGAGGATCAACAAAAGCAAGTTTTGTACATAAGTGTACTTCATAATGTTTTGAATAACTTTGCAAAATAATCTAACTTTAAATCAGAGGAGCATGCATGTATGTGAATAACTGCTCTTCCAGAACCTGAAACCTCCTTTAACTCTTAGAGCTTAAGCCTTCTCAGGGCAGGACCCACATTTAAGATCCGACTAGAAAGCTGGAGAGGATGCCCACCCACAGTTACACCCATTCCATAGAGACAGAGAAAAAGCACAGGGAGCTGTGGCCTGGGGTCACCCAAGATCCAGCTTGCACTAAAATTTATTACATATATTGCGGTGGCCCATTCACTTCTTTGGTGACTGGAAATTGTGGATGGTGGACAGGTCTCAGCCCTCATGCTGAGTCACAGGATCAATGCAACATCTGTACATGCATGTGGGATTCAGAGAAGTCCAGAACCTTCAGCAGGCCAATACTCCCATATATCCAAACTTCAATAACTACTTATTTTTTAAATTACTCTGCTTATTTTTGGAAGTTTTTTTTTTTATCATTACTCAGAGTTCCTAATTTCTCTTCCTAGTTTCTATTCCTGGGAAGAAGTATTTCATAGAGGTAACAATATTTCTTAACTAGAAATATAACTTCTTGACTTGAATACTTACTCTGCCACTTAATAGCCATATAAGCTCTCTGTGCCTCAATTTCCTCACCAACAGAATTAGGATTGATAATAACACTTATATGATAAAGTTGTTCTTGGGATTAAATAAAGGTTTAAAACTGTGCTGTAAGCTATTATGTCTGGTACAAATATATAATAATTTTCTTTCTTAGAAATGAATACTTACAGAAAGGAGACAATGATTTACCAGGTTCTTTGATATGGCCCTGGGCTGCCCATAGCATTATCATCCTTATAAATACTGGACAATGGTGTCAACAACGATGATCCATTATCATGGCTTATATTTTGCTGCCTGGGTGAAACTGTTCGGGTAGTTACTAAAACTTCTCTATTATGTCTGTTTTGTCACATTAATCCATCTAAAAATCAAACCAGTGCATAAGGTCACTGAACCATTCTTTTCTATTTCAACAAAAAATAGTAAATGTAAGTAACTCCTCTCAGAGCTGAGAAGGTGAGTGGCATTTCAATTACCACACTTCCTAGGCTGTCTGCTTCAGTGAATATGTAGTATTTTCAGTGCATTTTCAGCCTGTAGGGACAGGCTTCATGGTAGTGGAAAAGATTCATTGAGCAACTTCAAACAGAATCAGACCTTTACTGAAGCACTCCAACAAGCACTGATAACCAGTGACAGAACAACCATGGTACAGTATGAAGAGCCATGATACGTTCAAGCTAGAATAGAAGAGTCCTCATGATTTTATCCTTTGGTTATTTAGGTCACAGATGATGAAACTTAGGATCAGAGAGACCAAGCTGTAGTGAAATTGACTTCCCATTAACAAAGTTGAGTTTCAAAACCATGATCAAGCAAAGATCTAAAAGGGGAATTATGTCCATAAGAATATATAAAATCTAGCAACTGGTCTAGAACTCCACCATCAAATCCTTTTCACCCGTTACAACTGTTCCAAAGTATTCAAACAATGAAAGGCATCATATGTATTATAAACAATATATGACTTACTTTAAAAATACAGACTCTACAGTTGATGAAAGAATCATGGAACATATGAAGGACAAAAGGCACAAGAGACTTGAGGTTGTTGTGAGTTAGGCAGTGGGGGAGAGTAAAGTGAGTGCCTTGCATCAATTCTGGAAGCTCAAGTACAGAGGACAGAGCTTGCTGTTTGATGCAGGTTCCTCTTTAGCTTTTTTCGAGGCAATAAAGACAGGAATGGAGTGGGCATTCCTTTAACTGCACTATAAATCTTGGCATCACGACACATACAATGATATGCCTGCAGTCTCTCCCAGGAACATGACTGTGAAGTTCCCTCATAAAGACTGCATATTCCTGAGACTCTCTCTCCTGCCCCTCCGTACTAGTGCTCCCAATGCCGTTTGGGAGAACCAGGGCAGGAAAGGCTTTAGGAATCAGCAGTGAAATTTTCCTTGTAATTAAGGGAGTCCTGAGGCTGAATTATCAAGTAAGTAAAATTTTTCTTTTACACCTTTTCATTCTCTCCCTGAGGCTTTGGTTCCCCACCTCTTCTTCCTCCCTCCCTCCAGGGCTCCTTGTATCTATTTTCATGAGATCCAGGCTCTTTCTGTTAGATCATCTGTAAGAAAATTAAATTCCTGCTAAATTATTATGCCCCTTAGGATACCTGCTTTTTAAGTGATGACTCCCTATAAAACCAAGAGGTCATCAAAAGCCAACCAGCTGAATTTTAGGCAATCTAATAAATGGATAGCAGGTCTCTTTCAGACAGTATCGGGTAGGGGGCTTTCCTACACTCCCTAATCAAAATCACATGTGGAAGCAGCTGCTTCTATGTTGGCTTCCCCATTTGCAGGACGCATTTTAAAACAAAAAGGACCTCAATAATATCAATATTAGCACTGAATCCATCAAAATTAAAGGATATACTGAAGATAATCCATAGGCCTTGGTGCCATTTATGCTCTGAAGTAGTTAAGCTGCATGAGACCAAAGGGCCAGACTAAAGAAAGAAGAAAATAAACCTCACCTTCATCTGCTCCTTCCTATCTCAGGTCCTTTACATATGCCTGCCTTTGCCTGGAATGCTCTTCTAAAGGCTCCCTATTAGTCGCTACGCTTGCCTGATTGATTCCTTCTTTTCTTTCAGTGCTCAGGTGATACTGAATCAGGGAAGAGTTCCCAGACACCCAGAAGAGATCATCTCCTCCTTCTACTCTAAATCACTCGATTCTATCACTCTATATAAATATATATAGTCAGATGAATTTACAATAGTCATTTGAGGGGGATCATTAACTCAGGACCCAAATTCACTCTTATATACCAAGTCCCAGGATTACTGAGGAGCTTTCGTTCTCCTTAGGGTCACCTGCAAAATGCTGACAGCCTGGTTGCTACTAAAGCTCTGTTCTGCATTTCTAACAAAAACCTCCATAATTATACAACTCATATATCAGCAGGAGCCATGTGAATTCTACTAAAACTTTGGCACCTAGTTTACTAGCACTCAGGTGTTAGGTAAATTTGATACCTCCTCCCTCTTTCTTACAAGAATTTTTATAATTGGACTTTCTAGCTCATTCTTTTTGGCATCTCTGGACCTATTCTTCCTTCTTTCCTCTTGCCTTCTTATCTTTGCAAATTGCATTCCTATTTACTTTTAATCTCTGGCCATTATTAGTGGACTTTATCCAGAAAATATTCTTAAAATCAAACTAAGATAATGCCAAATGCACTTGGTATATACTCAGGGGTATGGAGACCAAGGAAAATAAGAGGGCAATATTGATTTGGGTTTAGTGAAAATGAGAAAAGACTTTGTTTTGGGCTTAAGCATTAAAGAGAAAGAGAGGAAAATAATGGTAACAGTATTGCAATATGTTGGACAGAAATTGTTATATAAGTAATACCCATTTAAGATATTTAAAAATTATTTTTTAAAACTAACAGTCTGTAACATTGTATAATTCATTATTTAGTTTCCTTTATTAATAAGGAATTCATTTTAATTTATTTATTTTTAAATAAATTTATTTATTTATTTTTGGCTGTGTTGGGTCTTTGTTGTTGCGCGTAGGCTTTCTCTAGTTGTGGTGAGCGGGGGCTACTCTTTGTTGTGGTGCATGGGCTTCTCACTGTGGTGGCTTCTCTTGTTGTGGAGCACAGGCTCTAGGCACGCAGGCTTCAGTAGTTGTGGCACTTGGGCTCAGTAGTTGCGTCTCACGGGCTCTAGAGCACAGTCTCGGTAGTTGTGGTGTGTGGGCTCAGTAGTTGTGGCTCGCAGGCTCTAGAGCACAGTCTCAGTAGTTGCGGTGTGTGGCCTCAGGAGCTGTGGCGCACGGGCTTAGTTGCTCCGCAGCATGTGGGATCTTCCCGGACCAGGGCTTGAACCCATGTCCCCTGCGTTGGCAGGCGGATTCTTAACCACTGTGTCACGAGGGAAGCCCTCATTTCAATTTATTTACATGAAAAGGAAATGCCCAAATGTAAATAAGCCTTACCAAAAAGTTAGTTCTCCCCAATCTTCTCATAAATTACTTATTGTGTGTCAGGTTCCCAAATGCTCAGTGTACAGTATTACAAGGAAGTCGGTACTTTTACTACCCCATTGGAAGATGAAGTAAACAGGCTAAGTAAGATGAGGCAATTTCCTTGAAGATACATTCAAGGGACTTGAATTCAGGTAATCTGCTCCACAGTATGCACTCTTCATTATGACATCATCCTGTCCCATTTGATGTAAGGTCTGGAGGATAATCTGGCCAAGTATAGAAGCCAGTGAGTGTGGGTTTGGACTTTCAAAGTGAACTCAGACCTTTTGGCATTTGCATTCTCTATGTGGTAGACAAAATGAAAACTTCTATTTGAGAAGGGAGAAAGAACATGGTCTAAATGACTTCAAAGTCATGAACATCAAATAGTTTTTACCAAAAAACAGTACAATCACTGAAGTGTATCTGAATCAAAAAATACATGGATTTGACAGCAATCTGATTCACAAAACACCAAGAGCCATTTCGCGGTTATCATGGTTCCAAGTTAAACACAAAGCTCTGTCTTGCCTTCTACTCCCCATTAATTAATTCCTGATTGGGCATTCCTGCTCTTCCAAGGGCATGTTGGGGGACACACTTTGGGGAGCTTCATCATTCAGGAAATGATGTTGGCAAGACAGAGAGTTTTGGCAGGGTGGGTGGCTTTGGGGCAGGCCTGGCTGGCGCTGTCTCCTCATATGGCCCAAATCATCAGCAGCAACAACTATAGGCACTTTTAGCCTGGATGTTTCACAGTGGGTGTTTTTTCCATGTCCTTCAAAGTCTGTGGATGGAGGGATGGGCAAGTAATTGTTCCTACAACTTGGTAGTGTGGGCAGCTAAGATCAAAGCAAGGGAAATTGTACAAATTGTCCACTTGAATACTAAAGAAGCAAAGAAAGCCAAGCCAATTCAACCAAGTATTGCTTCTTTTTCTTTGAATTCCTTATTTTTCTGATCCAAAAGTTTATATTCTAAATGGCTGGTTAGCAAAGCAGCAGAAGTGGCACGCAGTCAAGATTTTGAGATTGCTACCAGAAAACCTGACTTAAAGAAAAAAAAAAAAAAAGAAGACCTGGACTTTTTAATTTTGCTGCCAATGAAGATAATAAGCTGGCATAATTCAAATAATCATGTCAGGCAAATCTAAGCTGTAATGATTTACAGAAGAGCACTGAAGTAGAAAATAGTATCAGCTTGAAGAAGAAATGAATTAGAGCCAGGATGCAGCTGGAGCATGCAAATCTCACAGAACACATTTCTTATCTAAAAAATGAGAGAGTTGGACTATCTTCTCCACTGTGCCTTCCCATTCTAACATTCCATGACCCTATTTTATGTTAAATGCATACATAGAGCTGGACAGATCACTTTATCTTGAGTAGCAGCTTTCAGTAATGAATCATAGATAGCATCCACCAATTCTTAGACAATTCTTGTTAGAATTAACTCTAATCTTGTAGAACATTCCAGAGCCTAATGCTGAGAGTGAGATAAAATGGGATTGACCTAGCTCTAACATTGGTTAGCTATGTGAAATTGGGTGAGCCAACTAGCTTCATTTCCTCATCTGGAAAATGAGACTAATCCTTATACTTCTAATATTTGATTCCCAAATATTCACTATTCATTATTCTTGTGACCCTTTGTAAAATTTTGTTAAATATTTTTAAAATTATTTTAATATTTCTTGAGCTAGAATAATGTTAAGTAGGTCCAGTATCTTTAACATCCAGGAAGCTATGAAATATGGACTGTATCCTTAATCCCATTTTCCTTAACACAGAAATAGTATCAACTTAAAGATTCTAAGATTCAGTGCCCAGGAAATAATATCTATCAGTCATGAACAAATATTTGAAGACATGTCTTTCTGGTAATAGATGACAGAAAAATTTGGTCATACTGGTTACTTGGCATTGCTAATTAATTAGAAGGCAGAAGAGATCAAAGATGTTGCCGAGGAAGAATGAAATCAGGCAACTACATACACAAGAACCCTCACATAGCCAAACTCTGTCGCCCATTCTTATTTGAATATTGAGTCTCATTCCAACAGGAGCACTATCTATTCATTTGAAGCATCAGCATGTTTCCTATGAGCCCAGCTGCATCTTAGTAACCTGGAAAATAAACACCCCTTGCCTCTATAATCTGAAATATCAACTATAATTTACTAGTGACTGAACAGTCATTATGTTGAAGAGGTCAGGACCAATTTGTTATTCCCAGATATTCTACATGACTTGTTTGCATCTTCATGGGTTCCCTAACTTAGGAAATTTAGTGATTCTGATTTATTTTTCTAATGTTCTCTCTTAGTTATTAAGTTTATTTAAAGCCCTAGGTCCTTGGAAATGGAAATGAAAGATTTCACTAACCACAGATATATACACTCTACTTTAATCCACGGATTTCAAATAACTTTCAAATGTGATCAAATTCTCATTTACTTCATGTTTAAATGAAAATACTCCATATTTTATGTGCTGAAAAGAATCCTAAAAATTGAGGCAAATATTCACTAGTTTGGACAATAATTGTTCAGGGACTAAGTGATTTTATATAATCCCCATGTATACTGTAATATAATTTAAGGACGGGGTCGGGTTTTTCACATTTTACGTAGTCTTTTCCAACCTCCAACAACCATCCATCCAAACATCCCCACAACACAAATACTGCACACTATTACCTCCATAAGTACTACAGAGTGAATAAGTAAATTGGCACTTTATTTCCACTTCATTTAGAGTGGAAACATTTTATGTAGGTTTTGCCTTTGCTCAAACCCTTTAATGTCATCCCATACTACTCAGAGGAGAAGCCAAAGTCTTCTTTAAACCCTCTTCCCATTTACATCCTCTCACTTCTTTGCTTTCTACTCTCCTGGACCATTCCATTCCAGCTACACCAGCCAGGCTTCCCCTTCAAGGCCTTTGCAATTGCTATTCCCTTAGCATGGAAGCTTTCCTTGTAGGGTATTCCAGAGACTGTTCCCTGTTCCCTTGCCTCCTTTAAGTTTCACTCAAATATCACCTTCTTAACAAGAACTTTTCTCTCCATTCTTCCTAAAATTTCAACCCCCACCCCACTTTTTTTTCTCCTTGACACTTATCACTACCTGATATACAAGCTATTTTATTTATTTCATTTTTATAGAATGTGTCCCCCAAATAGAATGTAAAATTCATGAAGGCACGGATTTGTGTTTTTATTTTTTAAAGAACTTATCTGTCCATTTAATAAATATTTATTAAACAAACAGATGCATTTCTGGAAATTCATAATTATAGTCTAAAAATAACATCTACTCAAACTGGTACTGATTAAGTGATATAACTGTCCTTGTCTTCATGTGTCTTGAGGTAGAATTTCCTTAGTGCTTCTTCCCAATAGCAACCTCAAGTTTTCTCTTCTTCTAAATGCATGTTTGTACTACTTGGATAATCTTCATTAGAATCAACTTGGATCCTTGATGAAAATGAAGATTCCTGACCCTTGATTCAGTCAAAACCTCTGGGCCAGGGAGGAGACCTTTGCAACCTGTATTTTTAATAATCTCTCCAGGTGATAATTATTCATACTTAAGTGTGAGGGCCATTGACAGAAATATTTTGTGTACCATTTATTTCTTAATGTCTATCTTCTGCTGTACTAAGGTATACATATCCATGTCTATCTAATCACCAGAGACTATATCCATGTGGTTCTCCTTAAATTGTGCTGGGTACAGGGACATAGATGCTTAACGAATTATTTGATGGCTTTTGATGAAGAGGATGGAAGAATGATAAGGACCATTACAATGAAATTTATTTTGAACCTAACACACTTCTTTTTACTAAGTAGGATTTGGAAACTAAACTAGTTTCAGATTTCTTGTTTGAATGATAATGGCATATTTTCTTTTCACATATGTCATGTCAAAATTTTTGAACAGTTTCAGTTGAACAAGTCAGCTGCTTCTCTTATGAAGTAATCTATTCTAGATAAAGTCTTCAGTTGACATTCAGAAATCAAATCTTACAACTGCATCTTAACATCACTCAATCCACTGAAATATATTGAGAAACATCAGCATTGCTTACTTGCTTTCTCAGGAACATTCACCTATATAGCTGTTTGCCTCGAATGATGAGGCAAAGTAGAAAACCACAGACTTTTCAAAAACCTTTATAAAACCTGGCTGAAAGCTGACCTGAGATTTTTACAGTGAGTGTGATGTTTTACAAGGCAAGGGGGAAATAAAACTTGTTTGTTTGTTTATCTAACCAGCACACACATTTTTCAAACAATGTGGGTTTGGCATCACCCACAATGCATCTGGCCAAACACTTTTTCCCCTTGATTTTTATAACCAAAGAAATTTTCAGGGAAATTTAATCCACATGTTTCTGATTCATTCCATATCCAGTAATTTTTCAGTAAAGGGTATTTAATTTCAAGAATTTTGGAAAAGATTCTATTATCAGCAGTTCCTAAGACTGCAGGTAAGTCAGTATAAATAATAGGGAAGCTCAAGTGGGTAGTTCTCTACGTAGCCTATATCAGCAAACTCACTCAAATCCTAAAACACATAAATATAAACAGACACACAGGACTGTAAACCTAAAAATCAGAAATTAAGATCTTATTCCATTCAATTTAACCAAAATTCATCTTTTATCCTGCATGGTACACAAAGCATTTTAAACATAGTACATGTTTAAAACATATTTTAAAAAAATAATAAGTTAATAAATAAATACAATTTTTTTCTCGCTTGTTTTATATGTTAATCTGAAGAACCAAAAAGAATACTGTAAGATTGGAATTGATGACACTTGAGACTGGAGAGCTAAGCTGGAAAAGCCATGAATGCCATTTTAATAAGTTGGACTTCAAACTAAATTCCAGCCCATTTACAGAGAAAATATCATGGCCATGCCATTACTACACTTGACACAGCAAGAGCTGCTGTGATAAAAGTAGTGATTACTACATTCAGCCTAATCAAAGAGCAGAGTTTACCACATCACCAACAGCACATGATCTCCTAGTCATGAGTTAGGTCACAGCACCTCAGAGCAGAACCTAATTGTGCACATCCTCTTAATAAAATTTTGGTCTATATGTTTGTTTTTTATTGATTGGTTGACCTAAAATAGCATTCATTTGACATTCTAACTTTTGACTTTTCAATTCATATATTATACATTTTACTCAAATGCATTTCCACAATAAAACCACTGAATTTACTCTGCAGAGTCAGATAACTCCCATCCTGCATACGCTCCTGCAATGTTACCTTGTCACATTCCCATCAGGAACTGCAGTCCATTTCTCCAGCCCTCTTGAATCTGGAAGGCCTTGTAACTGCTTTGACCAATAGAAGAATAGGGCTAAAGTGTCACTGTGCCAGTTCTAGGCACATCTCTTAAGTGGCCTGACAGCTTCTGACTTCTTCCTCTTGGAAACCAACCATGATGCAAGAAGTGTGATTACCTCAGAACAACAGTGCCTTGAGAAGCCCAAGCCACATGGAGAGGCCTTGGATGAGACACCATGCAGAGAGAGCCAGGGCAAGGAACACCAAGGTACCTAACAATATGTGAATGAAGAAGTCGTCATGGAAGTAGGTTTCCAGTCCCAGCTTTCCCACCTGACATCAGAGGGATGCAAGACAAACCACTAGCCAAGCCATTCCAACTTCTTTATGCCCCAAACCATGAGTAAAATAAAATGATTGTTTTAAGCACAGAGTTTTGGAGCTGTTTGTTATGAAGCAATAGACAACTGACACACATACTATAAGGGAGCTTCCTTCTCACCACCCAAACCTGTACTAATATGTGAAAAGAAAGGTCTAAAGGATCTAGAAAACAAATCAGTACCCTCAAGAAGTATGCAATCCAGTGAGTGCTAAAAAGTATATTATTACAGGAGAAGGACTAGCAAAGGAACCATCGAGAACTACAAATAATAAATTATTAATGGTAATAAACAGGATTATCTGGAATCACAGAGGAAATTAGTGTTCTGACTGAAAGATAGCAGCCAAAGAAGGTTTCTCATAGGTAAACTGCATCTTTAATGACGATGAGTTAGGATTGTTAGAAAGAAGGAGAAAGGCCTTTTTTTAAGAAAAATAATCTGAGCCAAAGTGATTAGGAGAAAGTAAGCCGAAAGAGAGAAAGAGAGGGAGAAAGAAAAAGAAAGAAAGAAAGAAAGAAAGAAAGGGAAAAAGGGAGGGATGGAAGGGGGAAGGAGGAAGGAAGGAAGGAAGGAAGGACGGAAGGAAGGAAGGGAGGGAGGGAGGAAGACACAAATGAAAAGTCTCAAGAAAAGAAAAAGGGAGATTAAAGATATTGTAGGAAACCTGTCTTGGCTGGAATAAAGGGCTGCCTGGGGTTGGGAAAGTGTATTTTGAGACAAAAACTTGTATTTGAGGTAAAGGAATAAACACAAATACTTGCACAAATATATATATACAGTGAGCTCTAATGCAATGAGCTAGAAAAACCACACAAAGGCTTGTTATAAACTTTAAGGCATCACACCACTAATTTGGATGTGGGTTTGATTTCAAATACATAAAATAAATACATACTGGGTGTCACACTCAGTTTTACCCAAACAATACACATTTGCATACATCACCACTGAGAGTGCCAACTGAGCCAAATGTCACCGATTAGCAACCAGCCCTGAGAAACTCTCCCACTTAACGAGGTTACTAGATCTGGCTGTCCTTGGAAATCTAAGCATCAGATTAGCATATCTGGTAGGCTCTCTTGCCCTGCTGATACTCTCAAGTTGCTTTTTAGTTGAACGGATGTTGAAAAATGGGAAACTTCTGCAGTGTCACTGGACTTATTTGGCTCTAAAATGGACCTTAGGAATTAACTAGTTCAACTGCCTTCTGCAAGCCAAAAAAGTCATACTCAGATTCTGCCTGCTTAGCAGCAGAATCAGGATTTGAACTCAGACTCCTACTAGTACAACACTCTTCCTCAGAAAAACCCTGATATCCACCGTGAGGATTCTATCAACATGTCTAGGAGGAGGGAGAGAATAGTGAAAAGAACATTAGTGCAGAGTTCAAATACCTGGGTTAAATTCCGCTACTCTGATATTGAGAAAGTAAGTTACTTTCTCTAAGGATAGTATTCTCTTCTAAGAATGGGTGTTCATGTGTTCAGTCACAAGCACAGAATATATACCAGGCACTGTTCTAGGAGCTTTCAGAAAAATATGATAATAATAAAGCGTGACATGATTTGACTTCCATGTTAAAGGATTACTCTGGTTGTTGTGTTGAAAGTAGCTTGTAAAGGGGGCAAGGGTGGCAGCAGGGAGACAAGGGCTATTGCAATTATCCAGTGGGAGATAAGTGTGGCTTGGACCAGGGTAGTGATAGACGAAAGTGGTTAAATTCTGGATATATTTTGAATGTAAAGCCAAAAGGTTTCCTGATGAATTAAATATAATAAGGAGTAAAGAGACTCCTAACTTTGGGATGTGAGTAACTGGAAAGATGCAATTATCAACTAAGATAAGGAAGGTTCTGGATGAAAGAGGTGTGGGAGCAAGATCTAGAGATCATTTTTGACACTTTGAAATTAGAATGTCTAAAAGACAGCCAAGTGTGGAGATGGTGAGTAGAAAATTGGATATACAAATTTAGAGTTTTTATCTGGCTAAAGATGTTAATGTGGGAGTTGTCAGCAGATAGATGGCAGAATCTATTTGTTTGCTGAAATTATGTTGTGTAGCATCTACAGAGGGAGAGAAAAGCCTTGTTAAAATATTTTCTGAGGAGTACAAATGACCTGATTTTATTCCATTTTAGATTCAAGAATCCTGCTTTAAGAGAGGGAAGTATCCTTCAGTTTTTTACTTAATGAATGGTAACAATAACAACAAAAAATAATTTTAAATGACTAAAAGCACGTTATATACTGAATATTACATACATTTTACTACAATGTTGACTCAAACATAGATTTCAAAGCTAATTTTACATTATTTACAGGGGGTTTCTGATGTCAGTTTCTAGTTTCTCCTTACAACGTTTGTGAAAACTTTTATCTAGTTATGTCTAAGAAGGTAGATTACAATGTGTATTTCTCCTTGTTTCAGTTTCTGAAAACCTGCTTCTTTATCTCCTCAATCTTCTTTTCCCTACTAATATGGACTTGGAATTGTCATATCATGGCCCTTGAAATTCAGATACATCTTAGGTTTTGTCTGGGCTCTGGACCCAAGTTCACTCTTACATACCAAGTCCCAGGATTACGAGGAGCTTTCCTTCTCTTTAGGGTCCTCTGCAAAATGCTGACAGCCTGGCTGCTGCTAAACCTCTGTTCTACATTTCTATAATCTTGGCACTCCTCTGGTGTCCTCCACTTCTCTGCTTTTAGTCAATTATCTGATGATTTAGTTTTTTATTTCCTGCCTCCTTCCACAAAGATTTTAAGGTTGATTTCAATCATTCATACAATTTGAAAGGATATCATATAACTGTATGCTACAGAACAGAGATTTCTCAATGGCATGCCATGAATGGTTTTCTGGTGTGCAAACATACTGAACTCTGGGCCCTCAGGGAAGCCAGGGGTGGGTGGATGACCCAACCCTAGGCTGGCTACTTCTGGCCATTAGCAGCCTCCTCTCTTTTCCTCAGCATGCCATACAAATTTTAGCATTTGTTGTCTGTGTACGACCTGACAAAGGTTTAGAAAGATAGTACCTTAAAAGTTGCTAGAAACAACGAGATTCCTAGTGACCAAAGCAAATAAGGACCCAGAATAAGATTTTTTTTAAAAAGATTTGTTATAATGGAGGAATCATAATTTTCTCTGTGAAACCTGAGAATAATTTTTCTTGTGCTCTCCTTTATGGAGTGTATAATGTCTTTAGCAATGCACCTACAGTAGACATATGATGAATTTAGTGAAACACTTTTCAATAAAATCAGTTTTATAATGACACCAAACAATACAGTGTTAGTGATCTTCTTGGTGTTATTGCTTGATCTAAGAGGAAAATGTGGCATATCTTGAAGACTTCATGTCCTTTGGCTAAATTTTCATAAATATTATCACAAAGGACTTTTTCTGAATAATAGTTGTTCATCAAAAAGTTCAAAGAACATTCCCCAGAGGAAGCGTTCAGTGAAAATATTCTGTTACATATTTAACAACCAACGAGGTAGAAAGTAAGATTAACATTTTCTTATGAAAAATCGAATCAAGACACATACCTGAATGAAGGGCCACTTGACTTAGATGGCGAAGAGTTTACTTACATGCAATGTCAACATTTTCCTCTGATAGCAGGCCTGGTTGCAAGCCACAGATGGATGAATGGCCAATAAAAGCCTCAAACCTCTAGATCTATATGGCATACCATAAGAATTTTAGCTTGGAAATTTTTAGGTAGGAATTGCCAATCATCTCCCAAAACAATAGAGTCAATTCTAATGACTCATTATAAAGATGGTATCTAATTTTGGGAAATACAGTATATGCATGTAGTTTTTGAGATAAGGTTTCTGTACCCTAAAGGTAAATAAATGACTTATCTTGCTGTACTGAACTACTGGATATAAACCAATTAAATATCACTTGACATATCTTAATTTAGATGATTTGGATATAAGAATGCTGAACTAACTGAAGACTAACTGAATATGGGGGTTATTTCTAGGACACGATAATAAAATCCAACCATCAGTAATTAGTCAAAATAACTGGCTTTGCTGAGGGTTTACAATGTGCCAAGCTCTGTTCTGATTGCTTTACATATTTTAACTCATTCCTCACAACTCTTTGAGGTAAATACATTACTATACCCATGTTACACATAAGGAAACTCAAGTATTATGAGATTGTTTCACTTGCTTAAGGTCACATCATTAAAAAGAACAGGAACTGGATTCCAGCCATTGCAGTCTGTCTTTAGAGCTCATATTTTCATTATTCTCTTACACTTCCTCTCAGTATAGAGAATTATCTTTCTATTCTCATTACTAGGAAACACTTGTCCATCTCATCTAAGCAGTATCATATCATTAACCTACAATTTCAAAGGCAGAAAGAGTAAAAACAAACAAAGAAACCCCACTAAAAATTACCATTATTTCTACCACCTCTGTAGTCTACACTTATGTTTTCTGCAAACTACAGTGGTTTTGTCATTTTTTGGATTTTTCTTGTTGTTGTTTTGTTTTGTTTGACAAAGAAGTGCAACTTCCTGAATGAAATCTAACCTATTTAGCCTTTTTCCTAACTGGGCAAAAACCTGAATACCAGGGCATTCCTGCATAGCTCTATTAAATTTTCTCTGAATGAAGAAATTCCAGGTAATTAATGTTTAATCAAATTTCATGCTCAAAATTATGCAAGCTATACTTTAAAAAATAAATTCTGCAGGAAAGCTTTTAGTAAACCTGGGTAATGCTTCGGAAACATTCTTTGGTGGCTTAGGTTTTTGAAGATCCTTCTCACATTTGATAAAAAGCAAAAAACTGTCCTTGAATTTACCACTCCTGCTTCTAAATGAAGTCTTGGTTTTCTAAAAATTACACTTAGAATTAAGCACTTTAAGTAGGAAACTATTACTTAACAAGATATCTTATCACAGGTTGATGTGGAATTCTGTCCCCTGCCCAGTTGTTTCCATTCTTTCTATCAGAAAAGAGATAACGGAGGTGAAAGAGAAATCACTAATAAGTGGCACTGAAAAATGGTTTACTGACATGGCAGGAAAGTTTTGTTGACTGTGCAGAAACATCTAGGAGAGATTCATCTTCTATATGTGGAAACTATTTCCTAATCCATAGTCTTTTAAGTCTTTATTAAATTTGTTACAATATTGCTTCTGTTTTATGTTTTGGTTTTGGGATCTTACTTCCCTGACCAGAGATCAAACCTGTACCCCCTGCATTGGAAGGCAAAGTCTTAACCACTGGACTGCCAGGGAAGTCCCACAAACACGTTTTTATGAGAGCCTTTACAACACTGAATTATTATATTTACTGTACTTTCCTTTTGTCAGAGCCCTTTTTCTAGTATGTGTTTTTTTCTTTTGACTCCTTTTCCAGCTCTGCATTTCTCTGTTAAGTTTGTATAAAAAGAGAGAGGGATGAGGCATGGACATGACTCTCACCTGCAAATAATAGACTGGCAAAGATACAGGGTGAAAAAAAAAAAAGAAGTATCAGAGAAATTATCACAGAAGCTCACTTGCTATCATGAAAAGTGAGGCTAGACCCACTCTCAGATGAAAAGGAACTGGAGAGCTGAAAATTTCATTAAGTGGTAGCAATTTTATTTACTAGGATAGAGGACAACAAACCAATTCACAAATTAAGAGTTTTATTTCTTTCATATTAATTTAATACAATACCTGCTTCCTCAATTTTTACCCTGTTTCAGGCAATTTATTAGGTCCGAGGGATAAAATCATCCATTGAAATTGGGTTCTGCCCTCAAATTGTTCTCTGTTTAGTGGGCAAGTATACATGTATAAATGGATTTTAATTTCACAGTCATAGACTCAGTTGTACAAAACTGGATCCATTTCAGCAGTAGAAAGCTTAATCTTGCCCATTTGAGATATTTCTATTTTAGAACTTAGTATCGTTGTTGTTAACAAGTCGTTTAATTCAGGAATCTTACTCTCTGCTTATCCTTCCCTTTTTCCTGGGTGGTGACTGGTTTTGAAGGAGGCTCAGAACACCTTGGTATCCTAGAAGTTGAGGGGTTCAGGGGGCAGAGGGAGTGGCCCATGTCCAGTCCGTAGTAATCACCTGACCTCTCTGTGGAGATTTAATGTTTCCTGCTTGATCTTGGCCACTGGCCCCTGGACCCACTGTTTCTGAAAGCTGCTGATACTTATGGGCCTGCATGGCATCCAGTATTCAGGGCCACAGAGTCTATGTTCTACAAGGCCTCTTCTGGACCATTTGCCACTCTTCCCTCTCATGACCATGGGAAAATGTTGTCCCATTTCACTAGAGTTCAGGGGCTAAAAACAGGTCTTATTTCTGACATCTCCTGCCTTTTTGCTTTACTATTCCAACCTCTGCTCTATCCTGGATATGGGATCTCTGAAAGGTAGACAGCATTTCCTGTCGTCATCCTGTAGAGCAAGACACAAATCTCTGCTTTTGGGTCTCCAAAGCCTACCTATAGTTTCTCTCCTAACCCAGATTTGGACAGAGGGAGTCATGTGATCCCCTCACCTTCTCCCAAACCTCCATTTTTATGTCTCCCTTTCTTATGTAGTTTCTCTCCCTTGCCTCTCTGCATGGTAGGAAAATCATTTTATATCAACAGGCATTTACCCACAATTTGGTAAATGATATAAAAGGCTGAAACCTTCAAAAGGCTTTTGAAACTCAAAGCAGAGCAATGACTCTTTCTTTCTCTCTTCATTTCTATAGTAACATCGAATCCTGAGGACAATGCAGGCAGAAAGTCCTCACTGATGGGGCCATTAGAATTAAAAATACTTGGTAAAGAATCTAACCAGTACTGTTGTATGTATACAATGAGTCTGCCTCTCTGCTAAGTCACCAGCTACATTTGATGCAAGATTTATCTTCTTCCAGCTAATATATGCTATCAGTCATATAAAGATCAAAAGGATTATTTATACATGTAATAGGGGGTTACAAAGGGACTCCTCCTCTCTTGGTTTTGGTTAGGCCACCTACTCACATTCCAGAGTAAGTTGCTACACTATACTAAAGACTTGTATAGTGGTAGAAAACCACTTTGAGACCTTCCCATTAACCTCCACCCCATAAAATAGGCTGAGGAGTCTGGGACAAGTTAGTAGAAAATTATAGTCATTCTTTGGAGGGAATTGTTGATGTGCTATGAGACCCACCAGGTGTGAAGTTAATCCAGAAAGACTCAAGAATATTTGAATAGTTTAGGGAATATGGTAGACTGTGGTGTGACTCACACCCAAGAGATTTAAAGGGCAAGAAGCAGCAGTGTAGAGGGCTATGCTTTGGGAAAGCAAGTGATTTTCCTGTGGACTGTATGTATATGTGAAGAGAGAGAGAGGAAGAGGGTGAGGGAGAATGAGAGAGAGAGAGAGAGTGAGAGAGAGAGAAAATGCCCTGGCCTACAATAATCTTAAATGAATTTTGTCCCCCAAAAGCCACTGGGACATGTGTTGGAAGCCCAACACTGAGAGTTTATGTGGAGGTTTTGTATCATCAGTGTCATGGAACTGTTGGTGAGTATCTGAAAACCCTACAAATGAGAAAGGTCAGTTTAGCTTTAAATATTTGTTAAGTCTAGGGCCAATGTCAACTCACAACAGTGCCAGCCAAGTTGATACTTTTCCTGACCCTTAGCTCTTCTCCACATTTCCAACTCTACCCTTCAGTCCTGTGGAAGTCAAAGGTGTCTAGTGAGTGGAGGAAAAAAAAGAAGTGCCAGTAGGTAAAATGGAGAAAATGACAACTCTGTTTCCTTGCTCCTATAGGACCCTGGTCTGGAGCAGCCCCAGGGGAAAAGATTCAACTTTAAAATAAGGCTAAAGTTCTAATTATTATGTGGGGACATATATAATAATTCTTGAATTGAAATGATTTGACATAATAAAATGATTGGAGGACTATTTTTTTAATCTAAGAGGAACCAGATAACAAAGGAGGCCTGCCCAAGGTTTGATTGCAAGACAAGGAAAGAATTAGCCACTCTGAGTGTGTCTGTTTGGCATTAAGTGGTAAGAAGAGAAAGATATTTTACACCTGTATCCTATAATCTCACTTGTCTTAAATATTGAGGTATAAAACATAAAGCCCTACCCTTCAACAAACACACAGAGAAAGGAATACAAAGGGGACAAAAAATTTTCCAAAGTACTCTATTTTACTTTAAAACATTAAAACATTTTCCCCCTAAAATTCCTGTAAAAATTATTCCCAAAACTTGAAGGGAAAAAGCATGTCTAGAAACAGAAAAAGAATCTCTTATTTTTAAAAACATAAAATGGTTCTGGTTCCAGGACAGAACACTCTATCCTGTCTCTTCCACTGAATGCGGCTATAAAACCTGGAGAGCACACTTGGAACTATTTGAGAACTCAGAAAAGAATACAGGAGTTTGGGGAAAAACACCAGAATTCAAAGTATCATGAAACTAGTGGTGAGTTCACAATTTTATTTTCTTCTGCTATCACCTTTCTTGGACACATGGCAGTTACCTTGCCTGGAAGTAGCATTACAGTGGAAAGAGAGAGCTAGAAGAGAAGCCCTCTAGTTCTGTATCAAGGAGCAGGAAAGGGGTTCCCTAACACTCAGAATAGGGAAGACTCCCTCATAAGACTGGAAACAAGACAAGGATGTCAACTCTCACCACTCCTATTCAACATCACACTGGAAGTCCTAGCTAGTACAATAAGGTAAGACTATGTAAAAGCATACAGATTGGAAAGTAAAAAAAAGCATCCCTATTTACTGACAACATGTTTTTCTACATAGAAAATCCCAAGAAGTCTACCAAAAAAAAAAAAAAAATTCTTGAACTCGTGAGTTTAGCAAGTTCACAGCATAAAAAGTCAACAAATCAATGGTATTCCAATATAGTGCACAAGAAATAAACAACTGGAAACCAAAATTAAAACACAAGATCATTTACAATAGCTCCCCAAATGAAATACTTTGGTATAAATTTCACAAAATATACAAGATGTTTTCCAAAATTACAAACACTGATTAAAGAAATAAAAAATAATTTTAAAAACAAATGACTAAAGACTTAATAAATAGAGATTCCATATTAATGGATTATAGGACTCAACAGTAGTAAAGGTGTTAATTCTTCCCAAATTGATCTACAGATTTAGTGCAATTCTAATTAAATCCCAGCAATTTTCTGTAGCTATAGACAAATTTATTTTAAAACTTATATTGAAACAAAGAACTGAAATAGGAATAAAATGAAAGTTATCTCACCACTCAATCTTAAAATTTCTATAAAGCTACCATAATCAAGACAGTGTGGTACTGATAACAAGATAGACACATATGTCAATGTACAGAAAGAAGTCCAGAAATAGACCTTCACAAATACAACCAGTTGATTTTTGCAAAGATGCAAAGATAGTCATTTCAATAAGTGGTGTTAGGAAATTTGGAAATACATATGCATAAATAAAAATGAACTTTGCCCTAAACTTCACTCCTTATACCAAAATTACCTCTAAATGGATCATTGATATGAATGTAAAACATAAAACTATAAATGTCCTAGACAAAAACAGACAAGAAAGGCTTTTTGATCTTGGGTTAAACGGAGTTCTTAGATTTAACACCAAAAGCCCAGTTCATAAAATAAAAATTAATAAATTGGCCTTTATCAATATTAAAAACTTTTTCTCTGTAAAAGACACTCTTAAGAAAGTGAAAAGAGAAACTACAGACTGGAGAAAACATTTAAAATATTTGTAAATCACATATTTAACAAATGACTTGTATCCAGAATATATAAAGAACTCTCAAGTACCGAAAAATCAAATAGCTCAATTTGAAAAATATGCAAAAGATTTGAACAAAAACTTCACCAAAGAGAATATAAGGAAGGCAAATAAGCATATAAAAATATGTTCAACATCATTAGCCATTAAGGAAATGTGAATTAAAATCAAAATGAGATACCACTACATACCTATTCGAATGACTAAAATTAGAAATATGGATATATATACAAAGTGCTGACCAGATTACAGGACAGATGGACTCACACATAGGAATGTAAATAACACACACTTACTACATGACCCAGCAAACCCACTCCTCACTATTTATCCTAGTGAAATGAAATTTATATTAACACAAAAGGCTATATATTAATGTTTATAGCAAATTAATAACTGCCAAAAACTGGAAGGAAATTAAGTGTCCTTCAATGGATAAACATCCTGTGGCACATCCATACAACGGAATACTACTCAGTAATAAAAAGAAATAAACTACTGCTACATACAACTTGAATGAATCTCAGAGGCATTACACTAAGTGAAAGGAGACAATCTGAAAAGGTAGCATATTATATGATTCCATTTATAAGACATTCTTGAAAAGATAAAACTATAATGATAGAGAACAGATCAGTGGCTGCCAGGAGTTAGGGATGAGGTGAAAGTGACTATGGGGGGATATAGTACAAAGGAGTTTGGGGGACAATGGCACAATTCTGTATCCTGATTGCAGTGGTGGTTATAGAAATTTATGCATACATTAAAATTCACAGAATTGCTCACCAAAAGGTCAATTTTACTTTGTTAATTCAAAAATTAAAATAAATTAGATGGAAATGCAGTGGGAGGAAGTAGTTGGGAAATTTCTTGTTCACTCCCTTTATTTTCTCGTAATAGACAATAGTTTGCCAACAACTTCTAGCCAGGCTGGATTGTCCTACCAGACATGCATTAAATTGTCTAGCCGCGATGTGTCTCTTAATCACACAGGAACATTACTGAAGGTGTTCTCCAAGAATTACAAAAGAACTTCCAAAACATTTGCCAGAATAAGAACTGCCAAAAAAAAAAAAAAAAAAAAAACCACTCAGGGAAGCCAGGTTCTGTTACTCTTAGCAAGCTTAATTGCCAAACCAAACCCCGTCAATTACAAGATAGCATTTACGTGGGATTGGGACGATTTCCCTTCCTACCAAGGGACTGGGACACTTACCTATTGCTGATTTAAATACGTCAAGCTGAACATTTTTTCTGTTGGGAAATAAAGACCTCAATTTATTGCTCAATTCTGATTTCAAAGTTAACTTCACCATTATAAAGACCATAAAACCAAGACTCTTTTAAGATACATCATGATCACATAAAGGGCAAATTTCGGGGAGGAATGCTCAGAAAACCTATATTTTGGTCATGTATATGGGTTGGTGATACTATATCATTTCTTTGCTAAAATAATACATAAAGTTTCAGCAAAAATATAAATATATATGTTAATTTGTTCTTAAAATGAAAATACTCAACAATCCTAGGAAAATTTGTTGTTTATTAAAGTAAAAATAATTAAAGAACAAGACTATTTCTCCAACGGCAGGTAGAAACGCACAACCTCACAAAAGCTGGGTCTTTAGGAGTGGTTTGGCATTAAGAAAAAATGTCAATGAGTAGGTCAAAGACTGGAGGACCCCATGCAGCCCACATGGTTCTTTCTAATTACAAATGTAGTCTCATTTCAGTAACTATTCAGAGTCAAATTTGTATCCACTAAAGCAATTAAAACACTCCAGATTTGAACCTCCTCTTTTGCTTTGCTAGTAAAGATACAACAAAAGTGAACACACATTCTTATAACAACGGTCACGCATGACAGAATATTCAACCCCTCCCCGCACCCCCCACCCCTTATTTTACAACTGATGCGTTTCAGCAGGGTGATGTCTGAGGACATGACACTTATACTGAGCAGGTATTTGGATACCTATTCAAGGCTTAGCAGTCTCAACAAACACTGTCTTTTAAAAGTGAGGCCTGGGTGGTTTGAAAGAATGAATCAATAGTAAGTATTTGTGAACATAAATATTAATATGCTTAAGAAAAGAATACGGAAAATGAGCTTGAATTTTTAAACGTGAGATAAAATCAGCTAAAGAATAAAAATAGCATGTATAATGCTTAAACATTTGTCTATTCAATAACAAAAAATGGAAAAACTTGGAATAAAATTTCAAATTAAAAAAAGTACCTGTGTATGTATATGTGTGCTTATTTATCTATAAATGTAAAGCTTTCTTCCTACTGGTATGAGAGATGGGCAAAGGAGGGGATTGCTACTCTCCTCCTTAACAGGAAGCTCCAGAACCTGCATGGCCATTTATATCCATGCCTTCTAGAGAAAGGGAAGCAATTAATCCCAAATTTTTACAGTTGAGCTCTCCTAACCTGTGAAAATTCACTGTCAGCACCCCACACATGGGGCAATCGTTCTTCCCCCAAACACATCTCTTCTCTCTTGATCCCTGATGTATCCATAGTTTTTTTAGATTAGTATGTTATTAATTAGATTAAAAAACAATATAACCAGTAAAATACTTAATAAAGTTGCTTAACAAAGTCCAAAATTAACAGCAACCAGCATAAGATGCTGGTAAATATCCTTCTCTCTCCCACGTCCCATGTTCCAAGTTTTGTAATGGTGAAGTCATGGAAAGGGGAGATTCCCTTTGGGAGATTTACCTGTATTCTCAGGTCCTTTCCATGCAGGCTTTCTGTATGCCTTATGCACTTAAAATAACAATCCCTATTTTCTGTACACCAGCTTGTACCAAGTACTTTAGATGTATGACTTTGATCCTTAGTACAACCCTTAGGCATAGCTTTCATTAACCCTCTTTCATGAATAAATAAGTTGAGGCTCAGGGAGGCTGCATAACTGATCACGGTATGTCTAACCACCCACGGGGATTCTGGCTGAGGTGTGTGTGACACCACACTGCTTGAAGTCCATGGGACTCCTATAGACAAGGAGACCATAGATCCTGGTTTGCTCTGGACAGTCCACATGTATGTCTGTTCTCGAAGCATCCCATCTGATATGGGATTTTTCCCCTGTCCTTCTTCACATTCAAAAGCATCCCGCTTTTATCAATAAAAGATAGGATGGCCCTGCATTTGGAACACTGACTGATATCACAAAGGAGAACTATGTGTGTCTTGGTTTCTTTCTCTCTCTCTGCAACGCTGCCCTTGATTGATTTTCTTTTTGTTCTCAGATGAGACCTATAGCCTTTCTTGGGGCTTCCCTTCCAAGTTGGTCCTCTGACAGCTTCTCTCTGTTAGAATTTTATAATAAATTTGAGATATGCCCACCAAGGGACCCAGCTATAAGACAGCGATTTATTGGGTATGGAAAAAAAAAAAAAGGATAGTTAATGAGAGCTTCCAAAATCATGTCCCCACTGGTTTTTTTGACAGGAATTAAGAAGCAAAACTGGACTAACATTTACAGAGTGCCCATAATGCAACAAGTGCTATGGCAAGACTTTTACATGAGCAAATTTCTCCTTTTGCCAATGAGAAAACTGAGATTCAAAAAGATTAAGTAACCTTTCCAGGGCCTGAATAAGGATCCTAACCTTAATGGGTCTGACTCACATGTCTTACTTTCCTTTCAACATGCTGCCTCCTAAATAAATGTAAATATAACACATTCATACATTAATAGAAAAATGCTGCTGACTGGATTAAGTAAGAACTACATATTCTATATTTAAAGAATCTGTATTTTTCCAAAGCATTTTGACCTATATGCTGATTTCTATATCACAAAGCCATGTGTTGACATAAGATGAACTTGTGCTACCCAGACCTATATTTATTCCTCCTTTTGCTTCCTATAAAGAATTACCAGTGATGTATGTGCCTTTGTGATCAGCTTTGGTTGTCTTGGTTTGGGGTGAGAGCTCTTTCATTGTTAGAGACAATTCTATGAATTGGTATGTTTTTAAAGTGAAGTTATATAGAATGAACAAAGTAAAGCTTCCCTTTAAAATATAACAACACCAATATTTACTTACCACCTATTTATAATTAAACATGTAGGTTATTTAAAATCAGTTCTTGAATGGTTTCTTTCACATATACATTCTACCTGAAAAGTCCATGAAAGAAGAACTTTTAGTTTGCTGTATATACTAAAATAACCTACAAAAGGCACTGAGCTGAAGTAGAGAATTACAAGCCAGAAAAGTCATATTTCTGTCAATTGTCCAAATTGCTCAGTGCCAGCTCAAATGTAGCCTGGGCTACTTTTCTTCACAGTTTACTGTCACCAGCCTTGAGGCTGACTGGGGACCCCTGCCAGAAACAAAAGGCATTTTTTTTCTTCTTATATTGTGTTTGAGAACACAACTCCCATGTGAATTTGGTGGTAGCCCTCAATACAACCCTCTTCATTCTTCCCAACCCTCCATATACACAAAGGTTATTTTTCGTAGTCCCTGTGGCACTTTTGTGAATCTGAGGACACTCCAAGTAGTGACGCAGAATGTTTCAACAGTCAAAATCAGGGCATTGAGCATCTCTGGCCCAGATGCAGTGACAGCCTGCCATTAGACAGGTTACCTCTTTTGCCCCCAGACAAACAAAAAGGAAAAATAAAAATTTCACATCAGAACTTGTGACCAAGGAAAATTGTGAAATAGATCAAGTCTCCCCCTATAACTCCTTCAACAGAAGAATTCCAATCTCCTTGACCTCAGGATGGAGAAAGAACTTAGGAAAGAGTCTGATATAGTAGGAAGAACACTGGTCAAGAGACAAGGCTCTGTTGCTAGTTCTGCCACCACCTTGCCCTGTGACCTTTGGGAAACCACTGTGACTCTTAGAGGTTCAGCAGTTTCATTTGTCAAAGTAAGAGGGACTCAATGTTTTCTGAGTTTCCTCTAGCTCAAGAATTAGAGAATTTTCTAGTTTTGTGATTAACCAGTGCTTGCTAATGTACCAGTGATATAGGAATAAGTGTGGTGTGGCTTTTATCACTATTTCCCACTTCTAATGACCTCTTTCCCACCACTGATCACATGTGAACACCAAGCACAGCTATTTGTTGTGTCTGTCTCCCATGAAATGGAAAGCTCCTTGAGGACAATGTGTGCCTTATCCATTTCTACATTCTCTTTAGATAAGGCATGATGTCTGACACATAGCAGGTACTCAGCAAAAGGGGCACACCTATTTCTTGGCTAGCCAATGGTTGTAACTGAAGAGCATTTAAGAAGGTAAGATGGCCCCACGGGATCAAGATGGTGGAGTAGGAAGATCCTGAGCACATCTTCTCCCAGGAACATGCCAAAACTACAACTACGTATAGAACAACTCTCTGAGAATGACCTGAAGACTAGCAGAACAGCTCCTCTACAATTAAGTCTGGTTTTTAAAACCACACTGAGATGGGTAGCAGGGGCAGAGAAGTGATCTGGACTGGACCCACACCCCTAGCACAGTGACCCACAAACAGGAAGGGATATCACAAACTTAAAGGTCTTCCCTAAGAAGCAAAGGGTTCTGCCTCATACTGGGCACCCCATCCCTAGGTCTGGTACCAGGAAGATGAGGCCCATAACTGACTTTGAAACCAGCAGGGCTTAAGTCCCAAAGAGCTGTAGGAAACCAAGATTCTGCTCTTAAATGGGTCGAATGCAAACTCACTTGCTCCAAGTTCTAGTACAGGAGCAGCATACTGAATAGCACCTGACACTCTAGCCATCCTGCCAAGACTGCATCAGCAGCCCCCTGGCCCACACCTGGGTCTGGCTCCAGCAAACCCACCAAGGCAGCAGCCCCATCACATCCTAGAAAATCCCCAGCCCATGACAAGCTACAGCTCCAGCCCGCCCACAAAGATGCAGTCCCTGCTGTGCCCTAGCCTGCGCTCACTTCAGCCCTGCCACTAAAGCACATACAGTATGCATACATAGGCACATATGAATGTGCCTATACAAAGCCACACCTTCAAGACCAGTAGAGATAACTGTATTACCCAACTCATTGAAACAAACAGAAAAATCAAACAAAATAAGAAGACAACGAAGTTAGTTTCAAATGAAAGAACAAGATAAAACCTAAGAAAAAATCCTAATGAAAGGGAGATAAGTAATATACCCGATAAAGAGTTCAAAGTTATGGTCCTAAAGATGCACACTAAACTCAGCAAAAGAGAAAGACAGTGAGAACTTCAACAGATTTAGAAAATATAAAAAAAGAACCAATCAGAGTAGAAGAATAGAATAACTGAATGAGAAATACATTAGAGGGAGTCAACAGCAGATTAGATGATACTGCAGAATGTATACATGACCTGGAAGACAGAAGAGTGGAAATGACCCAATCAGAAGAGCATAAAGAAAAAAATACTTTTAAAAAATGAGGATAGTTTAAGGGACCTCTGGAACAACACCAAGTATACTAACATTTGCATTATAGGGGTCCCAGAAGGAGGAGAGAGAGAGAAAGGGCCAGAAAATGCATTTGATGAAATAATGGCTGAAAACCTCCCTAACCTGGGAAAGGAAAGAGATATCCAGGTCCAGGATATCAAGGTCCAAAAGTTAAAAATAAAGAAAGAATTTTTAAAGGCATCCAGAGAAAAACAAGTCACATGCAAGGGAATCCCCATAAGGCTATCAGCTGATTTTTTGGCAGAAACTTTGCAGGCCAGAAGGAAGTGGCATGATATATTTAAAGTGCTGAAAGGAAAAAGCCTACAACCAAGGATACTCTACCAAGCAGGTTTATCATTCAGAATTGAAGGAGAGATAAAGAGTTTCCCAGACAAGCAAAATCTAAGAGTTCATCACCACTAAACCAGACTTACAAGAAATGTTAAAGGGTCTTCATTAAAAAAAAAAGAAAATGACATAACTGGAAATAAGAAATATATGGGTAAAAAATAAAGACCTCAGTGGTAAAGTCAAATGTATATAGAGGCAGTGGATCAACCACTTAAAAAGCCAGTATGGAAAAAAAAAGTTTAAAGGACAAAAAACATAAAACCAACTACAACTACAATAAATAGTTAAGGGATACACAAAATAAAAAGATGTAAAATATGCTGTCAAAAACATAAAATGTTGACCAGGGGAGAAGGGGGGAGGGATAAATTGGGAGATTGGGATTGACATATACACACTACTATATATAAAATAGGTAACTATTCAATAATAAGGACCTACTGTAAAGCCCAGAGAACTCTACTCAGTACTCTGTAATGACCTATATGGGAAAAGAATCTAAAAAACAGTGGATATATGTATATGTATAACTGATTCACTTTGCTGTACACCTGAAACTAACACAACATTGTAAATCAACCATACACCAATAAAAATTTATAAAACATTGAAGGGGAGGATTTAAAAAATGTAGAGCTTTTAGAACGTGTTTGAACTTAAGTGACCAACAATTTAAAACAAATCGCTATATATAATTCAACATATATGAACTTCATGAAAACCACAAACCAAAAACCTACATGAGACACACAAAAAATAAAGACAAAGGAAATGAAACACAACACTAAAGGAAATCATCAAATAACAAGGGAATAGACTAAAAGAAGAAGTAAGGAACAGGCAAGAACTGCAAAAAAAAAAACCCCAGAAAACAAGTAACAAAATGGCAATAAGTACATCCCTATCAATAATCAGTTTAAATGGAAATGGATGAAATGCTCCAATCAAAAGACAAAGAGTGGCTGAATGGATAAAAAAACAAGACGTATATTAATATATATGCTGCCTACAAGAGACTCACTTCAGAGCTAAAGACACACAATGACTGAAAGTGAAAAGATGGAAAAAGATATTTATGCAAATGGAAACAAACAAACAAAAAAGCTTGGGTAGAAATACTTGTATTAGAAAAAATAGACTTGAAACAAAGGCATTACATAACGATAAAGGGGTCAATCCAGGAAGACAATAAAACATTTGTAAATATATATGCACCCAACATAGAAGCACCTAAATATGTAAAGCGAATAAAAATAGACATAAAGAGAGAAGTTGATGGTGATACAATAATAATAAGGGACTTTAATACCCCCCCCCTTACATCAATGGACAGATCATCTAGAAAGAAAATCAACAAGGAAACAGTGGCTTTAAATGACACATTAAAGCAGATGAACCTCCTACAGAACAATCCAATCAAAAACAGCAGAATACACATTTTTTTTCAAGTGCACATGGAACATTCTCCAGGATAGACCACATGCTAAATCATAAAACAAGTCTCAATAAATTTAAGAAGATTGAAATCATAGCAAACATCTTTACCAAGCACAATGTATAAAACTAGAAATCAATTCCAGGAAGAAAAATTTTAGGAAAAAACACAAACACATGGAGTGTAAACAACATCCATACCATCCAACAATTCCACTTTTGGATATTCATCCAAAGAAAATGAAAACACTAATTTGAAAAGACAGCCCTCCAGGAATTCCCTGGAGGCACAGTGGTTAAGACTCTGTGCTTTCACTGCCGAGGGCCTGGGTGCAATCCTTGGTCAGGGAACTAAGATCTCACAAGCCAGGCAGCACAGCCAAAAAAAAAAAAAAAAAAAGAAAAGATATATGCACTCCGATATTCATTTCAACATTATTTACAATAGCCAAGATATGGAAGCAACCTAAGTGTCCATAAATAAATGAATGGATAAAGAAAGTAAAGAAGATTGTGTGTGTGTGCACAAGCATGTGTGTGTGGAATGGAATATACTCAGCCAAAAAAAGAATGAAATCTTGCCATTTTCAACAACATGGATGGACCTAGAGGGTACTATGGTTAGTGAAATAAGTCAGACAGAGAAAGACACATGCTGTATATTTTCACTTACATGTGGAATATGAAAAACGAAACAAGTGAATAAACACAACAGGGCTTCCCTGGTGGCGCAGTGGTTGAGAGTCCGCCTGCCGATGCAGGGGACATGGGTTCGTGCCCCGGTCCGGGAAGATCCCACATGCCACGGAGCGGCTGGGCCTGTGAGCCATGGCCGCTGAGCCTGCGAGTCCGGAGCCTCTGCTCCGCAATGGGAGAGGCCACAACAGTGAGAGGCCCGCGTAATGTAAATAGATAAATAAATAAATAAATGAATAAACAAACGAATAAACAAATGAACAAACGAACGAATAAACGAATGAATAAATGAATGAATAAACAAATGAATAAATGAATGAATGAATAAATAAATAAATAAAACAAAAGAGAAACAGACTCATGGATACAGAGAACAAACTAGTGGCTGCCAAAGGGGAGGGGGATGGGAGGATGAGTGAAATAACTGAAGGTGATTAAGAGGTACAAACTACCAGTTAGAAAATAAGTAAGTCATGGTGATGCAATGTACAGCAGAGAAAATAGCCAATAATATTGTGATAACTTTGTATGGTGTGTAATGTATAAAAATATCAAATCACTATATCGTATACCTGAAACTAAAATTGTAAGTCAACTTATACTTCAATAAAGTATAGGATGGCACAACTGACTGTCAGCAGGAAAGTTACTACAGAATAGGAAGTACCTTGAATTGCCTTTCAAATCTATCCCAGTGCCACCTTCTGTACCGTTTTAAGGACAACTTTTATTCATCACATAACAGTCTAATCAATGTAGTCATAGGCTGTTTGTTTTATTTTTAATTTACCCAACACACTGTGTGTGTGTGTGTGTGTTTGTGTCCATATGGAGAGAGAGAATGCACTTTCCCTAATCTGTTAACATTTCAACTTGGTAATACTTTTCTTGCTGAGTCATTCATATAGGTTTCACCCCCACAGAATTAAAACTGGTGACAGACCTTATTCTCAATTCCCTAGCTCTTCACTACTACCCATGACTACAGTTATCAAATGAGCTCATTAATTTGTTAATAAACAATGGAAGAATTCAAATTTCAAAGGATAAGACTTCAGAAAGTGAGGGAAAGTATTGAATCAATAACATGGGTGGGTCACTAAATAATATTCTGTTCAAATTTGATTATAACTGCCCAAACTTCTTATGAGTAAACTGTGACAGTCAACATACCAGATTCCCCAAATTAAGCATACTTCTCTATAATTAAATATCACAGCTTCATTGTTCCGATAACAAAATTGAAATATTTTCCACCATCATAATATCCTTAGCAGATAATGTCATTGGAATAGAATGATGTTACCACATGATAATAGGCTCTCAATGCCAAAGTCAAGTTATACTGTTTATTTTCAAAGCAGATCATTACACTGACTTTTTTTTCCATTACTAAGATTGATGCAGCTTTAAAGGTGACCAACAAAAATTTCAAAAAAGAAAAAAATATGACCTAACAGTGAGGTTATGTGCTGAATAATTCAAATACTGAGGGAGATGCCACATATAGCAGCATAGAATCCATTTAAAAATTAACCTTTGCCAAACCTTCAGCAGCAGTTTACTCTGAAAAATGAGAGCAGCTGTCAGAGGCCCCAAAGTGCCTCAAAACACAATAAAACTTTGTGTTAACATAGTCCATTTCTCGATAACTATGGAATTCTGGAATAGAACACTCGCCAACAGAAGAACCTGGTGTGCAGCTAACAGACACGAGCCAGCTCATCTTGAAAAGCAGCCTGAAGAAAGGTTGTGCTACAAATACCAGGCCCTGCAAACAGGCTCTCACCACAAACCAAAGAAAAACCTTCCCACACGCCTCTGAGACCACAGCCATTTCAGTCACTTGGAGATACAACCCTATCGGTGAGGTCATCTTCAAATACTAGAGACGAACAATGACTACCTTTCTCTGAGACTCAAAACACCTACACAAAGGCCTTTCAGCTGGAACATGCTCAGTACAAATGACTGCATTATCACATTTCATCTCTCCCCTCCGGAAGAAGGCAAAGGGACAGGGGTACTATCTCTAAAATAAAAAAAGCTAGGTGATTCAACTTTCAAAATCAGATATGGCATTGGAAAGATATACCAAGTTCCATATACTTTCCATTTTTAAAAATATGACTAAGGCACTCATAAGTAAGGCACCGTGCTAAGGGCTGCTGGAGGTAGAAAAAGAAAAAACAAAAAAGTCTACTCTACTTAGATCAAGCTGCCTGCTCACTGGTATTTATTTTCTCTGCATGAAATCATTTGAACTGGGTGGGTTCCAGTTGAAAGTACTTTGCACAGTCAGTGCTTACTGCTTGCATGAGATGTGTGACATGCACAATATTTTTGATGATGATGTTAATTAGTGTTGAAAATAACTTATTTATAATCCTAGAGAATTATGCATGTGTTAGGCATGCCTGAGGCTGCAAGGGCCTGAGTTAAATATTAAAGATTAAAAAGGACAGATTTCTCGACTGGATAGTCCAATAGGTTGACACTAACTGATTATTTGCAAGGATAGTAGCCACAGTATCTGAGAGGAAGTGTTAGTAAAAGAGAAAAAATTTTAATGATAGCTCGTTCATGAGAGAAAGCACAGTAATCCAGAGCTCCTCAAACATATTCCAAGAAAGCATTTCTCAGTGTCACATACTGTCCTAGGAAAGATCTTGTCCAGGCAGGGCTAACCAAGAGCTCTTCAGACCTGGTTGATGTAGCAGTCCCACAAAATCCATAGCCATGCCCCCAAGCATGCTTGTTCTACATTTGATTTTTCTCTAATGCCCTGTCTCAGTCTCTTGCTCCCAGTCTTTGTGGTAGTTTCTTAGCACCCTGTACATCTTCTTAGTAGCACTTATCACATTCGTTTTAGGTTTAATGTTGGTCTCTCTCATTAGACATTAAACACTATGGTCTAGAAATCAGCATCCAATTGTTTGCTACTGTATTCCCAGTACTTAGCACAGTCCCTGGTGCACAGTAGGTACCTACTAAATATATGTTGACTGTCTTGATCCCCACAGGCTCTGGAACCTGTTTTTGATCAAAGGGGAAACTGAATTCTGGCTTAAAACTCACGGGACTCATAAATAAGTAAAATTTGCTACCAAGGCCAGCTTTTATTGTGTGCTAGCTTGTACTAATTCAGCATCTGACTTACTGCTCAGAAAAAAGCCCTGATCCTAAACCCCCGTTTTAGTTCTCTAGGGCTACGGC
Organism: Mesoplodon bidens; assembly: GCF_964165515.1. Taxonomy (NCBI): domain Eukaryota; kingdom Metazoa; phylum Chordata; class Mammalia; order Artiodactyla; family Ziphiidae; genus Mesoplodon; species Mesoplodon bidens. Next base: position 50,848,297 of record NC_138173.1, on the reverse strand, counting down.
CATGACTTGCTTTTGCCAGTCCTCTCATGGTGTGGGAGGAAAGCTGACTGCTTGTTGACAACCTTCCTTGGAGGCTAATATTGCCTAGTCTCCATCCCTACACTCTACCTATCTTTTAGACCTCTCAGAGGCTTTCTCTTGAACTTCCCTAATGCTGTTTTTTTTTTTTCCATCTTTATTGGAGTATAATTGCTTTACAATGTTGGGTTAGTATCTGCTGTACAACAAAGTGAATCAGCTATATGTATACATATATCCCCATATCCCCTCCCTCTTGAGCCTCCCTCCCACCATCCCTATCCCACCCCTCTAAGTCATCACAAAGCACTAAGCTGATGTCCCTGTGCTATGCGGCTGCTTCCCACTAGCTATCTATTTTACATTTGGTAGTGTATATATGTCCATGCTACTCTCTCACTTTGTCCCAGCTTCCCTTTCCCCCCGTGTGTCCTCAAGTCCATTCTCTACATCTGGATCTTTATTCCTGCCATGCCACTAGGTTCATGAGTACTGTTTTATTAGATTCCATATGTATGCATTAGCATACAGTATTTGTTTTTCTCTTTCTGACTAACTTCACTTTGTATGACAGACTCTAGGTCCATCCATCTCATTAAAATAACTCAATTTTGTTCCTTTTTATGGCTGAGTAATATTCCATTGTACATATATGCCACATCTTCTTTGTCCATTTATCTTTTGGTGGACATTTAGGTTGTTTCCATGTCCTGGCTATTGTAGATAGTGCTGCAATGAACATTATGGTACATGTATTTTTTTTTGAATTATGGTTTTCTCAGGGTAAGCACCGAGTAGTGGGATTTCTGGGTCATATGGTAATTCTATTTTTAGCTTTTTAAGGAACCTCCATACTGTTCTCCATAGTGGCTGGATCAATTTACATTCCCACCAACAGTGCTGGAGGGTTCCCTTTTCTCAACACCCTCTCCAGCATTTATTGTTTCTAGATTGTTTTAATGATGGCCATTCTAACTGGTGTGAGGTGATACCTCATTGTGGTTTTGATTTGCATTTCCCTAATAATTAGTGATGTTGAGCATCTTTTCATGTGTTTGTTGGCAATCTGTATGTCTACTTGGAGAAATGTCTATTTAGGTCTTCTGCCCATTTTTGGATTAGGTTGTTTGTTTTTTTGATATTGAGCTGCATGAGCTGCTTGTATATTTTAGAGATTAATCATTTGTCACTTGCCTCGTTTGCAAATATTTTTCTCCCATTCTGAGGCTTGTATTTTCATCTTGTTTATGGTTTCCTCTGCTGTGCAAAAGCATTTAAGTTTCATTAGGTCCCATTTGTTTATTTTTGTTTTCATTTTCAATACTCTAGGAAGTGGGTCAAGAAGGATCTTGTTGTGATTTGTGTCATAGAGTGTTCTGCCTACGTTTTCCTCTAAGAGTTTTATAGTGTCTGGTCTTACATTTAGGTCTTTAGTACATTTTATTTTTCTGTATGGTGTTAGGAAGTGTTCTAATTTCATTCTTTTACACGTAGCTGTCCAGTTTTCCCAGCACCAATTATTGAAGAGGCTGTCTTTTTCCATTGTATATTCTTGCCTCCTTTGTCAAAGATAAGGTGACCATATGTGTATGGGTTTATCTCTGGGCTCTCTATCCTGTTCCATTGATCTATATTTCTGTTTTTGTGCCACTACCATATTGTCTTGATTACTGTAGCTTTGTAGTAGAGTCTGAAGTCAGGGAGACTGATTCTTTCAGCTCCGTTTTTCTTTCTCAAGATTGTTTTGGCTATTCGGCGTCTTTTGTGTTTCCATACAAATTGTAAAATTTCTTGTTCTACTTCTGTGAAAAATGCCATTGGTAATTTGATAGGGATTGTAGATTGATTTAGGTAGTATAGTCATTTTCACAATATTGATTCTTCCAATCCAAGAACATGGTATAACTCTCCATCTGTTGGTATCACCTTTAATTTCTTACATCAGTGTCTTATGGTTTTCTGCATACAGGTCTTTTATCTCCCTAGGTAGGTTTATTCTTAGGTATTTTTTTTTTGTTGTTGCAATGGTAAATGGGAGTGTTTCTTTAATCTCTCTTTCAGATTTTTCATCTTTAGTGTATAGGAATGCAAGAGATTTCTGTGCATTAATTTTGTATCCTGCTACTTTACCAAATTCATTGATTAGCTCTAGTAGTTTTCTGGTGGCATCTTTAGGATTTTCTATGTATAATGTCATGTCATCTGCAAACAGTGACAGTTTTACTTCTTCTTTTCCAGTTTGGATTCCTTTTATTTCTTTTTCTTCTCCAATTGCCATGGCTAGAATTTCCAAAACTATGTTGAAAACAGCAGCGAGAGTGGACATCTTTGTCTTGTTCCTGATCTTAGAGGACATGCTTTCAGTTTTTCACCATTGAGAATGATGTTTGCTGTGGGTTTGTCATATATGGCCTTTATTATGTTTAGGTAAGTTCCCTCTATGCCTACTTTCTGGAGAGTTTTTATCATAAATGTGTGTTGAATTTTGTCAAAAGCTTTTTCTGCATCTATTGAGATGATCATATGGTTTTCCTCATTCAATTTGTTAATATAGTGTATCACATTGATCGATTTGCATATATTTTCTTCTCTCGAATCCTTGCATTCCTGGGATAAATCACACTTGATCATAGAGTATGATCCTTTTAATGTGCTGTTGGGTTCTGTTTGCTAGTATTTTGTTGAGGATTTTTGCATCGATGTTCATCCATGATATTGGCCTGTAATTTTCTTTCTTCATGACATCTTTGTCTGGTTTTGGTATCAGGGTGATGGTGGCCTCATTCAGGAGTGGTCCTCCCTCTGCTATATTTTGGAAGGGTTTGAGAAGGAAAGGTGTTAGCTCTTCTCTAAATGTTTGATAGAATTCACCTGTGAAGCCATCTGGCCCTGGGCTTTTGTTTGTTGGAAGATTCTTAATCATAGTTTCATTTCAGTGCTTGTTATTGGTCTGTTCATATTTTCTATTTCTTCCTGGTTCAGTTTTGGAAGATTTTACTTTTCTAAGAATTTGTCCATTTCTTCGAGGTTGTCCACTTTATTGGCATATAGTTGCTTGTAGTAGTCTCTCATGATTCTTTGTATTTCTGCAGTGTCAGTTGTTACTTCTCTTTCATTTCTAATTCTGTTGATTTGAGTCTTCTCACATTTTTTCCTGATGATTCTGGCTAATGGTTTATCAATTTTATTTATCTTCTCAAAGAACCAGCTTTTAGTTTTATTGACCTTTGCTATTGTTTCCTTCATTTCTTTTTCATTTATTTCTGAACTGATCTTTATGATTTCTTTCCTACTGCTAACTTTGAGGGTTTCTTGTTCCTCTTTCTCTGATTGCTTTAGGTGTAAGTTTAGGTTGTTTATTTGAGATGTTTCTTATTTCTTGAGTTAGTACTGTATTGTTATAAACTTCCCTCTTAGAACTGCTTTTGCTGTATCCCATAGCTTTTGGGTCATAGTGTTTTCCTTGTCATTTGTTTCTAGGTATTTTCTGATTTCCTCTTTGATTTCTTCAGTGATCTCTTGGTTGCTTAGTAGCATATTGTTTAGCCTCCATGTTATTTGTATTTTTTACAGTTTTTTCCCTGTAACGGATATCTAGTCTCGTAGCACTGTGGTGAGAAAAGATGCGTGATAAATTTCAATTTTCTTAAATTTACCGAGGCTTGATTTGTGACTGAAGAAGTGATCTATCCTGGAGAATGTTCCATGTGCACTTGAGAAGAAAGTGTATTCTGTTGTTTTTGCATGGAATGTCCTATAAATATCAATTAAGTCCATCTTGTTTAATGTGTCATTTAAAGCTTGTGTTTCCTTATTTATTTTCATTTTAGATGATCTGTCCATTGGTGTAAGTGTGGTGTTAAAGTCCCTTACTATGACTGTGTTACTGTCGATTTCCCCTTTTATGCCTGTTAGCATTTTCCTTATCTACTGGGGTGCTCCTATGCTGGGTGCAGAGATATTTACAACTGTTATATCTTCTTCTTGGATTGATCTCTTGATCATTATGTAGTATCCTTCCTTGTCTCTTGTCTTTACTTTAAAGTTGATTTTATCTGATATGAGTATTGCTATTCCAGCTCATTTAATTTCCATTTGCATGGAATATGTTTTTCTATCCCCTCACGTTCAGTCTGTATGTTTCCCTAGGTCTGAAATGGGTCTCTTGTAGACAGCATACATATGGGTCTTGTTTTTGGATCCATTCAGCTAGTCTGTGTCTTTTGGTTGGGGCATTTAATCCATTTATATTTAAGGCAATTATTGATATGTTTGTTCCTATTACCATTTTCTTAATTGTTTTGGGTTTGTTTGTGTAGGTCTTTTCCTTCTCTTGTGTTTCCTGCCTGGAGAAGTTCCTTTAGCATTTGTTGTAAAGCTGGTTTGGTGGTGCTGGATTCTCTTAGCTTTTGCTTGTCTGTAAAGGTTTTAATTTCTCCATCGAATCTGAATGAGATCCTTGCTGGGTAGAGTAATCTTGGCTGTAGGTTTTTCCCTTTCATCACTTTAAATATGTCCTGTCACTCCCTTCAGGCTTGCAGAGTGTCTGCTGAAAGTTCAGCTGTTGACCTTATGGGGATTCCCTTGTATGTTATTTGTTGCTTTTCCCTTGCTGCTTTTAATATTTTTTCTTTGTGTCTAATTTTTGTTAGTTTGATTAATATATGTATCGGTGTGTTTCTCCTTGATTTTATCCTGTTTCCTGAAGCTGTTTACATGGACATCTTTTCTGTTGCTTATCATCAAATTTTAATTCAAGGTACTTTAGCCTTGGGCAATGATACTACTGTGTCAAATATATTAGAATTCTTCTATGGCCCTTGTTAGATATAATTAATATAACATTTTGCTGTAATATTTTTCAAAGAGCTTTATAATTTTGTTTTAGACATTATGTGGTACACATAAATTCTCTGTAGTCAACTTGAGAATTGTGACAAGGTAAAAAAATTCAATCTCCAAATTCTTTCCAAATAAAATCAACTTTTAATTAAGAAGAAATTTAACAAGTAATAGAATAAATGATGTTATACTTTGTACAGATTGAATTAAAATTTTATTTTAATTTTGCTGTTGTTTTTTCATATTTGAAGCCAACATTCTTTTTTCAGCCCTCAAATATTTTTATGGGCCCCTGAAAATCTCATAGTCCCTAGGCAATATTTACCATGCCAAAGGCACAAGGGTGCCTTATCCTAAGAAAGCTTCTATTCCTCATTTTCATGAACTGGTGCAGAGGCCTGGCCCTTGCCAACCTGCTAAGACCTACACAGTTGAACTCTTTAATGGGCAGCTATGTCATGGGCAATAAACTCCAATAAACTCTTAGGTTAGTGAAATCTCCAATATTTCCCTACCATTGTTAAACACTGTATAGTTTTCATAAAGACTTGGGAACCTAAATGATGATTTTCTCTGAAAACTTGTCTCTGCCTATAAAAGCCCCAATTATACACCATGTTGTCAAACAAGTGATTCCTGAGGCTGTATCACATATGTCTAGAACTCCTCCCCCAGACAGCTGGTTAAAACCCAGAAATAGGTTACTTTTGCCTCACATGGGACACATTCCATTCCCCAAACCAGCTTTAGTGCCAAGTTTGATCAAGTCACTTTCAAAAGTACTCTCAGAAGGGTGTCTAGTTCTTCTTCCCAGAATTGCTGCTCTCTCCCAACCTCCTTAGAGTGGGGTTGAGTGACTGACTTTTTCATTCATTCAGTAAATAGTTATTGGACATTTACTATGCACGAATGAGTGAGTGGATAATAAAGATGTGAGTTAGAGAGTCTGAGAGGTGCTGTGACCTACTAGGGGTCCCGCAGTCACTCAGTAATGCAAGCCTCCAAGAGGCTCAGACAAAGCACTGTCTCCTGCATAACACAGAGCCCAGGGAAGACTTTCTCCTGGTAACCAGGCAGACACACAAGGACAAACATGCCATAACAACTACAGTTGGATTTGGGTCCCAAAATAGACACTTCTGATTATAATCTTAATTTACTTCAAATTACATATGCATCTCTGAAGTATTACTAAATAATATGTTTTACAGATATTGTTGATAGGAAAACCTCATTAAATCATGCAATTCTCTTTTTTCCCCTGGTAAATAAATGAGTTCTCTAGTACCCTATGATTAGTGGGATTTGGTATGACCAAACTGTCAACCGTTTGGAAGCACTTACTTAACCATGTTAGCAAGGGACAGGTAAATATGTAAACTTAACTGAGTCTGTAATGTTTGCTGTTCTTTGGGCTTTATTTCTACCCACTGTGTTATACCTGACAAACAGAGGTTACTTCATTCTGTTTCAATACATAATATACTGTTAATGAGTCTTTCTAATCCAGTTAAGTCTTCTAAATATCTGAACATGGTTGATTAATTTATAGTTTATTTTAACTCTCTGGGAAATTGCTCCTCCATTCTTCCAAGGAGCCATCTGCTCATCTGCAGATTTATCAGTGAAACACAAGTGAACTGAATTGGCCCACCAAAGGCTCACAGTTCCTTTGGACCAGACTGCTGGATTTCCATGTGGCTGGCTGCCATCTTCTTTGGGCAGGTGACTGATCAATAAGAGCAATTTTCTGAGTCTGAGAAACACAGAGGTTGAGAGTCTGGCATCTGCAGACTAGCTCGATTCAAATCCTGGACCTACTATTTACTATTTGTGAGACACTGGAATATTACTTAACCTCTCTCTGCCTCTCATCCTCATCTATAAAATAGGCCTGTAATAGAATGAGCCATTGATTATAAGGATTAGATGAATTAGAGCAGAAAGCTGGTACATAACAAATGCTCAATAAGTGAAAACTGAATTTATAAAAAGGTAATGAGAATTTCTCAAGTTTACTTTTTTTGAAAATCCTTACTGAAATCCTAAGAGCAGAAGTTAGTATTTTCAATTTTTAGTGGAGGAAACCAAGCTTCACAATGATTAATCAATCATTTTTTCTAATATAATAACATTAGTAAGAACTAGAACCAGAATTTGACCTAAAGTCTCCTTGAAGGTAAAGTTTGAGTTCTTGACATTATACCAATAATAACAGTACAAACTAGAATATAGAAAACTCAATGTTCTTTTGTATTCCCTTATCCATTCAGCATTACTTGGTACATTCCATGTGTCAAAAGTAAAAAGACATGTCTGTCCTTAAGGATGAAACAAAGTTAAAAAAAAAATCACTTCTAGCTAAAAATGAGGGAAGACTTCATGAAGAAAATGTCATTAAGCTGAGCTGAGAAAATTAATAAGACTTCTCCAAATCAAACAATCCAGAGTTGGTTTGGATGGAGGCTGAGAGTTCATCTAGTTCAGGTCATAGCTAAGACTTAAATTCTCTCCATTTTTAGTCCCTCTTATTTGACACATGGCTTCTGCTTGGATAGCTCCAGAGAGGAGAAAGATGTTTTACTGGTGACCCCTAAAGAGTCTTTCAATTCTGGGATTCTATGGTTCTATCATTTAATACCTTTGTTGAATTTCTTTCCAAAAGGAGGATTGTATTATAAAGCAATATAAAGCTAGACTTTAGGTAAGAAAAAGTACACATCTAAAGAAGTCAATCATGGGGAATGATCAAAGCAAGATATTAATATGGTCAGATTTGCATTTTCAAAGATCTCTCCAGAAAAAATGTGGAAGATAGAAGGAGTTGGGGGAGAAATGAAGATGAGATAAGAATTAAGTTAGGGTAGAGCTATAGGAATGGAGAGAAGGAAACCCAAAATATTATTGGGACATAAAACTGGCAATATCAGGGACTGATTAATAATAAAAAGAGATTAGTCAAAGATGACCTGAGTATCTGGCTTGGGAGATGGGATGAATAATGAAATGGGGAATAAAAAGGATGAGCAAATTTTTTTTAATAAATTTACTTATTTTATTTCTTTATTTTTGGCTGTGTTGGGTCTTCGTTGCTGCGCGGGCTTTCTCTAGTTGCGGCGAGTGGGGGTTACTCTTCTCTGTGGTGCATGGGCTTCTCATTGTAGTGGCTTCTGTTGTCATGGAGCACGGGCTCTAGGCACACGGGCTTCAGTAGTTGTGGCACGCAGGCTCAGTAGTTGTAGCTCGTGAGCTCTAGAGTGCAGGCTCAGTAGTTGTGGTGCATGGGCTTAGTTGCTCCACAGCATGTGGGATCTTCCCAGACCAGGGCTTGAACCCGTGTCCCCTGTGTTGGCAGGTGGATTCTTAACCACTGTGCCACCAGGGAAGCCCAAGGATGGGCAAATTTGTAGAGCAACAGTAGTTAGCTTATTTCCATAACTAAGGCATTTGAGGTGCCCATATGATGTACAAGTGAAGTATTACTAGTCTAAGAGAAATGAAATAAGGTGTGGAAAGAGAGAGAGTGGGATGTCATCACCATTTAGGTGACAACGAAAGCCCTGTTAATGGGCAAGATTATCCAAGGAAGGGAGCTAGAGGAAGGAGAGCAGTAAACAAAGGAAAGAACCCTAAGTAACACCAACATGAAGGGCAGGGAGAGGGGACTTCCCTGGTGGCACAGTGGTTAAGAATCCACCTGCCAACGCAGGGGACGCAGGTTCAAGCTCTGGTCTGGGAAGATCCCACATGCCGCGGAGCAACTAAGACCATGAACCACAACTACTGAGCCTGCGCTCTAGGGCCCACAAGCCACAACTACTGAGCCTGCGTGCCACAACTACTGAAGCCCGTGCATCTAGAGCCCATGCTCCGCAACAAGAGAAGCCACTGCAATGAGAAGCCCACACACCACAATGAAAAGTAGCCCCAGCTTGCCGCAACTAGAGAAAGCCCACATGCAGCAACGAAGACCCAACGAGGCCAAAAATAAAGTATAAATAAATAAATAAATTTATTTTTTAAAAAAGAGCAGGGAGAGGAAGTGAATTGGGAAAGGAAAAAGAACTGTAGGAGAAGCAGGAAGAACACCAGGAAAATTTAACATATCTATTCCTCCCCAACTACAGTATGTATAAATAAACACAAGTTAAGAAAAATAATTGAGACATTATTTCCCTTATTTAATCATCCCCACCTAATTGAAGATTTTTTCCCCAGTTTGAAACAGTGTACCACTCACTGGATTAGGAAAAGCAGAGAAAACTGGTTAGTACTTACTTCTTTGTTTTCTCAGTCACCAGCACCAATTCCCTCTCCAGTTTTCCACAGTAAAGGGGTTTCCAAGCTGTTGTCCTCTCCTGTGAATGTCCAATACATGGATATGTGAGCTGAGGCCCTGGCGGCTAGAGACCCTTTCTGCATCTTACTTTTTCTCCTACACACAGCCTTGATTAAACACTTTTTTTGCCTCCTAGTAAGGAAATCAGTTCTTGAAAATAAAATGTGAACTCTAGATTTAAATGAACTAGTGATTGCCATGCCAATGGGTGAATTGTGCCTTTTTGATAAATGAGATTCTGAAAGAAAAATGAAGGTAATGAGGGTGGCAGCCAGGGCAAACTATCCTTCCTTATATTACCCTCTGCCACAGTTTTACACTGTTCACATCAGGAGGAAGAAAAAAACTTTGGAAGGATTATATTCGGTAATCCTTCTTCATTAACAAAAGTTAAGTCAACAAGGGCATCTGCGTCATTGATTCAGTTCCAGGACATTTAGTTTTCCTCACTTTCAAATCCTTGGTTTCACCACCCCAACACCCACCCCTGTCCCCCTCCCCACACACACAGAAACTGTAACTGCCTACATTTCCTCTCCTCCCTTCCTGCTTGAATTTTTAGCACCAGCACAAACCATTATATATTTCACTTATGTATAAGTTTAGAATCTAGCTTCCACCACAGGAATGCAAAGTCCATGAAGGTTGGGATTTTTTTCTACTCTATGTACAGCTTAATTCCCAGTATTCAGAATAATTATTGGCACAGAGTATGTGCTTAATAAATGTGTTCAATAAATGAATTAATGTTGTCATCTCACTATCAGATTTATCTCTTCTGTTATTATATAATGCCTTAATAATAAAAATAATTTAGGATATAAAGTATCATAAATAATAACAATGATATTAACAAATGTGAGAGGCATATGCAGTACAAGTTCTTCTAGTAATGTCCCTATATAGCTATGTAGCCTTGAACATATCATTATATAGTCTTCATTATATTCACCTATAAAAGAAGAGGGTGAGGTTAGATTCCTTATTGCTCCAGAATCTAATGGTTCTAGGTTTAGGTTAAGTCAATGAAATCAAAGAGAAGGGAAAGGTCAATATCTAAGAGAGCTTTTTATAATGGAATTGTGACCTAAAAAGTGGGATGAGTAAGGGCTAATAGTGAGGACAGGGTGAAGGTAAGTAGAGAAAGTTGGCAGTCAACTCTAGTAAGAGTAGGTCCAAGCAGGACAGAAAATGTGAGCTCAAGAAGAGACAGTTCAGGACTTCCCTGGTGGCGCAGTGGTTAAGAATCCACCTGCCAATGCAGGGGACACGGTTCAAGCCTTGGTCTGGGAAGATCCCACATGCCGCGGAGCAACTAAGCCCGTGCGGCATACCATGGAGCCTGTGCTCTAGAGCCCTTGTGCCACAACTACTGAAGCCTGTGCGCCTAGAGCCCATGCAACAAGAGAAGCCACTGCAATGAGAAGCCCGCACACTGCAACAAAGAGTAGCCCCCGCGCACCACAACTAGTGAAAGCAGTGAAGACCCGATGCAACCAAATAAATAAATAAATAAAATAAGAGACAGTTCATGAGGTATTGCATATAGATTTATATTTATATATATTGATAATATGTATATATATAACTATATATATTATTATATATGTAATTAGAGAGAAAGAACTATGCCGGAACAAAGATTCTGTTGGAATCGGTATGGCCACCAACCACTGAGCACCCTCAGTTTCATGGCTGAGTCCATGCTGCTGATTAGCTTCTTTGGTTCTCAACTATGGAGGTAGATGAGCTGACAGTATGACCCAGATATATTCTTATACTTAACTGAAAAATCCAAAGGGAATTCTAAGTGGGCCCTTATGGAAAATCTTAGGAAATGGTTCATCTATTCCAAAGCCTTTCCCTTCTGTCTTGCCTCTGCTCACCACCACAAATAAAATAATGTTTCTCTGAATACTTACATTGTTTACTTAGAGTTTTGCAAGGCCCTAACCTCAAACTGATATGCAGTCAAAACATAGAAATTGGAGGGGTTTTTCCTAGAGAAATTCAACTTTCTCAATAAGCACACATTTGTGCAACATTAAAAATCCCTTTAAATAAATATTTAGTTTCATTTTTACCATTCTTAAAAAAATCTCTCAACTAACACCATGACATCTTTAAAATTTTATTACAGAAAAAAATCACTAACATCCAGTATAATCAAATAAAACATACCCATTCCCCTAGCTTGTATAGCTATCCACAGTTCCAGTAAGTTTCCTAATTAAAACCAAAAAGGTAATAAACTCACTAAATCCCACTGGAATCCACTAACACAGCTATAAATTTTAAAAATACAAAACAATGTTATGAGGCATCTTTTTTGAATAAGTGTCTGCGTACTTTCCCTTGTTTATTTAAACTATAATTGCTGTGTTGAAATATTACTAAGAAAATAAACATACCCTTAATTGAAAAGAGTAAAAACAATAATTTTAAGTGACCTAATTAGCTCTATCAATACATTCAGCTACTGCTTTTTAGCCAGTACCAGTAGGAAACTATGACCTCCTGGATTTGAAATGATACACAACCTGAATGCACTTATACAATAATGCTGCCTACTGTTTCCTTCCAAATGAAACATTATCTTTATTCATTTTGTCTAAAACAAAATGTTGCATACCATCTCAATTTTTTTCAGTGATTTCTAGTAATATTTGAAAGTGTATTCCAGGCATGTTTTAGGGGGCAGGAGTAGAAGGTAGACCTACTGGTTTTATTTCCATGAGAACTTTATGGACCTTATGGTAAAAAACATGGCTGGGCCTCTTGGCACTGAGGAGTAGCCTCAGAACAGCCTGAGAATAATGGCTCCTGCTTAGCTTCCCAGGCAGTGTACTACATTGGAAAGGAATTTATTTGAAAGGAAAGAGAGTAAAGGCACTTCCTTGGTCCATTAGCTAGGGTGTTTGTGAAGGTGAATGGTTTTGAGTACAGTACAGTACAGTATCACTGAAATTGTAGTTTGTCCAAGTTGTACAATGAATGGGCCATGGAAGGGAGAGGAGGAACTGTAATTAAGATTTATTAAATGAAAACACACTTTACTAGACGTGCTGTAGAGTTCATAGAACACACTGCTACTCTAATAAAGAATTTTATTCAGAGACAAAGAGAGCAATTTTTGCCCCACTACTTCCCCTCACCTACCATCACCACCAGTGGAGGACAAGTCATGGTTTCTAAGCATTTCACAAGTGAGCCAATTCTTCCTTCCATAAAAGTGGCATATTATGCAGATATAAGACAGATCAAAGGAAACTTACTGTATTAGTTTCCTAGGACCACCACAACAAAATACCACAAATTGAGAAGCCTAAAACAGCAGTTTATCCTTTCACAGTTCTGGAGACTAGAATTCCAAAATCCAGGTTGGCAGGTCATTCCTTTTGGAGCTCTGAGTGAGAATCTATTACATGCTGCTCTCCTAGCTTCTTGTGGTTGCCATTAGACCTTGGCATCCTTGGGTTGTAGACACATCACTTCAATCTCTGCCTCCACTTCAATCTCTGCTTACCATTTTCACATGGTATTCTCCCCCTGTGTGTCTCCTCTCTGTCTATGTTGAATTTTTTCTCTTCTTATAAGAATCATAGGATTAGGGCCCACCCTAAATCAACTTGACCTCATTTTAACTTGATCACATCTACACAGATCCTATCTTTAAATAAAGTCACATTCACAGGTACCACGGGTTAGGAATTCAACATATCATTTTTTCGGGGGTGGAGGGCATCACAACTGAACCTACAACAGCTACTGTGGTTAAAAGGTTGTCTCAAGGAGGAGCAGGGTCCCAACCATTAGGTATCTGACATCCCTGAGGTGCATACTGAAGCATTTTCAAGGAATCCTAAAGTTCTGCAGAGAAGTTTGAAAGGAGAGAAGCATTAGAATAATTATAACTATGTATATTAATAGCAAGAATATCTCCAGGCAACCTCCAGAGTAGCTGTGACTATAAAGAATAATAGCATTATATCCAGAAAATGATGATTATAGACTCAGTAATTAAGGAGGGGATTTAGTAGGTCTGGGATGAGGCATGAGATCTTTCATTTCTAACAAGTTCCTTTCATGCTGCTGATACTACCAGAACTTATTAGGGTCAGGCTTTGAATAACGTATGTTTAGGGGAAGATGACTGTCCAGTATGAAGAAAACCAATAAGAAGGAGGTTGGCACACACTCTGATATTATCCAAGGCTTGTTGGAGCCATAGGGACATGCGCGTGCACACACATACACACACACACACTTACTTGATATCACAGTTTCTGAACTAAAGAGTTATTGAACTGCTCTCCCATCATTACCAACTTCCTTTCATAGAAAGGTAGGAAAATGCTAAAAAAGGATTTTATGTTTGCTATTGTTGTTCTTTTTTTTTTCTTCTTTAATGTGAAAGGTGGTTGGGAGGGAAGGATATTAAGTAAACATTGCTAACACTGGGAAAAATCCACTGAATTAAGGGAAAAAGTATCAAAGTTAATTAGCGAACCTCTAGCCTAAGGAAACCAGAAGAGGCCAGAAATGGCCCAGACCTGGAGGCTATATGTACACTCACAGGGGAGTATTTGCCACTTTGCTGCATTCCCTAGACTGTCACCTGAAGGAGGCCTCACAAGGAATGAGGGAGAAAGTCAGATAAGACCTGATGAAAGAGAAGGCGTGTTCCCCAACTATGAGGACAAAATGACAGTCCCAGACAAGAGAGAGGAGGAGGTGGCTTCAGTGAGAAATTCTCAGAATGCCTTCCCCAAGGCAGATTGAAAGTGAACCCAAAATGTCCCATAATACCAGTAGTCCTTCATGAACTTGACAGCAAAATGACCTCAGGTTGGGTTTCTCCTGCTTACATGCAAGCATTAATGAGTCATGCAAAGTTTCAACCTTTAGTATCACTGGTTCCCCAGAAAATTGTAAATCTGAAGAAGTTAAATTCCTGGGAATCCCTTGAACAGTTCATGAAGAATGAATTGCTGGCTCTGGATCCAACCAGTATAAGAAAGACATCCCAGAATCTGATCATCTGTTTGAATTTTGGCAAAAGCATTTCCCACATTTGGTGATTTTATTAGTTACTCTCCATCAAGTTACCCATACTAAAAGTGACTGTGTTTCATCTATGTGGTAATTATTCACAATACAAAATGGTGATAAAGACATGGCAATAATTTGAATATTTGCCCTAACTTTTTCTATAATTGATTCACACTAAATTTTCTGTTTTTGTTTTATATAGGAATAAAAAGATCTGAAGATAGTCCAAAGATGACAAGAAGTAACTTGTATATGGTTTGTGATCTACCTAAATATATTTACAAATATAAAATTATACAGTATATAAGATATGTATATACTTATAAATATAAAATATAAAAGTATAAGTAAAATGTGTTATGATTCAAATGCACTGATTTTCTTTCTTTTACAAATTTATTCCTGTGGACCCCAGTCACTGTTGTGAATATATGAACCCATACAAATTTTTCCTCTTAAATATTGTGGATGAAGTTTTTAAAGTCTCTGGCATTTCTTATTTTTACTCTCATTAAATTATCTGACATATTTATTTGACTTTTAAAATTACAGACAAGTATCTGTATTTATCTAACTATTAAGAAAACGGATGCTTAACATTAAGTTTCCTACACTACAAGTAAATAAAGACACTGGTGCCCATAAATAAAGAATAAAAGAAATTTTGGCAAAAATCTCAAAAGAACGTATGTTTTGGTCTTTTAAACTAGCCCTTAATTATTTTAAAAAATAATTCATTTTTAGAAAAGACAGAGAAAATACAATTTCATGTTTGGGCAGAAAAAATCATAATAAACCTGGGACATTTTGTTACCAAAATACAAGATGCATTCAAAGATACCTGACAGTAATATACAAAATGATTAAAAAGTTCAACCTGCAGAGAAGACCACAAGTGAACAAGTAGTGACGACTTGAACATAAAAAAAAAATTACACATCACTATAACTAGATCATTTATTCATTCATGGGTTCATTCATTCAACAAATGTTGAGTGTATACTGTGTCCCAGGAACTGCTTTATGTTGAAGATAAAACATAAATAAAACAGATGAAAATTTGTGGTGGGGGAAGCTTACTTTTTTTTTAAATTTATTTATTTTATTTTTGGCTGTGTTGGGTCTTCATTGCTGCATGCGGGCTTACTCTAGTTGCTGTGAGCAGGGGCTACTCTTCCTTGTGAAGCTTATTTCTAGTCATAGGAGATGGAAAATAAATACATAAACACATGAATAAATAATATATCAGGTTCTGACATGAAGAGCACAGGACAAAAAAACGAGTGACAGTGAGGGATGCTCTTTTATATCGAACTGTCAGGGAGGGCTTCTCTGAAGAGGTGGCACTGTAGTCACTTAAAGGGTAAAGGATTGCACCATAAATATCTGGAAGGAGCCTGACCCATGCAGAGGAGCCTTAAAGGTAAATCTCCAAGGTGGGAGGATGTTGGACAAGTTGGAGGAACATAGCCACTGTGGCTGCAGAAGAGAGGGAGGGAGAGATATGAGATGAACTCAAAGAGGTAGAGAGGGTCAGAATATGTGATGCCTGATAGGCCAAGGAAGGGATTTTGGAATTTCCTCTGAAAGGGTTAGAGGGTTTAACCAAAGGACTGACAAGTTCTGGCTCATGTTTTAGAAGGATCACTCTAGCTGCTGTGTTGAGAGCAGCAGGGAGACCAGTCAGGAGACTATCAGTACAGTTTAAGGCTAAGGTGGAAGTGGTAAAACTGGTAAGGAGTGACTGGATTTAGTATATATTTTGCAAGTAGAGTTGACATAATTTGCTGAAAAATTGCTATAAGAGAGGACTTCATTAGATGTTAATGTGGTAAAATATATGTAACTATATATAGTTCTTTAGGTTGAATCATTGAATCACTTAAAATTACCATCTTTATATATCAAAAAGAGGTTAAGTTTCAGAAATTTTATATGGTTCAACCAAAAAAAAATATTCAGGAGTAATTACCATATAGATAGTATTTAAAATGATAGGACTTAATGACATTGTATAGGAAGTAGAGTAAATAGAGAATAATTACAAGAACTGAGCTCTGGGATACTACAACATTTATAAGTCAGGAAGATGAGGAGGAAGCAACAAATGAAGGAGTATCTAAGAATGTAGGAGGAAAATAGGAAGAAAATTATCTCTTGGAAATCAATTGAAGACAGCATTCCAAGAAGGAGGGGTTATTCAACTTTGTCAAATTCTTTTGGTAGGTTAAGTGACATGAAGACTCAGAAATGACAACACAAGTGAAACCAGTTATGTCTACGAAAGGCTATTTACCAATACTGTTGTAATATATTTCAAATTGAATGACAAGGAAAGAACTAAATGTCAAAATTTGAGACTAAGGTTAAGCTGCACTTAGAAGAATATTTAGAGCTTTGAGTAAATCTATTTAAAATATGAAAGATATAAAAAAACTGAAGTAATCATCCAACCATAAATTAGAAAAATGGCAACATAATAAACCAGAGGGAAATGAAGGAGAAAAACAAGGATAAGGTCAGAAATTAATTATATATAGCTTATTTATAATAAAGGTGGTTAATAAAGCCAAAAGACAACTCCTTGAATAGATGAGTAAAACAAAAAAGTCCCTGGAAATACTGCTTTTAAAAATGTAAAAAGGGCTTCCCTGGTGGCGCAGTGGTTGAGAGTCCGCCTGCCGATGAAGGGGACACGGGTTCGTGCCCCGGTCCGGGAAGATCCCACGTGCCGCGGAGCGGCTAGGCTCGTGAGCCATGGCTGCTGAGCCTGCGCGTCTGGAGGCTGTGCTCCGCAGCGGGAGAGGCCACAACAGTGAGAGGCCCGCGTACCACAAAAAAACAAAAAAACAAAAACAAACAAAAAAATGTAAAAAAAGATAGCCTCATCCACCAAGGGCAGACAGCAGAAGCAAGAAGAACTACAATCCTGCAGCCTGCGGAATGAAAACCACATTCAGATAGACAGACAAAATGAAAAGGCAGAGGGCTATGAACCAGATGAAGGAACAAGATAAAACCCCAGAAAAACAATTAAATGAGGTCGAGATAGGCAGTCTTCCAGAAAAAGAATTCAGAATAATGATAGTGAAGATGATCCAGGACCTCAGAAAAAGAATGGAGACAAAAATCGAGGAGATGCAAGAAATATGTAACAAACACCTAGAAGAATTAAAGAACAAACACCTAGAAGACTTAAAGAACAAACAGAGATGAACAATACAATAACTAAAATGAAAAATACACTAGAAGGAATCAATAGCAGAATATCTGACGCAGAAGAACGGATAAGTGACCTGGAAGAGAGAATGGTGAAATTCACTGCCACAGAACAGAATAAAGAGAAAAGAATGAAAAGAAATGAAGACAGCCTAAGAGACCTCTGGGACAACATTAAATACACGAATATTCTCATTATAGAGGTCCCAGAAGGAGAACAGAGAGAAAGGACCCGAGAAAATATTTGAAGTGATTATAGTCGAAAACTTCCCTAACATGGGAAAGGAAATAGCCAACCAAGAGGAAGGATAAACCAGAGGAGAAACACGCCGAGACACATAGTAATCAAATTGACAAAAATCAAAGACAAAGAAAAATTATTAAAAGCAACAAGGGAGGGCTTCCCTGGTGGCGCAGTGGTTGAGAGTCCGCCTGCTGATGCAGGGGACACAGGTTTGTTCCCCGGTCCGGGAAGATCCCACATGCCGCGGAGCGGCTGGACCCGTGAGCCATGGCCGCTGAGCCTGCACGTCCGGAGCCTGTGCTCCACAACGGGAGAGGCCACAACAGTGCGAGGCCCGCATACGGAAAAAAAAAAAAAAAAAAAAAAAAAAAGCAACAAGGGAAAAACAACAAATAACATACAGGGGAACTCCAATAAGGTTGACGGCTGATTTCTCAGCAGAAACTCTACAAGCCAGAAGGAGTGGCAAGATATATTTAAAGTGATGAAAGGGAAGAACCTATAACCAAGATTACTCTACCCGCAAGGATCTCATTCAGATTCAACGGAGAAATCAAAAGCTTTAGAGTTAAGCAAAAACTAAGAGAATTCAACACCACCAAACCAGCTCTAAAACAAATGCTAAAGGAACTTCTCTAAGCAGGAAATACAAGAGAAGAAAGGGACCTAAAAAAACAAAACCAAAACAATTAAAAAATGGTCATAGGAACATACATATCAATAATTACCTTAAATGTGAATGGATTAAATGTTCCAACCAAAAGACACAGACTGGCTGAATGGATACAAAAACAAGACCCATATATATGCTGTCTACAAGAAACCCACTTCAGACCTAGGGACACATACAGACTGAAAGTGAGGGGATGGAAAAACATATTCCATGCAAATGGAAATCAAATGAGCTGGAATAGCAATACTCATTCAGATAAAATCGACTTTAAATAAAGACTATTACAAGAGACAAGGAAGGTCACTACATAATGATTAAGGGATCAACCCAAGAGGAAGATATAACAATTATAAATATATATGCACCCAACATAGGAGCACCTCAATATATAAGGCAAATTCTATCAGCTATAAAAGACGAAATCAACAGTAACACAATAATAGTGGGGGATGTTAACACCTCACTTACCCCAAAGGACAGATCATCAAGACAGAAAATTAATAAGGAAACACAAGCTTTAAATGACACAATAGACCAGATAGATTTAATTGATATTTATAGGACATTCCATCCCGAAACAGCAGATTACACATTCTTCTCAAGTGCACATGGAACATTCTCCAGCATAGATTACATCTTGGGTCATAAATGAAGCCTCGGTAAATTTAAGAAAATTGAAATCATATCAAGCATCTTTTCTGATGACACTCTATGAGATTAGAAATAAATTACAGGGGAAAAAAACGTAAAACACACAGACACATGGAGGCTAAACAATATGTTACTAGATAACCAAGAGATCACTGAAGAAATCAAAGAGGAAATCAAAAAATACCTAGAGACAAATGACAATGAAAACACGACGATCCAAAACCTATGGGACACAGCAAAAGCAGTTCTAAGACAGAAGTTTATAGCAATACAATCCTATCTCAACAAACAAGAAAAATCTCAAATAAACAATCTAAACTTACACCTAATGGAACTAGAGAACGAAGAACACGCAAAACCCAAAGTTAGTAGACGGACAGAAATCATAAGGATCAGAGTAGAAATAAATGAAATAGAAACAAAGAAAACAACAGCAAAGATCAATAAAACTAAAAGCTGGTTCTTTGAGAAGATAAATGAAATTGATAAACCTTTAGTCACACTCATCAAGAAAAAGAGGGAGAGGACTCAAATCAATAAAATTTGAGGGCTTCCATGGTGGCGCAGTGGTTGAGAGACCACCTGCCAATGCCGGGGACACGGGTTCGTGCCCCGGTCCGGGAAGATCCCACATGGCACGGAGCAGCTGGGCCCATGAGCCATGGCCGCTGAGCCTGCACGTCTGGAGCCTGTGCTCCGCAACGGGAGAGGCCACAACAGTGAGAGGCCCGCGTACCGCAAAAATAAATAAGTAAAATTAAAAAAAAAGAATAAAATTTGAAATGAAAAAGAAGTTACAACGGACACTACAGAAATACAAAGCATCATAAGAGACTACTACAAGCAACTCTATGCCAATAAAATGGACAACTTGGAGGAAATGGACAAATTCTTAGAAAGGTATAACCTTCCAAGACTGAACCAGGAAGAAATAGAAAATATGAACAGACCAATCACAAGTAATGAAATTGAAACTGTGATTAAAAATCTTCCAACAAACTAAAGTCTAGGACCAGATGGCTTCACAGTTGAATTCTATCAAACATTCAGAGAAGAGCTAACATGCATCCTTCTCAAACTCTTCCAAAAAATTTCACAGGAAAGAACACTCCCAAACTCATTCTACGAGGCCACCATCACCCTGATAGCAAAACCAGACAAGATACTACAGAAAAAGAAAATTACAGACCAATATCACTGATGAATATAGATGCAAAAATTCTCAACAAAATACAAGCAAACAGAATCCAACAACACATTAAAAGGATCATACACCATGATCAAGTAGGATTTATTCCAAGGACGCAAGAATTCTTCAATATATGCATATCAATCGATGTGATAGACTATATAAACAAACTGAAGAATAAAAACCATATGATGATCTCAGTAGATGCAGAAAATGCTTTTGACAAAATTCAACACCCAATTATGATAAAAACTTTCCAGAAAGTGGGCATAGAGGGAACCTGCCTCAACATAATAAAGGCCATATACAACAAACCCACAGCAAACATCATTCTCAATGGTGAAAATCTGAAAGCATTTCCTCTAAGATCAGGAAAAAGACAAGGATGTCCACTCTCACCACTATTATTCAACATAGTTGTGGAAGTCCTAGCCATGGGAATAAGAGAAGAAAAAGAAATAAAAGGAATACAAATTGGAAAAGAAAAAGTAAAACTTTCACTGTTCGCAGATACATGATACTATATATAGATAATCCTAAAGATGCCATCAGAAAACCTCTAGAGCTAATCAATGAATTTGGTGAAGTTGCAGGATACAAAATTAATGCACAGAAATCTTTGCATTCCTATACACTAACAACAAAAGATCAGAAAGAGAAAATTAAGGAAACAATCCCATTCACCATTGCAACAAGAAGAATAGAATACCTAGGAATAAATGTACCTAAGGAGACAAAAGACTTGTATGCAGAAAACTATAAGACACTGATGAAAGAAATCAAAGATGACACAAACAGATGGAGAGACATACCATGTTATTGGATTGGAAGAATCAATATTGTGAAAATGACTATACTACCCAAAACAATCTACAGATTCAATGCAATCCCTATCAAATTACCAATGGCATTGTTTACAGAACTAGAACAAAAAATCTTAAAATTTGTATGGAGACAAAAAAGACCCTGAATAACCAAAGCAATCCTGAGGGAATAAAAAGGAGCTGGAGGCATCAGATTCCCTGACTTCAGACTGTACTACAAAGCTATGGTAATCAAGACAATATGGTACTGGCACAAAAGCAGAAATATGGGTCAGTGGAACAGGAGAGAAAGCCCAGAGATAAACCCACACACCTATGGTCAACTAATCTACGACAAAGGAGACAAGGATATACAATGGAGAAAAGAAGTCTCTTCAATAAGTGGTGCTGGGAAAACTGGACAGCTACATGTAAAAGAATGAAATTAGAACACTCCCAACACCATACACAAAAATATGCTCAAAATGGATTTAAGACCTAAATGTAAGACTGGACACTATAAAACTCTTACAGGAAAACATAGGAAGAACACTCTTTGACATAAATCACAGCAAGATCTTTTTTGATCCACCTCCTAGAGTAGTGGAAATAAAAACAAAAATAAACAAATGAGACCTAATTAAACTTAAAAGCTTTTGCACAGCAAAGGAAACTATAAACAACACAAAAAGACAATACTCAGAATGGGATAAAATATTTGCAAATGAATCAATGGACAAAGGATTAATCTCCAAAATATATAAACAGTTCATGCAGCTCAATATTAAAAAAACAAAAAACCCAATCCAAAAATGGGCAGAAGATTTAAATAGACATTTCTCTGAAGAAGACATACCGATTGCCAACAAACAGATGAAAGGATGCTCAACATCACTAATCATTAGAGAAATGCACATCAAAACTACAATGAGGTATCACTTTACACCGGTTAGAATGGACATTATAAGAAAATCTACAGACATCAAATGCTGGAGAGGGTGTAGAGAAAAGGGAACACTCTTGCACTGTTGGTGGAAATGTAAATTGATACAGCCACTATGAAGAACAGCATGGAGGTTCCATAAAAAACTAAAAATAGAATTACCATATGACCCAGCAATCCCACTACTGGGCATATACCCTGAGAAAACCATAATTCAAAAAGACATATGCACCCCAATGTTTACCGCAGCACTATTTACAATAGCCAGGTCATGGAAGCAACCTAAATGCCCAATGACAGATGAATGGATAAAGATGTGGTACATATATACAATGGAATATTACTCAACCATAAAACGTAACGAAATTGGGTAATTTGTAGAGACGTGGATGGACCTAGAGATTGTCATACAGAGTGAAGTAAGTCAGAAAGAGAAAAACAAATATCGTATTAACACATATGTGGAATCTAGGAAAATGGTATAGATGAACCAGTTTGCATGGCAGAAATTTAGACACAGATGTAGAGAACAAATGTATGGACAGCAAGGGGGGAAAGCAGGGGTGGTGGTGGTGGTGGTGGTGGGATGAACTGGGAGATTGGGATTGATATGTATACAGTAATATGTATAAAATAGATAACTAATAAGTACCTGCTGTATAAAAATAAATAAATAAAAATAAAATTCAAAATAATCCAAAAAAAAACACTAGTAATAAGCTATAGATGTTACAGAGACTTTTTAAATAATAGACTATTAACAACTATATGCCAAGACATTTGAAAACCTAGCTTAAATGGATACATTTCTAGAAAAATGTAAGATGCCAAGATAAACCCAAGAAGAAATATAATACTTGAACAGATGAATCACCATTGAAGACTGGATATCAGAATCAAGAACTCCACCCCCCAAAAATGAACAAACTTTGGTCCTACATGGTTTTTGCAGTTGAGTGCTACCAAGCATTCAAGAACAGATCATCTCTTTCTCATACAAGTTATTTCAGAAAAATAGAAGAAAGGAGAAAGCTGCCCAATTCATTTTATGAATTTAATGTAACCTTGAGTTCAAAAATGGATGAACAGGGAATTCCCTGGGGGTCCAGTGGTTAGGACTCTGCACTTTCACTGCCAAGGGGTCTGGGTTTGATCCTTTGTTGGGGAACTAAAACCCCACAAGCTGTGTTAAAAAAAAAAACAAAAAACAAAGATGAACAAAGCATGGAAAAAAGTATAGATATGTTTAATTTATGAACATTTTATATATGCTAAAATACCTAAATAATCAGACAACTGAAAATATCAATTTATTTAAAAATTAATATTTCATGATTCAATGTTCAATTGTTACTAAAACAATCGAAGATAGTTCAATATGAGAAAACTTATTAATGTAATTTACAACATTAACAAACTAAAAGAAAAAAATCACATGGTATTCTCAGTAAATGAAGAAAAACTATATTTGATAAAAGTCAGCACATATTTATGATGAAACTCCCAGAAAACGAAGAGTAAAAGAATTTCCTTGACTTAATAAAGATTATCTATTGAAAACACACAGTTAAGTACATTCCCTTTAAGAACTGGAAGAAAATAAAAACTTGTATTTTCTCTATTACTATTCAGCATAGTAATACTGAACATCCTAACTAATGCAGTAAGAATGATAAGAATGGGTTATGATAATTGCAAGAGAAGGTGCAAGACATTACTTCCTGATGGTATAGTCATTAAAACAAAAGAAAACAAAAAACTGGAACTAATAAAAGAATTCATCAAGTTTGTAAATACACTATCATGTTACAGAAATCAAAAGCTATAAAGCGATGGTAATTTAATGAAGAATGGACAACCCATTTATGAAAGAAATGTTCAATCACTTTTTATTTTTATTGGAGTATAATTGCTTTACAATGTTGTGTTAGTTTCTGTTGTATTCAAAACTTTTAACTAATAAAAGAGGACCTGAATAAACATGCCATGTTTAAATTCAATATAATACAACAGCAACAACAACAAAAGTCTGCAGAATTTTTTAGAGGAACTTCACAAACATTTTAACGTTTACATGGAACAATAAAATCTCCAAATAGCCATGATTCATTCTACTGGGTATTGAGACATACTAGAAAGCCATAGCAATAAGAGTAGCAGAACTGGTCTAAAACAGACAAAAAGAAAAACTAATGAAGCAGAATAAATCGTCTAGAAGCAATCTTATGGATCATCTTTATATAGGATATATAAAGTACAAACCTAAATTTTCCCTTACCATAGAGTGCTAGATTTCTCAAAAACATCTACAAAAAACGCTTGGCCTTTTTCTACAAACTTGTATTGTTGTAAGGGAATTATTGGAATCCCCAATAGGGATTTACTGGAAAAATAAAAGATTTTCATGTTTACACCCAACTCAATACACTGGTTACACTCGTTACAATGAAAACTAGGAAGACCCTGCATCTAGCAGTTTGAGAATAATAAACATGACAGTAAAGCCAAGGACACTCAAAGCTCAAACCAAGATGCCTCAGAAAAGAACAGTGTGGAATTTGCAAGAGAATTCAAATAGGGGCATGATGGGTAAAAAAGGAAATGATTGATTTCATGCTCTCAACATTAGTGAAAAGATCTTCTAAAATATTTTCTCAACATTATTTTGAGGCTATATAGTTTCTTCAACTTTACAGGGAGCACTGAAGTTCATGATAGAGGTGTTCTTTCATAACTAAGGAATGTGAGACTTTTGATGAGAAAATGTTCTGTCTTGTTATAATAGAGCCTTTGGAGGGACTTAAAAAGCCTTCGGAGGGACTTCCCCTTCCAAAAAGATGGAGTTGACATAACATTCCCTATTTTTCCGTTTAAGTACAAATAAAAACCTTGGGCATTATATGTAAAACAAACATAAGAAGACTCTGAAAGATGGAGAGAAGATGGCAGACTAAGAGGAGACCCAAGAATCAATATGATGGTGAGTACCCTGGGTTTGCTTTTTGTCTCATATACCCCAGACTTTGAGCAAAAAGTCTTTGAGCTGATAACCCAGAAATACCAATGGGCACAGACAAACAAAGAACAAAAAGCCTGCTCTCTTTAGCCAAAGGACAAGGAGAGGGAGGTTTAGCACCTCCCACTCAAAGAAACAAAGGCCCAATGGGTAATCCAGACTTCCACCCTTGACAGACTGTAATGAGGTACCTCAACTCTACCACCGAAGTGGAGTCAGAAAAGGCTTAGTAGAGGGCTGGGATATCCATCCCCATAGGTGGTAATAAGGTTCCTAATTTCTCACAGTGTCAGTGGAGACCACATGAGGAGCTAGATTTCCACCTCTACCCAGCGCTAAGGAAGTACCCCTCTCTCTCCCCATTGGAGTAACATCAGAGGAGGCCTAGTAGAGAGTCAAGATTTTAACTGCTACCCAGTAATAAAGAGGTAAATTCCATGCCATGGTGTTAGTAGAGGCTTGGTGTCAAGCTAAAACCCCAACTAGCAGTCACAAAAAGAATACCCCTAAGGTGATGAGAGGCCAAGTGGGGAGTCTGTAGTTCTACTCCCACCTGACAATGATAAAATAGTACTCCTCCTTCCTCTGTCATAGGAAGCCAGCTAAAAGAGAAGGTTTAACCTAAAGGGGAAAAAATTTGAAAAAGAATAGATACATGTATATGTAAAATAAATAAATAAATATAAGATCCAGGTTCTCATAACATAATATTCAAAATGTCCAGAATTCAATCAAAAATGCATACCAAGAACCAGGAAGATTTCAAGCTGAATGAAGAAAGACAATCAATAAGTGCCAACACTGAGATGAAAGAGATATCAGAATTATCTAACAAAGATTATAAAGTAACCACCATGAAAATGCTTCAATAAGCAATTACAAACATATTTGAAAAAAATTTAAAAAAAATAGAATCTTGGGCTTCCCTGGTGGTGCAGTGGTTGAGAATCTGCCTGCCAATGCAGGGGACACGGGTTCGTGCCCTGGTCTGGGAAGATCCCACATGCCGCGGAGCAAGTAGGCCTATGAGCCACAACTACTGAGCCTGTGCATCTGGAGCCTGTGCCCTGCAACAAGAGAGGCCACGACAGTGAAAGGCCCGCGCACCATGATGAAGAGTGGCCCCCACTTGCCACAACCAGAGAAAGCCCTCACACAGAAACGAAGACCCAACACAGCCAAAAAGATAAATAAATAAATAAATGTTTTAAAATAAATAAAATAAATAAATAAATAATAGAATCTTAGCAAAGAAACAGAGGTATAAAGGACTACCAAATGTAAATTTTAGAACTGAAAAATATAAGAATTGTAATTTTTTAAAAAGTCAATAACAGAAGCATGGGAGTGACAGAGGAAAGAATCAGCCAACTGGATGATCAAACAATAAAAAATTATCCAATATGAACAACAAAAAGAAAAACACTAAAAAAAAAAAAAGCCTCAGGGACCTGTGGGACTATAACAAATGATCTAATATTCATGTCACTGGAGTTCCAGAAGGGAAGGACAGAGAAGACAGGAATAGAAAAGTACTCAAAGAAATAATGGCTGAAAACTTTTCAAGTTTAGCAGAAGACAAAAACTGACAGATTCAAGAGGCTATGTGAACACCAAACAAAGAAATACACACCAAGATTCATCATAGTCAAACTATGAAAGTGAAACTTAAAAGCAGAGAGAGGGAGAGAGGAATAATGAATAGGGAAAAAATTCAAATAGCAGACTTCTCATCAGAAAACATGGAGGCCAGAGGAACTGGAACAATATTTTTCAAGTGCTGAAAGAACTGTCAATCCAGAATCTTACACCCAGTGAAAATATCCTTCAGGAATGAAGGGAAATCAGACATTCTCAGATGAAAGAAATCTAAGAGAATTGGTTACTGGAAGGCTTACCCTAAAAGAAGAGCTAAAAATAGTACTCTAAACAGAAAGAAAAAGGTTTTGTTTTTTTTTTAATCAAGAAGGAAGAAAGAATATGGTAAGCAAAAATATGGGTAAATACAATAGGTCTTCCTTCTCCTCTTGAGTTTTCTGAATTGTCTTTGAGAGTTGAAGCAAAAATAACACTGTCTGACGTAGTTCTAAATGTATGTAGAGGGAACATTTAAGATAATGGAGGAGAGTAAAGGGACACAAAGGGAAGGAACGTTTTTATACTTCACTCTCACAGGTCAAATGATGACATCAGTAGACTGTGTTAAGTTAGGTTAATGTAATACCTACAAACCCACTAAGAAATGTTATACAAAGACATATTCAAAAACACAAGAGATGCATCAAAATGGAATCCTAAAAAACACTCAATCCTCGAGTACCCACAGAAGGTAGGAAAAGAGAAACACAGAGATAAAAACAGAGACAACAAAAACAAAATGATATTGTTTTCATACCCATGAGAGTAATTGATGGGGGCATCCACCTCTCCCCTAGATTTTGGATCTGACCTCTAAGATCAGTTTCAAATTATGTGACATTACACTCCCAGTGGTTGTGCACTATAACATCAGACTGCTACATAAAGGCAGGGATTTGGGCCAGCTTCTGGGCATTAAACACAACTCACTAAGGCCAGTTTCATTCATCCTGGACTGCCTCCTGCACATTTAGCACGGGAAGATGAAACTGCACTGAACCAGGGTTCCTCTGCCCTCAAACAATTAATTATCCCTTGGACACACCCTGGAAGGTACTTTGTCCTGGATTCATTTCACAGTCTGGGGAGGGTCTGAAAAGTATCTCTTTTTCTCAAACTGTATAGCCATGAAGGAGTAGACATACACTGATCACAGATAACATACTAAGTCCACGCTGTGAAATACCTACAATAATAAGAAATGATCAACCATGTAGGAAAACCCAGAGTTTTAAGTATGGTGTTTCTAGAATCCGAATTCTCAAAATGGTTCAATATTTTCATTAAAAAAACTTAAATAATAAATGCTTTTAGAATTTTGATACTGCAAATCTGGTTGACAGAAAACATGAGTGAAATAACCCCTAGTGACATTCATGCCGTTACCTAGGATTTGCAGTGATGACAGGCACAAATGCTTGGTTTTGTTGAGGAAGTTGGTAGATGGGATTTGGCAGGTTTACAGAGCACTTAACTATATAGATAATAGCCCAGGGCCCCTCTAAATCATAAAAACATGTTCAGAATCATAATCTCAGCTTGGGTGGTCTGGTAAGATTGTCATATCATTATTTCTTAAGACTCCTTAAAACTAGTGGCTACTTACTCTCCTGGTCACCTATGATTTTGAGTATCTTGATAACTGGTTATTTATATCACTTATAGGTTATTAACATCACTATAATGGAACTTGAATTCTGTTCTTCAAAGATGTCATACTGACTTTAAGCAGATATTTGCAATGTCAGACTGAAATTCACATACTTTGCCTCTACAGTCCAAAGACATTGACAGGAGATTTGAAGTTAGGTTAAAAACACTTAAAACTGACTTTTTATAATCAGGCACACCAATTGTACAATTTGATCCTAATTTTTTTTAAATCTAAAGTTTTTCTGTTATTTCCTACAGTTCTAGTGAAACTAATTACAACTAAGCAGTATGGAAATATTAAAAATAAAAACGTGAGGTGAGTGGAGCTTGGGAACAGACATTTCCTTCCATCTAGTTGAGTTCCCAGACTCTTAATTCTCAGTATGATTTTTCAGGTAGGACATAGAGATCAGAAGCTAGACCTAAGATCTCAAAATGGGCTGTGATGCAGGACTAAATATTTCTAGTGTTTTACAGAAAGACAACTTTTAAAAAATGAAAGAACCCTGTTTCCCAAATGGCAAGTCAAAAATATTTGGGTTTCTTCTAAGGAATTTTAGGTGTTTCCATGCCCTACTTTTACTCCCTCTTCTTTGCGCCTCCCTTTTCTTTCACTTTTATCTAGGAAGGGGGTGGCAGAAATGTTAATTCTTTGGTAGACTGAGGAGAGTAGAATTCATGGACATCCATATGCCCACATAACCAACATATACAGATCCAGAGCTCCCACCTGCTGCACACCTGCTTTGTCTACTTATTTCCTTCTCTCCCTACTCCTCCAATACCATCCAAGGAAAAAGTGATATGAATGGATTGTTGAGAAAACATTCATTATGGAAGAAATGTTCCACTCCTCATGGCTACTGGTCATGACAGAGAAGACATAATCTGTTAGGAGCAAGACAGTACATGACTTCACATTGTCCAGGACAGAATGGCATGGATAACAGCTGTTTGTTACAGATGAAGACAAGGCTCCCAGGATTTGAGGGATAACAGATACTAGAGAGGATACAATGTTTTAATATAACTGTGGTAGTTTATCCTCTTAGACTCCCATAAATTTTTGTGAGAGATGCAAGGAAAGATTGAATTTCCTGTTTATACTCTGTTTATTGAAACTCCAACCTTGCCCTTGGGGTGGAGGGAAAGGTTATATATAAGATACTGAGTGAAAGTCAATGGAGGTAACTGTGAAAGAGATGAAGAAATGCCAAAGCTCCAGAGAGTTTTGTTATGTCAGAGAGACATTTTAAATATATAATTTAATATAATGTAAACAAAATTAAACTTTTTAGATGTTTTTATTCACTGAAATTTTATCCATCTCTATGCTGGAATCTTGAATCCTCATGAGTACCTAGTTTATTCCAATTGCTTGAGAGGTAGAGAAGAATTTATGGATTTCTAGGTACTTTTCTTATTCTTAGACTCTGTGTCATTAGAGAGTACCTTATTGCTTCTTTCCAGAATTCATATTCAGGAAGCATCCTGACATTTAGCTAATATGCCTCAAGAGTTTCCATGGAGGTATGGCTCAATACTCCGTGTCAAAATTCTCTTTTTCAGCAGTCTTTCTCATCTGCTTCCAATAGTATACAGTGTTTTCAGATGGCAAGCTCTACTCTGATGTGGCATCAGGCAGTCCATCATTTCTTTCTTTACATTCTTCCTGTAATGTATTAGTTAACAATTCTTGGCAAAGCAAATTTGTTTCTCCTATCAGGCATTGAATACAGGAAATGGGAAAACTCAAATTAAAAATGAACATCCTGAAGTCAGTAAGAGAGTCCAAGAAATTTAGTTTTAGATTCATATTAGGAAGAGAGTCAGCACCCACCTGATACCAGTGACTAGGAATATTAGATTGTACTATAGGTTTTTTAAAAAAAAAAAAAAACTAAAAAAGGAAACAATTCATCCAGAGGTTATTTTTTTATGTATGGTTTAAAGTAAGAACTTAATTTTATTTTTCTGCTTAGAATGAGCCAATGTAGCTCTGAGACAGCTGTGTAGGATAGTGGCTAAGATCATGGACACTGAATCCAAACTGCCTCGGTTGGAATCTCTGTTTGGGAATTGTCAAGTTATCTTATCTCTCTGTGCTTGTGCCTCAATTTTCTCATCTGTAAAGCAAAACTATTGCCTACTTCATATGGTTATGAGATTGAGTGTGTATGCCAACGTTTGGAGTAGGGCTGGAACATAGTATGTGTCCAATAAATATTGATTGTTGTTGTTCTTATTATTATCTGTAAATATTACTTTCTAAATAATCCATTATTTCATAACTGATTTAAGTAGCTAATCTATCCTTATCAGTTTCTCTGTGCACATAGGAATGGTTTTGGAATCTCTATTCTATTATAACAGTTTATTTGTCTGTTCCTGGGCCAGTGCTAGAGTAATTTAATTATTACATATTTGTAATAAACCTTTATAACTTACAGGTAAGTCTCTCATCTTCGCTTTACTTTTCCAAAAACATAATGCTGAATGAAAAGAGTAACAATGTGTCAAATAAGACCATTTCTGTAAATTAAAAGCACATACGTAATACTTAATATTGCCTGTGGACACATATTTGCAAATATATATATATGATGGCTTGGAAGGGCTCACATTAAATACATTAAGAATAGGGACTTCCCTGATGGTCCAGTGGTTAGGACTCCATGCTCCCAATGCAGGGGAACTGGGTTTGATCCCTTGTCAGGGAACTAGATACCTCATGCGGCAACTAAGAGCCCAAATGCCACAACTAAAGATCCCGCATGTCACAATTAAAGATCCTGCATGCAGCAATGAAGATCCCATGTACCGCAACTAAGACCTGGCACAGCTAAATAAATAAATAAAATAAAATATATATTTTTCTAAAATAAATTTAAATATACATAAGAATAGGTGTCTACAGGAGGGAAAATGGATTTGGAAATGGGCAATACAGCAAATAATAAAATTAGATGAAGAAATTAAATATAAAAGGGAAGTTGAGCATGGATCAATGATGACACTTGACTATATACTGAGAATCATGACAAACCAATTCTATGAATGTAAGATCAAAAAACCTGAAAGGGAACAAGCGAGAAAGGAAGGAAAGAATAAGTGAAAAAAGAAATGAATAGCTATATTGAAGGCTCTGAATAATGCCAAGAAGCCAAAAAAAAAAAAGAAAGAAAGAAAAGAAAACATGAGCTTCAGCTCTCAACCAGAGAGTGGGTTCTGTTAAGTAAACTTAAGGGATCTAATAGAATTGTCCACAGAAGATCTAAAGAAGAACTGTTGGAAACTTAGGCACATAAATCTCCTATCCCCTACTATAGCTAGCTTGCCAACTCTGAAAATACGGAGGTCTTCTGCCTAAGGAAACCTTTTGAGACTCTTTCAACTGTTTTTTTAAATGGATAAATAATACATGTAGTACTGTACTTCAGACAATGATTCAAGTTTGCTGAATCACAGTGATTTTCTAATTTGTCATCAGTAGCATTGTTTAGTGGAATATGCACTAATGTGACTGATGTTTTCCCAGAAGGATGTTGTCCAACCCTATGGAAGCTCCCCTGAATCCTTCCTACTCTTGAAAAGAAAATCTGGTTAACTAAATTATCTTATTTCCCTACAGTCAGCTTTAGGCTCATAACAGGAAAAATATTTATGCAACTGTGGTTAAGCTTTTGGAAAACACACATATGTGCAGAGAAAAAAAAAAAAAAGGCTGGGTGAAAGTACCCTTGGCTAGAGGGATAGGAAGAAGTTAAGCTGGCTTTGTTAGGAGTCATGAAAGACAAAATGCAGATACTGGTAATGGCTTAATTTGATGCAGTCCTGAGAAATTAAAAGTTTTCAAGCCAGTAAGAGTGGCAGTCTCCCAAATGAGAAGCATTCATGTGATCTTGTTTGGCCTTTGTGAGACCTGAAATGATTATCTCTAAATGAGCAAGACTGAATAAAAGCCACAAAATGTTCTTGCCTGTCCTGACCCATGTCATGTCCATATAGTAGGAACTCACAAGGATGAAGAATCTGTATCATCTCTTTTGATACGACACAATGCAAAGGAAACCTTTCATTCACCAACATTTACTTCAAGGTCCAGTTCCAAAGCCAGAGCCTTGACTTATAGACTCTGTAACCTCCCCTTCACTCCGCATGCACACAAACACTCAAATGGAAACAATTAAGGTTATATAAGGCAGTGTGTGCCCTAGATCTCAAGTGTCAGATGTCCTATGGCTTTTAAAGGAACTGATAAGGACTGAGAAAGAAAGACCTAAAATTTTTTGAGAGAGCCTCTCAACTTTGCCATTTCCCAAGCTCCACATTATCTCAGTGGATCCTTACAACCACAACAATCCTGTATACTATGTGTCATCATTATTACCCCATCGTAGCATATGAGGAACCAAAGCTCAGAGAGGAAATGCTCACAATCAGAAAGCAAGTAGCCAGGCCCAGCACTTCCACCCTCTTTCTGGTTTCACATGCTGTGCTATTTCTGCTGTAAAACGCAAAAAAGATTCAATGGAGCAGCAGACACAAAAGTAAAATCCCTTCTCCAGAAGAAGTAAATTGAAATTATAGATTTCAAGTTAACAGTCTCTGGCTATTCCTTTTTTGATGGGTCACCAAATGACACAAGTGTTCCTTAGGCAGTAGTGATCCTGAATTTGTATTTTGTTCACCAATAAAATGAGAAGGTTTTGCAGAAAATGTTTCAAGTTTTTCTAGATCTAATCCAATTTGTTGTGTTTCCTTCCCAAAGGACACCCCCTTTTCCCATTCTCAATTAAGACTTATGCATTGTGGCTGCTGAATAATGGCCTTTACAGGGTGGCTTATTAAACAACACAGACTTTGCCTTGTTTCTGGACCAAATAAAACAGCTGTCCACTGCCTTTACTCCCCAGGAAATCTTCCCCAAATTGCCTGGTTTAATTTACTTCATAGTTTCTGAAATGTCTCCAACTATTGATTCTTTGGGGGTAATCAGACTCTTCTTAAAATGCCAACATTCTAGAAGTAATAAGAAGTTATCAATTATTCATACTTAAATGTGAATTAGTTCAGCCAGCAGGCTGTTCTCTTAAAACTCACTTGAAATTTCTCCGTGAGGAAAGTAGGGGAGGCATGACTGGGGGGGAAGAGATACTATTTGGGAATAGTAGAAGGCAGAAATCATCAAAACTAGGGTTTTAAGTATCTGGAGAGCAATAAGACGTATTACCCCACTAGAACTATTGTGGAAAGTATGCCAGTAGGTAGCAAAATAGAATGATAAACAGGTAGATGGAGAGATGCAAAAGACAGAGGGTAGTTTTTACCTCCATGCCAACTCTACCTATTGAAGTGAACCACCCAGATCTTGAGATTTTCCATGAAGGCCATGAAATCCATTCCCTACTTCTCAGGAGCTACTCCTTTGCAGAGGCACAGAATAAAAACCAGGACACCATTCTTAGCCTGTTCCTGTCCAGCTGACCAGGGAGGGAATCTTCTCTACTCAAGTTACAAAGTAATTGTTCCAAAGGACTGTGGCTCCTATTCTCCCTATCTAATGATAAAACAAAAGACACTGGAATCAAACTGCAGCACGTCTGAAATTGGTTAATGTAGGAATGAATTATCGATGACTAGACATTCACCTTTATAGCTCCATATCTCTAGTTTGAGTGGAGAGGTTTCTGCTTTGTGTCTTACAGGAAGCATATTATGGGAGGGGATCTTTTCCATGATTGTGGATTTAGGGTTGAGTTTTTATCACTGTTAATTGCAATAGAGAGGAGAGGAGGAGAGGGGAGGGGAGGGGAGATCAAAATGTTTTTGATATGTCCTCACACGATATTTCTGTTCTAATAAATGAAAATGGGAAAAAGAGGTGAGTGTTCCCCCACCCTATTGAAGTCTTTGCAAATCCTTTCAGAGTCTTAGCAAGTGGGTAACAGCTTAATTCTTTCCTTTTACCCTCCCTTTGGTTATTAAGAATAATAGGCAATGGAAACGTATTAGAGTGTTTGTGGAAACACTATGCAGGGTGTGTTCATTAGCATTCTGCTATAAGCTTCTAATAAATGTGTGTGGTTACAGAGAGATGATATAATCAGTTTGTGGGGAGTGCTGCTCTGAATGCATCACAGCTGGATCACGCGCAGCAGTGCGTTATGCTACCTCTAAGAAGTATGAGACTCCAAATAGCCTAAGGATTTTTAATGATAGTGAGTTTGTTGGCACAAAGGAAAAATGCAGAATTTTGTCTCAGAATAAGATTTTTTTTGTAATGCTCATTCCCTAGACAGAGATCAAACAAGTGCCTTGAACATAGATGATACTGGTAAAAATTATACTCTACAGGGTCTTATCACAATTAAATAAATGAGATCATTTTAGAGGGGTAGGAAGTATAGTTGCAATTTTGGGGAAGAAAATCCTACAAAATTCAGACCTTGACTCTTGTCACGGCAAACCCAACTATAATTTTTCTTTCATATTCAAAGTAAGCTGAACAGTCTGCCTCTTACTTGCATAGACCAAACAACAGTGGGGATTTTTAGAGAAGATAAGGTCCCAAACAGCTGTTCACATGTATGTGACAGGAGTTTTGGAAATATTCCTACTCCAGGTCCTCTTTGGAATCCGACGTTTCATGGGTTTGCGGAAATGTAAAAGTTTTGTCTTTGGTCCTACTTTGCTTTCTTCTTCTGCCTACATTTTCAGTCATCCACACAGAAGCAGTGTTTGTTTGGAGGATCTGGAAATGGGAGAACTAGTAGGGAGCACATAAACTGTGGGATGGGTGACAGGAACAACCCATGGGATGATATCCAAACAGAATCTTCCAGCCCATGCTTCCTTCGATGATCCATTTGTGTAGGGGCATTAGAGTTTGTGCAGGGCCAAACCCTTAGGAGGGACTCTTCCAGGAAATCTGGGTTTCACGCATAAGAATAAAACGTCAGGACACTCTATCTTCATTGCGAAAGATCTCCTTTTGGGTAAACTTTTCTTTTTTCACCAGGGTGGTCTTCTTGGACTCATGCGTGCCTCTTCCTTATCCCATCTTTTTTTTTTTTTAATTTAACAAATTTAATCAGTTATACATATACATATGTTCCCATATCCCCTCCCTTTTGCGTCTCCCTCCCGCCCTCCCTATCCCACCCCTCCAGGCGGTCACAAAGCACCGAGCTGATCTCCCTGTGCTATGCGGCTGCTTCCCACTAGCTATCTACCTTACATTTGGTAGTGTATATATGTCCATGCCACTCTTTCGCTTTGTCACAGCTTACCCTTCCCCCTCCCCATATCCTCAAGTCCATTCTCTAGTAGATCTGTGTCTTTATTCCTACCATACCCCTATGTACTTCATGACATTTTTTTTCTTAAATTCCATATATATGTGTCAGCATACAGTATTTGTCTTTCTCTTTCTGACTTACTTCACTCTGTATGACAGACTCTAGGTCCATCCACCTCATTACCAATAGCTCAATTTCGTTTCTTTTTATGGCTGAATAATATTCCATTGTATATATGTGCCACATCTTCTTTATCCATTCATCCAATGATGGACACTTAGGTTGTTTCCATCTCCGGGCTATTGTAAATAGGGCTGCTATGAACATTTTGCTACATGACTCTTTTTGAATTATGGTTTTCTCAGGGTATATGCCCAGTAGTGGGATTGCTGGGTCATATGGTAGTTCTATTTGTAGTTTTTTAAGGAATCTCCATACCGTTCTCCATAGTGGCTGTACCAATTCACATTCCCACCAGCAGTGCAAGAGTGTTCCCTTTTTTCCACACCCTCTCCAGCATTTACTGTTTCTAGATTTTTTGATGATGGCCATTCTGACTGGTGTGAGATGATATCTCATTGTAGTTTTGATTTGCATTTCTCTAATGAGTAAAGATGTTGAGCATCCTTTCATGTGTTTGTTGGCAGTCTGTATATCTTCTGCGGAGAAATGTCTATTTAGGTCTTCTGCCCATTTTTGGATTGGGTTGTTTGTTTTTTTGTTATTGAGCTGCAAGAGCTGCTTATAAATTTTGGAGATTAATCCTTTGTCAGTTCTTCGTTTGTAAATATTTTCTCCCATTCTGAGGGTTGTCTTTTCATCTTGTTTATGGTTTCCTTCGCTGTGCAAAAGCTTTTCAGTTTCATTAGGTCCCATGTGTTTATTTTTGTCTTTATTTCCATTACTCTAAGAGGTGGGTCAAAAAGTATCTTGCTGTGATTGATGTCATAGAGTGTTCTGCCTATGTTTTCCTCTAAGAGTTTGATAGTGTCTGGCCTTACATTTAGGTCTTTAATCCATTTTGAGCTTATTTTTGTGTATGGTGTTAGGGAGTGATCTAATCTCATACATTTACATGTCCCTGTCCAGTTTTCCCAGCACCACTTATTGAAGAGACTGTCCTTTCTCCACTGTACATTCCTGCCTCCTTTATCAAACATAAGGTGACCATATGTGCGTGGGTTTATCTCTGGGTTTTCTATCCTGTTCCATTGATCTATCTTTCTGTTTTTGTGCCAGTACCACACTGTCTTGATGACTGTAGCTTTGTAGTATAGTCTGAAGTCAGGGAGCCTGATTCCTCCAGCTCCATTTTTCGTTCTCAAGATTGCTTTGGCTATTCGGGGTCTTTTGTGTTTCCAAACAAATTTTGAAATTTTTTGTTCTAGTTCTGTGAAAAATGCCAGTGGTAGTTTGATAGGGATTGCATTGAATCTGTAGATTGCTTTGGGTAGTAGAGTCATCTTCACAATGTTGATTCTTCCAATCCAAGAACATGGTACATCTCTCCATCTATTTGTATCATCTTTAATTTCTTTCATCAGTGTCTTATAATTTTCTGCATACAGGTCTTTTGTCTCCTTAGGTAGGCTTACTCCTAGATATTTTATTCTTTTTGTTGCTATGGTAAATGGGAGTGTTTCCTTGATTTCACTTTCAGATTTTTCATCATTAGTATATAGGAATGCCAGAGATTTCTGTGCATTAATTTTGTATCCTGCTACTTTACCAAATTCATTGATTAGCTCTAGTAGTTTTCTGGAAGCATCTTTAGGATTCTCAATGTATAGTATCATGTCATCTGCAAACAGTGACAGCTTTACTTCTTCTTTTCCGATTTGGATTCCTTTTATTTCCTTTTCTTCTCTGATTGCTGTGGCTAAAACTTCCAAAACTATGTTGAATAAGAGTGGTGAGAGTGGGCAACCTTGTCTTGTTCCTGATCTTAGTGGAAATGGTTTCAGTTTTTCACGATTCAGGATGATGCTGGCTGTGGGTTTGTCATATATGGCCTTTATTATGTTGAGGAAAGTTCCCTCTATGCCTACTTTCTGCAGGGTTTTTATCATAAATGGGTGTTGAATTTTGTCGAAAGCTTTCTCTGCATCTATTGCGATGATCATATGGTTTTTCTCCTTCAATTTCTTGATATGGTGTATCACGTTGATTGATTTGCGTATATTGAAGAATCCTTGCATTCCTGGAATAAACCCCACTTGATCATGGTGTATGATCCTTTTAATGTGCTGTTGGATTCTGTTTGCTAGTATTTTGTTGAGGATTTTTGCATCTATGTTCATCAGTGATATTGGCCTGTAGTTTTCTTTCTTTGTGACATCCTTGTCTGGTTTTGGTATCAAGGTGATGGTGGCGTCGTAGAATGAGTTTGGGAGTGCTCCTCCCTCTGCTATATTTTGGAAGAGTTTGAGAAGGATAGGTGTTAGCTCTTCTCTAAATGCTTGATAGAATTCGCCTGTGAAGCCATCTGGTCCTGGGCTTTTGTTTGTTGGAAGATTTTTTATCACAGTTTCAATTTCAGTGCTTGTGATTGGTCTATTCATATTTTCTATTTCTTCCTGATTCAGTCTTGGCAGGTTGTGCATTTCTAAGAATTTGTCCATTTCTTCCACGTTGTCCATTTTATTGGCATAGAGTTGCTTGTAATAATCTCTCATGATCTTTTGTATTTCTGCAGTGCCAGTTGTTACTTTTCCTTTTTCATTTCTAATTCTATTGATTTGAGTCTTCTCCCTTTTTTTCTTGATGAGTCTGGCTAATGGTTTATCAATTTTGTTTATCTTCTCCAAGAACCAGCTTTTAGTTTTATTGATCTTTGCTATCGTTTCCTTCATTTCTTTTTCATTTATTTCCGAACTGATTTTTATGATTTCTATCCTTCTGCTAACTTTGGGATGTTTTTGTTCTTCTTTCTCTAATTGCTTTAGGTGCAAGGTCAGGTTGTTTATTTGAGATGTTTCCTGTTTCTTAAGGTAGGATTGTATTGCTATAAACTTCCCTCTTAGAACTGCTTTTGCTGCATCCCATAGGTTTTGGGTCATCGTGTCTCCATTGTCATTTGTTTCTAGGTATTTTTTAATTTCCTCTTTGATTTCTTCAGTGATCACTTCGTTATTAAGTAGTGTATTGTTTAGCCTCCATGTGTTTGTACTTTTTACAGCTCTTTTCCTGTAATTGATATCTAGTCTCATAGCATTGTGGTCAGCAAAGATACTTGATACAATTTCAATTTTCTTAAATTTACCAAGGCTTGATTTGTGACCCAAGATATGATCTATCCTGGAGAATGTTCCATGAGCACTTGAGAAAAATGTGTATTCTGTTGATTTTGGATGGAATGTCCTATAAATATCAACTAAGTCCATCTTGTTTAATGTATCATTTAAAGCTTGTGCTTCCTTATTTATTTTCATTTTGGATGATCTGTCCATTGGTGAAAGTGGGGTGTTAAAGTCCCCTACTATGAGTGTGTTACTGTCAATTTCCCCTTTTATGGCTGTTAGTATTTGCCTTATGTATTGAGGTGCTCCTATGTTGGGTGCATAAATATTTACAATTGTTATATCTTCTTCTTGGATCGATCCCTTTATCATTATGTAGTGTCCTTCTTTGTCTCTTCTAATAGTCTTTATTTTAAAGTCTATTTTGTCTGATATAAGAATTGCTACTCCAGCTTTCTTTTGATTTCCATTTGCATGGAATATCTTTTTCCATCCCCTTACTTTCAATCTGTATGTGTCTCTAGGTCTGAAGTGGGTCTCTTGTAGACAGCATATATATGGGTCTTGTTTTTGTATCCATTCAGCCAATCTGTGTCTTTTGGTGGGAGCATTTAGTCTATATACATTTAAGGTAATTATCGATATGTATGTTCCTATTCCCATTTCCTTAATTGTTTTGGGTTCATTATTGTAGGTCTTTTCCTTCGTTGTGTTTCTTGCCTAGAGAAGTTCCTTTAGCATTTGTTGTAAAGCTGGTTTGTTGGTGCTGAACACTCTCAGCTTTTGCTTGTCTGTAAAGGTTTTAATTTCTCCATCAAATCTGAATGAGATCCTTGCTGGGTAGAGTAATCTTGCTTGCAGGTTTTTCTCCTTCATCACTTTAATTATGTCCTGCCACTCCCTTCTCGCTTGTAGAGTTTCTGCTGAGAGATCAGCTGTTATCCTGATGGGGATTCCCTTGTGTGTTATTTGTTGTTTTTGCCTTGCTGCTTTTCATATGATTTCTTTGTGTTTAATTTTTGACAGTTTGATTAGTATGTGTCTTGGCGTATTTCTCCTTGGATTTATTCTGTATGGGACTCTCTGTGCCTCCTGGACTTGATTAACTATTTCCTTTCCCATATTAGGGAAGTTTTCAACTATAATCTCTTCAAATATTTTTTCAATCCCTTTCTTTTTCTCTTCTTCTTCTGGAACCCTTATAATTCGAATGTTGCTGCGTTTAATGTTGTCCCAGAGGTCTCTGAGACTGTCCTCTGTTCTTTTCATTCTTTTTTCTTTATTTTGCTCTGCAGCAGTTATTTCCACTATTTTATCTTCCACCTCACTTATCCGTTCTTCTGCCTCAGTTATTCTGCTATTGATCCCATCTAGAGTATTTTTCATTTCATTTATTGTGTTTTTAATCGATGCTTGATTCATCTTTAGTTCTTCTAGGTCCTTGTTAACTGTTTCTTGCATTTTGTCTATTCTATTTCCAAGATTTTGGATCTGGGAAATAGAATCTTGGATCATCTTTACTATCATTATTCTGAATTCTTTTTCAGGCAGACTGCCTATTACCTCTTCATTTGTTAGGTCTGGTGGGTTTTTATCTTGCTCCTTCTCCTGCTGTGTGTTTTTCTGTCTTCTCATTTTGCTTATCTTACTGTGTTTGGGGTCTCCTTTTTGCAGGCTGCAGGTTCGTAGTTCCCGTTGTTTTTGGTGTCTGTCCCCAGTGGCTAAGGTTGGTTTAGTGGGTTGTGTAGGCTTCCTGGTGGAGGGGACTAGTGCCTGTGTTCTGGTGGATGAGGCTGGATCTTGTCTTTCTGGTGGGCAGGTCCACGTCTGGTGGTGTGTTTTGGGGTGTCTGTGGACTTTTTATGATTTTAGGCAGCCTCTCTGCTAATGGGTGGGGTTGTGTTCCTGCCTTGCTAGTTGCTTGGCATAGGGTGACCAGCACTGTAGTTTGCTGGTCGTTGAGTGAAGCTGGGTGCTGGTGTTGAGATGGAGATATCTGTAAGATTTTCGCCGTTTGATATTATGTGGAGCTGGGAGGTCTCTTGTGGACCAGTATCCTGAAGTTGGCTCGCCCACCACAGAGGCACAGCACTGACTCCTGGCTCCTCAATTTGGGATGATTTGTTGTCTATTCATGTATTCCACAGATGCAGGGTACATCTAGTTGATTGTGGAGCTTTAATCCGCTGCTTCTGAGGCTGCTGGGAGAGATTTCCCTTTCTCTTCTTTGTTCTCACAGCTCCAGGGTCTCAGCTTTGTATTTGGCCCCACCTCTGCGTGTAGGTCGCCGGAGGGCATCTGATCTTCGCTCAGACAGGACAGGGTTAAAGGAGCAGCCGCTTCGGGGACTCTGGCTCACTCAGGCCGGGCGGGAGGGAGGGGCACGGAGTGCGGGGCGAGCCTGCAGCGGCAGAGTCCGGCGTGACGTTTCACCAGCCCGAGGCGTGGCGTGCGTTCTCCCAGGGAAGCCGTCTCTGGATCCCGGGACCCCGGCAGCGACGGGCTTCACAGGCTCCCAGAAGGGCAGCGTGGACAGTGACCTGCGCTCGCACACAGGCCTCTTGGCGGCGGCGGCAGCAGCAGCCCCAGCGTCCCGCGCCTGTCTGTGGAGCTCCTTTAAGCAGCGCTCTTAATCCCCTCTCCTCGTGCACCAGGAAACCAAGAGGGAAGCAAAAGTCTCTTGCCTCTTCGGCAGCTCCAGAGTTTTCCCGGACTCCCTCCTGGCTAGCTGTGGCGCATTAGCCTCCTTCAGGCTGAGTTCTCGCTGCCAGCCCCAGTCCTCTCCCTGCGCTCTGACCGAAGCCCGAGCCTCAGCTTCAAGTGCCGCCCGCCCTGGCAGGCGAGCAGACAAGCCTCTCGGGCTGGTGAGTGCCGGTCGGCACCGATCCTCTGTGCGGGAATCTCTCCGCTTTGTCCTACCCAGGTACGTGGGGAGTTTCTTGCCTTTTGGGAGGTCTGGGGTCTTCTGCCAGCGTTCAGTAGGTGTTCTGTAGGAGTTGTTCCACGTGTAGCTGTATTTCTGGTGTATCTATGGGGAGGAAGGTGATCTCTGCGTTTTACTCTTCCGCCATCTTCCCCGGAAGTCCTACCCAAGTCTCTTTTATCCCATCTTGAGGAAGCAGTTCTCGTCATCCAATTGTTACATTCACTGAATTGTAGATTGTTATGAGATGAAAACTCTTCCAACTTGTACTGAGTTCCAATGAGTTAAACAATAGTTTGATTCTCATAAGAGAATACAGAAGAAGGAGGCAGATAATTAAGTAATTATGATAACAGAGCCTAGAGAACCTCTCAAGGTCCTCCAATTGACACTGAATATCTTTTTAGTAAACAGAAACTAAGCCCTCTATGTTTCCGAGTTAATGAAGTAAAGTAGCATTTTTGCTACTCACTCCAAGATGAAAATAATACCATACTAACAGCTGAAGATACACAAACCCCAGATTTCAAATACCAGCTCTGAGTTACAAAAATAATTAACAACTAACAAAGCATCTGCAGAATCATAGGTTTCACAAATTTCAATCACCCAAATATAATGAATAAACAAATAAATACTGAGATCCTATAACATATTCAGCACTGTGGGGACAGGGGAAAAGAGAATTACTTAATACTATGTATGCCTTTGGAGTGACAAGAACTTCTATGAAAGCACTACAAAGGATACCTCCAACACTTTGTGTAGAAGAGGTCATGGATACTTTAAAGAAAATAATGAACACTGTGGCAAAATTTTCAAGAAAGGAGACAGGAACTTAGCTGAACCTTGAAGAATAGACAGAAGAAGGGTCTCTTGTTTTTGATGAGAGGAAAAAAGGCAAGTGCAGGCAAAACCAAATTGAATTCAATTATTCAGAAAGTATGCATTGAGCACATTATTACCAAGAATTGTGGGAGTCTAAGTCATCAACCTATCTTTCCGTTGTCCTAGGGGTTTGTCAGAAGAAGCCAATGCTCAATCCTTTCTTTTTCTTCTTTTTCTTCTTTTTTTAATAGATACACTTGTTGCTTATGTATTTTTATTTATTTATTTATTTATTTATTTATTTATTTATTTTTGGCTGCGTTGGGTCTTCGCTGCTGCACGCGGGCTTTCTCTAGCTGTGGCGAGTGGGGGCTACTCTTTGTAGCAGTGTGTAGGCTTCTCATTGCAATGGCTTCTCTTGCTGCGGAGCATGGGCTCTAGGCATGTGGGCTTCAGCAGTTGTGGCACATGGGCTCAATAGTTGTGGTTCATGGGCTCTAGAGTGCAGGTTCAGTAGTTGTAGTGCACAGGCTTACTTGCTTCACGGCATGTGAGATCTTCCCAGACCACGGCTCAAACCTGTGTTTCCTGCATTGGCAGGCAGATTCTTAACCCCTGCACCACGAGGGAAATCCCTCAATCCTTTCTTGATGACTTCCACACTTAAACGTGGAACTCTTGGTTAAACTTCTCTTTCTGCCTCACTACCTTGGTGTACATAACAAAAATATAGCTGAAATGCTGATTGCCAGATTCAACAACACAAATAGAAGTTAATTCAAAAGATTCAAACTTAATTCAAATATATTTTTATTTTAAGTCTTCCATCTGAGGGTATAATAGTCTCAGTGAAGTGAGATAAATATTCTGATTCTGGAGTAGGCAGTTAAATGGACTGGTACTAAATTTTCTATATGAATCTTTACTAAAGGGACAAAGGGTCAACATAATTCAGTGTTTTCAACCTGAGTTAAGAAACCCGAGAGTCCATGGTCATGTTTCCCAGTTTCTGTAAATGTATGAATAGAACTTAATTTTATAAATATAATTTAAATAACTTTTAAAATTATAGTAAAAATCCATTTATTATACACCAGGTTATGAAACATGAAAGACCAGCAATCCCAAACTTGCTGGACTAAATTGTATATCGAAGAATTCTTTCATAGGACATTTTTCATGGAAAGAGCTTTCACTGAGTTACTTGATTTGTTCTATAGAATTGCAATGTCACTGTAATAGCTAACATTTATGGAGCGCTTACTAAATGCTTAT
Source organism: Mesoplodon bidens (assembly GCF_964165515.1). Classification (NCBI taxonomy): domain Eukaryota; kingdom Metazoa; phylum Chordata; class Mammalia; order Artiodactyla; family Ziphiidae; genus Mesoplodon; species Mesoplodon bidens. Next base: position 50,804,451 of record NC_138173.1, on the reverse strand, counting down.
GCTAATATTATGCTAAGCATTTTATATGAGATGCAAAGTATTTTAACGTTCACATCAACCCTATGAAATAGACACTATTAATCTCATTTTGTGATGGGATAAACGAAGCTTAGGAGATAGCAAAAAATGGGCCTAAAGTCACAAACTAGAAAACAGTGAAGCCAGGAATGGCCCCTAGAGAGTCTGACAGCAGAGCACAAACTCTTGGTAGGTAACACAATACTGCTCCTAAAGATAACTCTATGGCAAAATTTAGCAAATTTGGCACAAACTAAATAAATATCATAAATTATTACAGTCAGTGGTAATAGAACAATGTCTCCCACCAGCCCCTACCACACCAACTATGTATCTGTAACTAGATCGGCTACAAGTAGTTTTGTTATATTTCACATAACAAATTACCTTGTCATCCTCAGAGATGTTCAGAGCACTTTGCCTCTCACATACACTGCTTATCATGCACACTGATTATGAAGAAAGTAGAGGAATTAAGATGTACCTTGCTTATATTCTCCATTCTTTACCTAAACATTATTAATTTTCATGTTATTTATGATCAAGTCATTTTTTTTCCACACTGCTGAAAAGATGAGCCATTTTGAGTGTGTACCAAACTTCAAGTTCCCCAATAAGGAAAATTCTTGATATAATAGCAATGTGGAAGTTATATTTTAAAAGATAAAATAAAAGAACCCAGTGTCAATAGCTTCTAGGTTGCCTAGACTAATAAAAATGCCTTGATTTTAGTCCAGCCAGGATGTATCACTGGCAGCTTCAGAATTCGTTTAACTTTTTCCTCAGAATCTTTGACCTATCTTATCACCTTCCAAAATCTAGTCTGGAGAGTCAAGAATGCATACTGCATCTCATATCCCTTACACCTCAAGTTTACCTCCTCTGTTTAGATGATGTGATATTCTGCCAATATTGTAAGACTAGCTAAATGCATTTGGCAGCCCAGGTTCAAGTAGCTAATCTTCTCTAAGAGTTTTTTTTTGTTTTTTCTTACATCAGACATCAGTAGGACATCATTGCATAAACATAAACTGTTAAAGGAGTTTTCAGATTTCAATGACATCATTTTTATGCTCCACTTGGAAGGTTTTGTTTATTTTTGAAAATCATTTTATTTTTAGTCTGATAACCAGTCACATAGTTTGAAGTATCCAGTTCAGAGTAAAAAATTGGACAATATTTATTAAATGTTTCCCTCTTATAAAACTAGATCTTTAAAGGATTTATATGTCCTTGAATAGGATTCCTTTGTATCCTTACCTTGGAAAGTTGGTAAGAGTATGGCTGAAAGTCCTGGCTTTCATTTATTTTGAGTTTCACAGACCTCCCAGGAACATCAAAATGTAATCTTTGAATTATTAACCCACTATGGGCAGAAATGTGGTTTTGAATAGACATAGGCCTATAAAAGGGAAGCCATTACAGAACTTGGAATTTATAACCTCAAAAGACCTAAGAGAGCTCAAAGATACATGAATCTACCTTTTTTTCAGGGATGGTGGTATAGGTTCAACTTCAACATTAGACCAGCATTGCAGAGCCAGTACCAAACTATTCACTTCTCTCTTGTATTCTTCTCTTTGCACTTCCTGTTGTCTAACCCTCATCTTATAGTTAATTTCAGATTTCTTATCCTACAAGGGATTCCCCTAGTACATGGTACTTACCTAAGACTATTGTACCCACAATTTGCTTCCTATGCTTGGTACCAGATAGAGTACAGGCTGTGATTCAAATGAGAAAAGTGTAAGCTTTTAACAAAATGACTTCTTCTTTAAAATTCATTCATTCATTCAAAAAAAAACTTAAAACTTTGTCATGCTAGAGGGCAAATGTATTTTAGAGTCAAGGAGTAAGGAAAGTCAGACTTGGAGAGGGTGGGACAAAACCCCAATGTTCTTTTCTCTATAGCTCCTATAACCAGTGAGCCCCAGATGCAAGTACAGTCATGAGAAGTGAGGAGGGCAGCAAAGCAGGTTAAGTAAAGTCCCAGCTTTCTAGCCAGAAAATCAACAGTGGGAACATCAGGAAACTGGAAAATTCTGAGGACAGGAAGGAGCTTGGGAAAGTAACACCATAAAAATTTTTTTTAATACCTGGGCTCACACCCTAAGTTGCACATGAATGGATCATATCTTAAACAGCATAACAAAGACTGTGAGAATTTAACTGAGAGATAAGTCTCAGACTGGACATTGAATGGTGTGTATATGGGACGTATATGAATAATATGGCAAAGGCTTTGAAAATGGAACTGACATTGAAACCACAACCCACAGAAGGCTGGACAGAACTTGTGACATACACTAATTGGGTTAGTTGCCTGCTAACACAACAATATCAACATTCTCCATAGGATTTAAATGAGACAAAGAGTCTCATAACATTCAAAATATCCAGGACAAAATCTAAAATTATTTGGCATATAAAGAACTAGTAAAATCTCAACTTGCATGGAAAAAGACAAGCAATAGGCATGAACACTGAAATGACACAGTTATTGGAATTATGTGACAAGGACTTTATATCAGCTATTATTAAAATGCTCCAACAAGAAAGGGAGGATATGCTAGAAATGAAGAGATTTAAAATAAAGAAAAGATATTCAAAATCTCAGCAAAAAAAAGAAGGTATAAAGAAGAGCTAAATGGAAATTTTAGCACTGCAAAAACCAATAACCAAAATTAAAAACTTACTATGGGGGCTTCCCTGGTGGCGCAGTGGTTGAGAGTCCGCCTGCCGATGCAGGGGACACAGGTTCGTGCCCCGGTCCGGGAAGATCCCACATGCCGCGGAGCGGCTGGGCCCGTGTGCCATGGCCGCTGAGCCTGTGCGTCCGGAGCCTGTGCCCCACCACGGGAGAGGCCACAACAGTGAGAGGCCCACATACTGCAAAAAAAAAAAAAAAAAAACTTACCATGAAGGCTCAATAGCAGATTGGAGATGACAAAGAAAAGACTAAGTGTACTTGAAGATAGATCCATTGATATTTTCCTAACTCAAAAACAAGTTGGGGAAAAAAAAGTAACAAAGCCTCAAGGATTTATGGTAATATATCAAAAGATCTAACATTTTTGTCATTGGAGTCCCAGAAGAAGAGAAAGAGCCCAGTTACTCAAAAAGCTTTGAAGATGTAATGGCTGAAAATTACCAAAATATAGTAAAAAATATAAACCTACAGATTCAAGTAGGCCAGTGTACTCCAAACAGGAGAAACTCAAAGAAATCCATGCTTAGAAACATCATAATCAAACTGCTGAAAATTAAGACAAAGAAAATTTTTTAAAGTAACCAGAGTAAATAACAAATTATTTATAGGAAAACAACAATTCAAATTCATCAGAAAACATGTAAGCCAGAAGCAAATTGAACATTTTTAAAGAGCTGAAAGAAAAAAATTGTCAACCCAGCACACTGTACACAGTGAAAATACCCTTCAGGAATAAAAAAGTGAAATAAATACTTTCTTAGAAGAAGGGAGACTAAGAGAATACATAATCAGGAGATATGCTCTGAAATAATAAGATAAGGAATTTTTTCACAGAAGGAAAATGATAGCAGAAGGAAATTCAGAACATCAAGAATATAGGAAGAGCAATAGAAATGGTAAATATTTGTGCAAATATAATATTCTTCTCTGTAAATATGCTGCCCTTTCCTTTAAATTATTGTTTTAGGCAGCACTCCAATGACTCCAAATGTGATCCCTCCTCCCTGATATTCATAGCCTTGTGGAATTCCCTGCCCTTGAGTGTGAGCTAGACTTAGTAACTTGATTCTAACAAACAGAATACAGCAAAGTGATGAAATGCCATTTCCATGATTAGATTATCAAAGAGTATGACCCTCCCCCCACCTTTTTTCATTCAGCTGTACTATTCTGCATTCCCACCAACGATGTATGAGAGTTCTACTTTCTCCACATCCTTGTCAGCTTTTGAAATTGCCAGAATTTAAAATTTTAGTCATTCTAATACTAATGTGTATCTAATTTTGGTTTTAAAACCAAGATACAAAATGGTACGGCTAGAAGGCAATTTTCCAGTGTCTCTTAAAGTTAAATACACATTTATAATATGGCCCAGTAATGCTACTCCTGGCTAACTACGTTAGGGAAAGGAAATTTATGTTCACACAAAAACCTGTACACAAATGTTTATAGCAGCATTAGTCATAATTGCCAACAATTATAAACAACTGTTGTCATTGAACAGGTAAATGGATAAACACATTGTGGTATATTTATATAGTGGAATATTACTCAGAAATAAAAGGCATGAATTATTGACATATGGAACAACTTGGATGAATTTCAAAGGCACTATTCTCAGGTAAAATACACCAGCCTCAAAAAGTTACACACTTCATTTATACAGCACCCTCAAAAAAATAAAACTATAGGGACAGAGAACAGATCAGTAGTTTCCAGGGGCTAGGCAGGAAAAGTGTGCAAGTAGCAAGGAGGAGATTCTTGAGGTGATGAAATCACCTGACAGCAGTGGTAGTTACTGAATCTACACACGTGTTAAAATTCATATAACTGCATAGCAAAAGAAAGTCAATATTACTATATGTTAATTTTTAAAATAAATTTTTAATTAAAAAAATGTATAGTCCTTGTCTCAAAATGCTTATAAGCATACCTATCAATAATTACTTTGAACATCAATAGACCAAATACTCCAATCAAAAAATATACAGTGGCTGATTGGATTAAAAAAACAAGAACCTGCAGTATGCTGCTTACAAGAGACTCACTTCAGGGTGAAAGACACATACAGACTAAAAGTGAGGGGATGGAAAATATATATTTTGTACAAATGGAAATGACAAGAAAGCAGGGGTAGAAATACTGATACCAGAAAAAAATAGACTTTAAAACAAAGGCCATAAAGAAAGACAAAGAAGGGCATTATATTATAAATTTCGGATCAATACAAGAAAAGGATATTATACTCATTAACATATACACACCAATACAGGAGCACCTAAATATATAAATACTAATAGACATAAAGGGAGGAAATGACAATCATACAACAGTAGGAGACTTTAACATCCCACTGACATCAACTGACAGATCTGCCGATAGAAAATCAGTAAGGCAAGAGAGGTTCTAAATGACACAATAGACCAGTTGCACTTAATTGATATCTACAGGACAGTACATCCAAAGAAAGCAGAATACGCATTGTTTTCAACTGTGCATAGAACGTTCTCTAGGAAAGACCACAAACTAGGTCACAAAATAAGCCTCAACAAATGTAAGAGCCTAGAAATTCTATTAAGCATCTTTTCTGATGACAATGTTATGAAACTAGAAATCAACTACAGAAAGAAAATCAGGAAAAGGAACACGTGGAGAATGACCAACATGCTACTAAAAAACCAATGGGTCAACAATGAAATCAAAGAAGAAATCAGAAAATACCTCATACAAACAGAAATGAAAATACAACTTTACAAAATCTATGAGATGCAGCAAAAACAGTTCTAAGAGGGAAGTTCATAGCCATATAGGCCTTCCCCAAGAAACAAGAAAGATCTCAAATAAATAACTTAACCTACCACCTAAAAGAATTAGAAAAAGAAGAACAAAGTGCAAAGTCAGGAGAGGAAGGAAATAATAGAGATTAGAAAGGAAATAAATAAAAGAGATTAAAAAATAGAAAAAATTTAATAACTCAAAAAGCTGGTTTTTTGAAAAGATAAACAAAATTGACAAACCTCTAGCCAGGCTCACCAAGAGAAAAGAGAGAGGACTCAAACAAAATAAGAAAAGAAAGAGGAGAAATAACAACCAATACCACAGAAACACAAAAAAAATCATAAAAGAATACTATGAACAATTATATGCAAACAAATTGGACAACCTTGAAGAAATGGAAAAATTTCTAGAAACATACAGCCTGACAAGACTGAGGTAAAAAGAAACAGACAATTTGAACAGACTGATCACTAGACATGAAATAGAATTTTCAATTAAAAAAAATAACCAAAAAACTCCCTACAAACAAAAGTCCAGGACTGGATGGCTTCTCTGTGGAATTCTACCAAACATATAAAGAATTTATACCTATGCTTCACAAATTATTCCAAAAAACTGAGGATAAGGGAACACTCCCAAATTCATTCTAGGAGGCCATCATTACTCTAATACCAAACCTTACAAAGATACTACAAAAAAAGAAAATTACAGGCCAATATCGTTGATGAATATAGATCCAATAATCCCCAACAAAATATTAGCAAACTGAATCCAACAATACATAAAAAGGATCATACACCATGATCAGGTTGGATTCATTACAGGGTTGCAAAGATGGTTCAACATACACAAATCAATCAATGTGACACACCACATTAACAAAAGGAAAGATAAAAACCACATGATCATCTCAACAGACACAGAAAAGCATTTGACAAAATTCAACACCCATTCATAATAAAAACGCTTATCAAAGTGGGTATAGAGGGAACACATCTCAACATAATAAAGTCCATTTACAATAAACCCACAGCCAACATAATACTCAACAGTGAAAAGCTGACAGCCTTGCCACTAAATTCAGGAACAAGACAAGGATGCCCACTCTCACTGCTTTTACTTAACATAGTATTGAAAGTCCCAGCCCCAGCAATCAGATAAGAAAAAGAAATAAAAGATATTCACATCAGAAGGGAACAGGTAAAACTCACTATTTTTTTTCACATCTTTATTGTAGTATAATTGCTTTACAATGGTGTGTTAGTTTCTGCTGTACAACAAAGTAAATTGGCTATATGTATACATATATCCCCATATCCCCTCCCTATAAAACTCACTATTTTTAGATGACTTAATACTTTGTATAGAGAACTCTAAAGTCTCCACACAAAACTATTAGAACTGATCAATGATTTCAGCAAGGTAGTAGGATACAAGATTAATATACAGAAGGCTGCTGTATTTCTATACACTAATAATAAAATATCAGAAAGTAAAAAGAACAATCCCATTTAAAATCGCATCAAAAAGAATAAAATAGCTAGGAATAAACTTAACCAAGGAGGTAAAATACCTATACTCTGAAAACTATAAAACATGGATGAAGGAAACTGAAGATGATACAAAGAAGTGGAAAGATATCCCATGCCCTTGGATTGGAAGAATTAATATTGTTAAAATGGCCATACTACACAAAGCAACCTTCAGATTTAATGCACCTATCAAAATACCCATGACATTTTTCACAGAACTAGAACAAATAATCCTAAAATGTACATGGAACCACAAATGACCCAGAACTGCCACGGTAATTCTGAGAAAAAAGAACAAAGTAGGAGGTAAAACCCTTTCAGACTTCAGACTATACTACAAATCTACAGTAATCAAAACAGCATGGTATTGGTACAAAAACAGAAACATAGATCAATGGAACAAAACAAGAAACAAATCCATACACCTATGGTCAATTAATCTATGACAAAGGAGGTAAGAATATACAATGGAGAAAAGACAGTCTCTTCAACAAGTGGTGTTGGGAAAGGTGGATAGATACATACAAAACAATGACATCAGAACATTCCTTCACACGATATACAAAAATTAACTCAAAATACTTTAAAGACCTAAATGTAAGCCTTGACACCATAAAACTAGAAGAGAACATAAGTGAAATATCCTTTGACATAAATCATAGCAATATTTTTAGATCAGTCTTCCAAGGCAAAAGAAATAAAAGCAATAATAAACAAACGGGACCTATTCAAACTTAAAACCTTCTGCACAACAAAGGAAACCAGCAACAAAATGAAAAGACAACCTATGGAAAGGGAGAAAATATTTGCAAACAATGCGAAAAAAAAGGGGTTAATATTCAAAATATATAAACAGCTCACACAACTCACTATCAAAAAAACAACTCAATCAAAACATGGGCAGAAGACCTAAATAGACATTTCTCCAAAGAGGACATACAGACGGCTAACAGGCACTTGAGAAGATGCTCAACATCACTAATTATTAGAGAAATGTAAATCAAAACTACAATGAGGTATCACCTCAAACCAGTCAAAATGGCTATCACCAAAAAGTCTACAAATAATAAATGCTGAAGAGGAAGTGGAAAAAGGGAACCTTCCGATACTGTTGGTGGGAATGCAAATAGGTGCAGCCACTGTGGAAAAAAGTATGGAGGTTCCTCAGAAAATAAAACTAGAACTACCATATGATCCAGCAATCCCGCTCCTGGGCATATACTTGGAAAAAACAAAAACTCTAATTTGAAAAGATATATGCACCCTAATGTTCATAGCAGCACTATTTACAATAGCCAAGACATGGAAGCAACCCAAGTGCTCATCAACAGATGACTGGCTTAAGAACATGTGAGATAGAGAGATATATATATACATATAATGAAATATTGTCATTTGTAGCAACATGGATGGACCTAGACAGTATAATGCTTAGTGAAATAAGTCAGACAAATACTACATAATATCACATGTGGAATCTAAAAAATAATACAAATAAATCTATATACAAAATAGAAACAGACTCACAGATACAGAAAACAAATTTGGGTTACTAAAGGGTAGAGGGAAGGAGGGAGGGATAAGTTAGAAATATGGGGTTAACAGATACAAGCTACTATACATAAAATAGGCAAGCAACAAGGATTTACTGTAAAGTACAGGGAACTATATCTAATATCTTTTAACAACCTATAATGGAATATAATCTGCAAAAAAAACTGAATTACTATGCTCTATATCTGAAACTAATATAATAGTATAAATCAACTATACTTCAATAAAAAAATAAAATACTTAAGAAAAAAACCAAACACTTATAGGCAGGTAGATTTTGAAGAGTACCCTGAACACTGATAGAATGCTTTCTACCAAGTTGGTGCTGAAAAACTAATCAAGTGGAATTACACATGCCTTTAACTTAAAATCACTTACCCTTACTTTGATATGACAGAGAAGTTTTATGCTGTCAGGGATCTTCCTCCCCTTACCCTCACTTCCTCTACATTCTTAAAACTAGACATTGGTCTCTATTGCCCCCAAAGAAAAGTGAAATTTCATCAGAAATACAAAGAAAAACAAAATAATATTGACTTGGGAACATCAAAACTCAAGCTCATCAATGAGGACATTTCTGGGATAATTTAGCTTAATTGGATTTTTGCTTTACCCAACTAGAGTACCCAACCCCATCATAGCTACACTCCTGCCCCTTCCGATCCTTCCCCAAATAAGAAGATTCCTCTGTATTGGCCTGGAATAGTCTCTATGTTCCACATTCCAGCTCCCCATCTCTAGGTGGAAGAATTAGACTACCTCTAACATACTTATGAAGATTTCCCTTTGGCTTTAATTTGGTTCTCTTTCTTTTCTTTTATCTTCTTTTGTTTTTTTTCTTTTTGGTTGGGGTATAAGAAAAAAAATACCATAAAAATGGCAACATTTTGCTTTTCTTAAATAGGCAGAAAAAAGAAAAGAGAAAGCCTAACTGATTTTCACAGCTTCTAAAAACCTAACCAAACTCAGGTTTTATTTTTCCTCTACACTATACCAATTTCACACCTCTGCTCACTCTTCAACCTCTGCAATTCGGTTCCTAAAAGAGATCTTAAGGTCACTAATTCATTCCATGTTACAAAATCTATGAATATGTTTCAGTCCTCATCTATGATCATATGTGTTAGTCTCTCCTTTTGAAATTCTTTCTTACAACAGCCACTTCTGTTTTACTCCTCGAGCTCTGGTCATTCCTGTATTTCCTTTTGCAGGCTCATCTTCATCCACCTACCCAACAGATGGGGGACTTCCAAAAGCCTGGGTAGTAGACAGCTTTTCAGTCTCACCCTCTGTATTTTACTGAGAAAAATCACATCCACAGCTTTAATCATCATATATACTATGATCACCCCTTCCCCCATATTTATATCTCTCATCCAGGACTATTCTCTGAGATTTATTTATTTTCAACTTCTTATCCTATGTTTCCATTTGGAAGTCTCAAACTCAGCATATTCAAGTCCAGCATATACAAAAAGCAAGGTTTTGATCTTTCCCCTAAAATATGATTCTACTTCTGTCTCCCTATTTTAGTGACCCTTACAGAACTAAGAGCTCTACTTGAACCTTTCTCACTTAACCACTCACATCCAGTCCATCACAAAGTCCCATTGATTTAAATTCTAACTCAAAGCCATTGACTTTTCACCCTCTAGATTATTACTAATCTACTCTAAGAATCACCATCTTTCACCTGGATTACTGCAGTAGCCTCCTAACTGATCTCCCTACATTCACCTTTCTTTTCTCTAACCTGTTCTCCATACTGCAGTCAGTGTGATATTTGCAAAATGCAAATGTAGTTATTTCCCACCTACCATTCCCAACCACCCTCATAGCATCTGAGTCCAAGATTGTCAACAGACACAAACTGATCCAGGCAAGTGTGAATGCATGTATGTGTGGGTGGAAATAAAAAAGAAAGATCTACAGAAGCAAGTCTGAGAATATGTCGGATTGTGTATGTCTAATTATGTTTCAAAGCCTCCCAAAAAATTTCTAGGCTTGTCCACCATTTGAATTCATTTATGCCTTTTCACAGGAAATGTGAAGTTTTCTGTATGGTAAAAATTTTCAGCACTGTCCATTTTTATTTTTCTCTCTTCATGGCACACAGAAGTCATATAACATGGCTGAATTTCAGGGAGCTTTGCTTTTTGATAGGCAGCATGGTGAAGCAGTAAGAGCTTGGATTAGAAAGTTGAACAGATGTGGATTTAAATCACAGCTCTGCAACTTATTATAATTTGAGCTTACTTCCTTATTTTGAAATGAGAATCTCTCATAGGTTTTTTTTTGTTTTTTGGGGGGTGGGTAAGAATTTGATGAGTTCATCTGTGCAAATATTCTAACATATTATCTGATGTGCAATAGGTGGGCAGTGAATGTTTGTTCCTTCCTACCAGGACGGGTGGTGCCAAAATATTCTCATCCAAAGAAAATCCCCAGATCATTTGCAAATTTCTCCACAGCCTAAGTTTGCTTCAGAGACACTTGGAAGTGAGTGTTGAGTTGAAATTTTATTTTTGTTGATTCATTTTAGCTAACATATTAAGCATTACCTACATGCTAAGCTTCATGCTATGCAATTTACATTCATTATTTAATATCCACAAATTCTCTGTGATGTATCATACTATCCAATTTTATGGCTAAAAAGTGCCAGAGCTCAAATTTGAACTCAGGTCAACTGACTCCAGAGCTTCTCATTTTATCTGTAGAATTCTGACATCTCTCACAGAGAGAACAAATCCAGAAAACTCAGAGGAGAAATAATGCCTTTATCTAAGTTTCGGCAAGGACCTATAGAACACTTCATTTTGCTAAAACCCAGAGCCAGAAACTCAAACATACGAACTTCTTTACATGAAGCAATTTTACTTCATTACATTACATGGCAATTCTAAGATTAGAGACCTAAAATATACTTAATTTTTCCATGCTTGATATTACACAAATAATCTTTCTGGAGTTATCACATTTAATACCTCTTTCTGGCTGTATTAAATACAGATACCTTAAAGGATTATTCATGCAGCATTAAAGATAGGAATTTGGCAAGGAGAGAGAATTTTAACTGTGATCTTTATAGAATCAAGAATAGATTAGGAGCATGATTTTGACAGCACTGTGTATGAAAGAATGTAAGCCTCTATCTTTAAAAAAAAACTGGTATGTTTTCAAACAAACTTTCTCTGAAAGGAAAGTTCAAACCCTAGAAAGTATTCCAAATGTACAGGGCTGTGCACCCGAAATAGTTATGCAACATGATATGTAATAAGTTCATATATAAGGAAATATTTTTTTTCCCAAGGCTGACTAAGGGTTGAAATCTATCCTATAAGGGAGTTTTATGGCAGTACCCAAAGAAAAACACATGTCTGTCCGACAGCCCACAAAGAAATCCATAGGAAAATATGAGAGATGTGTCTGGAATATTAGTTCACAAATCTGACTGCATTCGTAGCATTTGTGGAAGTTTGGATTCAAGAACCAATGTGAAAACCACAGAGTACCTATAGCTAAATAGAGTCATTGCTTTACTTTGCTGGTTCCTGCTAACCCTGAACTGCTGTTCTGTAAAATCTAATAAATATGATGGACTCTACTAATGTTTTGTGTAAGTATATACTACATAGAGGAATCTAAGGGCAAAGACTTTGCTGGCTGACAAGTCTCAGCTTGCCTTTGTCCATGTCATTTTATCATTTGAAATAGTGAAGATGTACTAAGGTATACTTAATAATCTTGAACAATGCTCTGAGTATGTGATAGAATCACAATGGTATATTGATCAATTGAACAATATCTCTAAGAGCACTAATGATTTTTGTTTGTTTTGTTTTGTTTACTCATTTCGCTATCTCTTAGGAGTCACAAAGGGCCTTTTTTAAACATCTTTATTGGAGTATAATTGCTTTACAATGGTGTGTTAGTTTCTGCTGTATCACAAAGTGGATTAGCTATACGTATACATATGTCTCCATATCTCCTCCCTCTTTCTTCTCGCTCCCACACTCCCTACTCCACCCCTCTAGGTCGTCACAAAGCACAGAGCTGGTCTCCCTGTGCTATGCGGTGGCTTCCCACTAGCTATCTATTTTAAATTTGGTAGTGTATATATGTCAATGCCTCTCTCTCACTTCGTCCAGCTTACCATTTCCCGTCCCATGCCCTCAAGTCCATTCTCTACATCTGCTTCTTTATTCCTGTCCTGCCCCTAGATTCTTCAGAACCATTTTTTGTTTGTTTGTTTTTAGATTCCATATATATGTGTTAGCATACGGTATTTGTTTATCTCTTTCTGATTTACTTCACTCTGTATGAAAGTCTCTAGGTCCATCCACCTCACTAAAAGTAACTCAATTTCGTTTCTTTTTATGGTTGAGTAATATTCCATTGTATATATGTGCCACATCTTCTTTATCCATTCATCTGTCAATGGACACTTAGTTGATTCCAAGTCCTGGCTATGTAAATAGTGTTTCAATGAACGTTGTGGTACATGACTCTTTTTGAATTATGATTTTCTCAGGGTATATGCCCAGTAGTGGGATTGCTGGGTCGTATAATAGTTGTTTAAGGAAACTCCATACTGTTCTCCATAGTGGCTGTATCAATTTACATTCCCACCAACAGTGCAAGAGGGTTCCCTTTTCTCCACACCCTCTCCAGCATTTGATGTCTGTAGATTTTCTTATAATGTCCATTCTAACCGGTGTAAAGTGATACCTCATTGTAGTTTTGATGTGCATTTCTCTAATGATTAGTGATGTTGAGCATCCTTTCATCTGTTTGTTGGCAATTGGTATGTCTTCTTCAGAGAAATGTCTATTTAGGTCTTCTGCCATTTTTGGATTGGGTTGTTTGTTGTTTTGATATCGAGCTGCATGAACTGCTTGTATATTTTGGAGTTTAATCCTTTGTCAGGTGCTTCATTTGCAAATATTTTTTCCCATTCTAAGGGTTGGCTTTTCATCTTGTTTATGATTTCCTTTTCTGTGCAAAAGCTTTAAAGTTTCATTAGGTCCTATTTATTTCTTTGTGTTTTTATATCCATTTCTCTAGGAGGTGGGCCAAAAAGGATCTTGCTGTGATTTATGTCATGGAGTGTTCTGTCTACATTTTCCTCTAAGTTTTATGTTGTCTGACCTTACATTTAGGTCTTTAATCCATTTTGAGTTTATTTTTGTGTAGGGAGTTAGGGAGTGTTCTAATTTCATTCTTTTACATGTAGCTGTCCAGTTTTCCCAGCACCACTTACTGAAGTGGCTATCTTTGCTCCATTGTATACTCTTGCCTCCTTTATCAAAGATAAGGTGACCATATGTGCATGGGTTTATCTCTGGGCTTTCTATCCTGTTCCATTGATCTATATTCTGGTTTTGTGCCAGTACCATACTGTCTTGATTACTGTAACTCTGTAGTATAGTCTGAAGTCAGGGAGCCTGGTTCCTCCAACTCTGTTTTTCTTTGTCAAGATTGCTTTGCTATTCTGAGTCTTTTGTGTTTCCATATAATATGTGAAATTTTTTGTTCTACTTCTGTGAAAAATGTCATTGGTAGTTTGATAGGGATTGCATTGAATCTGTAGATTGCTTTCGGTAGTACAGTCATTTTCACAATGTTGATTATTCCAATACATGAATATGGTATATCTCTCCATCTGTTTGTATCCTCTTTGATTTCTTTCATCAGTGTCTTATAGTTTTCTGCATACAGAGGTATTTTGCCTCCTTAGGTAGGTTTATAACTAGGTATTTTATTCTTTTTGCTGAAATGGTAAAGGGGAGTGTTTCCTTAATTTCTCTTTCATATTTTTATTCATTAGTGCATAGGAATGCAAGAGATTTCTGTGCATTAATTTTGTAACCTCCTACTTTATCAAATTCATTTATTAGCTCTAGTAGTTTTCTGGTGGCATCTTTAGGATTTTCTATATATAATAAGAAGTCATCTGCAAACAGTGACAGTTTTACTTCTTTTCCAATTTGGATTCCTTTTATTTCTATTTCTTCTCTGACTGCTGTGGCTAAAACTTCCAAAACTATGTTGAATAATAGTGGTGAGAGTGGGCAACGTTATCTTACTGGAAGTGGTTTCAGTTTTTCACCACTGAGAACGATGTTGGCCTTGGGTTTCTCATATATGGCCTTTATTATATTGAGATAAGTTCCCTTTATGCCTACTTTCTGGAGGGTGTTTATCATAAATTTGTGTTGAATTTTGTCAAAAGCTTTTTCTGCATCCATTGAGATGATCATATGTTTTTTCTCCTTCAATTTGTCAATATGGTTTATCACATTGATCAATGTGCATATACTGAAGAATCCTTGCATTCCTGGGATGAATCCCACTTGATCACAGTGTATGATCTTTGTAATGTGCTGTTGGATTCTGTTTGCTAGTATTTTGTTGAGGATTTTTGCATCATGTTCATCAGTGATATTGCCTGTAGTTTTCTTTTTTGTGACATCTTTTTCTGCTTTTGGTATCAGGGTGATGGTGGTCTCGTTCAGGAGTGTTCCTCCGTCTGCTATATTTTAGAAGAGTTTGAGAAGGATAGGTTTTAGCTCTTCTCTAAATGTTTGATAGATTTTGCCTGTGAAGCCATCTGGTCCTGGGCTTTTGATTGTTGGAAGATTTTTAATCACAGTTTCAATTTCAGTGCTTGAGATTCGTCTGTTCATATTTTCTATTTCTTCCTGGTTCAGTTTTGGAAGGTTGTACTTTTCTAATTTGTCCATTTCTTCCAGGTTTTTCATTTTATTGGCATATAGTTGCTTGTAGTACTCTCAAGATCCTTTGAATTTCTGCAGTGTCAGTTGTTACATCTTCTTTTCCTTTTCTAATTCTGTTGATTTGAGTCTTCTCGCATTTTTTCCTGATGATTCTGGCTAATGGTTTATCAATATTGTTTATCTTCTCAAAGAACGAGCTTTTAGTTTTATTGATCTTTGCTATTCCTCATTTTTTTTCATTTATTTCTGAACTGATCTTTATGATTTCTTTCCTTCTGCTAACTTTGGGCTATTTTTGTTGTTCTTTCTCTAATTGCTTTAGGTGTATGGTTAGGATGTTTATTTGAGATGTTTCCTGTTTCTTGCAGTAGGATTGTATTGCTATAAACTTTCCTCTTAGAACTGCTTTTGTGGCACCCCATAGGTTTTGGGTCATCGTGTTTTCATTGTCATTTGTTTCTAGGTATTTTTTGATTTCTTCTTTGATTTCTTCAGTGATCTCTTAGTTATTTAGTAGTGTATTGTTTAGTTTCCATGTGTTTGTATTTTTTACAGACTTTTTTCTGTAATTGTTACCTAGTCTCACAGTGTTGTGGTCAGAAAAGATACTTGATATGATTTCAATTTTCTTAAGTTTACCAAGGCTTGATTTGTGACCCAAGATATGATCTATCCTGGAGAATGTTCCATGAACACTTGAAAAGAAAGTGTATTCTGTTGTTTTTGCATGGAATGTCCTATAAATATCAATTAAGTCCATCTTGTTAAAGTACCATTAAAAACTTTTGTTTCCTTACTTATTTTCATTTTGGATGACCTGTCCATTGGTGAAAGTGGGGTGTTAAGGTTCCCCACTCTTATTGTGTTACTGTCAATTTCCCCTTTTATGCCCGTTAGCATTTGCCTTATGTATTGAGGTGTTCCTATGTTGGGTGCATAAATATTTACAATTGTTAAATCTTCTTCTTGGATCGATCCCTTGATCATTATGTAGTGTCCTCCTTGGTCTCTTTTAATAGCCTTTATTCTAAGTCTATTTTGTCTGACATGAGAATTGCTACTTCACCTTTCTTTTGATTTTCATTTGCATGAAATATCTTTTTCTATCCCCTCACTTTCAGTCTGTATGTGTCCCTAGGTCTGAAGTGGGTCTCTTGTACACAGCATATATAGGGGTCTTGTTTTTGTATCCATTCAGCCAGCCTATGTCTTTTGGTTGGAGCATTTAATCCATTTACATTTAAGGTAATTGCCAATATGTATGTTCCTATTACCATTTTCTTAATTGTTTTGGGTTTGTTTTTGTAGATCTTTTCCTTGTCTTGTGTTTCCTGCCTAGAGAAGTTCCTTTAGCATTTGTTGTAAAGCTGGTTTAGTAGTGCTGAATTCTCTTAGCTTTTCCTTGTCTGTAAAGATTTTAATTTCTCCATCAAATCTGAATGAGATCCTTGCTGGGTAATCTTGGTTGTAGGTTTTTCCCTTTCATCACTTTAAATATGTACTGCCACACCATTCTGGCTTGCAGAGTTTCTGCTGAGAAATCAGCTGTTAACCTTATAGGGATTTCCTTGTATGTTATTTGTTGCTTTTCCCTTGCTGCTTTTAATATTTTTTCTTTGTATTTAATTTTTGATAGTTTGATTAGTATGTGCCTTGGCATCTTTCTCCTTGGATTTATACTGTATGGGACTCTCTGCACTTCCAAAAGTTGATTGACTACTTCCTTTCCCATATTAGGGAAGTTCAACTGTGATCTATTCAAATATTTTCTCAGTCCCTTTCTTTTTCTCTTCTTCTTCTGGGACCCCTATATTTCAAATGTTGGTGCACTTAATGTTGTCCCAGAGGTGTCTGAGACTGTCCTCAATTCTTTTCATTCTTTTTTCTTTATTCTGCTCTGTGGTAGTTATTTCCACTATTTTATCTTCCAGGTCACTTATCCGTTCTTCTGCCTCAGTTATTCTGCTATTGACTCCTTCTAGAGAATTTTAAATTTCATTTACTGTTCATCATTGTTTGTTTGTGCTTTAGTTCTTCTAGGTCCTTGTTAAACACTTCTTGTATTTTCTCCGTTCTATTCCCAAGATCCTGGAGCATCTTTACTATCATTATTGTGAATGATACTTTAAATCATTACTGTGAATTTTTTTTCAGGTAGGCTGCCTATTTCCTCTTCATTTGTTTGGTCTGGTGGGTTTTTACTTTGCTCCTTCATCTACTGCATATTTCTCTGTCTTCTCTTTTTGCTTAACTTACTGCACTTGGGGTCTCCTTTTTGCAGGCGACAGGTTCATAGTTCCCATTGTTTTTGGTGTCTGCCCCCAGTGGCTAAGTTTGGTTTAGTGGGTTGTGTAGGCTTTCTAGTGGACGGGACTGGTGCCTGTGTTCTGGTGGATGAGGCTGTATCTTGTCTTTCTGGTGTGCAGTACCATGTCTGGTGGTGTTTTGGGGTGTCTGTCAAGTTATTATGATTTTAGGCAGCCTCTCTGCTAATGGGTGGCATTGTGTTCCTGTCTTGCTAGTTGTTTGGCATAGGGTGTCCAGCACTGTAGCTTGCTGGTCGTTGAGTGGAGCTGGGTCTTAGTGTTGAGATGGAGGTTTCTGGGAGAGCTTTCACTGTTTGATATTACGTGGGGCCGGGAGGTCTCTGGTGGACCAATGTTGTGAACTCAGCTCTTGCACCTAAGAGGCTCAGGCCTGACACCCGGCTGGAGTACCAAGACCCTGTCAGCCACATGGCTCAGAAGAAAAGGGAGGAGAAAAAAAGAAAGAAAGAAACAAAGAAAGAAAATTAAATTAAATTAAAATAAAGTTATTAAAATAAATTTTAAAATTATTAAAAATTAAAAAGTAATAAAAAAGAAGAGAGAAACCAAAGCAATAAATAAATAAATCCAACAATGATAACATGCACTAAAAACTATACTAAAAACTAACAAACAAATAAAGAAAAAACCAGACAGACAGATCCCTAGGATAAATGGTTAAAGCAAAGCTCTACAGACAAAAATCACACAAAGAAGAGTACACATACACACAAAAAGAGAAAAAGGAAAAAATATATATACATATTTTAAAAAAAGAAAGAGAGCAACCAAATCAATGATAAGAAGCTCTAAATTCTAAACTAAGTTAAACTTAAACCAAAAATAAACTAGATACAGAAAGCAAACCCCAAGTCTACAGTTTCTCCCAAAGTCCACTGCCTCAATTTTGGGATGATTTGTTTTCTCTTCAGGTATTCCAGAGATGCAGGGTACATCAAGTTGATTGTGGAGATTTAATCTGCTGCTCCTGAGGCTGCTGGGAGAAATTTCCCTTTCTCTTCTTTGTTCGCACAGCTCCTAGGGTTCACCTTTGGATTTGGCACCGCCTCTGCATGTAGGTCACCTGAGGACGTCTGTTCCACACCCATACAGGACGGGGTTAAAGTAGCAGCTGATTAGGTGGCTCTGGCTCACTCACGCCTGGGGGGGAAGGAGCCTGCAGCAGGCAGAGGCTGGTGTGACGTTGTAACAGCCTGAGGCACGCCGTGTGTTTTCCCGAGGATGTTGTCCTTGGATCATGGGGCCCTGGCAGTGGCAGGTTGCACAGCCTCCCTGGAGGGGAGGTGTGGATAGTGACCTGTGCTTGCACACAGGTTTCTTGGTGGTTGCAGCAGCAGCCTTAGCATTTCATGCCTGTCTCTGGTGTCTGTGCTGTTAGCCACGGCTTGACCCCATCTCTGGAGCTTGTTTAGGTGGTGCTCTGAATCCCCTCTCCTCACGCACCCCAAAACAATGGTCTCTTGCCTCTTAGGCAGGTCCAGACTTTTTCCCGGACTCCCTCCAGGCTAGCTGTGGTGCACTAGCCCACTTCAGGCTGCATTCACACAGCCAACCCCAGTCCTCTCCCTGGGATCTGAACTCCAAAGCCCGAGCCTCAGCTCCCAGCCCCACCCCATCCCAGTGGTTGAGCAGACAAGCCTCTCAGGCTGGTGAGTGCTGGTCGGAACAGATCGTCTGTGCAGGAATCTCTCCACTTTGCCCTCTGCGCCCCTGTTGCTGCACTCTCCTCCGTGGCTCTGAAGCTTCCCCCACCCCCGCGCACCCCCTGTCTCCACCAGTGAAGGGGCTTCCTAGTGTGTGGAAACTTTTCCTCCTTCACAGCTCCCTCCCAGAGGTGCAGGTCCCATCCCTATTCTTTTTTCTTTTTTTTTTTTTTTCTTTTGCCCTACCCAGGTACATGGGGAGTTTCTTGTCTTTTGGGAAGTGTGAGGTCTTCTGCCAGTGTTCAGTAGGTGTTCTGTAGGAGTTGTTCCACGTGTGGATGTATTTTTGATGTATTTGTGGGGAGGATGGTGATCTCCACATCTTACTCCTCTGCCATCTTGAAGGTCCTCCCCATTAATGATGTTTTTAAGAGGGCAGTGTTTAGCTAATAAATTTCTGTTTCTCTTTTTTATACTTTCAAAGGATTGACAAACTTTCATCTTCAGGGCAACTTGTAGCCAAAGTATCAACAAATCCATTTTAAAAAAACAATTAAGAGCATAGAAAATATTGAGTGGTAGACTTTAAAGAGCCATCATTCAAAAAAATATTAGTCACAATGAATCTTTTTATTAAAATATCTTTTCAGATAATTTTAAAATAATTAGAAATGGTAAAGAAAGTTAGATAGGGCTGCTTAATTCAATTCCTACATAATAGAAGGGTCTACTCTCACAAAATAAGATAAACTTGCATTGATGTGGCAGGTACATCCTAAGGTGATCCCAATGAGTTACCTTGTATAATCCTTTCCCCTTCAGTGTAGGAGGAATTTGTGACTTGCTTCCAACCAACAGAAACAGCAAAGATGATAGAATGTCAGTCACTTCCTTGATTTGGTTATGTTATATAGCAATGGTAATGGGATATTGTTATTCTTGTGATTACATCATATTATTGTATTAGTTTTCTAGGGCTGCCATAATAAAGTCCCACAAAGTTGGTGGCTCAGCAAATAGCAGAAATGTATTTTCTCACAGTTTTGGAGGCTAAAAGTCTGCAATCAAGGTTTCTGTAGGTCCATGACCTCTCTGAAGGCTCTAGGGGAGGACTCTTTCCTTGCCTCTTCTAGCTTCAGTGGTTACCAGAAATCCTTAGGGTTCCTTGGCTTATAGCAGCCAAACCCCAATCTTTGGCTCTGCTGTCATATGGCTGTCTTCCCTCTGTTTGTCTGTATGCCTCTATTTTCTTGCAAGGACAACAGTTATTAGCTTAGGATCTACTCTACTCCAGTATGACCTCATGTTAACTTGACTAATTACATCTGCAAAGACCCATTTCTAAATATGGTCACTTTGTAAGGTTTCAGGTAGGCATGAATTTGAGGGGACACTATTCAACCTAGTATGGTTATATAAGACTTAGTCTTAGCAGACAGGAGGGAGAGACTTCTTCCCATTGGCTTGAAGAAGTAAGCTTCCAGGTTTTGAAAGGGCTTATGAGGGAGCCACAGAGCAAGAAACTGCCAGCAACCTCTAGGGGCTGAGAGCTACCCTTGGCTGACAGCCAAAAAGAAAATGGGGACCTCCATTCTACAACCATAAGAAAAGGAATTCTGCCAACAACCAGAGCTTAGAAAAAGACCAAGCCCCAGAAATGAATTAGCCTTGATGGCAGCCTTGTGAGACCCTGAGCAGAAGATCCAGCTAAACCATGCTGAGACTCCTAACCCATGGAAACTGTGAGATAACAAATACGTATTATTCTAAGCCATAAAATCTGTTGTACTTCATTACACAGCAATAGAAAACTAATACAATTGGCATAGTGCTTTAAAGGTTTCATTCACTGTACCTCACTTATACCTCCCAAAGACAAATCCAAAGGCATTTCTTTCAGAAATCACATGGATCATTGTGAATGGCCTATAAAACATGAAGATGCTTAGAATATCAGTACTTAGAAGAACCTCAGAGATTAGACATTTCATTCCTCTCATTATGCAAATGAAAAAACAGAGCCAGGACATAGAAATTGACTCTTGACCACAAAGGTACCAAGTAGAAAAACACACACGAATTCACAGTTCTCTTGGGATCAAGTCCAACATTTTTTCCATACTGTAGATAATCACCAACTCACTGGGATCCCCTGAGATCCCTAATGTCAAACAACAGAAGAGTTAAAAATAATTCAGACTTTTAGAAGATGCAAATAAGTTATACAACTTAATAAATGTCAATAATCACAATTAGCACAATTAACTCCTAGAAAACTACCAGTCATATTGCAGCACTCAATAAATATTTGATAAATTAAAAAATTAATATCATGTTTTCATATTCTGAATCATAAAAGACACAAGCCCATCCCCACATATCTTGATCTAGAGGCAGCACACCTTTGTGGGCAAAAGCCATGTTGCAATGTTGATGTCAGACCCACCTGAGTTTGAATGTGAGATCTAAGTAATATTCATTTGTAAACTTAGGAGATTTCCTCGAAGTCTCAGCTTCCAGTTTCCTCATCTGCAAAATGAAGGTAATAACAATGACCTCCCACTGTTGTGTTCAGGTTCAAACAAAATAATAAATGAGAATGCCTGGCATTTACAGAGTACTCGATAAATGTCACTCTCTTTCCATTCACTGACGAATTTTGTTTTAAATGAAGAACAATTTTTCCACTTACCTTCAGATAATTCTCTGAACTATAATCTGTGTCAGAGGCATTTAATACAAATGTACTTTTAATTCTATATTAGGAAACATTTGCTTTGGAAACAATTTTCTGTTGTATGGATTTACTCTTTTTGGTTCTAACCACCTATCTTTTGTCTCCTCAACAAACTCAGTAGAAAATAAAGGTCTAAAAAGTCTAGGGAAGAAAAAAATTTTATTTGACTAGGCCTGAATTTATTGATACTTAGGAACCACATAAAAAAAGAAAAAAGGCAGCAGCCTGAAGATTCTTAAATTAATCATTGATTAGTAGTTTACATAACTTAGAGGTAGTAATCCAAAACCTGTTTCAAATTAGATGACAGCAAAAAAGTGATGTGGAAGTAGTTACTGTTAAACTGGAATTCTTCTGATTGCACTATTTATCAGGTAGTATTTCAGATAATTAAGTAGAACTATGAGTAACATGAAAGATTATAGTTATGGTTCATTTTTGCACAGGTCTGTTGAGACTTAGAAATTATGTGCAGGCAGAGTTGGAAAAATTCCAAAATGGACCATATTAAATTAGGCAACAGCTGGTGAAGAAGGTTTAGTTTAGGGACTGTCCTGACAGCTGGAAAAAAAGTGATATGTGGTCCATACTGAATGTCATATTAAAAATTAGCAGTAAATAATTACAAGTTAATTAGAAATGTACTGTCTTGATTTCAAAGCTTAAACAATCTCCTTGGGCTATATTAAGACCATTTTAAAGTTCTTTAATCTCTGCTCAAGAGAATTTATTTTCTAGCAGGTGTGCCTTAAAACTAAAAATGCACACATGACTTAAAATCTTTCCATGAGCTTCAAGCACTTCCACATGTTTAAAAAAATAGTCATTTCAATGTTGCTTGAAACTCAGGAAAGGTCATGGGGAGAGGAAGTTGTGAAAACCTTAATTCTGCAAATCCCATGACACATGGCATGATGCAATGGGGTCTGGAGCCAGAAGGCTTGGGTTCAAGCCTCTGCTCTGCTAATTACTAAGTAGGAGGTTTGGGGTAAATTCATGCCCTTTTCAGATCTTAGTTTTCTCATCCAACTTGGCAATAATAACATCTACCTTCCAAACTATTGTGAGGAGTAAGTGATCTCTATATAGTACCCAGGACAATAGGCCCATGTTTCCCAAACTGTGCACTGAGGAACCCCAGGGGACTGCAGCACATTTATAGAGGCAGCATGGGATATTTTAAATTTTCAAGGAAACTACAGCAATATTTGAAATCTGTCAGCCACTGTGTGAACTACTAGCTCCAGGTAGTTCACAGTTTCAACATTAGATCATACTACATTCCTTTCGGTGACATCATATCTTTGTGAAGCTGAGTTTTGTTGGTTGCTGGACAAAAAGCAAATAAGCATGAAAATCAATGTAGAACAGGAAATGAAGGTAGTGGTATCCAGTCTGATTTCAATGTCTGAGAGGTACGCAGTGCCCAAGAGGCCCACACATGTTGTCGGTAAGTGACTTGGTTAAGACTAAAATTTTTTCCTTCAACTATGTGTATTATTTTTTTCTCAAAAAACTACTAAGTTGTTAGTATATAAATACATTTTAAGTTGTTTGGACCTAACCACTCAAATCGACAGTACAATTATTTACTTTGGTCTAGGAATTCTGAGGATGTCATAAATAAGAAAAAATTGGGGGGCTTCCTTCAGTAGGTACCTAGTTAATATTCATTTCCTCTCAAACTTGATGTACTTTCACATGATTGAACCCCTTCTCTCAAAATTTAGATAAATTTACTTCTGTTCTCATTAGTAATGATTACCAGTATTCTCTGTCTTTGTAGTTTGATGGGGCCCTGTGATTACCTCTGGCCAGTGGGATCTGAAGAAGTTATGAACTCTCCATTCACTCTTCCCCTGTTGAGACATCTACTAAGATGAGGAGAAAAGAGAGCCTCAAGATCAAAGTAGGTTCAAATGTCAAGTTACTGTATGGAAGATAAGTTTTCCTAGAGAGTCACCTGGACCCACTGAGTCAAGCCAGTGATATTTGGTGGTTTGTGTGCTATGAAGCATAGACTTGTACTATCTTGACTAATACTCAAACTTGTTTCTTTCTATTGCCCTGTCCACCATTCTCCTACATATGGTTTTCTGACTCTTTTTATGGCAAATTCTAAAAGATAATTAGGCAAAAACCAGTACTGTAGAAAATGTTGCCTGAATAATAGAAGACTGGATGACTGTAGAAAAAGTTGCCTGAATAATAGAAGACTGGATGGTGGAAAACTCAGAGAATAGTTACTAACAGTATCAACTAAACAGCCTGATGACAATGTGATGCCCCAGATCAAGAATAAGAGGCAAGAAGACATTAAGTTAATGTCAAGCTGTGGTTTATAACATCTTAAGGGTTAAAAAGAAAAATGCAAACATTTTAACAAGAGAGGATCAATTAGGTACAAGGAAATATACAGTAAGATAAAGCCACTTCTATATAAAATATTGGAACCAAGGATGTTCAATAAGAAGTTATTTTCTGTATTCTTGGGAATTTGGCCTTATATCACAACTGGAGATGCAATTCAAACAAGCACACATTTCTAGAGTGGGGAAATTTCTAATTGGGCTAGAGGGTATACAAGTCATCTTTTCCAGTGGTTACATAATGACAGTAGGAGGATGTTGCTTTGAAAGGAAAATTTAAATAAGTTCCTCAATACCTCAGATATTAGAAAGAAGATGAGAATGACTAGGATGAAATCAGGAAAAGAAAGAAAATTATATCCATTGATTCATCAATATTCACTGAATATATTAATGTGCATTCCAGAGATGCAGGTAACTGGGACTTAGTATCTGATTCTAAAGGGCTATTAATCTAGCAAGGAGACAGACTTGGAAAGCATAGTCACAACATGGTGTGTCAATTACTCTAAAGGGCAACGCTCTGGAAAATCACAGATCTGCAAAAATGTTTTCCTGGAAGAATCAGCACAGTTTTCATCAAATAGGAAATATTTAAGCTGGATCTTGAAAGATGAATAATGTCAAGAACTGTGAAGTGTTGAGATTTTATCCTATTAGCAAACTAACAAATTATCTTGCAACAGTTTCATAGAAGCTGGCAAAAAACATTAAGTTCTTTAATCAAACAGAAAGATCTTTACTACTCACAGCTATCATAGCCAGACTGTTAGCACATTCTTATACCAGTTCCTGGGTCCCAGTTCCCACGGGTAACCCAACAAGGGCCAGGTAACACTTGCACATACAGTGGGCTGCATTACAGGGGAGAAACCCTGAGCTTAGGGAGCCCAACTTTTTTTTACAACAGGCAATAAACATGCCGGCCCTTTGCTCCAGAGGAAGACACTATCCAGTCTTCCAAGACTGCTTGCCATACAAACATCCGGAAAAGATAATCCAGAACAAAGGCAGTGAGTGCCTCTGCTCAGAAGAAATGCAAAAATGTAAGTGATCCATGGAGAATTGTCCCTCAACAAGCAGAAGTCACCAGGATAATATAGCATGATATCTTAGCAGGATGTATAATATATCTGAATAGCTGGAGTACAGAATACCTTTTAAAGAATGAACCAGTGGGAGGTATAGACATGGGGGGAGGGTGTGTTGGGAAGAAAAAAATTAATCCATAGAGTTACATTAAAATTAGATTATTAAGTAGAGGAAAAACATAGAGAATATTATACTTCATTAACCAATATGTATTCAGTGTCAGCCTCATGGTAGGTATTCACTATATTAATTGAATGGCTAAATGAAAAACCTGCTTTGTCTCATAAGCATAGGAAGCCATCATAATTTTATTTTATTTTTTATTTTATTTATTTATTTATTTATTTTTTGCGGTACGCGGGCCTCTCACTGTTGTGGCCTCTCTCATTGCGGAGCACGGGCTCCGGACACGCAGGCTCAGCGGCCATGGCTCACGGGCCCAGGCACTCCGCGGCATGTGGGATCTTCCCAGACCGGGGCACGAACCCGTGTCCCCTGCATCGGCAGGCGGACTCTCAACCACTGCGCCACCAGGGAAGCCCGCCATCATAATTTTAAATGAAGAAGCAAATGATCACATCTGGCAGCAGTGTGACAAAAGCATCATTGCTGAAAGAGAACAACGGAGGGACTCTGCCTATATATAGTAGGTTTTTGCAATAAGATAGGTTAGGGGAGGTGAAGGTTTAAATTAAAAGATAACGTGTGGAAACAGTGGGGAAAGGGGAGGGTGGAATGAATTGGAGATTAGGTTTGACATAAGTACACTACCATGTGTAAAAGAGATAGCTAGTGGGAACCTGCTGTATAGCACAGGGAGCTCAGTGCAGTGCTGTGTTGGCCTAGTTGGGTGGGATGGGGGGAGGTCCAAGAGGGAGGGGATGTGTGTATGCATATGGCTGATTCACTTCAATGTGTGGCAGAAACTAACACAACATTGTAAAGCAATTATACTCCATAATAAATAAATAAATAAATAAATAAATAAATAAATAAATAAACGTGGCCCTTGGGGGAAAAAAAAGAAATGAGGATTGAGAGAAGTTGTTGAATTAATTTTAGGAGAACCAGCAACATCCAGTCAACTGGATGTGGAAGTGAGAGTTCAAGGATAAATGAGTTATCAGGCAGGTTTAGGAGTGGAAGGTTGTTGAAGAAACGGTGTTGTCACTAACTGAGATAGAAAATGCAAGAAAAGATTTAAGTAGGAAATAATGAGCTTGATGTTGGGCTTGTTTCATTTACATCTTAAGAAAATCCAAGTGGCAATGTCCAGAAGGATTTCTGAAACTCTAGAGGATGAAATGGCAGGGAGTGGTAGGCATTGAGATAATAGCTAAAGACAAAAGAGTGGAGGAAATAAAAAGGAGAAACTCCATAACTAATAGAAAAGAGGCTTGCTTATATATGAGAAGTATCAACATTACTGTGTGAGAAGAAGAGAAAAAGTTCGAGAAAATGGAAAAAAAAAAAGGATTGGGAGAGGGGGAAAGGGAATCAAGAGAAGAACATGCTAAAACCAAAAGGGAAAGATTAGCTAGGAGGTGTCAAATTGGATGGGTGCTAACAAGTACCCATTGGATTCAGCTTTTGGATCATCACAGATTTTAAGATAATAATAGGCAGAGGCAGATTATACGAAGAAGCCTTAATTCAGAGAGGGGAGAGATTGGTTCAATTAAGTTGGCATCAACTTATCTGATGTGATAAGCTGTGAAAAGAAAGTACTTTTTCAAATATACACCTTAAACAGAACTTTCCAAATGGCACCTATAGGTCTTCACCTAAAATCCCCTCCATTATACATTGCTACTTTGAGTTATAAAGATTTATTCCTTTTCAAACATCCCCTAATATAATGCAATTACTCCAGAAAATATTAATGCCTTAAACTCTTGCTTTGAAGTGTTAGTTGACAAGGCTTTAACAGAGAAAATGTTCTTGGCTAATGAGACATCAGAGTGGTCTTAGTATTCTAGAAGCAGAATGACAGAAGAAGGGGCCTATTAAAAGGGGAACTGTGAGATTAGTTCAAGATGGCGAAGAAGAAGGACGCGCTCTCACTCACTCCTATGAGAACACTGGAATTACAGCTACCTGCTGAACAATCATCAACAGGAAGACACTGGAATTCACCAACAAAGATACCCCACATCCAAAGACAAAAGAGAAGCCACAATTACACGGTAGGAGGGGCGCAGTCACAATAAAATCAAATACGATAACTGTTGGGTGGGTGACTCACAAACTGGAGAACCCTTATAGCACAGAAGTAAACCCACTGGAGTGAAGGTTCTGAGCCCCATGTCAGGCTTCCCAACCTGGGGGTCTGGCAATGGGAGGAGGAATACCAAGAGAATCAGACTTTGAAGGCGAGTGGGATTAGACTGCAGGATTTCAACAGGACTAGGGGAAACAGAAACTCCACTCTTGGAGGGCACACACAGAGTAGTGTGCGCATCGGGACCCAGGGGAAGGAGCAGTGACCGAACAGGAGACTGAACCAGACCTACCTGCTACTGTTGGAGGGTCTCCTGCAGAGGCGGGAGGTGGCTCTGTTTCACTGTGAGGACAAGGACACTGGCAGCAGAAGTTCTGGGAAGTACTCCTTGGTGTGAGCCCTCCCAAGTCAGCCATTAGCCCCAACAGTCAGGGTAGGCTCCAGTGTTGGGTCACCTCAGGCCAAACAACCAAAAGAGAGGGAACCCAGCCCCACCCATCAGCAGTCAAGTGGATTAAAGTTTTACTGAACTCTGCCCACCAGAGCAACAGCCAGCTCTACCCACCACCAGTCCCTCCAATCAGGAAACCTGCACAAGCCTCACGAATAGCCTCATCTACAAGAGAGCAGACAGCAGAAGCAAGAAGAACTACTATCCTGCAGCCTGCGCAACAAAAACCACATTCACAGAAAGATAGACAAGATGAAAAGGTAGAGGGCTATGTACCAGATGAAGGAACAAGATAAAACCCCAGAAAAACAACTAAATGAAGTGGAGATAAGCAATCTTCCAGAAAAAGAATTCAGAATAATGATAGTGAAGATGATCCAGGACCTCAGAAAAAGAATGGAGGCAAAGATTGAGAAGATGCAAGAAATGTTTAACAAAGACCTAGAAGAATTAAAGAACAAACAAACAGAAATGTACAATACAATAACTGAAATGAAAAATACACTAGAAGGAATCAATAGCAGAATAACTGAGGCAGAAGACCGGATAAATGACCTGTAAGACAGAATGGTGGAATTCACTGCTGCAGAACAGAATAAAGAAAAAAGAATGAAAAGAAATGAAGATAGCCTAAGAAACCTCTGGGACAACATTAAAGGCAACAACATTCACATTATAGGGGTCCCAGAAGGAGAAGAGAGAGAGAAAGGACCAGAGAAAATATTTGAAGAGATTGTAGTCGAAAACTTCCCTACCATGGGAAAGGAAATAGCCACCCAAGTCCAGGAAGCACAGAGTCCTTTACAGGATAAACCCAAGGAGAAATACACCGACACACATAGTAATCAAATTGGCAAAAATTAAAGACAAAGAAAAATTATTGAAAGCAGCAAGGGAAGATGACAAATAACATAAAAGGGAACTCCCATGAGGTTAACAGCTGATTTCTCAGCACAAACTCCACAAGCCAGAAGGGAGTGGCATGATATACTTAAAGTGATGAAAGGGAAGAACCTACAACCAAGATTACTCTATGAGGCAAGGATTTCATTCAGATTTGATGGAGAAGTCAAAAGCTTTACAGACAAGCAAAAGCTAAGAGAATTCCGCACCAACAAACCAGCTCTACAACAAATGCCAAAGGAACTTCTCTAAGTGGGAAACACAAGAGAAGAAAAGGACCTACAAAACGAACCAAAAACAGTTAGGAAAATGGTAATAGGAACATACATATCGATAATTACCTTAAACGTGAATGGATTAAATGCTCCAACCAAAAGACACAGTCTTGCTGAATGGATAGAAAAACAAGACCCATATATATACTGTGTACAAGCGAGCCACTTCAGACCTAGGGACACATACAGACTGAAAGTGAAGGACTGGAAAAAGATAATCCATGCAAATGGAACTCAAAAGAAAGCTGGAGGAGCAATACTCATTTCAGATAAAATAGACTTAAAAATAAAGAATGTTACAAGAGACAAGGAAGGACACTACATAATGATCAAGGGATCAATCCAAGAAGAAGATGCAACAATTATAAATGTATATGCACCCAACATAGGAGCACCTCAATACATAAGGCAATGGCTAACAGCTATAAAAGAGGAAATCAATAGTAACACAGTAATAGTGGGGGACTTTAACACCTCACGTACACCAATCGACAGACCATCCAAACAGAAAATTAATAAGGAAACACAAGTTTTAAATGACACAACAAACCAGATAGATTTAATTCATATTTATAACACATGCCATCCTAAAACAGTAGATTACACTTTCTTCTCAAATGCGCACGGAACGTTCTCCAGGATAGATCACGTCTTGGGTCACAAATCAAGCCTCAGTAAATTTAAGAAAACTGTAGTCATATCAAGCAACTTTTCTAACAACAATGCTATGAGATTAGAAATGAATTACAGGGAAAATAACATAAAAAACACAAACACATGGAGGCTAAACAACACGTTATTAAATAACCAAGAGATCACTGAAGAAATCAAAGAGGAAATCAAAAAATGCATAAGACAAGTAACAATGAAAACATGATGATCCAAAACCTATGGGATGCAGCAAAAGCAGTTCTAAGAGGGAAGTTTATAGCTATACAAGCCTACCTCAAGAAACAAGAAATATCTCAAATAAACAATCTAACCTTACACCTAAAGGAACTAGAGAAAGAAGAACAAACAAAACCCAAAGTTAGCAAAAGGAAAGTAATCATAAAGATCAGAGTAGAAGTAAATGAAATAGAAACAGAGAAAATAATAGCAAAGATCAATGAAACTAAAAGCTGTTTCTTTGAGAAGATAAACAAAATTGATATACCATTAGCCAGACTCATCAACAGAAAGAAGGAGATGACTCAAATCAATAAAATTAGAAATGAAAAAGGAGAAGTCACAACAGACACTGCAGAAATACAAAGCATCATAAGAGACTACTACAAGCAACTCTATGCCAATAAAATGGACAACCTGGAAGAAATGGACAAATTCTTAGAAAGGTATAACCTTCCAAGACTAAACCAGAAAGAATCAGAAAATATGAACAGACCAATCACAAGTAATGAAATTGAAACTGTGATTAAAAATCTTCCAACAAACAAAAGACCGGGACCAGATGGCTTCACAGTTGAATTCTGTCAAACATTTAGAGAAGAGCTAACACCCATCCTTCTCAAACTCTTCCAAAAATTTGCAAAGTAAGGAACATTCCCAAACTCATTTTAAAAGGCCATGATCACCCTGATAGCAAAACCAGACAAAGATACTACAAAAAAGGAAAATTACAGACCAATATAACTGATGAATGCAGATGCAAAAATCCTTAACAAAATACTAGCAAACAGAATCCAACAACATAGTTAAAGGATCATACACCATGATCGAGTGGGATTTACCCCAGCGATGCAAGGATTCTTCAATATATGCAAATCAATCAATGTGATACACCATATTAACAAATTGAAGAAGAAAAACTATATGATCATCTCAGTAGATGCAGAAAAAGCTTTTGAAAAAATTCAATACCCATTTATGATAAAAACTGTCCAGAAAGTGGGCACAGAGGGAACCAACCTCAACATAATAAAGGCCATATATGACAAACCCACAGCAAACATCATTCTCAATGGTGAAAAACTGAAAGCATTTCCTCTAAGATCAGGAAAAAGACAAGGATGTCCACTCTCACCACTATTATTCAACATAATTTTGGAAGTCCAAGCCACGGCAATCAGAGAAGAAAAAGAAATAAAAGGAATACAATTTGGAAAAGAAGAAGTAAAACTTTCACTCTCTGCAGATGACATGGTAATATACATAGAAAATCCTAAAGTTGCCACCAGAAAACTACTAGAGCTAATCAATGAATTTGGGAAAGTTGCAGGATACAAAATTAATGCACAGAAATCTTTGCATTCCTATATACTAATGATGAAAAATCTGAAAGAGAAATTAAGGAAACAATCCCATTTACCATTGCAAGAAAAAGAATAAAATGCCTAGGAATAAACCTACCTAGGGAGACAAAAGACCTGTATGTAGAAAATTAAAAGACACCGATGAAAGAAATTTAAGATGATACCAACAGTTGGAGAGATATACCATGTTCTTGGATTAGAAGAATTAATATTGTGAAAATGACTATACTGCCCAAAGCAATCTACAGATTCAATGCAATCGCTATCAAATTACCAATGGCATTTTTTACAGAACTAGAACAAAAAATCTTAAAAATTTGTATGGAGACACAAAAGACCCTGAATAGTCAAAGCAGTCTTGAGGGAAAAAAGAAGATCTGGAGGAATCAGACTCCCTGACTTCAGACTATACTACAAAGCTATAATCATCAAGACAATATGGTACTGGCACAAAAAGAGAAATATAGATCAATGGAAGAAGATAGAAAGCCCAGAGATAAATCCACGCACCTATGGTCAACCAGTCTATGACAAAGTAGGCAAGGATATACAATGGAGAAAAGACAGTCTCTTCAATAAGTGGTGCTGGGAAAACGCAACAGCTGCATGTAAAAGAATAAAATTAGAACACTCCCTAACACCATACACAAAAATAAACTCAAAATGGATCCAAGAGCTAAATGTAAGACCGGACACTATAAAACTATTAGAGGAAAACATAGGAAGAACACTCTTTGACATAAATCACAGCAAGATCTTATCTGATCCACCTCCTAATGGAAATAAAAAGAAAAGAAAACAAGTGGGACCTAATGAAACTTCAAAGCTTTTGCCCAGCAAAGGAAACCATAAACAACATGAAAAGACAACCCTCAGAATGGGAGAAAATATTTGCAAACGAATCAACGGACAAAGGATTAATCTCCAAAATATATAAACAGCTCATGCAGCTCAATATTAAAGAAACAAACAACCCAATCCAGAAATGGGCAGAAGACCTAAATAGACATTTCTCCAAAGAACACATACAGATGGCCAAGACGCACATGAAAAGCTGCTCAACATCACTGATTATTAGAGAAATGCAAATCAAAACTACAATGAGGTATCACCTCACACCGGTTAGAATGGGCATCATCAGAAAATCTACAAACAACAAATGCTGGAGAGGGTGTGGAGAAAAGGGAACCCTCTTGCACTGTTGGTGGGAATGTAAATTGATACAGCCACTATGGAGAACAGTATGGAGTTTCCTTAAAAAACTAAAAATAGAACTACCATATGACCCAGCAATTCCACTACTGGATGGGCATATACTCAGAGAAAACCCTAATCCAAAAAGACACATGCACCCCAGTGTTCACTGCAGAATTATTTACAATAGCCAGGTCATGGTAGCAACCTAAATGCCCCTCGACAGTCGAATGGATAAAGAAGATGTGGTACATATATACAATGGAATATTACTCAGCCATAAAAAGGAACGAAATTGGGAAATTTGTAGAGACCTGGATGCATCTAGAGACTGTCATACAGAGTAAAGTAAGTCAGAAAGTGAAAAACAAATATCATATATTAATGAATATATGTGGAACCTAGAAAAATGGTACAGATGACTGGTTTGCAGGACAGAAATTGAGACACAGATGTAGAGAACAAACATATGGACACCAAGGGGGGAAAGTGGCAGGGAGTGTGGGTGGTGGTGTGATGAAATGGGTGATTGGGATTGACATGTATACACTGATGTGTATAAAATGGATGACTAATAAGAACCTGCTGTATACAAAAATAAAATTAAGTTTAAAATTAAGCAAAAATGGCGCAGGACCTGTGAGGTCCTAAAAAAACACAGCTTCTATTTGATGATTTGGTTAGAATCTGGCTAGGCTATTCTTTTTGCTGGCATGCTCTGCCAAACATTATTTTTCTTTTTTTAAAAAAACTATTTGAGAACACAGAGCAGTTGAGAAAATGTAAGTACAAGTAGATTACTGAAAGCACATAGTTAACTGGTGAAACATTACTGAGGTGTTAATAGTTGCTGTTGGGACCCAGAATATCAGTTAAGATTTCAAGCTATTGCACTCCCTTTGATTACATTAAATATGCTTTTCTGGTACCAACAAACAGTATTTTGCTACTAATCTTCACAGCAAGGAAGATCCCATAATAAGAATCTTCAACTTATTAACAGCTACTTTCCAGATTAATGAATTAATCAAGCATTTACTAAGCATCTACTATGTACCTAGCATTTATCAAGATAGTGTTTGAAGTAAGTAAAAAAAGAAGTGGAGTTGGGAATTATTTTAATTGAAAGGTAAGTTTGTGGCATGTAAACATGTAACAAGGAATAGTATTAAACAAAAATGAGAGTTCCAAGTAGGCCATAATGTTCATCTCATTAGAAACATAAATGCCACTGTGGGAATAAGAATTCTCTGGTAGCCAGTATGTTCAAGATCTCTTCCACTAAGCAAATTCTCATGAATATTTAATTCTCATGAAAGAAGAGATGGGGAGAAGAGAATAGAGGAGAGGGGAGGGAAGGGGAGGAAAGCACGAAATAATAGAATAAATACATCACCTTTTCTACTTTGTCGCCTAGTTTTGTTTAGCTTCACCATGATTTAAGTTTCAAAAGCAAATGAGAATATGCTTATGTTTTAGGCTATTGTGAAATGATAGATCCTTGATGTAAGCAGTCCCAAATGTTAACCAATTATAATACTACCTTCTGAAAGATTAAAAGGAAAAAAATAATAGCTCTCTTTCACTTCAAAAATATACATCTATTTATGTCCCGATTTTCCTTTTTCTTTTCTTCTTTCAATTTTGTTGTAATTATAAAATGTTTAAAGTTTTCTGTAAACCTAAAACTACCCAAAAAAATGAAGTCTATTAAAAATTTTTTAACTGCTTGATGACCAGGTATTATGTTTTTCATGTCTAATATGGATAAAATTTTGTCTGTTCTTTCACTTTATGAATTGGAAAATCAATAAATTTGGATCTACCAGTGATTTTTAAAATGGATTCTTAACACAAATTTCACAAGACTTTTCCAATTCCAAATTTTAACTCTAGAATAAGAGAGGTAACTGGTACATTGATTATTTACAAGGTACTTTTACACCATAAGGAAGAATCACAACTAACAAATTTGGGAAGAGGAGCACACCCAGTGTGGAGATCTTGCATACAACTCACATGCAGCTTCCTGAGTATCACCTGTACTGCAAAAGGAACTTGAACTG
Source organism: Mesoplodon bidens (assembly GCF_964165515.1). NCBI lineage: Eukaryota > Metazoa > Chordata > Mammalia > Artiodactyla > Ziphiidae > Mesoplodon > Mesoplodon bidens. The sequence goes on along the minus strand of NC_138173.1, from coordinate 50,769,589 downwards.
TGGCCATGTACAATTTAGCAATACCCTACAAAATTTAAGGCTTTTGAATACTCTATGTACCAAAGAGTTTCTAGGAAGTTATCCAAATGAAATAGTCATGGATGTGAGCAAAGATGTATTTACACAGATAGTCATAACAGTCATGGCTATTGAAAAACTGAAAACTCAAATATCCATCAATAGGGGATGATTCAGTAAACTACTATACTATTCCTCCATGAAGGAATATTATGTGGCCATTAAATTTTAAGTGAATGGTAAAAAATGTTCACAATAGATTGTGAAGTTAAAAAAAATCGGAGTTTAAACGGTATGTATGGTATAATCAATTTTATAAATATACATATTTATATACAGCTATAGTTATAGAGAGATACAGATATAAATGGAACAAAGACTTGAAGAACCATGCTAGTCAAAGTTATCATTCACCTGGTCTACTACAATAACCTCCTAACTGGTTTTCATCTACTCCTGTCTTCTAATAATCCTACTTCTTCTTCTAGACTGCAGCCATATTGTTTCAAAATGCAAATACTATCATATCATTCCCAGTTAGAAATACTTAAAACTGTTCCTTCTACTTTTAGGATAAAGAACAATCTCCTCCTTGCAATTTGCAATGATTGTTCCCTGCCTGGTTCTCTGTCTCTGTCTCTGTCTTTCACCTCTTGCCACTCTCCTCGAGGTCCCTCTTAACTAAACTGTCTACAAGGACAACTGTACCCCAAATTTCAGTTCAAGCAGACACATGTGTGGTATTCTTACCTCCTGGAACTAAGCATTGTTTTCATCCTCCCTAATTTGTACAGTACAAGAAACTTCAGGTTGTTTGCCCTGAGGTGACCCAACACTGGAGCCTACCCTGACTCTTTGTTGAGGCTAATGGTGGACTCCGGGAGGGGTCACGCCAAGTAGTACTTCCCAGAACTTCTGCGGCCAGTGTCCTTGGTCTCATGGTGAGACAGAGCGACCTCCTGCCTCTACAGGAGACCTTCCAACACTAGCAGATACATCAGAAATACATCTACACATGGAACAACTCCTACAGAACACCTACTGAATGCTGGCAGACCTCAAACCTCCCAAAAGCCAAGAAACTCCCCACGTACCTAGGTAGGGCAAAAGAAAAAGAATAAACAGAGACAAAAGAATAGGGACGGAACCTGCACCAGTGGGAGGCAGCTGTGAATGAGGAAAGATTTCCACACACTAGGAAGCCCCTTCGTGGGTGGAGACTGCGGGTGGCAGAAGGGGAAAGCTTCAGAGCCGCGGAGGAGAGCGCAGCAACAGGGGTGCGGAGGGCAAAGCAGAGATTCCAGCACAGAGGATCGGTGCCGACCAGCACTCACCACCCCGAGAGGCTTGTCCGCTCACCCGCCAGGGAGGGCGGAGCTGGGAGCTGAGGCTCGGGCTTCAGTTGGAGCAGAGGGAGAGGATTGGGGTTGGCGGCGTGAACACAGCCTGCAGGGAGTTATGGCACCACGGCTAGCCGGGAGGGAGTCTGGGAAAAAGTCTGGACCTGCCGAAGACGCAAGAGATTTTTTCTTACCTCTTTATTTCCTGGTGCACGAGGAGAGGGGATTAAGAGCGCTGCTTAGAGAAACCTTTCGACAAAATTCAACACCCATTTATGATAAAAACCCTGCAGAAAGTAGGCATAGAGGGAACTTTCCTCAACATAATAAAGGCCATATATGACAAACCCACAGCCAGCATCATCCTCAATGGTGAAAAACTGAAAGCATTTCCAGTAAGATCAGGAACAAGACAAGGTTGCCCACTCTCACCACTCTTATTCAACATAGTTTTGGAAGTTTTACCCACAACAATCAGAGAAGAAAAGGAAATAAAAGGAATCCAAATTGGAAAAGAAGAAGTAAAGCTGTCACTGTTTGCAGATGACATGATACTATACATAGAGAATCCTAAAGATGCTACCAGAAAACTACTAGACCTAATCAATGAATTTGGTAAAGTAGCAGGATACAGAATTAATGCACAGAAATCTCTGGCATTCCTATATACTAATGATGAAAAATCTGAAAGTGAAATCAAGGAAACACTCCGATTCACCACTGCAACAAAAAGAATAAAATATCTAGGAATAAACCTACCTAAGGAGGCAAAAGACCTGTATGCAGAAAATTATAAGACACTAATGAAAGAAATTAAAGATGATACAAATAGATGGAGAGATGTACCATGTTCTTGGATTGGAAGAATCAACATTGTGAAAATGACTCTACTACCCAAAGCAATCTACAGATTCAATGCAATCCCTATCAAACTACCACTGGCATTTTTCACAGAACTAGAACAAAAAATTTCACAATTTGTATGGAAACACAAAAGACCCCGAATAGCCAAAGCAATCTTGAGAACGAAAAATGGAGCTGGAGGAATCAGGTTCTCTGACTTCAGACTATACTACAAAGCTACAGTACTCAAGACAGTATGGTACTGGCACAGAAACAGGAAGATAGATCAATGGAACAGGATAGATAGCCCAGAGATAAACCCACGCACATATGGTCACCTTATCTTTGATAAAGGAGGCAGGAATGTACAGTGGAGAAAGGACAGTCTCTTCAATAAGTGGTGCTGGGAAAACAGGACAGGGACATGTAAAAGTATGAGATTAGATCACTCCCTAACACCATACACAAAAATAAGCTCAAAATGGATTAAAGACCTAAATGTAAGGCCAGACACTATCAAACTCTTAGAGGAAAACATAGGCAGAACACTCTATGACATCAATCACAGCAAGATACTTTTTGACCCACCTCTTAGAGTAATGGAAATAAAGACAAAAAAAAAAAACACATGGGACTTAATGAAACTGAAAAGCTTTTGCACAGTAAGGGAAACCATAAACAAGACCAAAAGACAACCCTCAGAATGGGAGAAAATATTTGCAAATGAAGCAACTGACAAAGGATTAATCTCCAAAATTTATAAGCAGCTCATGCAGCTCAATAACAAAAAAACAAACAACCCAATCCAAAAATGGGCAGAAGACCTAAATAGACATTTCTCCACAGAAGATATACAGACTGCCAACAAACACATGAAAGGATGCTCAACATCTTTACTCATTAGAGAAATGCAAATCAAAACTACAATGAGATATCATCTCACACCAGTCAGAATGGCCATCATCAAAAAATCTAGAAACAATAAATGCTGGAGAGGGTGTGGAAAAAAGGGAACACTCTTGCACTGCTGGTGGGAATGTGAATTGGTACAGCCACTATGGAGAACGGTACGGAGGTTCCTTAAAAAACTACAAATAGAACTACCATATGACCCAGCAATCCCACTACTGGGCATATACCCTGAGAAAACCATAATTCAAAAAGAGTCATGTAGCAAAATGTTCATAGCAGCCCTATTTACAATAGCCCGGAGATGGAAACAACCTAAGTGTCCATCATTGGATGAATGGATAAAGAAGATGTGGCACATATATACAATGGAATATTACTTAGCCATAAAAAGAAACGAAATTGAGATATTGGTAATGAGGTGGATGGACCTAGAGTCTGTCATACAGAGTGAAGTAAGTCAGAAAGAGAAAGACAAATACTGTATGCTGACACATATATATGGAATTTACAAAAAAAAAATGTCATGAAGAACATAGGGGTAAGACAGGAATAAAGACACAGATCTACTAGAGAATGGACTTGAGGATATGGGGAGGGGGAAGGGTAAGCTGTGACAAAGCGAAAGAGTGGCATGGTCATATATACAGTACCAAACGTAAGGTAGATAGCTAGTGGGAAGCAGCCGCATAGCACAGGGAGATCAGCTCGGTGCTTTGTGACTGCCTGGAGGGGTGGGATAGGGAGGGCGGGAGGGAGATGCAAAAGGGAGGGGATATGGAGATATATGTATATGTATAACTGATTAAATTTGTTAAATAAAAAAATAATAATAATAAAAAAAAAGAGAGAGCGCAGCTTAAAGGAGCTCCAGAGATGGGCGCGAGCCGCGGCTAACAGCGCAGACCCCAGAGACGGGTATGAGACGCTAAGGTGGCTGCTGCTTCCGCAATCAAGAAGCCTGTGTGAGAGCACAGGTCTCCATCCACACCTTCCTTGCGGGGAGCCTGTGCAGCCCGCCACAGCCAAGGTCCCGGGATACAGGGACAACTTCCCCAGGAGAACGCACGTCATACCTCAGGCTAGTGCAACGTCACGCCGGCCTCTGCCACGGCAGGCTCACCCCGCATCGTGCCCCTCCCTCCCCCCGGCCTGAGTGAGCCAGAGACCCCGAATCAGCGGCTCCTTTAACCTCGTCATGTCAGAGCAAAAACAGACGCCCTCCAGCGACCTACACACAGAGGTGGGGACAAATCCAAAGCTGAGCCCTGGGAGCTGTGTGAACAAAGAAGAGAAAGGGAAATCTCTCCCAGCAGCCTCAGAAGCAGTGGCTTAAATCTCCACTGATGTACCCTGCATCTGTGGAGTGGAATACCTGAGTAGACAATGAATCATCCCAAATCGAGCAAGTGGACTTTGAGAGCAAGATTTATGATTTTTTCCCCTTTTCCTCTTTTTGTGAGTGTGTATGTGAATGCTTCTGTGTGAGATTTTGTCTGTATAGCTTTGCTTTCACCATTTGTCCTAGGGTTCTATCCGTCCTTTTTTTTTTTTTTTTTCTTACTTTTCTAAAAAATTTTTTTCTTAAAAATTATTTTTTATTTTAATAACTTTATTTTATCGTACTTTATTTTCTTTTATCCTCTTCCTTCCTTCCTTCTTCCCTTCCTTCCTTCTTTCTTTCTTTCTTTTTCTTTCTACCTTCCTTCCTTCCTTCGTTCCTTCCTTCCTTCATTCCTTCCTTCCTTTCTTTCTTTCCATATTTTCTCCATTTTATTCTGAGCTGTGTGGATGAAAGGCTCTTTGTGCTGCTCCCAGGAGTCAGTTCTGTGCCTCTGAGGTGGGAGAGCCAACTTCAGGACACTGGTCCACAAGAAGCCTCCCAGCTCCACATAATATCAAATGGCGAAAATCTCCCAGAAATCTCCATCTCAACACCAACACTCAGCTTCACTCAATGACCAGCAAGCTACAGTGCTGGACACCCTTTGCCAAACAACTAGCAAGACAGGAGCACAACCCCACCCATTAGCAGAGACACTGCCTAAAATCATAATAACTCCACAGACACCCCAAAACACACCACCAGACGTGGACCTGCCCACCAGAAAGACAAGATCCAGCCTCATCCACCAGAACACAGGCACTAGTCTCCTCAACCAGGAAGCCTACACAACCCACTGAACCAACGTTAGCCACAGGGGACAGACACCAAAAACAACGGGAACTATGAACCTATAGCCTGCAAAAAGGAGACCCAAAACACAGTAAGATAAGCAAAATGAGAAGACAGAAAAACACACAGCAAGAGAAGGAGCAAGATAAAAACCCACCAGACCTAACAAATGAAGAGGAAATAGGCAGTCTACATGAAAAAGAATTCAGAATAATGATAGTAAAGATGATCCAAAATCTTGGAAATAGAACAGAGAAAATGCAAGAAACATTTAACAAGGACCTAGAAGAACTAAAGAGGAAACAAGCAACGATGAAAAACACAATAAATGAAATTAAAAATACTCTAGGAGGGATCAAGAGCAGAATAACTGAGGCAGAAGAACGGATAAGTGACATGAAAGATAAAATAGTGGAAATAACTGATGCAGAGCAGAATAAAGAAAAAAGAATGAAAAGAACAGAGGACAGTCTCAGAGACCTCTGGGACAACATTAAACGCACCAACATTCGAATTATAGGGGTTCCAGAAGAAGAGAAAAAGAAAGGGACTGAGAAAATATTTGAAGAGATTAGAGTTGAAAACTTCCCTAATATGGGAAAGGAAATAGTTAATCAAGTGAGGAAGCACAGAGAGTCCCATATAGGATAAATCCAAGGAGAAAAACGCCAAGACACATATTAATCAAACTGTCAAAAATTAAATACAAAGAAAACAGCAAGCAAGGGAAAAACAACAAATAACACACAAGGGAATCCCCAAAAGGTTAACAGCTGATCTTTCAGCAGAAACTCTGCAAGCCAGAAGAGACTGGCAGGACATATTTAAAGTGATGAAGGAGAGAAAACTACAACCAAGATTACTCTACCAGGCAAGGATCTCATTCAGATTTGATGGAGAAATTAAAACCTTTACAGACAAGCAAAAGCTGAGAGAATTAGGAGCCACCAAACCAGCTTTACAACAAATGCTAAAGGAAGGTCTCAAGGCAAGAAACACAAGAGAAGGAAAAGACCTACAATAACAAACTAAAAACAATTAACAAAATGGGAATAGGAACATACATATCGATAATTACCATAATGTAAATGGATTAAATGCTGCCACCAAAAGACACAGACTGGCTGAATGGATACAAAAAAAAGACCCATATATATGCTGTCTACAAGAGACCCACCCCAGACCTAGAGACACATACAGACTGAAAGTGAGGGGATGGAAAAAGATATTTCATGCAAAAGGAAACCAAAAGAAAGCTACAGTAGCAATTCTCATATCAGACAAAATAGACTTTAAAATAAAGACTATTAGAAGAGACAAAGAAGGACACTACATAGTGATCAAGGGATTGATCCAAGAAGAAGATACAACAATTGTAAATATTTATGCACCCAACATAGGAGCACCTCAATACATAAGGCAAATACTAACAGCCATAAAAGGGGAAATCAACAGTAACACATTCATAGTAGGGGACTTTAACACCCCACTTTCACCAATGGACAGGTCATCCAAAATGAAAATAAATAAGGACACACAAGCTTTAAATGATACATTACACAAGAGGGACTTAATTGATATTTATAGGACACTCCATCCAAAAACAACAGAATACACATTTTTCTCAAGTGCTCATGGAACATTCTTCAGGATAGATCATATCTTGGGTCACAAATCAAGCCTTGGTAAATTTAAGAAAATTGAAATTGTATCTAGTATCTTTTCTGACCACAACGCTATGAGACTAGATATCAATTACAGGAAAAGATCTGTAAAAATACAAACACATGAAGGATAAACTATACACTACTTAATAACGAAGTGATCAATGAAAAAATCAAAGAGGAAATCAAAAAATACCTAGAAACAAATGACAATGGAGACACAACGACCCAAAACCTATGGGATGCAGCAAAAGCAGTTCTAAGAGGGAAGTTTATAGCAATACAATCCTACCTTAAGAAACAGGAAACATCTCGAATAAACAACCTAAACTTGCATCTAAAGCAATTAGAGAAAGAAGAACAGAAAACCCCCAAAGTTAGCAGAAGGAAAGAAATCATAAAGATCAGATCAGAAATAAATGAAAAAGAAATGAAGGAAACGATAGCAAAGATCAATAAAACTAAAAGCTGGTTCTTGGAGAAGATAAACAAAATTGATAAACCATTAGTCAGACTCATCAAGAAACAAAGGGAGAAGACTCAAATCAATAGAGTTAGAAATGAAAAAGGAGAAATAACAACTGTCACTGTAGAAATACAAAAGATCATGAGAGATTACTACAAGCAACTCTATGCCAATAAAATGGACAACCTGGAAGAAATGGACAAATTCTGAGAAATGCACAACCTGCCAAGACTAAATTAGGAAGAAATAGAAAATATGAACAGACCAACCACAAGCACTGAAATTGAAAATGTGATTAAAAGCCTTCCAACAAACAAAAGCCTAGGACCAGATGGATTCACAGGCGAATTCTATCAAACATTTAGAGAAGAGCTAACACCTATCCTTCTCAAACTCTTCCAAAATATAGCAGAGGGAGGAACACTCCCAAGCTCATTCTACAACGCCACCATCACCCTGACACCAAAACCAGACAAGGATGTCACAAAGAAAGAAAACTACAGGCCAATATCACTGATGGACATAGATGCAAAAATCCTCAACAAAATACTAGCAAACAGAATCCAACAGCACATTAAAAGGATCATACACCATGATCAAGTGGGGTTTATTCCAGGAATGCAAGGATTCTTCAATATACGCAAATCAATCAACACGATACATCATATTAACAAGTTGAAGGAGAAAAACCATATGATCATCTCAATAGATGCAGAGAAAGCTTTCGACAAAATTCAACACACATTTATGATAAAATCTGTGCAAAAAGTAGGTATAGAGGGAACTTTCCTCAAAATAATAAAGGCCATATATGACAAACCCACAGCCAACATCTTCCTCAATGGTGAAAAACTGAAAACATTTCCAGTAAGATCAGGAACAAGACAAGGTTGCCCACTCTCACCACTCTTATTCAACATAGTTTTGGAAGTTTTAGCCACAGCAATCAGAGAAGAAAAGGAAATAAAAGGAATCCAAATTGGAAAAGAAGAAGTAAAGCTGTCACTATTTGCAGATGACATGATACTATACATAGAGAATCCTAAAGATGCTACCAGAAAACTACTAGCGCTAATCAATGAATTTGGTAAAGTAACAGGATACAAAATTAATGTACAGAAATCTCTGATATTCCTATACACTAATGATGAAAAATCTGAAAGTGAAATCAAGAAAACACTCCCATTTACCACTGCAACAAAAAGAGTAAAATATCTAGGAATAAACCTACCTAAGGAGACAAAAGACCTGTATGCAGAAAATTATAAGACACTGATGAATGAAATTAAAGATGATACAAATAGATGGAGAAATATACCATGTTATATACCATGTTCTTGGATTGGAAGAATCAACATTGTGAAAATGACTCTACTACCTAAAGCAATCTACAGATTCAATGCAATCCCTATCAAACTACCACTGGCATTTTTCACAGAACTAGAACAAAAAATTTCACAATTTGTATGGAAACACAAAAGACCCCAGATAGCCAAAGCAATCTTGAGAACAAAAAACGGAGCTGGAGGAATCAGGCTCGCTGACTTCACACTATACTACAAAGCTACAGTAATCAAGACAGTATGGTACTGGCACAAAAACAGAAAGACAGATTAATGGAACAGGATAGAAAGCTGAGAGATAAACCCAAACACATATGGTCACCTTATCTTTGATAAAGGAGGTAGGAATGTACAGTGGAGAAAGGACAGCTTCTTCAATAAGTGGTGCTGGAAAAACTGGACAGGTACATGTAAAAGTATGAGATTAGATCACTTCCTAACACCATACACAAAAATAAGCTCAAAATGGATTAAAGACCTAAATGTAAGGCCAGCAACTATCAAACTCTTAGAGGAAAACATAGGCAGAACACTCTATGACATAAATCACAGCAAGATCCTTTTGGACCCACCTCCTAGAGAAATGGAAATAAAAACAAAATAAACAAATGGGACCTAAGGAAACTTCAAAGCTTTTGCACAGCAAAGGAAACCATAAACAAGACCAAAAGACAACCCTCAGAATGGGAGAAAATATTTGCAAATGAAGCAACTGACAAAGGATTAATCTCCAAAATTTACAAGCAGTTCATGCAGCTCAATAACAAAAAAACAAACAACCCAATCCAAAAATGGGCAGAAGACCTAAACAGACATTTCTCGAAAGAAGATAAACAGATTGCTAACAAACACATGAAAGAATGCTCAACATCATTAATCATTAGAGAAATGTAAATCAAAACTACAATGAGATATCATCTCACACCAGTCAGAATGGCCATCATCAAAAAATCTAGAAACAATAAATGCTGGAGAAGGTGTGGAGAAAAGGTAACACTCTTGCACTACTGGTAGGAATGTGAATTGGTACAGCCACTATGGAAAACAGTATGGAAGTTCCTTAAAAAACTACAAATAGAACTACCATATGACCCAGCAATGCCAGTACTGGGCATATACCCTGAGAAAACCATAATTCAAAAAGTGTCATGCACCAAAATGTTCACTGAAGCTCTATTTACAATAGCCAGGAGTTGGAAACAACCTAAGTGCCCATCATTGGATGAATGGATAAAGCATATGTGGCATATATATACAATGGAATATTACTCAGCCATAAAAAGAAACGAAATTGAGCTATTTGTAATTAGGTGGATGGACCTAGAGTCTGTCATACAGAGTGATGTAAGTCAGAAAGAGAAAGATAAATACCGTATGCTAACACATATATATGGAATTTAAGAAAAATAAAATATCATGAAGAACCTAGGGGTAAGACAGGAATAAAGACACAGACCTACTAGAGAATGGCCTTGAGGATATGGGGAGGAGCAAGGGTAAGCTGTGACAAAGCGAGAGAGTGGCGTGGACATATACACACTACCAAATGTAAAATAGATAGCTAGTGAGAAGCAGCCGCATAGCACAGGGAGATCAGCTCGGTGGTTTGTGACCACCTAGAGGGGTGGGATAGGGAGGGTGGGAGGGAGGGAGACGCAAGAGGGAAGAGATATGGGAACATATGTATATGTATAACTGATTCACTTTGTTATAAAGCAGAAACTAACACACCATTGTAAAGCAATTATACTCTAATAAAGATGTAAAAAAAAAGATGTGGCACATATATACAATGGAATATTACTTAGCCATAAAAAGAAACGAAATTGAGTTATTTGTAGTAAGGTGGATGGACGTAGAGTCTGTCATACAGAGTGAAGTAAGTCAGAAAGACAAAGACAAATACTGTATGCTAACACATATATATGGAATCTAAGAAAAAATAAATGTCATGAAGCACCTAGGGGTAAAACAGGAATAAAGACACAGTCCTACTAGAGAATAGACTTGAGGATATGGGGAGGGGGAAGGATAAGCTGTGACAAAGTGAGAGAGTGGCTTGGACATATATACACTACCAAACGTAAAACAGATAGCTAGTGGGAAGCAGCCGCATAGCACAAGGAGATCAACTCGGTGCTTTGTGACCACCTAGAGGGGTGGGATAGGGAGGGTGGGAGATGCAAGAGGGAAGAGATATGGGAACATATGTATATGTATAACTGACTTTGTTATAAAGCAGATACTAACACACCATTGTAAAGTAATTATACTCCAATAAAGATGAAAAAAAAGTACATAGACTAAAAGATGGAAGTCTTCCATATACACAAGAGTTTTTAAAAATTAAATAAATAAATAAATAAATAAATAAAAATAAAAAATAAACTTCAAATACCCATTCCTAAAGAGGAATTCATATTACCTATCATACCGAAAAATAGGCAGAAGGGTTTTCAATCAGCCCTGAAGCAAGGTCTTGGCTAAAGAATAAACAAAAATGCACAAAGGCCATTGGCCTCTCTCTGATGGGTTTCTCTGGCAAGCCATTCAGTTTACCAGAACAAGAGCAGGGCTGCCATCATTTGGGTATAGAAAGTGGAGGATCTACCTTTTTGTCTTTGTCTCTGAATCATGGTCATAGAAGAATATTGATACATTAGCAACACACACATCCTTCCTCATCACATCTACCTCTCACACCAACTGTGTGTCATTAGGAAAATCCTTTAACATCTCAGCACCTCAGTTTCCTACACCACAAAATGAGAGCTGAACTCAGTCATAAGTCTATTTCTACAATTTTGTCCTGATAGCTGTAACTGTAAGATTTGCTGGCCTTGGTGTTCACCTTGTATACAAAATTAGACATGAAGAACATATATAGCTTTTCCTGGTCCTTTAAAGCCCTGGGAATCGATTTGGCCAATAGATGCCACAAAGGAAAGATTGCTGGAGATAGCACGTGGCATTGGAAGACAAGCCAAAGCTTTTAACCACATACATTCAAATCCATAGATCAAACCTGGGCAGCCCAAATGCTTCATGATTTTCAGCAGCTGGATGAACCTCTGAACTTGTACTGTGTGTGTGTGTGTGAGAGAGAGAGACTTTCTTGCAAAGGAAACCCCCCAAACTGAAAACAATCCTCCTTGTGTGCCTGAGGTCTAGATTGTTCATGGCTACACTGAGATAAATTCAACAACAGGTTGTGTAGTGGGGCAGGAGGCTGATAGGCTTATAGACCGTAATCGTCACAATACTCCACATTAAAATTGCTTTGAAAAAGGCATTCATAAAAGGGAAATAGCACGTCCTGCAAGAAGAAACCAAGGTAGACAGTGAACTCTTTCCCTCATAATTTTTCTTACTAGTCTTTCTGATTTTACAGCATGATATGTTCTGAACCTTTTAGTAAAATGGAGGTTTCTCATTTCAGCCTAACTGCTGTTAATCTGTTCCAAATGTTAAAGTTGCAAGTAAGGTCTGGTAACCATCGCTGCGTTGAATTGATAATAGGAATAGAGCTGATCACCATCTGGTTTGGTTCAGAGTACAACTTGCTGCCTAATACTGCAGAATTTGAGCTGGAAGTCCCTTGTATTTCATGAATGCCACAAAAAAAGAATTTAAACAAACAGCACTCCCCAATAGTCATATGTCCTTATTTATTGCTCTATAGGTTTGCTAAATATGGAATATCACATTACTAATTTTGGCAAATTCCAGGGTATATAAACAGGCCAAAACCTCTTAACATAAATTATGCCAGAGCTGCCTAATGATAATTTGAAAAATTCATGGTGTTGGTTTTCCAGAGTTATGACAGAAAACCATTTCAGAAATAGGAAACAAAATTTGAAATTGGTTTCTTGTTGCATTCCTCCCTTACCAATCCTGCTGTTGCAGATCTATGAAAATATACTTCATTCTACCACTTTATGAATAAATTGGAAAATCTGATTTATATAGAACTACCAGTGATTTCTAAAATGGATTGTTGACTCAAAAGGAAACATTTTACAAGTCCTTTCCAATTTTAAAATTCTCTGTTGTAAATACTGCAATAATTCTGGCAACAATCTGGCTTTATAAAAAGGAAACGTTCTTCTAATTACGTAAAATTATTACTGAGTATGATATTCTCTGAAGAGTTTGAGTGTCCAGACAATGAATATTTAATGGCAAGGACTACATCAAGCTACTCCCATTGTATTCCCAGTGTTTTGAATTACACCTGGCACAAAGAAGTCTACTTAATGAATGGAGCCCAAGAGACCAATATGGGAGGGAACAAGTCTTTGAATAACAACTTCCTATTCATTTCAAATTTCTACACTTTAATGAGGAGCTTTTGTAAAATATAATCAGAATGTAAAGTCTTCACAAACAATGCAATAGTATGCAATGCCCCTTTCAGGTATAACATCTATACTGGCAGGAGACCCCGATTTCCTAAAGGCTCATTGCTCATTTATTTAGGAATGCATGCCCAAAAATACAAAAGCAAGGCAGAGACACAGGAAGGGACATAGCCCTCCTTGACAGACTTTTTTCTTTATATGGTTATAAATACAGAATATCTCAAGGCACTCCCTCTACTGCAAGGAAACAAGATTTATTTAGACATGACTTTCTCAATTAACAAAGGCTTTAGGAATTCCTTCTGAAACTTCTGCCCAATTTTTAAACTGTATTAATAATTGTGTCATTTCATTTTGATAAGATAGACCTTCTAATATGTCCCAGTTAAATACTTATAAATATCTAATGGCCAATGGCTAAATGACTTGAATGTAATCAAAGATTTGCAAGGCAGGAGTAGAGGTCATCTAGTCCAGCTGTGTACATCCATCTGTAGGCAGAATCATATGAAAAAGTATCAAAGAAGATATGAATGTGCCGCTCCTATTTTTAGAGACCTTCCAAGTAGATTTTAACATCTATTGAATGACCTTCCAAGAATCTTCCTAGAATCACGCAGTTCTTTAAACTTCACTTTCCTTCTACACCTTCTAGACTACCTGTGTGCTAAAAGAATAGCTCTCATCTCCTTGCCAAAAGCTAATGTCTATGAACTATGGACTGTTTTGTTTGTTTTTTTAAAAGTATGATTTCCATAATAAGAGCAAGGTTGAGGTAAAAGAGAAAATATATCTCCCTGTTCCTTTTTTTCTCCTTACTTTCCAATCTCGAAACTCCTTTCTTTTCAGGTTCTGCACATCATACCTCTGAAGCCTACTGTGTATTTGCTTTGTCACCCATCAGACATAACTCTACAGAGAGAAAAAGTGCCTCTGTGGCACATTATAACTTGTGCCAATAAATCCCCACAATATCAAGAAAATTCCTTTGTACCATGATAAAGGTGCCTTCTAACAGCCAAGAAAGGAAACACCAGTCCACATGTGACCTTAAAAGAAACTTCATGTACTTTGTTTTTCCTTTCCATCTGACAGCCCTGCAATCTGGGAAGCTAAGCAGAATTGGGTCTGCTTAGTACTTGGAAAGGAGACAGTTTGAGAATACCCAGTACTAGAGGCTTTCTCTCTTCCCACCCCCATTACCCATACCCTATCTGCCCGGAGCAGTGTGGTGGTGCAGAAAGCAAACTGAATCCCAGATAAGCAATAAAGTGATTCAATAACTTTCTGTGAATTACAAATCTTCACTGTGCCCAAATTCTCAGGACAAGTTTTTAAAATTTCTTTCAGCTCTAAAAGTCTAAAACTAATTTTCCTAGTAAAAGTCTATTTAGTTAGGAATGGGGTATGCTGATGGGGTACTAAACTTGAAGAAGAAATATAAAGTTAAATGTGTGCAACACTGAAAATATTCTGAACTTACACTCTGCTTTTCTCCCTGCATTAGTTTGCTCTGACTTTTCCTCCATGACTGAATTGCATTTTCCCTCCACTCTGCCTATGCAAGTTCCATTTCATCCTCAAGACCTAGTTCAAGTCTAACATTCTGCTTGAAGCCTAATTGCTAAAATCCTCGTTAAACTCTATCCTCTGAATGTTATACCCATAGTCTTGACCATATGGTTCTGGGTTTAATTATTCTCTATTTTTAAAAATATTTCTGGGCCTCCCTGGTGGCGCAGTGGTTGAGAGTCCGCCTGCCGATGGAGGGGATACGGGTTCGTGCCCCGGTCCGGGAGGATCCCATATGCCGCAGAGCGGCTGGGCCCGTGAGCCATGGCCACTGAGCCTGCACATCCGGAGCCTGTGCTCCGCAACGGGAGAGGCCACAACAGTGAGAGGCCCGCATACCGCAAAAAAAAAATATATATATATATATATATTTTTTTTTTTTTTTCTATTTTTTCTTATCTGCCCATCCAGATTGCCAACTCCTTGAGGAAAGTTAAACTACTGTGAGCTTTGGCACTACTTCTTCTTTCAACACTTTCTAAGCAAAACCTTGAGCAGGATCTTGAAACTCTGCCTGAGTTTCCTCATCTCTAAGAAAGAGCTAGCCATACTAAATATACTTGGTTGTTGGGACATAGTAATCAATAAATACTTGTTGATAATCAATAAATACTTTCTCATTAAGGAAATCAATGTTTCCTTAATGATTTGGAAAGTGTTTTTTTTTTAAGTATTTCAGGATCATCATTATAAAAATCAGTTTCCATTGGACAGCATTTTAGACCTCATGATAGGATGGTCAGGTGACCTAGTACTGACATTGCTTTAGATGTTGATGTTTGAAAAAACATCCCTCTTAATAGTTATACTTGCTTTGTCTCTTCCTCTATCAAAAAATAAAAATAAAAATAGTAGGCCAAAGAGAAATCTGAACTTTGGTGAATGTTTCTATTCAAAATAAAGATCCTCAGCTTATTCACTGAATATGTCTGCTGAAAATCCATAAGAGGCAAGAAAAGCATGTTGAGAGAATCTGTTATAGGCAAGGGTTTAGATACCCCAAGCTTTTGATACACCACTCAAAGGAGGGGTGAGTGTAAATATCACCAAATGAATATGATTAGGCCAGGCCAAATAAATCACTCATCTTAGCTGTCCTTTCCCCTGGTATAGTACAGAATAGCCTCTTGGGGATAACAGATTTAGCTCACTAGAAAATATATTATATTATATATATAAGAAGGAAGCTGATATACTACTGATAATATATTAAATAACATATCATCATAGCTGATATTATAATATCAGCTAATATCAGAAAATATATTACGATGAAGCTGATAATATATTAAATAATATATTATTAGAAGGCCATCAGCTTCCTTTTTCAAGGAAGTCACCCAGAGTTGCATAAATTGTTCTCATATATCAGTGGCCAAAATTTAGTGACATGGACACACTTAGTTGTGAGGGAGGCTGGAAAATGTAGTCTATAGCTGGGCAGTTTTGTGACCTCCTAAAAGTCCTGGGGTTCTCTAACCAAAAGAATGAAGAGGTAGATTTGGAGTAATTAGTTGGCTCTGCCACATTTCCTTAAAGACTGAGTACCATATTATGACTTATATCAAGCCTTTGACCATCTAGGAGATTAAGACTGTGTGTATAACCACTGCAACTGGTAAACTGACTACGAAAGATTAATGGTACAACATCAAAAAGGATCTCCCATTATCTTTTTGTTCAGTTTGGAGTAATACTGCCCTTATCTGGATATAAATTTGGGTATTCCCTTCATTTTTATTTCTTCTGATCTCTTTTTGGAAGAGATCATTTATACTTACTTAGGTCACAAAAATGCTATCTTGATTTAGAAATTAAAAGAGCCAGTCCAAAATATTGACCAACCCGTGCTTTCATTCAAAGGTAAGAATTTCTGCCCATTTCCCCCATGTAGCCTTGACTGCAGATAGGATGTAGAGAGTGGGGTGTGGCTTGTTTCTTCTCCTGTTCTTGCTCATTCTCTACGCAACTCACTAGCTGCTATTCCTGAGTCCACCTCATGAATTCTCTCTCAATGTTTCACTTCATCAATACCCTCCTTGAGTCATAAAACAGATTTCCAAATATTTCATTTGAAATCTTTATATTTGTTTAAAAATTCACTTGGAATTTTAAATCTACTATAGCTATTTTTGAAGTACATGTCAGTCTCTTCCACTAGATCAGAATCTCGAGTTTCAAGATTATATCTCTAGTGACTGGCACAGAATTTTTTTGAATGGATTCTCTTAACCTTCCAGTATGGCTTTAGCTGTTCTTTCTGTGTATCCTTTAATACCTAGATGTAGTTACACCCCTTATAGTCCTTATTTCTGTGTATTTTAATTGCCTGTTTACATGTCTGTCTCTCCCAGACAACTGTAAGCTTTCTGAGAGCAGGCATTATGTTTTTGTATATGCTTAGGCTAAGGGTACTCAATAAATAAGTGCTCAATAAATATTTAATAAATGAACATTGTTTCCTCATATGAGGAAATAGCAAAGAACTATAAGGCTGGGTAACTCTCCTTAAGGAGTATACAGTTTTATTGAAAAGATACTTACCTCTTCTCTCTTCCTTAATCTTCCACCCTTCCACCACTATGGGCCTGGTTAAATACTGTAGTTATAGTCCTAGCACAGTATATGACTGAAGTGATTTATCATTAAAGCATTAATTTCACCTTGGGGAATGTATATCAAGAAATTAATTAAACATATACAAAAGGCTCCTGTCATGCAATTGTCTACTACAGCATAATTTATAAAAGCAAGAAAGGAGAGAAGGATAGACAGAAATATATAATAAAAAATTAAATACTCACTTGAAGAAGTAAGCAGGGTTTTAATGGTTATAGATGTTCTGATTATAATAGTATAAGAAGTACCTAAAATATAATGCTTTAAAAACCAAACATAAAATGAATGTGCATTAGAATTACAACTATGCAAATAATGTTTATTAAAAAAACAAAAAAACCAATTAGAAGCAAAAGCACCAAAAGAATAACAGAAACCACACAACAACAAACTGATTATGTTTGGCTTTTTATTTTATCTTACAAACTTTCTGTAGCACTGTTAAATTAGTAATAAGTGTTTTCAATTTACTATTTTTAAAATTACCTTTGGGAACAATCTTCAGGTGTCTATTTTTTGAGGTAACTAGTTCAAGAGAAATAGAGCTTAAAACCAGGATACAAGTTGAAATGTTTGTGTCTTCTTGCATTCAACACTATGCTAGGCACTATGGATATAAAGATGAATTGGATATGATCTCTACCCTTGAAGATTTTCAAATATATAAGGGAAAAGACCTGTCAAAAATATAGCTATGGGGACTTCTTTGGTGGTACAGTGGTTAAGAATCTGCCTGCCAGTGCGGGGGACACAGCTTTGAACCCTGGTCCTGGAGGATCCCACATGCCGCAGAGCAACTGGGCCCATGGGCCACAACTACTGAGGCTGCACTCTAGAGCCTGTGAGTCACAACTACTGAGCCCGCATGCCACAACTACTGAAACCCGCATGCCTAGAGCCTGTGCTCCACAACAAGAGAAGCCACCACAATGAGAAGTCCACACGCTGCAACGAAGAGTAGCCCCCACTCACCACAACTAGAGAAAGCCCGTGCACAGCAATGAAGACCCAATGCAGCCAAAAATAAATAAATAAGTAAATTTATTTTTACAAATATAGCTATGACACAATGTTATGAACCCAATTATTAGTATGAATATGCAATGTGATTCTCAGAAGAGAGAGTGATTAATGCAGTTCACAAAAGAGGTGGCATTTAAATAGGGCTTTGAATGGTGATTGCTCATCTAAAAAAATTGAAAGTAGTAAAGAACACGTAGGAGTTCATCAGCCAGAGAAAGGAAAACATAAGCAGATAGATGGACTATGAAAACTCACAGCATGGTAAATAATAGGCATGGTGGCTGAAATGAAGGGAAATAAAAATGAAAACTAACATACTGAATGCTTACCACACACTGAGCATTGAAAATAAGTTATAGCTAATTTAACCCTCACAAAAATTCTAGGAGTTCAAAACTATTATGTTTCTTATCATTACCAACTTATTGATATGGAAACTATTCTTAGTAAAGTTAGGAAACCTGCCTGAGGAAATCACATAGGAAGTGGTAAAGATGGAATTTGCATCCAGGTCTGTGTGACCTTAAAGTTCTACCTTTATTCACCAACAATAACAATCCTGAGGCAAGAAAGGGCCTTAATGGTCCTATCAAGAAAGTTAGACTTAATTCCATAAAAAAATGCAAAATCATCAAAGGTTCCTAAGGTACCTAGGGACGCTAGAGAGACTGGAAGACTAGTTAGGAGCATAATGCAGTAGCTTACTAAAGCTCTGAAACAAGGAAATGAAAAGTGAATGGAGAAGACAGTCAAGAGGCATTTCAGAAGCTAAACCACAGAACTTAATGACCATGAAGAGGAGGAAGGAGTTCAAAGTTTATACTTCAGTGACTAAAAAGATAGTAAATAAATTAACCAAAAAAGTGAATAAGAAAGGTATAAGAGAAAAGTATAATGAATATGATTGGGGCAACTTGAGTTTAAGGTGTCAGTAGTGCATCCCAAGGAGTATATACAATAGGTGGTTATAAGCAGACAGAATTATCTTCTAGAGTTTCTTCTGATATTTTCACTCATCAGTTGAAATTCTACATTTTAGCTGAATTCCTTTTTACCTTGCTGGTTGGTACAATTAATAGTTTAAAAATAAATCATTTTGAAATAATGAAAATTCACTGTTAATGTTATTTTCTTAATAAGCAAAACTAAAAAAATTTCCACATTTAAAGCAATTATTTCAAATTTTAAAATACACCCCAATGTTTGATAATTTAAAAATAATCTCCTCATATTTTCCCAGCTATACCTGAAGTTTAAACAAACAAACTTGTGACCGCCTGGAGGGGTGGGATAGGGAGGGTGGGAGGGAGACGCAAAAGGGAGGGGATATGGGAACATATGTATATGTATAACTGATTAAATTTGTTATAAAGCAAAACAATAAATAAAAAATAAAGATGACAAACAAACAAACAAAATAGCTCAACTAGGAAAGGGAGAGATTTAGTTTAGCTCTTTGTGCAATGATGGTCATTTTTTTACTTGAGATTTCCAAAAAGTCTAATGTAATAGAGACATCTTTAATTGGACAACTTCAAATGCCTTCTGTGTATGTCAGGGAAATGAAAATGTCAAATGATCCATCAGAAATCCCTATATGTCAGGCACAATTAGGAATAAGAATAGCCTTATTAGGAATAAGAACAGCCTTGTTAGGAATTGTTGACTGGGGACCCCTCTGCTACTGGAGATTGTTCTTTGCTGACTGAAGGGCTCTTTTGTGGCAGCCCTGAGTCAACCTGCTTTAATACATTATTTCAAAAGCCAACATAAAGCAGAATTTCTAAAAAATCTTCTTGGAGAAAAATCTTGAGGAGGAATGAAGGAATAATTGAAAAATAGTACAATCAGCTATGGAGCATTTAAGAATCAAGTCTATATGCTCCCCAAAATTTTGCACACCACTGGGAGACTTTCTTCCTTCTCTTTCTTACTTGCCTGAAACTTAGACCAATTAATATAATATCATTTAAGCATCTATAACTCATGATGCCAAATATCATTAAAAATGCAGAGAAAAAGTACAAAATATAGAAAGCAATTATCTCACATGGCATTTTAAAAGCCTATGAAATAAAGAGATGAGGATAATAAATATGAAATAGTTAAATAAAGTTAAGTATGTAATAAATTATTAAGTCTGGTAGTTATATGCTTTGATACAGAGTATTACCAAAACTGAGAGAGGACTTAAGTTGTCCCTGAGACAAAGTATTTAGAGAAGAGGAAAGGCATCCCAAACCCCTCAAATAGTAGGCCAAGAAAAACAGTCAGAGGAATTCTCATGAAAGATTTTGAAATAGTGAAAACTTTTCTCCAACTCTTTCTTTTGATGAGAAATCACTGGAAATCCCTAAGGAAATTTATAATAAGGACCCATGTTTCATCATTAGTAGTAGAATAGTAGTAGTAGTAGTATAAAACCATTATTTTTACTCAGTACCTGCCACCCATTCAGTGCTTCATAAGTGCCAATTACTGTTTATAATTATTATATGATTAATCCTGACAACAACCTTAGAAGTAGAAATTCTTATTCCCACTTTGTAGATTAGGAAATTGAAGCTTCTCCAAATCGTGCAAAATCTGAATTGACCCACACTTTAGTTCTTCTCAGAAGAAATAAACTGTAGACATATATTTATGTTGCTCAGTTTGTAGCACTTCAGTTAATTCACCAATAAATATTTATTGATAACCTAACATATAAAAGTACAAAGCTAGGAATTTATGTTCTATGAAATACTTCTTCAGGATGATGGAACTGATCGAATGTAATGATGTATTGAAATGTCTTGAGATAAGAACTGGGCAACTGGGAAGAGTTTGGATTTGAATTAATAATAATGGCAAGAAAATAAAAGAGCAAGATAGAGAACACAAAATTTTTCCAGGAAAGTAAAATCAATTTAATATTTGGACCAGCTGTAATGGTATTTTCATAGTCAAAATTACGTAAAATACTAAATGTTAATATGATCAAAATTACAATGTTAACTGTAGTAGGAAGAGAGGAATGTGGGAAGGGTGTTCATATGTGGTAGGGATGGAGAAAGAGAGCTAAATCCTCATCTTCCATAAAGGAAAACCAATGCTTAAAATGGAAAAATCAAGAAGAAACAACACAAACCTGTTAAGTAAAGACATCAATATACTGACAAAAGTTAAATGGACGTAAGTTAAAAGGATGAAGAAGTGACCTTATAGAACTACTTGACTCTTTAAGCTATGTGTATGTATAATTTGATAAAAATGAAAATGAACATCCATGATTTATAGAGCATGGCGAATTTTTGAGTGAAAGAATAACAAAACTTTTTCTAAATGTATTAAGCAAACTTTTTGTTGGCATTGCAAAAGAAATGATTAAAGGGAGAGAGGGAAATCAGTTGGAAATCTATTCCCCTAGGTTAAAGGGAATGTAATAAAGACTTGAACCAAGTTATTGTCAGTGAAGCCAGAAGGAAAGGGGACTATTTACAAGACAGTTCAGACAAAATCACAAGGACTTGGGAGATATTGGATATAGATATGCAGGGGGGATGTTTAGGATAATTCAGAGGCATGTTTAAGATAATTTGGAAGTTTATAACCCGAATTACTAGACGGAGCTGCTCTCTGTGTAGTTTTCTGATTAATTCACAATAACATGTATTATTCTCTACTATATATATATAAACATATTATAATTTTTATTTTTATTATACATACTAGTATATACAATATATGTTATATATGTATTCTGGAGAGATACTAATCCCTTGTTGGTTATATGGATTGCAAGTATTGGCTCCCAGTAACTTATCTTTCTATTTCTTTATGGTGATTTTTGATGAAGAGAAATTCTTAATTTAATCTTGGTATTCATTTGGTTTTCTTGATTTGAGTGAGGATTACTGCCTTTCAATAATTCTGAGGAATTCTTTTTGAATACTCTTTCCCATTGATTCTATAATCTCCTTCTAGAACTCTGATAAAAAGTATATTCTCCCTTCATTCTCCACAGCTATTAACTTCTCTATCATGTTTTTCACTTCTCTCTGGACTGTATTTTAGATAAGTTCTTCAGAAATTACTTCACCAATTCTCTTTTCTGCTGTGTCTAATCTGATGGTTAATCTTTTCACTGTTTTTAATTATTATGTTAATAATTTCTAGAATTTCTATTTAGTTATTTTTCAAATCTACTTGTTACCTATTTATGTTTTCAAGCTTCTATCTCTTTAATCATATTAACCATGATTGTACATTCTGTCTCATAATTCCAGTGTTTATAGTTTTGGGAGGTCTATTGTTTTGATTGTTTTGGTAGATTCTCATTTATGATGTCTTGTCTTCTTGGGTGCTTTATGATTTTTTTACCATGAAAGTTCATTTTCCTTGGTGGTTGAGGCCTAAACTGAAGTTGGAATTCCTCCAAATAATTTTCATTTGTTTCTGCCAGTCACCTGGGGGCATTACCAGCTGGAAACATTCTAAGCTAAGCTCTCCACTAAACTCCTTGAGGCTTTTCAGACCCATTGAGGGGCCAGTTTTTACTTATATATTCTCAAGGAAATTTTTACTTACTCTTCACTTACCTAGCATTACTGGAGAATTTCCTTGGTGTTTCCATCTTTATTTCACTCCTACACATCTCAGCTTTGTGTACGGGTATCCTATTAGGTAGGTTTCCTTCCATAGGTGGATCTTCAGTTTTAACTAGTATCCCACATGGCCCAAGAAGCTGTCAAATGGAAAACCAGTATTTCAGGATTCAGCAGAAATCCTCAGAACAAAACTAGGTTTGGCACTTATCTTTTATGGTTCCTGGTTTACTCTGTTTTTGGATCTGGCTGCTTGCCAGGTCATCAATGCAAAAAAAAGTACATACATAATACATGTAATATATATAAAAATATACATAAGATTTTATTTAATCCAATTTTTTAAAATCTGTTCAAAGGGTGATTTAGAGTAACTAATCTCCAGAAATATACATCCAGGTCTCCATCTTCCTTTAATGGTAAACTCAACTTCCTTGCTTTCCACGTTGTAGAATACATTCTGTTTTAACCCTGTTCCACTGCTTATAGATCTGTGATGTTGAGTCTGCAGTTCTCTACTGTGTATGACTATGCTCCTTTGCTACAGTGAAAGGCTAAACAGATTTAGACAGTACATGTAGCTAAACCAGGCCTACACTGCTAATCTGGCAGTACATTGGTACAGGTACATTGTCTCAATCTTCTGAAAACCAACAAACGAATAAACAAAACCAGTAAATGGCCTCTAATAAACCAAGGGTTGCTATATCTAGTGTAGAACAAAAGGACTGTCAGGGGATCACTGAAGTATACAATGCTTTTATTTATCTCCTCTGTCAGTGTTTTTTTAGATGTTGTTAGAAGGCTGATTTTTTTAGAGGTAAAGCTGTATTGTACATAAGAAGCAATTTCAATAACTAGGGTTCTGCTTAGTTATCGTAACAAGTCTCATCTATTTGAAATCAAATGTATTGATTTAATAATAACTGATTTTATAAGTAAACACACATGTGAATGTCCAAAGGTGACTGTTTCTGATGACTGCTATTTCACTAAAGGAACAAAGTTCTGACAAAAAGCACATTGCTGATTCCTATGATTAAGGAAAGGTTAACGAATAGAAGAGATAAGCAGCTGGGAGAGAATTAAAGTCAGAAAAAGGAAAAGTGAGGAGAGACCTGCCACTCGAGAGGAAAAATAGATTGTGGTTTTTCGTGCTACCAAAAGCAACAGTAATTCATCATGAGTGTGATAATAGATCTAGCATCATGGGTATGGAGAAGCTTTATTTTTTGTGCAGAGTAAAGTTGGATGATTTTCCCAGCTATAGGGTATTACAGTAAAGAATTACTTTAAACATCACTAAGTAAAGGCCCCATATTGAGATAGAATCATTGGCAAATTGAGAAAATCAAAATCAAATCAATAATTTGCATGCCAAACGTAAAATTTTATGTCACAAAAATGTGCCACTGAGGTCTACCCTTAGCACAGACTTTGGGTTGAGCCATAGCTTTTTTTCCCCTTAATCTATTTTTCTCCCTTAATCATAAGAAAAAAAGAAACTATAAGAGCTAGCCAGATGCTTCAATCCTGAACGAAATTGTTTTAGTGTAATCCAAAATGATGAAAAAAAGCCAGGAAATTTGGAAAGCTCAGGCCATTTTTTACCACACCCAGTCTGTTGCACGTAGGCTGTGTGACTTGTCTGGCAACTTCCAAAACAGCTATATGTACCATAAAGGTTCAGCATTTAAGTCTTAAATACAGTATGTGTGGCCTGAATTGGCTTCCACCAGCTGACTATCTTATTTCATGCAATACAAATCAACCACAATGCTAAATATCCTTTTAACTAAATCATACTGTGCATAAAACTGTCAGGCAAGCAAGTGACAGGAGAACAGAACTCTTAGATTTGAAGATGCAAGAACCAGTTACTGACTCATCAAAGAAGAAGCTGTATTTGTAGTTAAGTCCTCAACTGATTAAAGTGAAACTAAATAATCCTAAAAATTCAGCTAACACCATAGCAAATCAGAGATGTGTTTAGAGATTTAGCAAGAGAAAAATAATTAGTGACACTTAAAACACCTGATAAGCTAAGGAGGCCATCTTCACCATAGGTACAATCAGATTCTACCTCTTACCTCAGGTTCAAAGGATTTTAGGACTGTTGAGTTCCTTTCCTACTAATATCTTTGTTCATTGGGAATTTAAACTATTAAAAAGATAGAGCTTTGTGGGGCAGAATGTTTTCTATAAGCAATATAATTTGTTACAAAACAAAATTTTATTTTTACCATATTAGGAAGTAAGGTTGTCCCTGAATGAGTTTTTTACTTTGTTCACTTTGTAGCCTTAACCTACAAAACTTTCCACTCTGCTATTTCGAAACAATAATATGAAGTTTTTGGTGTATGTAAAAGTGGAAGATTACTACATTTGAAATATAATATGATAACGCAGGTCCTAAATGACATCAGTCTGTTCCAGATTTCCCTTTGATGTAATTTGTTAGTTTAGGCTGGCCTACCCAAACTTTAAACGCAAAATGAAACAATCCTAGATTATTGAGAGAAGACTTTCCAAACTTAAAATGGAAAGGGAGCAGTAGCTCCAATTCCCACTCTATAAAAATCCAGATCCTATTTTTGTCATTTGTTCTTTAGAAATGAAGGTCTAATAAGTATAACACTTAAATGGTAATATATTTACTTCTTTTATTCATTTTCAAAACCAAGACTCTGATGGAACATTTGTGTTTCTAATTGTTTTCCCTCCCTGGCATATCGCCAGCTTGCTATTTTCCAAATGACATTTTGTTTCAGGGCTTCGTTACAATGCTAATAATTTTCTTTATTTCCTTGCTACTCAGATTCAATAACTTACTTTGAGCCATAGCAATGTTTTAAGTGTTGTACCAAAATCTAAAATTAAATGAAGCTGTTTGTTAATCTTGTAATATAATGTCATCATTTATATTTGTGCCACAAATTGGTGTTCTTTTTCTTCTTTTATTCAGTCTCCTCTATTTTATAATATTCCAAATCAAGTCAAATTTGAATGTGCACAAATAGAATTTCTATGAATTACCTTTCTATCAGACCTGGGTAAGTGGCAATGCCTAAGTAGAAGACACTGATCATAATTCAGTATATATTTTCATGTTAAATGAACTTTTCAAAATGTTTTACAGACTAAAAGCATTTCCATGTACCATAAAAACTGAATTTTAAAATTTCTTACGTAGGAAAATCTATATTAATCTGCAATGAGCTTCTTTTATTTTCTATGGTTAACATGAACTTCTACACAGAGGAAAGATAGTATGCTACAATAAAGAACTTCTAACTCAAAAACTGCATTACCTGATACAAAAGGGAAATATTAAATGACAACTGACCCCTTCTAACCTTTTTATGTGAAATTAATAAAAGTATTTTTTTTATTTTAAACATCAACCAGAACTAAATCTAATGGCCAGAACCTTAACAACAACTGTATTTTCAATCACATTTGAGGGAAATATCTTTCCATATCTACTTCTGATATGACTATAGTATTAATAAACATGCAGTCTTACAAGCAATTTTAAAATTTTTATCCAAGTTTTATCTTATTTGTGATTCTAGTTTGGAGAATGGATGGCATTACATATACAACTAATTGACTAACGTAAAAATTCATAAGTCCATGTACCTCCAAATTAAAAAAAAAAACATTCTGGAAAAGGAAAAACAATGGAGGCAAAAAATCAGTGGTTGCCAGGGGTCAAAGGAAGGGGGTGGTAAATAGGCAGAGCACAGGGGATTTTCAGGGCAGAGAAAATATTCTATATGATATTATAATGATGGATATATGTCATAATATTTTTGTATAAACCCATAGAAACTACAACACCAGGACTGAACCCTAAGGTAAACTATGGACTTTGGGTGATTATGATATGTCAATGTAGGTTCGTTCTTGGTAATGAATGTACCATTCTGGTGAGAGATGAGGGATGGCTATGCACATGTAGGGGCAACGGGCATATGGGAAATCTCTATACCTTCCTCTCAATTTTGCTGTAAACCTAAAAGTGCTCTAAAAACCTCTTTTAAAGTCCTTAATAAAAATACATTTAAAATTATATTTAAAAGAAGCTTTTCAAGTTCAATTTCAAAAATCTGTAATAAACATGTTATACCCTGTTTACTTCCTATCAAGCATTATATCATCAAGCTAGTCACACAAGTTATTGAGAAAAATAGAATTTTTCCTAGACTCCCTGTTATCTCTTACCTTCTACCATATTCATTTCATCAGGTCTTACTATGTTTAAAACAAACAAACATACTCAGAAAAAAGAGATCAAATTTGTGGTTACCAGAAGCAGTAGGAAGGGGGAATTGGATGAAGGTGGTCAAAAGGTACAAACGTCTAGTTGTAAGATAAATAAGTACTAGGGATATAATTTGCAACATGATAAATATAATGAACACAGCTGTATCTTATATATGAAAGTTCCTAAGAGAGTAAATCCTAAGAGCTCTCATCACAAGGAAAAAACATTTTTTCTATTTCTTTAATTTTGTAACTATATGAGATGATGGATATTCACTAAACTTACTGTGGTAACCATTTAATGATGCTTGTTAAGTCAAATCATTATGCAGTACAATTTAAACTTACACAGTGCTATATGTCAATTATAGCTCAATAAAACTGGAAGAAAAAAAGTTTATTTAGAAAACAAGTTTTAATATTTCTTAAATCTGTCCATTTTCTCTCATTCCTTTTATCCTTACCATAGTTTCATTTTTTTCTCACTTGAGCTACTCTGCCTACCTCCTTTCTCCACTAGCTCAAGTCTGTTTTGAGTACATTAACTACAGTGCTACTAAAATAGTTACTTCAATGTGGACACACTTTAGTAGACTCCAACCATCTACAGGATAAATTCCATGCTCCAAAGTATGACATACAAAGCTCTTGGTAATCAAGCTACTTGTTGTTTCTCCTTCTTATGGTATAAATCTAATTCTACCATAGCCTACTTTTTATTCAATAAATATTTATTGAACTGTTTGCTAAGTATCTCCTTCTTTAAATTACCTGTTCATGTACTTTGCCCAATTTTCATTGATTTTTTAAATTCATAAATGTGTATGTTATTATACTAAATGTTTTTTCTTCACCTATTGAAAAAACATTTATCATCATTAGTACATTTTTATATAACAAGTTCTTTAAAAACTTAAGTTGTCATCAATTTAAAATAGACCAAAATTTCTGTGACACCCCCCCCAACTTCATCCAAACTTGTGGGTTTTGGTGGTATTACTGACTCACAGTGGCTAGGAAGAGACAGAGTAAGGGAGAGGCACAACCTTCTTGGTCCCCAGAAGCAGGTCCCAATGATTCATATACCACCCATCTTTGTTTTTCACCATTTAAAATCATATTATGTTCATTTACCACCATCTTCAAATCATCAGTCCTTCTGTGGATCGCCCTTCAGAGTGCCATCACCCTTTGGATCTTCAATATCCACCAGACTGTTTCAAGACCTTTTAGACCTATAATCTACATCAGCCATACATTTGCAAGATCTTAGCCTGGTGCCTACTGTAGGCAAAATGCCATGCTAAGCCTTAGGGATACCAGGAAAAAATGAGCAAGATACCACACTAGTAGCATAAAGCACAAGTCTTGTGTTAACAGAGAAAACATGTCCCCTTAACTCCACAGAATATGGCTTTGCCTTTTCTGGATGTTAGACCTGGCCCTTTAACACCTCTGCCAGTTCCAGTGATCTTTTCTGAGATCTCTTTTTGCCTGACACCCCTGCCACATCTAATGCAGAATACTTTCTTGTTAAAATTCTTCCTTTAATTTTTATTATGTAATCCCTCTTCTGATTCTCTTCTGACATCTCTGAACGAGAGAGATGGAATGCTGAGGAGGATAAAGCATGAACTTTATTACAGATCTTGCTTTGAATCCTCATCGCTCTACCATTTATTGGGTGACTACGGGCAAATTATTCATCTTTCTTAGTTGTAACTTTCTCATTTAAACTGAGTATGAAATGAGATAAAGTATGTAATGTCATTCATTCAATGGTTATTCCTCAGTAATTGTATTTCCTTAGTTCTTTATCCTCTACTATTTTTTCTTCTTCCACTCCCCAAATTTTAGTAAGCCTTAAACTTCAATCCCTAACTTTCTACTCTCCTTTCTAAATTCTCTCTTTTCCTTAAGAATTACATGGAAGCCTATGCCTGTATCAGTTTCTGTATGGCCATTTCCCAAATAGTAATCATCATGGGTGCACAAAGGTCTTATAAGGAATCATGATGTTGAATTAACAATGTTATCTGTTTCAGTATCTACTTCTTAATATGTTAATAACTTTTTAAAAATATCCATCTAAAATGAAATCTGGATAGCCTAGGAGTGCAAGTGCTGTAAGAATGTACAGTGATTACTGGAAATCAGAGGAAGGGCCTCCATACATAAACACTGTCAGTTTATAACTCAGCAAAGCATTACCAGTCATCATGAAGGTATTAATCATTGCTTAGTTTTAAATCATCTATTTTTAGTCCCTTATTACCTAGTTTATACCCATAATCAGTCATTGGTTGAAGAAAGATAACACAAGAAAATAATAAAATACACATTAATGAGTACAAACATGATAAATGTGCAAATTTGCCTCAAAATGATCTTCAGACCCATTAGTTCAATCTATCTGATCAAAATTCTTTAAAAGTGTACCAGTATTTGTTGTACCTCAAAAAGCACTGCTAATAAAATAAATGACTGTGATAATTATATCCAATTTGGATTTATTTTAACTGGTAATAAAAACCACTATCATCGGGGCTTCCCTGGTGGCCCAGTGGTTGAGAGTCCACCTGCCGATGCAGGGGACATGGGTTCGTGCCCCAGTCCGGGAAGATCCTACATGCCGTGGAGCGGCTGGGCCCATGGGCCATGGCCGCTGGGCCTGCGCGTCCGGAGCCTGTGCTCCACAGTGGGAGAGGCCACAACAGTGAGAGGCCCACATACCACAAAAAAAAACAAAAAAAACACTATCATCAAATGCTATATTTGTGAAGACATACTCATAGGTAGCAATATTTTCTCTTATGTCATCATGAGAATAAAATAAAATAAAATAATTATGAAAACTTTTTGCTAAATTACTTTGTTACATGCCATAGGAAAATCAGAAAATAATTTTTTAAATTCCTGAGTTGGCAAAATCATATATTATTGTGAAAGAGATCATTCATTCAAAAAGGTTAGGAAATAATTATCTACATCAGTGATTCCCAAAGTATATTCCTCAAAACAGCACTTGTATGGAATTTTTAAATTTTAAGAATAATGCCTTTAATGTTTTAGAAAAAAAATGCATATTTGGTTAAGAAAGTACACTGAAAAGTGCCAGGAAGAAACTAAAAAATCTACTAATATTCCATCATCCCAAAATAATCATTGCCAACTTTTATTGAACATTCTTACGCATATGTACACCTTGCAAAGGAGTACTTCAGAAGGGCAAATATAAATAACTTCAGGAAAAAATGGTGGAATCATGATTATTTTTAAATTTAAAAAATTTTTAGGGCTTCCCTGGTGGCGCAGTGGTTGAGAGTCTGCCTGCCGAGGCAGGAGACACTGGTTTGTGCCCTGGTCTGCGAGGATCCCACATGCCGCAGAGCGGCTGGGCCCGTGAGCCATGGCCGCTGAGCTTGCGCATCCGGAGCCTGTGCTCCACGGCGGAAGAGGCCACAGCGGTGAGAGGCCTGCGTACCACAAAAAAAAAAAAAAAAAAAAAATTTAAATAAATGGAAGGCAATACTGAAATTCATAAAAATTTAATCTTCACAGAAGATATGGTTACGAAGTAAAAGATCTCTCTAAAGGTAAGAAAAAAAATTATAAAAATCTCTGATGTCACTTTTGAAACTATATGTTTTACCTTTAAACCGTCTCCTTACAATGAAAGATTAAACAGATTATCAATTTTTTCCACTCTAACCTAATTTTTGTTATATTTTCTCTTTAGACTATCAAAGCTTACATTTATATTTGTTCATTTTTATTTTGTAACAATAATTCCCAGTTGCCTTAGTTCTAGATTTATTTTTAAAATATAAGTAATAAAGATACTGCATCACAGGTATTTAAGAGTAAATGAGAATTACATAGAAGTCCCTTATAAATTGTAAAGTGCTAGAGAAATATTTGTTCTAATAATTAATACTTCCCCCCATTCTTTCTCTATACTTACTTTTCTAAACTCTCATCTTAGCAAAAGGCCTAGCCACTGTGCCTCTAGAAGGTGGTTTTCTCCTCTCTAATACTGATGCATAAATTGTTACCCCAACCTAGAATGCCAACACTCGATCTAAAACTATCCATCTCTCAGTATCAAGGCCAAGTCTCTCCCCTTCCCTCAAGTTTTTACAGAACCTTCTGAACTGCAGTGACATCTTCATCTGAAGCTGAATGGCACTAACATATTAAGTCACTAGGCAATAAGAATTACTCACATATTATTCTACTGGACAGTTATTTCCTGTGTACACTAATAGAATTTTCATTCTTATTCACTGTCTTTCAAACTAAATTGTAAGCATCTTGAGGGCAATATCTAAATATTAGATTTTTGTCACCATATTCACTTCCGTTTTACACATAATGGTACCACCAGTGTATCCATTTCATAAGCTTCCAGAGAACAGGGAATATAACTGTGCAACATAGTTGGGGTAAACACAAAGTTAAAAGTTAACTTAGTAGATATTTAACTAAACTATGCCTCAGAGACTGCCAGTTTTTAAAAAATAAAATGAATTACATACATTAAAATGAACACAATCCACAAATCTAGAAATTATAATGAATATAATTTCATATGTCAACATTAAGGAGTTAATTCTCGGTTGTGTATATTAAGAATCAGTGCTAAGAAGGTGTTTCTAGGTTCTTAATATTAAAAAGGTACTTCTTGGGATAGCTGAAGATAACCTTTATGAACATCAAATATTACAGGTTAATGTGGTAGATGTATATGGGTTGGGAATATTGGCTTGAGATAAATGTACACTGACTCTAAAATATACTAGTTGTTTTTAAAAAGAAATCCTAGATATTAATAAGTTCACTTTTATTTTCTGTTCTGTTTCTCTCATAAAAGTTGAGGAAAATGTTTTTTAATTAGTTCATTTAGATTTTCACTTATCTTAAGTAAATGAAAGCTTACAAAATGATATTGATGATAATGACAATTTTTCTTTGACCAGGAAAAAATATGCATCATTCTAATAGCTAATTTCCCATATTAAAATTCTGCTTGAAAAGTGCATGTCAACTGACAAGACATAATATTTTAGTTTTTAACTTTTTGGTTTTAATATTATTATATAAGTTTATTACAATGCAAATATAGTCAATTATAGGTAGAGTAACTATGGCACACAACTGCAGTTACGTTTGGTGTTCTTGGAATATATGGGTCCAAGTAACAAGAAGCTACTACTTCATTGCCATGAAGTCAGGTTTAATTTACTTTCTTTTTCCCTCCTTCTTCAACTGGCTGAAATACAAGTTCCACTGCAAATGCAACAACCAGCAAACACAGATGCCATCATAAATACATAATGCTGCCAAGTAGGAAACCCTACATTGACGAATAACAGAACTCCCTATAGCAACTGGAAGATATTCTGGGCAGCATATTTAAAGTCTTGAAGCTATATTATAAATAAAATGCATGTGTCCCTTGTAACTAAAAAATAAGTTAGTTTTTTTTTTTAAACACTGACATTTACTATTACTCAATGGGTAATTTTTCTGTCTGGTTTATATTTTTAGTGGGTTGAGGAATTTTATAAATCTTTCATTCTGAACTTCTATAATACATAACTGCTATCAAGGAGGCTTTGCTATGCCTTAAATAAAATTTGCCATACTAAATTAAAAAAAAAAAAAAACCATGAAGAGTTTTCAAACTTTGCTAATTAAATTCATAGTCTGATAACCTAGTTTGACTGTTAAAGTTTAGCAACTGAATGACTCCTCACTGACTTCAGTTAGCTTGGAGACAAAATATGATATCAACAAATATTTATAAGCATCCCTGTGGCAAAAGTATGTGTTAGATAATGTAAGGAAATGAAACTGAAGACAAGACCTCTACTCTGCAGGAATGTTTCCTCTGGATAAGTACAGAAATCACCTATACAAGGACACAAATAAATCAAAGCGATATTTCATTAGAAAATCTGATCCCTTGTGGGATGTTACAAGAAGCATCATTTGCCCACAACTGTTTCAAATTCTGAACTCCCAAAGCAAAAATTCCAAGCATTACCTATCAACAGACACAAAAACTAGAAAAGAAAATGATCTTTTAAAGCAGAGATAAGATAGAGTCTCAGAGATAAGACAGACCTCTCCAAATAGCTTTGGTTTCAAATCCAAAATATTTTGTACTCAATGTCATAAAATCTTCCCCCATCACATTCACTATGAAATGTCAATTCTGAGGAGTGACATCACCAAGATGGCAAAGTAGGAGACCTCAGACTCCATCTCCCCACAAGGATCAACAATTAGACCGCTATCCATGAACAAAGCCAGCTCTGGGAGAACTCAGGAGTCCACTTAAGAAACTTTAGCAACACAGTGGAACAAAAACCCTGAGAATAAACACACAAAAAGGATAGGAAGAACAGCTTCATTTTGTCTCCCTCATCTCCCTAGGCCAGGAAGGAACTCCCCAGCTAGAAACAGAGTTCCCCTCACTGGGAAAGAGAAAGCAGCATGAGTCATCAGCTTCCCCAGCCTTTCAGTTCACTGTAAGAAGAATCCACTTCAGTTTCAGCCCACCAAGAGACTGGCGAGGCTGAGACATATAGATACAGCTAGGAATAAGGAAGAAGGGCAAGGGCTACCAGTATCAGCCACACAGTGGAAGTGACTGTGATCCCCAGCAAACTCCTCTACAGAAAACCCGAGCAGATTTTGCTACTGAAGAAACCAGCACAACCACAACATAACCTCTACAGATTTATCTGGCTTGTGCCCCACAGGTTTTCATGTTTACAGATGCCAAATGCCTGAGTATCTCTCCTCACTCCCCGCTTCCCTCCCTATCAGAGCCTGGGATCTGCACTGGCATCCCAGCTCTGTGGCTGCATGAGTACAAAACACAGCCTTAGACGCCCATGGCTGACCCCCAGTGCCATGTGCATGCTTGGGGCTAGCTCCTCCAGCTGTGCACTTGTACACCTCCAGTTTGATTCCTGTCACCAACCTTCGCTACATTGAATGCACCCATGGCAAGACCCTGCAGTCACAGGAGTATATGCTGACAGCCAGGGCCCCACAACTGCCAGTATGCCCAGTTGACCTTGGCACGTGCTGCTTGCCCTGGCCGCTATCACTATGTGTGTACCTGCAACCAGCCCCTATCGTTACACAGGAACCTGCAGCTGGCCCCCAGATCCACATACCCCTGACTCCAGCCACCAGCACTGGCTTGGTCCCTAGCCACTGGACCTGGAAGCATGGCTGAAGAACCAATAACCCTTGCAGCCACTGAAGATCCCCCACAGTGCTCACCAAGGACCACATAATTTCTGATATTATGTACTCCAGTTGGCCAAGCCATTGAAACGGTACGCCCCTCCACAGGACCCAGAGCCACCACATGCACGCACACTTGGTGCCCTGAACCATTAGACCCAGGGTCACATAATGCGCCAGCATGCCCCACCACACAAGTGAAGGTCTTTTCTTACTGAAGTCAGTCCATAAAGTCTGGCAGAGGTAACTGCTTCTTCAAAAGTGCAGACACCTATGCAAGACTACTGGCATCATAAAGAATCAGGTAAATATGATACCACCAGAGGAACACAGAAAATTTTCAGTAAATGATGCCAAAGAAATGGAGATCCAGGAATTGCCCAATAAAGAATTCAAAATAATTGTTATAAAGATTCTCAGAGAGTTGTAAGAGAACACAAATAAACAATTATTGAAGTTAGGAAAACAATATAAGAACAAAATAAGAAGTTCAACGAACAGAAAACACGAAAAAGAGCCAAAGAAAAATTTTGGAACTGGAGAACACAATGACTGCACTGAAAAAGTCAATAAGAGCTTTAAGAGCAGATGGCACAAACAAGGCAGAAGAAAGAAATAGTGAATCCAAACACAGATCATTTGAAATTATCCAGTGAGAAGCAAAAATTTAAAAAAAGAGAGACTGAAAAGGAATGAAGAAAACCTACAGGACTAATGGTAAAAGATTAAGAGAAACAACCTAGGCATAATTGAAGTCCCAGAGGGAGAAAAGAGGGAGAAAGGGGTAGAAAGCTTATTTAAAGAAATAATGTCTGAGAATTTCCTAAACCTGGGGACAGATTTGGACATCCAAATTCATTAGGTTAACAGGTCACCCCAAAATTTCAATCCAAAACAACCTTCTCCAAGACACACTATAATAAAACTGTCTAAAATCAAAGAGGGAATTGCAAAAGCAGCCAGAAGGAAAAAATATTTTTCTCTCATAAAAGGGAACCCCCATAAGGTTATCAGTGGACTTCTCAAACCTTGCGGGGTGGGAGAGAGTGAGATGATATATTCAAAGTGCTGAAAGAAAAAAAACTGCCAACCACAAATACTTTACCTGGCAAAGCTGTCCATCAGAAATGAAGGTGAGATAAACAATTTCCTAACAAACAACAGCTGAGGGAGTTGATCACCACTAGACGTGCCTTATAAGAAATGCTGAAAGGAGTTCTTCAACCTGAAATGAAAGCATGCTAATTAGTAACATGAAAACATATGAAAATACACAACATACTGGTGACGTTTAATATATAGTCAGATTCAAAATA
The DNA here is from genome assembly GCF_964165515.1 of Mesoplodon bidens. Lineage (NCBI taxonomy): Eukaryota > Metazoa > Chordata > Mammalia > Artiodactyla > Ziphiidae > Mesoplodon > Mesoplodon bidens. The sequence goes on along the minus strand of NC_138173.1, from coordinate 50,733,815 downwards.
CTCTAATACTATGATATGGTTGTGTGCTAACCACTTAACTCTACAATAAAGGTTAAAGGAAAAAGTAGTAAATATAGCTACAGTTACTATAATTTGTTAATAGATACACAATATAAAAAGATATAAATTGTGACATCAAAAACATAAAATGTGGGGAGAGGAGTAAAAGGGTAGAGTTCTGTATACAATCAAACTTAAGTTGTTATCAGCTTAAAATAGACTGCTATATCCATTAAGATGCTCTATGGATAAATGCAAAACAAAAAATTATACTAGATACACACAACATAAAAAGAAAGGAATCAAAGTATACCACTATGGAAAATAATCAACTTACAAAGGAAGACAGTTAGAAAGGAAGAAATGAACAAAAAAACTACAAAAGAGCCAGAAAATAATTAAAAAGATGACAGTAGTAAGTCCCTACTATCAATAATTTCTTTAAATGTAAATGGATTAAATCTCCAATCAAAAGGCATAGAGTGACTAAATGAATTTTTAAAAACCCAGACCCAACTATATGATACCTAAAGGAGACACATTTCAACTTCAAGGACACACAGTCTCAAAGAGAAGGAATGAAAAAATATATATCATGTAATGAAACCCAAGAGAGAGCAGGGTAGCTATATTTATATCAGACAAAATAGACTTTAAGTCAAAAACTGTAACAGGAAACTAAGGTCATTATATAATGATAAAGGGGTCAATTCATCAAGAGGCTATAACAATTATAAATATATATGAACTCAACACAGAGTACCTAAATATATTAAGCAAATGTTAACATATGTGAAAGAAATAATAGCCAGCAATACAATAATAGGAGAAGACTTCAATACCTCACTTTCAACAATGGATATATCATGGAGACAGAATATCTATAAGGAAATGTGGAACTTAAACTGTACTCTAAACCAAAAGAACCTAAAAACATATATGGAACATTCCATTCAACAGCAGCAAAATATACATTCTCAAGTGCATGTGGAACATTTTTCAGAGTAGATCATACGTTAGGTCACAAGTTTCAGCAAATTTAAAACATTGAAACCACACTGAGTATCTTTTTTGATCACAATGATATAAAACTAGAAATCAATAACATAAGGAAAGCTGGAAATTTTACAAACACATGGAAATTAAACAATACACTCCTGAAAAACTAATGAGTCAAAGATGAAATCAAAGATAAATTAGAAAATGTATCAAAACATATGATATTGGAAACACCACATGCCAAAATGTATAGGATGCAGTAAAAGCTATGCAAAAGAAAAGTTCATAGCAATAAATGCTTACATTACAAAAAGAAAGATTTTAAATAAATATCCTAACTTTACACCTCAAGGGACTAGAAAAAGAAAAATAATTCAGCCCAAAGTTAGCAGAAGTAAGCAGATAATAAAGATCTGTGCAGAAAACAATGAAATAGAGAATAGGGAAACAATAGAAAAAAAATCAGTGAAACTAAGAGTTGGCTTTATAAAAAGATAAAATTCACAAACTTTTAGCTAGGTTTTCCAAGAAAAAAGAAGAGTGGACTTAAATAAATAAAATTATAAATGAAAGCGGAGACATTTCTACTGATACCAAAGAAATACAAAGGGTCCTAAGAAACTACTATGAACAATCATACACCAACAATTGGACAACCTAAAAGAAATGGACAAATTCCTAGAAACATATAACCTACCAAAACTAAATTGGGAAGAAACAGAAAATCTGAACAGACCAAATACTACTCAGGAGATTGAACCAGTAATCAAAAATCTCCTAACGAAGAAAAGCCCAGGAACTAATGGCTTTACTGGTGAAATTCTACCAAACATTTAAAGAATAATTAATGCCAACTTTTCTCAAATTCTTCCCAAAAACGGAAGAAGAGAAAACACTCCCAAACTTATTTTAGAAGGCCAGCATTATCCTGATACCAAGTCAGATAAGAACAAATAAATTCAGTAAAATCTGAATATAAAAATCAGTTGTTTCTATACACTAACAATGAACTATCTTAATAAGAAATAAAGATAACAATCCCATTTACAATGGCATCAAAAATAATAAAATACTTAGGAATAAATTTAACCAAGAAAGTGAAAGATCTGTACACTGAAAATTATAAGACATTTATGAAAAAAATTAACGATACAAAAAAATGGGAGATATTCCTTGTTTATGGATCAGAAGAGTTAATATTGTTAAAATGTCTATATTACCCAAAGTCATCTATAGATTCAGTGTAATCCCTATGAAAATTCCAATGAAAATTTTTACAGAAACAAAAAACAATCCTAAAATTCCTATCGAACCATAAAAGACCCTGATTAATCAATCTTGAGAAAGAACAAAGCTGGAAGCATAACACGTCCTGATTCCAAACTATATCACAAAGCTGTAGTAATGAAAACAGTATGGCACTGGCATAAAAACAGACCCATAGACCAATAAATCAGAATAGAGAGCTCTCAGAAATAAATCCATGCACAAAAGCTCAACAAATATTTGACGAGGAACCAAGAATACTCAATGGGGAAAGAACAGTTTCTTCAATAAATGATGCGGGGGAAACTGGATATCCACATTCAAAGAATGAAACTGGACGCCTATCTTACACTTCTCACAAAAATTACCTTGAAATGGACTAAGGCCTTAAACACAGAAAATACCTAGAAGAAAACAGTGAAAAAGCTCCTTGGCATCAGTCTTGGCAATAATTTTTTGGATATGACACCAAAAACACAAGCAACTAAAGCAAAAATCAACAAGACTATATTAAACTAAAAAACTTCTGCACAGCAAAAGAAACAATCAACAAAATGAAAAGGCAACCTAAGAAATATAAGGAACTCACACACCTCAATAGCAAAAAAAAAGAAAGGAAATCCAATTTAAAAATGGGCAAAAACTCTTTTTCCAAAGAAGACATACATACAGTGGCCACCAAGTATAAGAATGCTTAATATCAATAGTCAACAGGGAAATGCAAATCAAAACCACAATAAGATACCACCTCACACCTATTAGAATGGCTATCATTAAAAATACCAGAGATAACACATGCTGGAGAGGATGTGGAGAAATAGGAACCCTGGTACACTACTGGTGGGAAATGTAAATTGAAACAGTAAATGGAAAACAGTGTGGAGATTCCTTTAAAAAATTAAAAACAGAACTACCATATGACCCAGCAATCCCACTTATGAATATATATCTAAAGGAAATGAAATTACTACCTTGAAAAGATATTTGCACTCCCATGTTCAGTGCAGCATTATTCATAATAGCCAGGACATGGAAACAATCCAAGTGTCCATCAATGGATGAATAAAGAAAATGTGATATATATATATATATATATATATATATATATATATATATATATATATATGCAATGGAATTTAATTCAGCCATAAAAAAGAAGGAAATCCTGCCATTTGTGACGATGGATGGCTTTTGAGGGCATTAAGCTAAGTGAAATAAGTCAGAGAAAGACAAATACCATATGATCTCACTATATGTAGAATCTAAAAACGTCAACCTCATAGAAACAGAGAATAGATTGATGTTTACCAGAGGCTGGAGATCAGAAGAAACGGTGAGATGCTGGAGAAAGGGCACAAACTTTTAATTCTAAAATGAATAATTTCTGGAGATCTAATGTATAGTATGATTTATAGTTAACAATACCATATTGCATGCTTGAAGGTTGCTGTGAGAGTAAGTCTTAAGTGTTCTCACTGTAACAACAAAATAGTAATTATATGAGGTTAAGGATGTGTTACTTAACCTTATTGTGGTAAATAATTTGCAATATATACGTGTATCTGATCATTACTTTGTACACCTTAAACTTACAGAATGTTATATGTCAGTTATATTTCAATAAAGTTGGGGAAACAAAGAAAAAAAGTCAATGATTTTTAACATTGTCTAGTATACTGTGTGTGTACTATGTATATATCCAAAACTCATTATTTATATTATCTCTCAAATATTTCCATAGTTATTTTAGTTGGTAATAGCATGTTAAGATTACCTAATGTCATTGAATCAGGTTTCAAAAATTATAACTCCTGAACTTGATTTGTTAACCATCTCGAGAGGGATGTGTAAATTGCTTAATCTGAAACTATTGAAAAACAGTCTATTTTATATACAGTAATATTAAGAAAGTCACATGAAAACAGAAAATATATGAAAAATTCCACATTATAATATTTAGCTTGATTTTGATTAAAATGTGCCTACTTTTTGTAGTTTAGAGTAATAAAACCAGCCCAGCAGTTTTTATACTTTTAAAATTATAAAATTTACTCTAGGTGGCGTACTTCTATAAGCTTGTAGAAGGAAAAGAATACAATTGAAAATCATTTTTTGTTACTTCTAATCAATGTTAATTCAAAAACTAGTCTAATGATATTTGAGATTTGTTAATAGAAAATTAAGTTTAAAGTTGCTAAGCTAAATTGGGATGTAATTAACAGAAAATACTGTATTATGATTCTCTTTAGACTAGTAAATATTGTCTTGTGGGAAAAACTTTAGAGAAATCACATGAGAGAAAGACGAAATATTTAGCAGTAACCCCCACCCCATGGAAAAAAAATATTGTATTTAACTATTTTTACATCTTTAAAACTTGGTTTTTAGAACTCCCTCCCATTCTAATATTAAGATTGCATTTGTGCAAGCATCAGCGTTCTGATTCTTGGGCGCCATTTGTGATGCAACAATTTGTGATGCAAACATTTGCACCATATCTATTTCCCAAAAGCCATTAGTTTTTTAAAATCAGCATATATATTATGTTACTTGAAGCTCTTTTTAGCAAGACAGTTTTCTTCAATTGTTTTTATCTGGAACCACATAACTTTGATTCCCTTCACAAGATCTGTAGTCATATTTATTTCCATATTTTTAAAAGTCAGACTAGGGGGGACATTGGGGAATTATCAACCAGTGGAGCTGTGTTGTCTCCAGTTCTCTCTGTCATACTGAGCATGACACATAGACCACTATAGTGAAACTGGATCCAAAATCAGCTGTCATTTGAGGCCAACTCTTGAAACCACTCTACAGTTACCACTCTGGAGAGCTTCAAATTGATTTTAAATTGATGTGATATTTTGGTACACATTGTTACCTAGAGTTTTTAAAGAACATGCTTTTTGATAAACTTCAACTTTTGGGGTCATTCATCTGATACAATCACATTTTCACATAATTCATATCCATGTTTTCATGTAATATTTAAGTTGCCTAAAAAGGAACTGAATTTGCAATTAGGGATTCTTTAGTAGTGTATCTCTCAAGTTTGTTAGGCATAAACTCAGGTTTCCTCGAAGTTACTGTCCATTCACTGTTTGGAAATGTTCATGATTACTTGGACATCTGCAAGTACAGACGTCCTTATTAGTGACTTATTTGCCAAATTAATGTCTCTAAGTTTGTTTTGTTGGCATCAGTTTGTTGAGACAGAGGAATTTTTCCAGGACTTAGACTTGAAAATGAATTGTGCATCTTATAATGTTTGTGTTTTTATATTAAATAGTAGAGATGCAATTGACCTTATTGGAATTCAGTCATTTGTGGATTAAATGGTCTGTTGCAATGTTTCTAATTTAACTTTGGGCATCAAGATCTAATTATTAATTATATTTTAAGCTGAGAAACAATAAGTATAGAAGACTTGATTTATTCTTGCTTTCTACTATGCTACTGTAATGCAAAGTTCATACCTTCTATACCTCATTATGATTGTTACAACTGGGTGCAAAAATAAATACAAATATATAAATGGAGATGAGTATATGAACATCTGTGTGTGTGTGTGTGTGTGTGTGTGTGTGTGTGTGTGTGTGTGTGTGTGTAGCTTTCCTGCTAAAAACTGGAATGACAATAGTGGGCAAAAACAGATATGGTCTCTGACCTCATGTAATTAAAGACTCTACGGCGGGGGTGGGGGTGGGGGGGATCACCTGAAAATGATTAAAATGATAAGTGCTTCAAATGAAAGGTATGTGATAATATAAAAGTATATGAAAAACCGTTTTCCAGAGAAGCTGAACATTTGACATTTCCAAGTTGTTTTGCATAATCATCAGCACAGTTATGTTTTATTTTAGCCATTCTAATAGGTTTTCAGTGGTATCTCATTATAGCTGCAATTTGCACTTCCCTAATAATAGCTAATTACGTTGAACATCTTTTCACGTGCCACCACTACAGCCTCTTTGTTGAAATGTCTGTTCAAGTCTTCTGCCTATTTTCTAGTTGGATTGCTTTCTATTAAATTTTGAAAGTTCTTTATATATTCTGGACACAAGTCCTTTGTTGAATATGTTTGCAAGTATTTTCTGTCCATGGCTTGTCTTTCCACTTCTTTAACAGGGTCTTTCTCAGAACAAATTTTTGTTATTTTTTACAGAGTTCAATTTATTCATATTTTTAAATAAGGATTACATCTTGTCACCTGAAGAATTCTGGCCTAACCCTAGGTCAAAGGGGTTTCTTCATGTTTTTTTCCTAAAAATTTTAGTTTTACACAATGCATTAAGATCCATGACCATTCTGAATATTTTTTTAAGGTGTGAGGTCTAGGTTTAGGGTTTTTTTTGCTATAAATTCCCAACTGTTCCAACACCATTTGTTGAATATTCAATCGTCCCAGCACAATTCCTCCACTGAATAAATTAGTTTGCCAAACTGGTGTGAGTCTATTCTGGACTCTATATTCTGTTCCATGTTCTATGTGTCTATCACTCTGGCAAAACCACACAATCAGTAACAATACCATACTTTCCTGACTGCTGGTAGTAGCTACATAGTAAGTCTTGATATCTTGCAGTCTAATTCCTTCAACTTTAACTTCATTTTCAAAATTGTGTATGCTATTCTTGTTCCTCTACCTTTTCACATAAATTTTAGAAAGTCTATCTACAAAGAATCCTTCAGTATAGAAATTGTATTAAATCCACAGATCATTTGGGGTATAACTGATGTCTTTACTATGTTGCCTCCCAATCCATGAATATGGTATGTCTCTCCATTTATTTAGCTCTTCTTTCATTAGCATTTGTAGTTTTCAGCAAACACATCCCACAGATTTTCTTAAATTTATACTTAATATTGTATTTTTTAGCAACTTGTAAATGAAAATGTCTTCATTGCAAGCATATAAAACTTTTGTTGACCTTGTATTATTCTGTGATCTTGCTAAACTCACTTATTTCAAGATGTTCTTGGAGATTTCCTGGGATTTTACATGTTGACCATCAGGTTATCTGTAAATAGAGACAGTTTTACTTCTTCCTTTCCAATCTGTATGTTTTTTATTCCTTTATCTTACTGCACCAGCTAAGTCATCAAGTACTATAATAAACAGATGTGGTAAGTGCATATCCTTGTCTTCTTCCCAATCTGAATGTATTTAGTCTTTCATCAAGTACCATGCTAGGTGCAAGTTTTGTAGATGCTTTTTATCAAATTGTGGTAGTTTCCTTCTATTGCTGAGTTGTTTTTTTCATCATAAATGGGTACTGAATTTTTTCAAATGCTTTTTTCATATCAGTTGACATGATCATGTACTTTTTCTTATTTTCTTCTTAATATGATAAATTACATTGACCAATTTTCAAATATTAAAGCAAGAGTCTTGCATATCTGGAATAAATCCCACTTCGTTGTGTAAACAACTCAAATGTCTTTCCATGGTGAATGCATTACCAGGCTGTGATACCTCTATACAATGGATTATTTAGCAATACAAAGGAACAAATTATTGACACATACAACACTAATAGGGCTAAAGGGCAACATGTTGAGTTAAAGTCAGTCTCAAAAGGTTACAAATTGTATGACTCCACTGATATAACATTTTTACAGTGAGAAAATTATAGCAATAGAGAAACAAATCAGTGGACAGCAGGCATTAGAGTTAGATGAGGATGTAACATGTAACCTATTAAGCAGCAGCAAGAAGAAGTTCCTTTGTGATATACATTCTATATCCTGATTGTGGTGATGGTAAAATGAATCTACATATGTAACCCTTCATAAACAGAAAAGAAAAAAAAGGCATGTAAAAATTGTGAAATCTGAATACAGTCTGTACCTGAGTTAATAGTATTGCTGAAATGTCAATTTCCTGGTTTAACAATGTACTAAGGTTACATAAGATAATAGAGAGAAGCTTACCAGTACATGGGAGTACAGTACAGCATTGCTTTTGCAACTTCTTGTGAGTCTTAAAATATTTTAAAATAAGACACTGTCTTTAAAATACAGTAGGAAAAAAAAAGAGGGGTGTGACCTCTGAAAAATGAGTCAAGGAAGGCTTTGTTTTATGGAGAGGGAACAACAAGTACCAAGTTTGTAGAAGGAAGCATAACAAGGCCATTGAACTTAAGTGTAGCTAAATTCAGAAACAAAGGGGAAGAGTAGAGGACGACAGTTTAAAATTAAGAAAATATGAATCTTCCTTCCTGGTTCTGACAGCATACAGAACCTCAAAGGTCATGTTTAAGGCAACAAATGGGAAACAACTGAAGAGTTTTAAAGAGGGGGAGGGTAAAAAGGCATTATTAGTGATGTTTTATCACATTCTAATTGTAGTGAAGATGCTCTCTAGCCACTGTTGTAGTCTAGGAGTCATGTAATGGTAGCTTGGTCTAGGGTGGTGGTGGCAATAGAAATGGAGAAGAGTGGATAGATTTGAGGTGTATCATAGAGCATAAAATTAATGGAACATGGTCATGACTTGAAAGACTGAACAGGACTTCCCTGGTGGCGCAGTGGTTGAGAGTCTGCCTGCCAATGCAGGGGACACGGATTCGTGCCCCTGTCCGGGAAGATCCCACATGCCGTGGAGCGGCTGGGCCCGTGAGCCATGGCTGCTGAGCCTGCACGTCCGGAGGCTGTGCTCCGCAACGGGAGAGGCCACAACAGTGAGAGGCCCGCGTACAGCAAAAAAAAAAAAAAAAAGACTGAACATGTCCATTAGATTGGTGACATGGAACTAAAGGATTTCAAAGGAACAATGCAGGGGGTGAAGGGAATGCCAGACTGGAGCAATTTAAAGAATGGGAAAACAGACATGAGTTTAGACAAGTAAGGAAATTTGGCTGTAAAAAAAAGAGAAAAATGGGTAGTGGCTGGAGTGGGACTGTGGAAATGAAGGAAGGCGTTTTAAAAAGTGGTAGCAAACTGAGCATATTTTAATGTTAATAGGAAGAATCTAGTTGAAATAAAAAAGAGAAGAGATAATGAAGAAAAAAATAGTTTAAGGACAAATGTGAAGAAAAGACGAAATTTGGGGAAGTCAGGAAGGGAGTGTGGCAAATTCATGAAGTTAAAGTATGGCTAAAGCATAAAAAATGAGGAAGACAGTGGTGGGAAATAGCTCAGGAAAGGATAGGGACAATTTCTTTTACTCTAAGAGGAAAAGAGGTGAATTTGGGCACAAGAATGTCATACTGGGTATGTGTTTATCTCATGACTTCTTTTTCTCTGTGAAATAGTAAGAGAGCTATATTAGTTAACTAGGGCTGCCTTAATAAAGTACACAGAGGACTGGGTGTCTTAAAACAACAGAAATTTATTTCATCACTGTTCTAAAGGCCAGAAGTCCAAGATCAAGGTGTCAGCAGGGTTGGTTTCTTCTGAGGAAACGCTCCTTGTCTTGTAGATGGACATCTTCTCTTCGTCTTCTCATGGTCTTTCCGCTGTATGTCTGTGTCCTAATCTCTCCTTATAAAGATATCAATCATATTGGATTAGGGCTCACCAATATGACCTAATTTTACTTAATGACCACTTTAAAGACTAAATCTCCAAATAAAGTCACATTCAGAGGCACCAGGGGTTAGAACTTCAAATATGAAATTGTGGGGAAGACACAATTCAGCCTATAAAAGAGGTTACTTGCCAAGAATGAGAAGAGAGATAGGATAAATTAGAGGTTCAAAGTGAAAGAGGTTTGAAATAGTTCTAAATAGTTTGAAATACTTTTCACATTAACTATAAATGAAGTAACCTCTTTAATGGGTAATTCTGTTTAAATTCAATTTAATTAAAAATGAAATTCTGACTTCATTATTCCATTAAAAAATTCTTTTACAGGCCAGAAAATCTGAATTCTAGTCCTTGCTCTGCTAACAAGCAATGTCACTTAGATATATCTGGCTCTCATTTTTGTCAAGGAACAACATATCAGAGACTAGACATATGCCTTAGAATATGCTAGAAGGAGCACTGACTTGGGAACGCCTGACATCCTGGTCCAATTACCTGCTCTGTCACAGAAGAGCTTAATTTCTCAGAACCTCACTTCCTCATCCTAAAATGCAGAACAACTAAATCTCTCTAAAGTCCCTCCTACACTCCTACTATAGTTCTTTGAATTTAAATAAGTTACTTTGAGAATAAAGGGATTATAGCATTAAAGAAAAAAATTCTTCTAAATATTTGATAATAAAAATTGTATGCTTCCAGCATATTGAAACATTTATTTTCCATTTCAATTTTTTCTACATCCTCCTCTGTTCCCAAGTCAACATTATCCTCATGATTAAAGACATTCTAAATATGCCTTTTTCTCACCTCTGCTGGCTTAAATACTAGATGCTGAGTTGGAACAAGATACTACTTCTTTTGTTACATGTAATTATCTACTTAATTTTAAATCATTAATTCTAAAATAGCATCCCTAGCATGTCTAAGAGTTTTGCATCTTAAAAAAAAAAGCTGAATAATGGATATATTAGTCAGAAACATATATGGCTAAAGTAACAAAAAAATAAAAACAATGGCTTAACAATCAAGAGTTTATTTTTCTCATGTAGTTAGTGCAGAAGCTGGCAATTGCTCTTGTTGGTTCAGGTGTTCAACCAATCAGGGACCCAGGCTCCCAGTAATCTTTCTACGGTACCATCTCTGAAATACAGCTTTAATTCTCATATTTGCTATTTCATGCTTGTAAGATGGCTATTATACCTCCAGGCTTGTTGTTGGCATTCATGGCCAGAAGAGGCAAAAAGCCTCAGCTCACAAAACTTTGACTTTTTAATTTGAAAGAAAGGCCCTTCCCCACAGCTTCTGTTCATTTAATTAGGCCATTAATTAGGCCACATGCCCAGATTTTGGATATTTGCACTTTCAAATATGGTGGCCATGAGTCACATGCAGCTATTAAAATTAAAATTAAATAAAAAATTCAATTTCTCGGTTGTCCTGGCTACATTTCAAGTACTTAATAGCCACATACAGCTAGTGGCTACCACATTAGGTAGCACAAATATGGAATATTTCCTTCAATGCAAAAAGTTCTGACTTGGCATATCATGGACCATATGGAATGAAACCACTTCTCTTTCAGATCAATCATGATACTTCCCTTGGGGCTGAGGGTAAGATCCAAACCTCCTGGAATAACAGGGATCTGTGCTCCTATCTGAACAATATAGGATACTGTTAACAAGGAAGAAGGAGGTAAAAGCAGTTGGGTGGGCAACTGTCTGCCACAATGAGATTACCACTACATATAATTGAAGTTTATAAATTATTACACATTAACAGTGTACTTAATAAATAAAAATTCCTGGCAAGGAGGTATTAAAATTAGAAAAAATAAAGTGAAACTAAAGGCTGACAGTTATAAGGGACAGTAAATTACTTATTACACAAATATTGCTAAAGTAAACACTACTCTAGTGACTCATGGGAGGAGATTAAAGGGAAGAAAGGTAGTGGAATAATATGTGGGCACTATTTTCTTTATAGCAAACAAATCTGAAATGTCTGATTATGTTGAAAGTGGTCACTAAATTCATGGGCAAAAACAGTGTATCTTGTGATAACAATTATTAATTTATAAGAATTATCTTCATATGGGAAGAGTTATTTCACATCTGCCCATTACTCAGGGCAAAATAAAATGAAAAAAACTGCAAAATGAAAGACTAGATGTGGAGAATAATTTACTAACAGAATAACTCAATAGGTTAAAAAGCTGATACTGACAATAGTTTTCTTCCTTAAGATTTCCAGGTTGTCAATTCTTCCATGATCTCCAATTTGTGCAAATAAAGCAATAACAAGCATGCTGGAGTCTCTGTATTATGTTGGTAATTAATTAATTAAAATTTATATGTGTTAAAATTAATTAATATATATATATACATATATATATTTCATATATATATGTATTTCTATATGTAATATATAGGTTATGTATATAAATTACAAACTAATACTAACAATATTTGCCCTGAATGAACAACTGCCTATTTTAAAAACTGTGTCTGAATAAAGTGGTTAACTCTCAAAGTTCCTTCTATTCTATTGCAAAACATGCAAAATACTGCTAAAGGTAGTGTAATGGTTGTTCACTATGAAAAGAGAAAAAAAGAAGAAATTCTAATTATTATTACTGAGGAGTAATGAGATATTAGAATTGTAAAAATTTTGCTTCTAAAGATAGTTTAGATATTCTTATTTTTACCTAAAGTAAAAATAACTAAGCCACTGAAACCCCTTTCATCCCTATTATCTATGCTCTCTAAAAAGTATGCCTTTTACATAGAGTTGAAAGTTGGATAAATATAACTTTCATAAGGGTTAAATTTGAATATCATAACATACATGAACCTTAAACCATCTTATAGGTTAAAAAAATCTCAGTTATGTCCCACAGCGAAACAAAATTTTATAAAAAGATAGTGCTGAACTTTGGAGAATAATATATTTTAATCAAGATTTATCAGAATAACATTACAGCATATAAAATAATAGCCCACTGGAATACACAGCGAAACCCAACCTGATGCTATAAAAAGAATGAAAATAATTTGCCAGCATTTTGCTTCTGTCACCTATACATGCTATGTATTTCCTATCACAAATAAAAAGGAGTTAACTAGAAATTGAGTCCTAAAACAATATAGTCACTCACTATTTGAGTATAATAAAAAGAATCTAGAATTTCCATATGCAAGTTAAATAAATCATCAGTTTATTTAACAAGGTTATTTCAATATTAGATTGTGATTTAAAAGCAGTTATATATGTATGATATGGAAAGAATGATGTATAATCAGTAAGAATCTTGTCAAATCTCTCTTCCATGGGCTTTCCCCATCTTCCTGCTTAGCAGTAAATGGCATTTTTAGGTTTATATAAACACATTCTTTACAACTGCCTTCTTAGCAGAAAATCAGTATATAAATAGCACTGGGCATCTAGTAAATAAGTCACAAACCAGTGAGCTCAATTTTACAGTTGTGAAATGTAATGTGAAAGAGTTTTTGAAACCTTAAGACTGGGTGATCTGCAGTGTTTCCAGCATGTCTTCGACTGCCTTGAGAGAGTATTTAGTTTCCTTCTTACTTCGACCTGCAAACTAATTTTTAGAAAATGCAATTAGGCTCAATTTCAGTGGCAGGTTCAAAATCACAGTCTTACTTTCAAATTGTTACAGAGTTAACATTATCTATTTTATCACTAGCATGAAATCAGATATGTTCTTTTTCTTCAATAAAAAACAAAATTTGGGTTTTAAGGACATTTTCATTAAGGTTTCATCTTCAACTGACGTATATAAAAATTTCCGTGTGAAATTGGCCAGTTTAAATGTTTAAGTAGTATGATAACCTATAAAAACATTAATATGAGTTTCAAACTGTACTCCCTCTTCAGACCAGAAAAGCTTTATGAAATAAAAAGCATAATTTAGAAATGAAATTTAGCTTATATTTATGTAGGAATGTGGTCTACTTGTGTGGCCTCTAATCAACTTTTTACAATTTCAAACAAAGGTAAAATACAAACGTAAAGAAGTTTTATCAAACATTTTAGAGTTGCAAGAATTCTCTAAAACTACTATAATGGGCTGCAATTTTTTAAAATTTCCCAGATTTATTAGTTGGCTAGATAATATCATGTTTCTGCAGCAAAAACCTATCAAATAAAACTCTATGCTATATTAAAGTAAACGTTTTAAAATATGCATTTTTAGTTTATTAAGTCATAACTTATTTTATAATACCAAATTGGGATTGGATTTTACAATAAAAACAAAACATAGTCATTCAATACTATCTTTGTACATTTAAAAGCTAATTCATGCGTATTAAATTCAATATAGTGCATAAGTGGGGAAAACACTGTTGAATACCCCATGCTGATTTCAAAATGAGTTTTCTAACTAGACTGACAATTCCCATCATTTATCAGTTTGACTTAACACAACAGATTTACTAGATAAGTATGTATTCCTTGTAAAGGAAGGGGAAGGTTTATTATAACCTTATTATAAAAACAGGTAATAACCTGTTTTTCCCCTGGTTAAAATATTAACATTTTCTATTAGCAACATACAGTATTTTCAAGTTAACATCTAAGCACTCAGTATACTTTCAAGTGACTGTTCTTTCCTTCAAATACCAATGCTGTCTTAGGTACTTAGTACTTGATTTATGATGTGTTCCTTCTCTTTTGTAATTAACTTAATTTGGCAAACTTCTTGTGACCTGTTGAGAAAGATTAAGTGATCAAGCACAGGTAACATCCTAGAAGCAATAGGCTTCAGGAATTGGTAACCTGCCTCTGACCTCTCTGGCTGCAGCTTAACATTATGATTCTCCTATTTCCTAAACCATTAGCTTCTGTGGTTGAATCTTGATTTGATAGAGTAACTAAAGGGGATTTCTAGAGGAAATGCCAGGGAAAGAGAAAAAGCTTCTTGTAAGAATCAAGATCACTTTGCCTTTCATAAGACATTATTAACTTAAGGAATTCAAATGCTGAATATACAGGCCATAATTTTAAAATATGGCAATAGCAACACCACATTTAAAACTCTGCCCTTTCATAATTTCCCTTGGTGAGTAAAGGATGTGGAGTGTGCTTATTACTCCTATTACCCAGTTGATAGAGTCACTTTCACAAGGACTTACCAAGAACAGAAAGCCTTTTCTTTTACCACTGCCTACCCAAAGTAAACAGGAATTGTCCTAATCAGATACTTAAAGGTCTAATTCTAAGAAAAAGCTTTTGATGGGTTGGGGGAAGGGGTACAAAATAGGACACCTAATTTTTTAAATGGAAAATAAAAATGAAAAATTTGTGTATCACTGAAGTCATAGTATTTTAAAATATAGCATTTTTCTTGATTTGTATTTAAATGTAATAAAATAATAAATACAAAATTTGTGATTTTTAAAATTAGCTAATTTTAGAAAACCACCTAAGATTGTGTATCAACACTACTGACAACCAGTGCAATTTAGAATAAACCAAACTAACTTGTGTCATAACAAATAAAAAGAAAGTTGGAAATATAAATCTATCACTTCAAATTTTACCCGACATGCAATTATTTTGTCTATTCTAGAATTATATGGCAATTTAACTGATTAAGCCGGAATCCTATTTTTCCCTCAAATCATGATTTAATTTTCTATTTCCCAAAAGGATAGTAACAGAATCACCTCTGTAATCACAAATAACATATGGATCACTAGCACAGACGAATTTAACAGAGTACCAAAGAAGCATTTATCTGGAAAATTACTGTGAGTAGGTTCACATTAAAGTTTTTCATGAGCATTAATCAAACTTGCCTGCCTCTACTGAACATGCTAAACCAATTACCTAATTGAAGAGCAAGTAGTAGCCATATTTTGTTTCATTAAGTAGAAACAAAGACAGAAAGCAGTTCTTAAAATCTCATTTTCTCTAGTTTTTAAATGCCTAGAAAAACATTACAATAAGGAATACTTATTATATACTTTATACTTGTTTATATGCCTAGACATATCATAAAGTTCTCAATTAGATCCCAGATATTACTAAAATGTCTCTGAAAATTATACTTTTCCACATTAATCACAAATTCTGCATTTTTATTTTTCATACAGATTTTGCTTAAACTTTTTTCATAATTTCCTGATGGATCTTAAAGAAAACTAACCAGAAAATCACTCAAATAATAAAAAATTGCTTATTAAATTCAAAGGTCAATGATTTACCCATTGTGATAACTGGAGTAAGTTATCACATAAGTTATTTTAACTGAGTTAAAATTCACAAATTTACACAGTTTGTGGAAAATAATATGGGGGGACAAAGTAATAAGATAAATAAAATGGAGAAGTGGATTGATGAATCTCAGAAACATGCTGAGTGAAAGAAGCAATGCACAAAAGAGTACATAAGCTACGATCTCATTTATATATAAAGTTTTAGTACAGGCAAAACTAATTTATAGTGATGAAAATCAAATCAGTGCTAGTCTGCAGTGTGGAATGGGGCTGACTACAAAGTGGCAGAGGGGACCTTTCTGGGGTGATGGAAACTGTATGTCTTGAATGGGGTAGTGGTGAGAGAAGAGTATACATTTGTCAAAACTCAACTGTACACTTAAAATGTGTGCATGTTATTGTATGTAAACTATACCTCAATAAAGTGGATAAAAAGAAAAAGGCAAAATAAACAAAAACAGAAGGATGGAACTATGGAGTTATACAAAAGTGTAATAAATTGCCAAATGACCACATATTTCTCTTCCAATTGAAAGGTGAAATATTATATCCCCTGTATCTGGGTTCACCATGTGACTTGTTTTGCTCAATGGAATATTAGCCATATGTGACACAACCAGAGGCTCAAAACACCCTTGGGCACTGGAGTTTGCCTGTTTGCTGCTCCTGGAACACTGAAACCATCATGTGAGTAAGTCCAAGTTAGCTTGCCAAATGGGAAATACAAGGCCCAGCACCCCCAGCTGACAGACAGCCAACCATCAGACATTTAAGTGAGGCCATCAACCACTAGCATAGAGTAGAAAAAAAATAAGTCCACTATAGACCTGTAGAATTACTCAACTGAGCTCAAGCCTACATGATACCTACAGATTCATAAGCAAATAAGTCGTTATTTTAAACCACTATGTTAGCAAAAGGCAATAGATACAAATATTTATGAAATTTGATTGACATGAAGAAAACCACCAACTTCTGTAGAAAAAGCATAGAGATGAAAATTTCAAAAGCACCAAAAGATTTTATTTAAAATCCATTACTGGGACTTCCCTGGTGGTCCAGTGGTTAAGACTCTGTGCTTCTACTGCAGGCGGCACAGGTTCGATCCCTGGTTAGGGAACTAAGATCCTGCATGCCGCTCAGCGCAGCCAAACAAAAACAAACAAAAAAAATGTTACTAGTGTCTAGAGGCAAAAATAAATTTTGCATGATAGGTGATTCCTAATTGAGAGGTATTTTAAGCTGCTATACAGAAACCTGACATTATCAACTGAGAGATGTTATCTTTTTGGAGTGGTATCCAAGATGACAGAAACTTACCAAAATTCCTTATACTACCCTTTCCCTTAGAGTCAAGAAAAGGCAAATCATACCTTCAGGAAAGATGTGTAAAACATCACTGGGTACTATGGAGTTTATGGTGCCAAAGTCAAAGACTGAAGAGCACAGATGATATTCTCAGAGCTCTTTCCAAAAACACTGAGACTTTACAAAGTAAGTCTATGAAAAGAGAATGGATCTAATAAGACCATTTTAAAAAATCTGTTTAAAGAGAATGGGAGGGAGGGAAAATATTACTAACAAATAGGGTTTGGATATATGAACAATGACTTAAAATATCGAAATGATGGATTCATGTCTAATGGTAAAGTGCATCTCATATGTCAGGGAAGGGCATGCTTGCCCGGTCTTGCATTACTGAAGAGACAGTGAAAAAGAGGAAAAACAAACAAACAAACAAAATGAAACTCTAAATTTAGTTACTATGGAGAGCTTTGGGTCTGAAATGAAAAGGGAAACAAGTGAGGGTAGGATATCACTTGTTCACATGAGAAAATAACTAAGAAGGGAGTTGGAAACTATAAATACAGTTTTAGAAACATTTATACCTGACATCTCTTTATAAAGGCAGTATATTGTGGCCATTAAGAGCATCAAACTTGGAGTCAGGCTGCCTAGGTTTGAAAACCGCTCCTGTCAATAACCAGTTATATCACCTTGGAGAAAATTATTTAATCTTTCATGCTTTAATTTCCTCATTTGTAAAACAGGAAAAGTACCTACCTTATACTAAATTTTCTGTTTGCTATTATAACTGTTATTGTCGTTAGTGCTATCGTAATTGCAATAAAAATAGCAGACATAATAAAGTGAACTTACAGCATGCAATTAGTAAACACAATATAATGTGTATTACTGTGATATGGTAAAAAATATGTATCAACTCCTTTAATACTCAAAAACTTTTATTACGTCCATCTTGCAAATGAAAAGCTAGGCCCAGAGATGGTATGTAATTTGTCCATGGCCACATGTCAGAGCCAAACTTGGAAGCCAGACGATACAGCTCGAGCATCTGTGTTCTCTCTCAACTATTATAAGGTAGCAGCTTCCACAGAATGGGACTCATGACAGAATACAGAGATAGAAACACTGGAAAGCTACGCAGGGGGGGGAAATTATTTTCACATAATACATAAAAATCAGTTCCAAATGGATTGTGGATCTAAATATGAAAAGTAGAAGGAAAAAAAACTCCAAAGACACACAAGATTATCTTTATGACCATCAGTAGCAAATGATTTCTTAAGCAGACATAAAAGCACAAACCATAAAGGAAATGAATGATTACGGTGAAGATAATCTTCAAAACTTTCTTCATCAAAATCATTTGAGAGTGATTGCAACTAAGGAGTTAAAAAGATCTGCTACACATATAATGAACATAGGGCCCATAATCAAAAAATGAAAGAACAAAATAAAAAGTCATAAACCAATGAAAAACATACAGACTTCATGAAAGAAGATATCCAAACAGCCAATAAACATATGAAAAAGTGTTCAACCTCACTGGTCATCAGGGAGATACAAAATAAAACCATGAAGATACCACTACACATACACCAGAATGACTATAATTACAAAAACTGACAGAAGGACGTGCTGGTGAAAATGTGGAACTATGAGAACTCTCAAACACTGCTGGTGGGACTATAAACAAGTAATCTGGAAAACCAGCTTTATCTACTTCAGTTAGATATATGTACATCCTATGACCCAGTATTTCCACTCAAAGGTATACCCTCCTAAGAAGTACATGTACATATACACCAAGAGACTTGTACAGCAATATCAGTGTAGTATTATTCATAATAGCCCCAAACAGGAAATAATCCAAACGCCTATCAACAACTGAATAAAGGGGCTTCCCTGGTCGTACAGTGGTTGAGAATCCGCCTGCCAATTCAGGGGACACGGGATCGAACCCCGGTCCGGGAAGATCCCACATGCCGCGGAGCAACTAAGCCCATGAGCCACAACTACTGAGCCTGTGCTCTAAAGCCCGCGAGCCACAACTACTGAGTGTGCGTGCTGCAACTACTGAAGCCCGTGTGCCTGGAGCCCGTGCTCCACAACAAGAAAAGCCACCACAATGAGAAGCCCACGCACTGCAAAGAAGAGTAGCCCCCGCTCGCCACAATTAGAGAGAGCCCATGAGCAGCGACAAAGACGCAACACAGCCAAATATAAATAAGTAAATAAAATAAATTTTTAAAAAACTGAATAAATAATACTATGTTCATATAATAGACTACAGTACAATGAAAATGAATGAACTACAGACTTAAACAAAGGTAAAACTCATAAATCATGAAACAGGCCAGACAAAAATAAATACATACTGTATGATTCTATAAAGTTCAAAAAAAGGCCAAAACTATGGGATTATAAATTTGTACTTTTGAGGGGAATACAAGGAGTAGAATTTGAAAGAAGGTACCAGGAAGGTTTTGGTGTGCTGTAATGTTTCTATTTATTGACCTGGATACATTTACTTGTATAATTCATTGGAATGTATCTTTGTGACTTGGGTTCATTTTTCTATGTATGTTATAATTTAATAAAAATTGATTTTAGAAATACAGTCATGCCATGTCAAAAAAAGCACTCTCTGAGCTGCTAGCTGTTTCTCAAAAATATCTTAAAAACAATGATGTAGTTTGCATACTATTATTTTCATATTATCCAAGTCTTATTTTTAAATCACAAACTACCCCTCCCTCCCTCGCAACCCCCAACCCCCAAGCCTACTCTGTGTGGAACCCCTTGAGCCATCTCAAACTCCATTTGAAAAA
Source organism: Mesoplodon bidens (assembly GCF_964165515.1). Classification (NCBI taxonomy): domain Eukaryota; kingdom Metazoa; phylum Chordata; class Mammalia; order Artiodactyla; family Ziphiidae; genus Mesoplodon; species Mesoplodon bidens. The sequence continues at coordinate 50,713,639 of NC_138173.1, read as the reverse complement.
GCACAGCCTAGCTAATATTTATAAATATTCTGACTTGCAATATGCCAACAGAACCAACATTCTCTATTATATATAATAAAACTATGCAAAAGTGACGAAATGGTGTGATCCCAGGGCACTGAATTGATTTAGTCTCCCCAACCAGGAGTACAAAAACAAAGAAACAAATAGCACCAAAACCAAGACCAAAATAAGAGGAAACAAACCCAACAAAGACATCTTTCAAAAAAAACTATATTGCAGGCAATCCTTCAAAACCCTAGAAGGTTGTTATACCACCAACAGTAGCAGGACCTACAAAAGCTCAACAGCTATGTGGTAGGCACTACAGGATGTAAAAGAGGACAACCTACTACTCTATAAGCCACCAAAGTAAAAAAAGTATGAACTGATGCATCTGCAAATGGCTTGCAAAACTAGGACAGTCTCATAGGCTTCAAATCAAAGTATAAAAAACTGCATGCAAACATGACATTAAACAAATCTAATAGTCTAAGACCTCAAAATCTCTGAATTATCCAGCAAACACCCTCTTCCAAAAAGAAAAAAACCTCACACTGAAAGAAAACTACAGAAACTGAAACCAAATTTAACAGGGCAGAAACACTGGGGTTAAGAGGGAGAGATGGTTCAGATAAGGGGAGAAGGAGAGAGTGGGAGGTAGTGATGCCCAGAGGCAGAAAATCCCAGAAGAAAAAAAAACAACAACAAAATGTAACATTTAAAACTGAGAACACCACCTCAAAATTCAAGATCTGTAGACCCATAGGGGTAGAACACAGAGAGGCCTGCAGCCAGAAAGATCATTCTGAACCTGACCTAGTTCTAAGAAACACTAGATACATAGAGAGGTCATATTTGAGTTCTCTGTAGCAAAGAAGAGGAAACACATAAAGGTCAAGCTGGGAAAGTTATGCTGTTCTATCTCTGACTCCCCTAAGATGGTAAAAACCATCTCCTAACAGCCCAGAAAAACTATCTTATTTAAATGCAGAGAACAGAAAAAAAAAGAATTAACTCCATAAAAAAATTATTACCAGAAAAAAAAGAAGAGAATAACAGAAAATGACAGAAGGATTTGAAAAAAAAAATGAATGATAAAAGGAAGTGCAAAAGGAGATCCAATAAACTTATAGTTGGAGACCTGATAAAGAAAACTTAAGGAATCAAGCAAAAAAAATTCATAATCATAATTCTAAAAGCAACTTTTCTCAAATTAAAAGAGGACTGAATCCAAATATTAAAAAGGTCTGTAGTGTATTTGGGAAGACCGACCCAAAACATTATCATAGTGAAACTATTGGATTTTAAAGATAAAGAAAAAGTTCCTTTGGGCAACCACACAAAAAGTGCAAGTCACTTATTAGAGAAAGAAAATCAGGATGGCATGAAACTTGTTGACAGCAATATTTTATCCTAAAAAAAAACACAAAAAAACAAAAAAAGGAACGATATGCTTAATACTTAGGTAAATGTATTTAATAGCAAAGGATGTATAAAAAGTCAAATTGTCCTTCAAATATAAAGACTATAGACGGATAAGTTACAAACATGAAAGATGTAAGAAGATGAGTTTTTCCATGCGTCTTTCCTGAAGTATCTCCTAGGGATGAGCTTCAGTAAACTAAAAAATGAGGGGAGATGTTTCAGATAAGATCTGACTGTAAACAGAGTACATAAACTTTGTATATAGTCTTGTTAGTTTACTTTTAGGATTTTCTTCCTCTTTTTTTTATTATTTGAGATATCTCTGATTAATAATACACTCACATACCCAATCTGCCTCTGAAATACATCATGAAATTTATCCTTTCTGGATTTTTACAATTACTTTTTTTTATTTGCCAAATGTAGAACTACTGAGATGGTAAGGCTCATTATGGGATCATAATAGTAACTGACTCCTTTTGAGGAAAAAAAAAAGGATCCTACAAGCTAATTCTACACAGTTAAAACATTTGATAGAGACCCAAAAGCACAAAAGTTCAATAATAGACATCTAGCTTTGTAGTTTGTAAAAACATAAACAACAACTAAGAAATACATTAACTGACCTATGTCATAATATACAATTATCAATACTAACCTGATAAGCTCTGTTTATTTGACTAGCTGCCCAACTAGCATATTTCATGTTGTCCTTTTTTGTTTTTGCACTTGCTTTTGGATTAGAAGCAATATGACTTGCAGACTAAGAACAAAAAAGAAACATCAAAAACAATACTCCTTTGATGTAGCCAAGACAATCAAAAACATGTAAGGGTCATAATTGCAACAGGCTGATAATAAAGAGTTTTTAAAAACTGTACCAACACAATTTTTAAAATAAAATAAAACTGAATGAAATTAGTGTTTACAAATGAAAATATATTTTAAAACGGAGAATAATCCAAGGTAGTAGGAAGAGAAAGGATATTTTAAATAATATCCAAAATTATTTTATTAGTTATCTACCACAGCCCTTGAAGGTAAAATTCCATCATCACTTAAATACTGTAGGATATTACTGGTGCTATTTCTTATTACTGAGTTACTTCAACCTTTCTATGTCAGAATTATAGAATTACTGAATATTAATATAAGGAACCTCAAAAATAATTTAGTCTAACTTCCTACATTAACAGGTGAAAAAAAAATTAACCTGGAATCCCAGCTCAATCATTTAGTAGCTCTGTGTCCATCCTTAGGCAAATCAATTAGAACTCTCTGTGTCTTAGTTTCATTTTCTGCGAAATGGTAGTAGTAATAGTACCTTCTCAAATAATTGATATAAAGATGTAATGATTTAAAATAAAAAAGAGAGCTCATAACAACACCTGACACATAAAGTGCTATGTATTTTTACTATTATTAATAATTTATTTATTTCAAAAAATAGTATTTATTTGGTAAAAGAGACACTGCTACCATATTGTACCTACAAGCTGCTACAACTGGCACTGGAGAATCCAGGAAAAATTTTTTGAAATCCCTTTAATCTGTTTTCTATTTTGCCATTTCTTTGCTGAAAATTATTTCATTTACGTTTCTTCCTGCCTCCATTTCTGCAATCAATTCTTTTCACTGAGCTCCAACAAAATATTCATCCAAAAGTCCATGTAAAGACTAGGATAAATTAAAATTTCAAAGGACTGGCCTATTAAAGAAGTTTATTTTTCTAGTCATTCTGACTGTAGAAAGGAGCTCATTTTATATAAATTTGAAGTTCATTAAATTCTTCCTCTATTTCCCATAGCTCTTGTTAACTGACTTTTTCTAAGCTCATCATTTAGCATACATAAACAAAAGAAATATTTAATTACATGCGTACCACAAACTGTTTTTCTATACCATTAAAAATGTTTTAATTTGGCATTAGAGATTTTATTTCTAATATGTCTTTTATAAACATAGTTTAAAAATATCTCATAAAATTATAATTTAAGGTAAGAAATAAAATGTTGGGCATGAACCCAAGAATAACAAAACAATTAAGAAATACATAATATAGCTTTGTATCTGTTTCTATTTAATTTCATAAAGGCAGATTTAAATTCTGATATATTAAAAGATAATTGACAATAAAATGTCAAATAGCTGGGATATATTAACATTCAAAAATATAACCACCTTACAACCTATTGCTCATAATTAACTAGAGGGAAAAAATCATATGCTTATCAATGAAATACAAAAAAAAAAAAAGAGGGAAGTGATTAACTGGGACGGTTAATGGACTTTAAATGACATTTCATAAAATAACATTAAACATGCACCTCAACTCACCATGTAAAGTCCAAATAAAGCTCTCATATTTCTGTTGTTCAGTTTCAATGCCTGTGAAAAATACTTTCTTGAAAGTTCAAGATTTTCAAGTCCACCTTGGGTATATTTAACCTGTTAAAAATTACGGAGTGCTGAAACCTGTTTATTTTACTACTTTGAAATATAGCATGTTTCATCATACCATAGGCATTAGTAATTGAAACAGATATTCTGTAAACAAATGCAAGATGTTAAAAGAATTCATCTTAAAGTTGTTAAAGCTAATCTAAACTTTAAAGCATAAACTACCCTCCAGAATCATTATATTCTATGAACATTAAGATCACTGAGTTTTTAATATTAAAAAATGCTGCCAATATAAAAAAGCCCATATAATTTCTATTTCAACTGCCTTCCAAATTCTTCACAACTTTATTTTCTATTACTAGCATTATAAATCTAGACTTCATACTGAATTGTCCTTTCCTAGTTGCACTGACATTCCTTAATAATGAAGTCCTTTTAACCTTATAGGATTCAATTGTATTGCTATTCTTAACAGTTAATCAAATAAGATAAATACTTCCTACTTTCCAAAATACTGACCTTAATATGAATTTCCTAGAATATGGATGTAAAAATTGGAATCACTGTAAATGCCTTAAAGGCCATTAAATGGTGATAGCTGTGACATAATTCATAATTAGGAAAAAATACAGTATGCAATTAAAAAAACAGAAAGAATTTCACTATTTTAAATAAGTGCATTTAATTGAAAAGTCAGTATTTCCATTATAGTATTAAAAATTTAAAAATTTTACTCCCACAAATCAATTTTCATCACATCTTACATATTTATATACTTGCCTAACATTAAGGACATATTCTTAGTTCCATAATAATACCCAACATCAACAAAAATAAAATCACATACAACTGTTGTTTTTGAAAACACTTACTTCAGCATACTGCTGACAGTATAAGTGGTTGTGTGGATTAGTCATCATAAGCTCCTCTAAACAAAAGGCTGCTTTAGCATAGCTGAAAAACATCAAGGAGTTAATTTTAAAAGTCATAAATTTTATGTCAGTTACACCTTAATTTAAAAACAATTTTAGTGATATTACACATTTTATTCCCAAAATACTTTAAATACCTTTATTAATAAAGTACTTATCTTGAATTCATAAATATGAATATCATTTTTTAATGAAATGAATAAACAGAAGCTTAAATCCTAAAGCAGCCTGTGAACTATCAAGAGATATTACATTTTTCTTTTTTTCTTATTTATTTATTTATGTATGCATGTATGGCTGCGTTGGGTCTTCATTGCAGTGTGTGGGCTTTCTCTATTTGCACCAAGCAGGGGTTACGCAGTGAGCGGGCTTCTCATTGCCGTGGTTTCTCTTGTTGCGGAGCATGGGCTCTAGGCGCGCAGGCTTCAGTAGTTGTGCCACGTGGCCTCAGTAGTTGTGGCTTGCGGGCTCTAGAGCACAGGCTCAGTAGTTGTGACGCACAGGCTTAGTTGCTCCACGGCATGTGGGATCTTCCCGGTCCAGGGCTCGAACCCGTGTCCCCTGCATTGGCAGGCGGATTCTTAACCACTGTGCCACCAGGGAAGTCCCGAGACATTAAATTTTTAAAACTGGGTCACTAGGATGACATCCAAACATAATTAACAAGACAGGCTTCAAGATCTTGGATCAGGTTACATATAAAATAAGTTCTACAAGTCCACTGGTCATTTAATAAAATATTCAAATAGCTAAAGTGTAATGAGGAAATAAACATTAAATATTCTCTATTCACTAAAAGTCCTTTACAGACATATCCCACATATTCTATTACAAAGACTTTTCATTATTTAAGGTTACTGTCAAATACAAAATTATGAAGTTATGAATTTCTAAACCCATGAAAAACAGATCAAGTTAGTGGTTTTGATATGCACTCTACTACTATTTAATCATGTGGTAGAGAAACAAAATCTTTACTGAAAACCTAAGGAGAAAACTGCTGCAAAGGGCTCTGGAAAAATAGTTTTATAACACATGACTATAATTCCCCTTAATGTATTTTATATGTTTAAGCCATGTGAATATCCTTCCTATTTACAGGAAATCCTAAAGAACACAGGTGTTGTAAGATTTAGTCCCAGTGAGGAGGTTATGACATTACAACAGAAAAAGGCTACCTACAGTTATTTTTGACATTTGTCACCAATATACAAAGGTTATCTATTTTACACTAATGTCTGATATACTTAGTTTTCAAAATATATACGTTGCAGTTTCAAACATGTGAAATACTGACTAATAATAGCTAACTTTTATTAGGTACTCATTATGTATCCTGAACTTCTCAAGATGTGTTACAAATATTAATTTATTTAATCCCACCAAAACCCTAGGAAGTAGGCAGACAGCCTACACTCTTAACCACAATGCATACTACCTATATACACTACACATCAGGATGAAAAATCGAGGTGGTGATGGTAGTGATGAATATGTCAACGGTAACATAAAAACTGGTACAGCAATCAAACCCAAAGGGCCAGAGGAACCAAAAACACCCTGCAGATTAGCCTAAAATCACAGCATTTTAAATTTATTAAGGACCATATATATAATTCTCATCAAAGATCATGCTGCTATTTAGCCCTTTTCATGTTTATGCCCCAAACCTAGTATTGGTTCTTGACATATGATAGCTATATAATGAATGACTGAACAAATGTGTAGAAAATATTGTGACTACCTATCTGATATGTATTCATCATTGTGTAGAAGGCGAAGTCGTCTCTACCTTAAACACCCAGCTTCATCAGAAAGATAGTTCCCTTCTAAATGTGTTCCTTTATGGTAATGCCAAAAATTCATATTAATGCTAAGAATAAATGTTCTTAGAGATTTAAATGGATTGAGCAAAATAGTGACTCTGATTCTTATATAGCATAATGTAAGATAAAATGGGCAGAGAGAAGTTTCTAATGAAAAATGAATGCCAAGATATTTTTCCCAAAAATTATTTAGTATCACATACAAGGAGGGGATACCTTCCCCTAATTTTACAAAATATAAAATCAAATTAAGTTTGTGCATAAAGTATAGAATCAAATAAACTTAGAGCTGGAAGGAGTGAGAAATGGTCTAATCCAATTTTTCTCAGCCAGGGGTACACAAGAGTATTAAGCCATACAAAAGTGATTTGAGGGCTTCCCTGGTGGTGCAGTGGTTGGGAATCTGCCTGCCAATGCAGGGGACACGGGTTCGAGCCCCGGTCCGGGAAGATCCCACATGCCGTGGAGCAACTAGGCCCATGAGCCACAATTACTGAGCCTGTGCGTCTGGAGCCTGTGCTCCGCAACAAGAGAGGCCGCGATAGTGAGAGGCCCGCACACCGTGATGAAGAGTGGCACCCACTCGCCGCAACTAGAGAAAGCCCTCGCACAGAAACGAAGACCCAACACAGCCAAAAATAAATAAATAAATAAAGCAAACTGTCAACAAGTAAGTAAAAAAAAAAAAAAAAAAAAAAAAAAGTGATTTGAGTGATGACTATTTTCTCATTCTCCCAAGATGGTACATAGCCAATACCACTGCAGATATATAAAGAAATTAACTCATTTATATACAACTCATGAGACTAAGATTTAGAGAAGTAAAAATAATTGGAATCCATTTAAAATAGAATAACCACTATTATTACTACATTAGAGTCAGTAACTAAAGTTTTTGAAGTTCTTCTGTTCCTCACAAAAGCATATGTATAGGTTACAGTATTTGTTCCTTGACTGCTTTATCAACACTGTGATTTTTCCTTACAGGATTCTGATAATTCCCTTTGTTATAGAATTTTATAGTAAGGCTGTACCTACAATAATCACAATCATAATCAATCTTTACTAACTGTTCCTTGCTGATATAACATCTAGTTTTAACTACAAATCAAGTAAAAAAAATTCAGTATCTTTGTTTAAAATACATATTTTTGTTTATAATATGTACTGTGGGGTTAAGGTATAAATCATGACAAATTTTTTATACTTAGAGCAAGTGTCTCAACGTGATCAACTGGTGTGACATATACCACTAGAATAACTGTATCTAGAATTTATAAATCAGAAGCAAATTTAAATAAAAATAACTTAAAGACATAAAAAAAGTATGTGGCAGAATTCTATATCCCCTTTTCTCTCTACAAAATCACTGAATAGATTTATATGAACAGTCTACTGTGGAAATTTATTTGGAGTAAAAAAGTCTACATCTAGATTAGCAATGCTTCCTGTGACTTACTATAACTATTAATATGAAGAAAAGAATGTCAAAACATTAAATATATCAAGCAATTCCTAAATTGGTACATTTTTGCCACTGGCCACAAAACTGTGGTAAACTGACATTCCACAGTAACTTACTACTTGTACCAACAATACCCTACTGAAGACAATGACTTGCTCAAACAAGTTAAATGAATTAAGTGAACATTCTGATTTTCATACAGTTTCAAAAATTCTGAAGACATTTATTTCCACTCACCATAAATCTGAGTATTCATTCTAAGTGTTCAATTAGAAAAATAAACGGACATTGTGTAAGTAACTAGTTTCAAGACCAGAAAGAGTTTTGTAATACAAGATAAAAGGGTAGGCAGAATGTAAGTATCATTTCCCATGAAAAGAAACTATTTTTCAGGTGCTTTTCTGTATTTGCATCTCTTGATTTCTTGGTATTCTTCAGTTCATTTCTCTTAAATGTACATCCAACTCTTATCTCAATAAACCCTTTAGAGACGCAAAACAAAGCAAAACTGAATGTGGCTATTACAAGGTGAGGCAAATAATAATAAATTTAATGATAGGTTAAAAATAAAGTATAACCTATTTGAGAACTAAATATAGAAATATTACAAATACATGCAAAAAAGTAAAATTGATAAAGTAGAAGAAAAAAACAGAGGTGATATATTTATATAGTTCTTAGAGGACAGAAAACCTGAAAGCAATATAAATTGATATATCTGACCATCTAAAAATATAAAGTTTCTATAAGTTAAAAAAAATCAATATTAAAAAGACATAATAAACAAGGATATATTCTTGACAGGACAAAGGCTCATATCATTAACATAAAGAGCTCTTAAAAAAAGTGTAACCAATTTTCACTTATCAAAATTTGCAAAGATTAGAAAGAACAGTAGCACCCAGTGTTGTTAAGTGGACATTCTAATAATTGTTGATGTGAGAGTAAATTGACACTACCTTTCTAGTGCACATCTAGGAATGATTTATCAAAACCACTGAAAATGTGCATATCATTTAATCAAGTAATTCTACTTCTAAGAATTTAGCCCAAGGAAAAATTTAAATAAAGATAATCATTATATGTATGTGTAACTGAATCACTTTGCTGTATACCTGAAACTATCACAACACTGTAAATCAACTATACTTCAATAAAAACAAGAACAAAAACAAAACCCTAAAAAACAAACAAAACAATACTGAGCCTCCAATCTATGAATTTGGTACTATTTAGGTGTTCTTTAATTTCTTTAATTAATGTTTTATAGTTTCCAGCATACAAATAATTTACATTTAAAAAAAATACTTTATATTGACTTTAAAACAATAAAAAATAGAAACATTACCATTTAACCAAATACACTACCACTCTTACATACATAAGAGAAAGCTAAGTATATTTACATATATGATCATACAAGCATCCAAACATGATTCAGGAAATAACTTCCTAACAAAAAACAAAGAGAATCTGATAGCCAGCATATAATAGAGAAATGAAAAATGGTTCCCAGAATATAGTACACATTCATTAAGTGACATTTTATTTTCGCCACCACTTTTATTAGAATTACACAGATAATACATTAACTCTATTTCACATACATATATACCCCTGAGCAAAGGCAAGAGACAAGTATCTTCATTCGATATTATTTCCTATGTCAGCTATTTGTACTGTGAGAATGAGGTTAAGTATTCTAAGTATTCATGCACAGTAAGAATATGTGCATGAGAATCTGATTCTGTTCTCTGAAAAGGAAGGAAAGAAACAATGTGATATACTTCAGACTCCTCACTAAGAAAAAAGGGGAAAAAAAGCCTGCCTCTAGATAGAGGTTAGCGTTAATGCTGCGATATTAGAAAACTTGCACTAAGACTGGGCTAATCCTCTCACACTGGGATTTCCTCTTGTCACTGCAATAAAAAAAAGCTAACAAAAACATTAAATATCCAATAAGCAAGTTCCTACAGCATTCAACATTCTTGATTATTCTTGGTTTTTTACCCAGGCAACAGAATGCTTCTACTTTGGAAGAGTTGATTCTCTTAGCGCTAAGGCTAATAAATGCATACAATTGACAGAATTTTTAAACAGCAGGGAGTATAATACTCTTTGTATGTAAGAACAATTTAAATTCTAAAAATTCACAATTTTGATTCACTAAAAATAACCTTAGCTCAGCACATACATGCCTTTCTAACTCCAAAGAATGCCATCTGTATTTGAAAGAAAACTCATTTCCCAAACAAAAATAATTTAGCAAAACACAAATGACCTACTTAAAGCAATTCACATATTATAACCAACAAACTGTCAATTTGTTTTTCTTCATTTATTTATTTTGCTAATTTAAAATGATGTGATTCATACCTCTCACCAATCCTTTAGAAACTACTATGCCTTCTGAACTTATATAGTGATGAAAATTGCACTCCTTAATGAAATTTTATGTGTTAACGACTTACTCATGTTCATTGATATAAAGTTCTGCAAGTTCATGCCAGGCTTCTTGGTCTCCAACAAATCTGGTGAGAGGAAAGGGAAAAAAAGTAAGTGTGTAGATATTCTATAAATGAACAGCATGGAGGCAAAAAGGAAAATCAAATGCAAATTCCATTTTAATTAAAAAAGATTTATCAGAATAACAAAACACAATCCTCTTGTAAGACACTCACTGTTCCAGATACTCATTCAGTTCCCGAATGGCCTCCACATTTTTCCCCTGGGCTTTTCGAATGGCAATCTTACGCTTTCTTGCAGCCTGTGGGTTGACATTAATAAAGGATTAGACCCTCATGATTCCCTGGGTTTTTGTAAAGAGGTAATTTGACTGTGCAAATTATTATCTCAATGCCAGTGAAATTCCATTGTAGAACTACTGCTTAGTGGGAGTTTATAAACATACCCCATGACATCCCACTGGGGAGTTCAAACATTCCTCTAACAATCACATGTGCTTTACTTTTGATGTACACAATGTATGCATCATTTCATTCAAATAAATAACCATCCAGATTCTGATAATTACAAGCCAGCAGGGAATCCTAATCTTTATCCAGCCTAAAGTCCTTTACTCTGTCTCATTCATAAGATCTGTATCTTAAGAGATAGAGGGATAGTGGAGATTAGAAAATAATCTTACTGTGGCCACTTGAATGTCATTATACAAATATGGCTTCAAATAACTTTTTTCACAATTTCAAGAGAAAAATCTACCTAAGAGTCTTTCAAAAGAATAATATAGGTCCTGAAAGAAATATTTTATAATAGACAAAACATTTAAAACCTGCAACTTAAAGCTTTTTAAATATAAATATAAAAATCAATGCCATTTATTTATACATTCATCAAATATGTAATAAACATCTGTTGTTTGCCAGGTACTGTGCTGGACACTGAAAATATATGGATTAAAACAAAGGAACAGATAATTCCTTGCAGGAGCTCAGTCTGATAAGAGAAAGAGACATCAAATAAAAAGACAATAATAGAGGTATCTAAGATGTTGTGGAAACACGGAGGTGATCCTAACAAGGCTGTGGCAGATGGGAGGAAGTGGAAGGACAGGAAGCAAAGAGCGTCCCAGATGTGATACCTGGACTGAAAGAGAAAGTGCAAGTAGACATTAAGAAAGCAGAAAAGAAAGTTGTGTGGAGGGACGATACTGCATAGTAGGAGAACACAGGAGCAAAGGCATAGGAGATGGCAGCATTGTGTATAATCAAGACTACATGTTTGGGGCTGAAGTGACTGGAGGGCTCTGTGTGAATTATTAAATTTACATCCCCTCCATCTCTGTTTAATTCAATGCAAAAGACTAAACAATAAAACACTATAATTAGGGCTAGGCTAGGCTTATTAATTATGAACATGATTGTCATTGTTTTATGTAAAACACACTCCACAAGATACAGACAAGGGAAGTACTGTAAAATGAATGGGGCCTCTTTAGACCTAAGGAGCTATCTGTCCTGGGGTGGAAAAGGTGGGTTTTTGCTCTGAAAAACTGAAAGTCAAAAAATCAGAGCGAATCGAGAGACTCCCAATAAATATGACCAAAAGCAATATTTATAATTATAGTGATAACAATATTTCGGTAATGGAAGAATGACACATCTGTTAAAAATGTATACCCCTGAGGGCTTCCCTGGTGGCGCGGTGGTTGGGAGTCTGCCTGCCGATGCGGGGGACGCGGGTTTGTGCCCCGGTCTGGGGGGATCCCACATGCCGCGGAGCGGCTGGGCCCGTGAGCCATGGCCGCTAGGCCTGCGCGTCCGGAGACTGTGCTCCGCGGCGGGAGAGGCCACAGCAGTGAGAGGCCTGCGTACCGCAAAAAAAAAAAAAAATGTATACCCCTGATTATATGGCTCATGCTGAATGCCTACCAGAACACCTGCCACACAGCAGGAACTCAAATATTTTTGGAATAATTTCACTATGCACAACAATGAAAGCGCCATAATAAATGTAAAGTTTAAGTCTCAAGAATTCAGAAGGAAAGTAAAAGTAAAGCTCTAAAAGTAACTCAATCCTAAAGCCTTTAGGAAGAATATTAGACTTCAAATGTACGCCTTATTCCAAGTCCTTCTGAAAACAGGTGAGGATTAAATTAACATAATTAAGAAACTAATTTCTTTGGGGCATATATTATCTAATTTCACCAGTTCAACAGAATTTGAAACATTTTTGTTTATTCATTTCATTTTTGATGACACTACTTCTTCCACAGGCAATATGTTAGAGCGGAGAGTCTAGGTTTTGAAATAAAAAAAGACAAAGAACTGAATCCCAACTCTTGTCACTTACGAGCTTTCTAACCAAGAGCAAAACATCTGACCTGCCCAAACTTCAGTAATACCACCAATCTCCAAGCATCAAAGTGAAGTATCTAACACAGTACATAGCATATAACAGTACTGAATAAATGTTTATCTTCCTTCTTTTTTACCTTTGGTCTATGCTTAATATATATATATATGTGTGTTAAACCTTGCCAAAAGCTCTACCTATGAGATCTTTGAAGAACTGGCACAGGCTTGCTTAGTTTAATATTGATATATTGCCCCAATCCTTACAGGATTTGTATCAGCTGAAATGAGATATTGTATAGATGCAGTGAAACTTGTTGAAAATACTGCATTCAAATGCCACAAATAAGAGACAAAAAGTCAAAGTATAAACATGAATAGCAACTAATACCTCTACAGTCATAGTAAGAGATGTGGTATGAACACTGTAATGGACACCATTATTCACAAAATTAGTTTTGTTTTTTTAAAAACACCTGTCTAATATTAACTCATTTTCTCATTGATTTGACAAGAGAATCAATCAAGTCTCTACTGTTGAACAAACACCAAAATTTTTAGGTCAGCAGCATTTTGCAGAATACAGTTTATAAAGCACTGCTAGTGTTTCAAAGATAATTAATCTTTAAAAATGCCTTTTTAAAAAACAATCCTTTTGTAAATAATGAAAAACAGAGGTTTAAACAACCTAAATGCATCAAAAGAGGTAGAATGAGAAGTAGGATCTCAAATTTCTGATTCCCATTCTAGATTTATTGATAAGAGTTCCTGAAACTGAAATATTACAAATTAATTTGTTACTATTATTTTGAATTATGTATATTTATAGTAGGTGGAATGCCATCATTTTACAAATTAATTTGTTACTATTATTTTGAATTATGTATATTTATAGTAGGTGGAATGCCATCATTTTATAATAATGTAAAACAGAAATTCAGTATTAACTTTGTAATAGCCTATTTTAAAAACTAAGAGTTTTCCACCTAACAAACACTTCAGTGAAGTATAAGCAAAGATTTTAAACATAAGGTTTTACTAATCAATTTGTGAAACATGCCTCAAAATCTCTACTATAATAAGCAATACATTGCTTAACCATGTAAGATCTAAGATAACAGTAACTTATCTCCTAATATTATAAGGTTTAAAACACACTTTTAAGAGGTAACTATTCAACTATGCAAAGCTAGTCTTCCTAATGAAACTATACATGACAGCTTAAAGAAAAACCTATACGGCAATCACTATCATACAGGCAACAATGTATCATTAAGTCACATACAACAGCCCTCTACAGAAAAATACTACCACATTCTGGCACAAAAACTATGATCATTTACAAATAAGCATTAAGCAGGTATTTCATTTCCCGCCAAGATGGAGTAACAGGGAGCGGTTCTACCCTCTTGCCTGAGACCACGAAAGAACTGTACTATATATATAAAACAATCACTTTTAAGGCACAGGACAGGCAAACAAGGAGAGTTGATCCCTGACAGGCAGAAACAAATGAGGTGGGCCCTATCTTTATCGCCCTGACTGACTGCTTTGAGAGTTTCAAGGGTGCTGTGCAAGAAAAGAAAACCAGGTTGAGCTGTGAGTTCATAAGGAGCTCAGAGTCCAAGAAGATCAAAGAGGCTACAGTTCATGGGACAGAGAACAGGAGAAGAGAGAAAAATACAGAATAAAGACTCTAAAGAGATTCCCCTTGAATCTCAAGGGTTTCCCTAGAGTACTCAGGTTCGCACTGATCAGTGCATGTGTATGTGGAAACCACTACAGCCAAGGAAAGATCTACCAGAAACATTTTGGGGAAAATGTGCCCAGAGCTCACACAGGGCTGGGAATAGTGCTCGTTCCTACCAGCCAGACTGGAAAATGCCATGATTCCTGGGGCAGTGAACAGACTACCCAGAAGAACATAATGCGGAATTAATTAGTCCCAGTATAAACACTGTTCTGGTCCTGTCTAACAAAGACCCAAAAGGATGAAATTGTTTGCAAGTAACTTAATTATATCCCACAAGAAAGCTCAAAGAATATATATAAGAATACAAAAATCAAAAGGAGCAAAGAGAACTTTAGAGCATGATGTTTTTGTTCATTATCTTGATTGTGGTGATGGTTTCACAAGTGTATACAAATGTCAAAACTTACCAAATTATACACCTTAAATATGTGCGGTCTATTCTACATCAATTATATGCCAAAACAGTTTTAAAAATAGCACTAATTAGACATTAAATAGAGTCCTGACTATAAATTTCCATTTATATTTCTTTCTTATACTTTTTATCTTATAAAATATGCCAATATTCTGAATTTTTCTAAATTTCTTGTTTAGACCAACCTTTGTAAAAGTCAGTTTAAGTCAAAAATGAAAACTGTTACACATTTTACAAGCGATTTTAATAATGGAGTCAGAATTTCTATTATAAAATATGAAACTTCAAAACATTCTTATGACCATAAATTTGTTACATGCCTCTGTATATGTACAAGGAGCTAGCTATTTTTCCTGAAAGACATATCACATCTTAAAAAAAAATGAGGCCACGTAGGGAGAGAACCTAGAAAATGATTAAAGGATTAAGGTCTACCAGCAAAATACAAACTAGAACGCCCCCTACCCCAGATGTTGGGACACAGAAACAGACCACTGGCCAACAAAGGGAAAGCAGAGTTCCAAGTTCTTCTGCCTCCGAGGCTTATGCCGTGACCCTGGGAAATATGGCATTCTAAAAGCATTTTCAGGGGCTTCCCTGGTGGCGCAGTGGTTGGAAATCCGCCTGCCAATGTGGGGGACACGGGTTTGAGCACGGGAAGATCCCACATGCCACAGAGCAACTGGGCCCACACATCACAGCTATTGAGCCTGTGCTCTGGAGCCCGCGGGCCACAACTACTGAGCCCGCGTGCCACGGCTGCTGAAGCTTGCGCACTTAGAGCCTGTGATCTGCACACAACAAGAGAAGCCACTGCAATGAGAGGTCCATGCATCGCAACGAAGAGTGGTCCCCGCTTGCCGCAACTGGAGAAAGCCCGCACACAGCAACAAAGGCCCAACACAGCCAAAAATAAATAAATAAAATAAATTTATTTAAAAAAATAAAAATAAACCACCTTCACTCTTGCCACAGAGGCAATTACATCTAATTCCAAAATAAGACTTCAAATATTTGATATATTATAACAGGCAGTTCACAATTGGAGGCAAAATCTGATCTTTCTGAAATACGAAATTTAACTAAAAAGACAAGAATTATTGTACTTTCTTTCTGAAAGGCATTCATTCATTCAACAAGTATTTACTGAAGGCATATATGCTAGGCATTGTTGCATGCAATGGACATAATTTTTCCCTCAAAGAGCTTTCAAAGGATGAAAAGCCTACTTTTACTTTAAAAGCAGGCAAACAAAAAACTGACCGGTGTTGGGGTAATCTAAGCGATAAAAAGTTCACAGTGAGCCTAATTCAATACTTGATTTTGATGAGCTGGTGACGAAAATTTTCATACTTCAGAGTTATCCTTCTACAATAACATTCATATCTAAGTTTTCATCATTTGTGCGCTTTTATTGCAAAATATACTTTCATCCAACCCCATCCTCTTCAATTCTACTTATCCTAGGTTTAGATCCCCATAATCTCTAGCCTATGACAGAACAGCCTCCAAATTACTATTTCATCTCTTTTCACCTCTTTCAAACCATCTCCCGTATTACTGACAAAGTTATCTCTAAAAAAAAATCTGGTGGAATTTCACTAATCAAAATTTGACTTCATTCTCCATTTTCTAAGAATAAAAATTAAAATTCTGTTACACCCAATATCTTGTAATAACTTATAATGGAATCTAATCTGCAAAAAGACTCAAATCATTATGTTGTATACCTGAAACTAACAGAATATTGTAAATCAACTATACTTCAATTAAAAAGAAAACAAAAAAAGAAATAAAACTGTATTGATAATGCAGAAAAAAAATTAAAATTCTGAAGTGTAACATACCAGGTTGTTCACAAATGCAGACCCCTTCTTGTATCACTAGTCACTCTGAACAATGAACCAACTAAAAGGTATAAAATAATGTTCCTTAGAGCCCTAGTTTTCCTCAGCAGTAATTCAGTCGGGAAGAAGGGGGAGGTTAAAACTACACAGAGCACCAGAACCATGCCCTCTCTTCAACAAGAATAGAAATGAAATTTCATGCGAAAATCGTGTTAAAGGAGGCAGTTCAAAAAGAGAAATACACCTGGCCCTTTAAGCATATTAGAAGATATTAAACATCACTCATAATGCAAATTAAAACCAGGTAACATTTTTAACTAATTAGACCGGCAAAGGTTAAACACCAAAAAAGCTGATAATATACCACGTGGGAGGATACAGGGCAAGAAGCACTCTCATATACCAAATAAATGAGTATAGACAGCTAAAAAGCTTCTGTGGAGGGAAATTTGGTAACAACTATCAAATTTTAAAATACATGGACCTCCTGACTCGGAAACTTCACTTCTAGGAGTCTATCCTACAAGTGACATGTACTGAACACTGCTTCTGGGAGGAATGTATCAGATACCAAGGGGACTTAATTAAAGAAAGTTTTCCATCAAGACAGGGATTATACATCCATGCATTACAATGCTATGCAGGTACCTAAAAGATGAGGTAAAGGATGTGCTGACAGCGCATGAACTTTAAAAGATATTGTTAGGAAGAGTATGCCACCATTTGCACTTCCAACCATTCTCCCTGTCAAAAGTGACACACATGCACACACACCTATTTGTGTATGCATGAGAAAAAATTTCTGGAAGAGTTCTTAAGAAATTGTTAACAACGTTTGCCTAAGTGAAGGAGGACTTGAGATCAAGGGTGGGAGGACTTATTTTTCACCATATACTCTGTACTGTTTGTAATTTTTTAACATGGGTACATGTTACTTTTTTCAAAAGAATATTTTACAGCTTTTTAAAAATAGATGAGATGTCCCATTTTAGCAACCTCCCAAAATTTGAAAGCCTCCATTTTAATCACTTTATTCTTTTTTTCCCTAGGTAGGCCTTGTACTTTAATAATGCTAAGACTTACTCATGCCATTCATGGGATACAATGTCTTTCCCCAGCCTACCATCTTTGTCTCATTTAAGCCATACTCATCCTTCAAGGTCTACAAGGCTCAAAAGTAATGCAGCAAATCACCAGAGTCAGGATTCAATAAGTCTATTTCAAAGTCCATAATGTGTTCATTATATCATGCTATCTCTCTAAAAACAAAGTCAAGGATGGTGTCTAATTCATCCTGCTAGTCTCAACAACGCATGTTGCAAGCACTCAACAAACATTTTTTGAAAGAATAATGAATGCATGTGAAAGGGAAAGAGAGCTCCTTAAAGCTTTAATGAACAGCCTCATTTCTATACTGGATATATAGGAACACAGAAGCAGATGAGAGAGTCACATGATCAGTTTTAGACAATGCAAAGCTCTACAGTATAAAAGCTTGAATTATAACTATCGTGTCTTCTACATAGTAACTTTACTGTTTAATATAAGAAAAGTCTTCCCCTACTAGACTTTATTAGTTCTAGGTCTTACATGGCTTTGTTTTTCTCCCTTAATGTCTACCACAGTGCTTTCTATGGATACAGTAACAGAAATAGTGTCTTTATTCTTAGTAACACCAACATTTTTGTGGCTCTTGACAGGTACTCAATAAACATTTACAGAAGGACAGGAGGGACTGAGGGGAGACTAGATAAAAATAATATTTGGTGAAAGAACAATACATCTAGCAAAGCTGAATTTAGTCACCTTGTTCTAAAATGTTTACCTAACAACTAAATAATTTAGTTATTACCCCCTCATACATAGTCTATGAGGGGAGCCAAACCATAAAACATGTAAAGTACTACAAAGACAGAGTAATATTTAGTTACATACTATCTGAGACCCTGAAGTAGTGAAATAATTTATTTAAAATATGCCCAACTTAAACTGACACAGAAGTAAAATGACTCCTAATTCAAAAAAAAAATTACAAACTATTAATCTTTTAAACTAGTATGAGAAAACTACATGAAACAAACTTTTTTCAGAAATCTGATGTCATATTTCATATTATACAGAAATATTGCTGTGTAAAAAATGAATACCTTTGAAACTGTGATAAAGTCTTAGAGCTGAAATAAGTACATGAGAAAATCTCCAGGAAAAGAAAAATGGGACTTTTTATAAGGGACTGTTTTATTAAGACAGATGGCAAGCTATTAGGATAAATAAGATTTAAAGATTATTCAGAACTTCTCAATTTTAACTCTCTTTTTATTTGGGATATCTAAATTAACTGTTTCTTTTTAATAACAGGTAGGCTTGCAGCTCTGTCAAAACTTTTCCCTGAACTTTCTATATTTTGAGAATCCTCACAAAATGATGAATCCTCACCATTCAAATATCTACAAAACAAAACAAAACACCTAGAAACTTTCCAGAGAAAATATCCCTGGGGTGAGACTATATTAAAAGCAATAATCTAAACCATTTCACAATATATATATACACATATCAAATCACCAAGTTGTGTAACTTACACAATGTTAATTATATCTCAATAAAGCTGGGAAAAAATATTATTTAAGCACAAGAAAAATACATATTACTATAGAGTAACAAAAGGGGCAAGGAGAGATCAGGGATTTATGACCAATAAATGCCTGGTATAAATGCTATCTAAAACTGCATACTTCAATATTAACTTCCAAACTTAGCATAAATAATTTAAAATGAACCAAGTTACCAATGTTCAATCAGTATTTCTGCATCTTTTAATCCACAATCATACATTATATGACTTTTTAAAATGTATATTTTTAATAAACTACTTGCCAAATAAGAGAAAACCTTCATGTAGTTGTATTATGTGTTAACATAACAATTTGTTTCTATAAAAGGAAAAAACAAACTCAAACTGATTATTATTTAAAAACTCTAAAAATATTTACTTTACTTTAGCAGGCATACGTGTGCATGGATAGAATAATATGAAACACTGAAACGCCTGATACGTTATCTAACGTCTCTGACTTTTCATTTAGTAAAAGGTAAGTCTGAGGGAAGCCATTATGCCAATATAGTAAACTAAAATGTTCTCAATATTAAAAAAATTTTTTTCACCAGGGTGTTTTTAAAACAGATAAACTACATAAGTATATTTGAAACAAATCTTCTGCCCAATAAACTGAGATAAATATTTGTTCAAAATCAGAATAAATTGGGCTTCCCTGGTGGCTCAGTGGTTGAGAGTCCGCCTGCTGATGCAGGGGACACGGGTTCGTGCCCCAGTCTGGGAAGATCCCACGTGCCGTGGAGCAGCTAGGCCCCTGAGCCATGGTCCTTGAGCCTGCGCTCCGCAACAGGAGAGGCCACAACAGTGAGAGGCCCGCGTACCGGAAAAAAAAAAAAAAAAAAAAAAAAAAAAATCAGAATAAATTAAAGATGTTATCTTAAGGAAAACATATACATACATATATATATATATATATATATATATATATATATCCCTATTCAGGTATAAGGATGAAAGCAAAACTGAAAAAAAAAACCCTTCATTCATCAATTCCATATACTGATTACTGAGGTAACATCTTTCATTTTTCATGAAGACAACTAAAATATAACTACCCAAACCAGAGAAGTTAGTATTCCATAAACTTCAAAATATTACAAAAACAATAAGCTCTGCTAGGTGTTTTTTTTTGCAAGCACATAAAATTCATTCTTTCTAAATTTCAACTAGCTTCTTTCTAATAAGAGATATTGTAAATCAAATTTTACTGAAGAGTTTTAAACCTATTTTTTTTAAATGGCCCATGATGAAATATTTAAAATAACAAAACAGAATATGGTTCCACGTATTTTTTTCATTATTTCCAAAATAAATTAATTTCACTTCTTAAAACAAACTGATCTTCAGCACAACCAGCTAACTTACAGTGTTAGTTGGATCTTCTTGTAAAATTCGATCATATAGCTGTATAGCATCATCATATCTATTTAAAAAGAAAAACAAATATCAAGAATCATTACCTGAAAATTTAGTGACAAATAGTAAATACAGAAAATGATTAAACTGGCAGGACTTTATATGCATTTACAATTGCTACTAAGCCTCTTCTGATCTTCACATGACAGCAAGTTTGCTACAATGTCATTTTCTAAGCAAAAAAAAAAAAAATGTATAAAGTATTTATAGAAAAACTTACTTCAAAAACATACTGATTCAATTTGGCCTAAATAGAAAGGTAAAAACTAGCAGCTCAAAGAGACATCTCTGTGGTCCTAGTTATACATAGAATTACAGCTAATAAACCATGAAAGAAAGTTTAATTTTAACAAATATATTCACAAGGAAATGATCTAAGTATTAGTTCTCCTTTAATAAATATTTATGACAGCTTTTCTTAGTTGAGCTGGTGAAGTTCAATTCATTAAGTACCTATTAAGTATGCACACATAATACACTTTGCTGGGTTAGTCTCATATGGGAAATAGTTAACAAGTTTATCAAATGAAAAAATAATCAAATATGGCAGCATATAACTAAGAAGCCAAAATTAACATTATATGATAGTGAATCAAAGGGAGGGATACATCAGAAATCACATAAAAAACTTTACCTAACAATATACTCCTATATACTGTGATCTTATTTGGGATACAAGGAAATAGTCGAGTGATTCTGAAATTCCCTCCTAACCATATCCACAACCCCAACGCCCTTCCAATCAATTTCTCCACTTCCGGATATAGATCTTTAGAGAAAGCAAAAAACGATGTTTAAACACTTTTACAGCAGTATTTATAAAACTAGGGATGGCAGATATACTCTTGTGATCTATTCTTAAGTTCCCTATGATAATTTTTTTAATTTTAAGTTTTTCTCTTAATGTTATTCAACACATGAATATTCTATATCATCATGGTGACACATCTTTTAATCAAACACCGGCCCACAACTGTAGTGACCAAGCCTGTATCTGTGGTGTGGTCATGCCAGTAGGTAAGAATATTTAACTACTGTAGCACACTACTGAGAAAAATAAAAGCAGACTTAATCTGTAAATATGTCCATACCATGCAAAGGCCAGATAACATCACTACACACTAAGTTAATCAGAGTTAGCAATAGCTCAAAAAAAGAAAATTAGTTTGGACATCAAACACATGATTATATAGTACGTATGCTAGCCTCATAAGAACCTGCAACTATATGGAGAAAGAGAAAATAATATCATTAAATAATTATAAAATGAAGTATATAAACAAGGGCAAAATTAATGCCATTCTCACAAGACATAGTACATGAGAATCACTTGGGGATCTTTTCCCAACTATATAAGTTCTAGGAAATATACTGGAAATGACAGAGGAAACTATTCATTCGCTTCATTAATAGAATGATAATTTGAATTTCAGTACTTTCTAGTTTTTTTGGTATTTTATTAGAAACCATATATTGTTTTCACAGTTATATGAAAATATACATGTAAGGCACTAATACTGGTTTTATATTTGAACATATTTAAGTTATATTATAATAAAAAAAGTAATTTATGTAAAAACTGGGTGTGATGATTAATTTTATGTGTCAACCACAGGGTGCCGAGATCAAATATTATTTCCGGGTATGTCTCAGGGTGTTTCAGATGAGATTAGCATTTGAATCCATGGACTCAGTAAAACAGATTACCTTCCCCAATATGGGTGGACACCATCCAATCCCTCAAGGGCCTGAATAGAACAAAGGCAGAAGGAAGAATTTACCTCTTTTTACTGCCTCACACTGCTGGAGCTGGGACATCTCACTTCACTTTCTCTTGCCTTCAGACTTCAAACTGAGATTTACACCACTGGCTCCCCTGGTCCTCAGGCCTTCAGACCTGGTCTCAGAATGAATTACAGCACCAGCTTTCCTGGGTCTCCAGGTCACAGAGAGCAGATCCTGGGACTTCTGAGCCTCCATAACTGCCTCATAATAAATCTCCATTTTATATATATATACATATATATATATATATATATGTATATGTATATGTATATGTATATGTATATGTGTATATATATACACACACACACACACATATACACACATAAATATATATATATCCCACTGGTTCTGTTTCTCTAGAGAGTCCTGACTAATACACTGAAGGTCCATAAATATTTACCTTTAGTCAGCAATGTTCTCAAATCTACCTGTCTATTCTCCTGCATTACACCCCTAACAGACTGATCTCAGTAGTGAGGACTAGGCAACTACATATTTTTTAAATGCCACAGATAATTCTAATTCACACAATCATGTATGAGAATCAATGGTTAAAGGTCCTATGTAACAAAAACATATAACAGCCACTCTTTCAGAAAAAAACCTTACTAGGTAAAATGATGATATGAGTTTCAATTAAAGAATAAAAGCTTAAAGAAATTAAAGTTCACTAGGTTTCTTAGAAACCTGAGTTAATACTTAAAAATAAATTATTGCTACCATATCAATTTTTTGTATGGCTGGAAAGAGGCTAGAGAAATGATAACTATTAAAATGTGTTAAAAAGATAATTTGAAAAATCATTTATCTTGGACTCTGGGATGTGCTTTGCTATTCACTTATTTTAAGTACGGGCTAGGAACTCATACTCCTTGAAGTAAAACAAAAAGTGGTATTAGAGTAGAATACTGATTCAGGAGCAATCCTTTGCAGATTTCTTCCATTCTGTCCTCTGATTCAAAATTATTTTCAGCTAACCTGTAATAATACAATTTTATTTATTTTTATTTATCCATGCCCTTTGCTAACTGAGAAGATCCAAAGATATTAAAATATACATATACATAAACACATAAGCCAAAAGCCAAGAAATAAAAGGGTTAAGAAAAACTATATCAATAGATCCTATGTGAAAAAAGCTACTACAACTGAGGTACAAGTTAACCCTGTCTCACCTAAAACACCAAGTTAAAAAGGTAAGAAACAACAATCTGACTCCAAAATGAATATAAAAATTTAAGAGACTCAGACAAAATAATCTTAAAAAAAAAAAAAAACAAAGTTGAAGGACTCACACTTCCCAATTTTAGAACTTACTACAAAGCTACAATATCAATATTGGGATCGATACAGTGTGGTATATAATAAACATATATATCGATGGAACAGAACTGAAAGCCCAGAAATAAAACATCGCATTTACATTCAACTGATTTAATTGCCCAAGACAATTAAATGGGGAAAGCAGTCTTTTCAACAAATGGTAATGGAACAACAGGATATCCACAAAAGAAAGAATAAAGTTGGACACCTTCTTCATACTATATTAACTCAAAAAGTGTCAATGACCTAAATGCAAAAACTGAAACTATAAAACTATTAGAAGAAAAGAGGTGTAATCATTGTGACCTTGAATTAGGCAATGGTTTCTAGAAATAACACCACAATGACAAGAAACAAAAGAAAAAATGAACTGAACTTCATAAAAAAATCAAAATCCTTTGTAATCAAAGACACCATTAAGCAAGTGAAAGACAACCCACGTAATGTAAGAAAATTTTTGCAAATCATATATATGATAAAAAACTTGTATCTAGACTATAAGGAACTCTTACAACTAAATAATAAAAAGATGTAAATAAATAAAGTAACCCAATTTAAAAACAGACAATGTGAACAAACATTTCTCCAAAAAACATATATAAAAGGCCAATTATTGCATGAAAAGATACTCAAGATTTCTGGTTCCTGGTCTGGCACATAAAGACCTTGGAAGTCATCACTCCCATCCTTGCAAGAAAAAAGCTGACCCAACAACTCTTCTTAGATCCATCAGACAATTAAAGTTACAGGGCAAACCACTGCATCCAAAACTGCGAGACAGGTGAATACAATCACAGCTTACTGGTGCAAAGGACTCCATCAAAAACTGTTACAACTAATAAATTCAGTAAAGTTGCAGATACAAAATTAATATACAAAAATCTGTTGTGTTTCAATACACTAATAAGAATCTATCAGAAAGAGAAATTAAGAAAACAACCCCATTTATAACTGCATCAAAAAGAATAAAATTCCTAGAAATAAATTTAATCAAAGAGCTGAAAGCCCTATATACTACAAACTGTAAGATACTAATGAAAGAAACTGAAGACACAAATAAATGAGATGATTATCTCATGCTCAAGGACTGGAAAAATTAAGATTGGTCAAATGTCCATAGTACCCAAAGCAATCTACAGATACAGTGCAATTCTTAAAATTCCAATGCCATTTCCCACAGAAATAGAATAATCCTAAAATCTGTATGGAATCACAGAAGATCTTGAGTAGCCAAAGCAATCTTAAGCAAGAAAAACAAAGCTGGAGGGATCAGGCTCCCTGATTTCAGACTATATTACAAAACTATAGTAATCAAAACAGTATGGTACTGGCATAAAAACAGACCCATAGATCAATGGGACAGAACAGACAGCCCAGACATAAACCCACACATATATGGTCAATTAATTTAAGACAAAGGAGCTAAGAATATACCATGTAGGAGAAACAGTCTCTTCAATAAACAGTGTTGGGAAAACTAGACAGCCTGAATGAAACTGGACCTCTATCTTTACACCATACAGAAAAACAGCTCAAATGGATTAAAGACCTGAACATAAGACCTGAAACCATAAAACCCCTAGAAGAAAACGTAGGTGGTAAGCTCCTTGACATCAATCTTGGTGATGACTTTTTGGATTCAACACAAAAAGCAAAGTCAACCAAAGCAAAAATAAACAAGTGGGACTACATCAAACTAAAAAGCTTCTGCACAGCAAAGAAAAACATCAACAGAATGAAAAAGCAACTTATGGAATTAGAGAAAATATTTGCAAATCATACCTGATAAGGGGCTAATAACCAAAATATTGTAAGAACTTATATAATTCAATAGCAAAAAAACAATCCAAGTAAAAGGGGTCAGAGCAACGGAACATACATTTTTCTAAAGAAGACACACAAATAGCCAACAAGTCCATGAAAAGGTGTTCAAGATCACTAATCATCAGGGAAATGAAAATCAAAACCACAATGTGATATCACCTCATACTTATTAGAATGGCTATTATCAAACAGACGAAACATACCAAGTGTTGGAAGGATGTGGAGAAAAGGGAACCCTTGTGCACTGTCAATGGGAATGTAAATTGGCACAGTCACTATGGAAAACAGTATAAAAGTTCCTCAAAAAATTAAACACAGAACTACCATTTGATCTAGTCAATTGTACTTCTGGGTATTTAGCCAAAGGAAATAAAATCACTAACTTGAAAAGCTATTTGAACCCCCATGTTCATTGCAGCATTATTTATAATAGCCAAGACATGGAAACAACCTAAGTGTCCATCGACAGATAAATGGCTAAAACAGTTTGGTGTAAGTACAGCTGACCCTTGAACAACATGGGGGTCAGAAGCACCAAATCTACAGCACAGTGGAAAATCCATACATAGGGGACTTCCCTAGTGGTCCAGTGGTTAAGAATCTGCCCTCCAATGCAGGGGACGAAGGTTCAATTCCTAGTTGGGGAACTAAGATCCCACATGCCACAGGGCAACTAGGCCCACGCGCCGCAACTACTGAGCCCACATGCTCTAGAGCCCACAGGCCATAACTAGAGAGCCCACGCATCACAACTACTGAGCCCACATGCTCTAGAGCCCGCATGCCACAACTAGAGAGCCCACGCATCACAACTACTGAGCCCGTGCACCACAACTAGAGAAGCCCGCGTGCTGCAACTAGAGAAGCCTGAATGCTGCAACTAGAGAAGCCCACATGCTGCAACTAGAGAAGCCCATGTGCCACAATGAAGAGCCTGCGTGCCATGAGGAAGACCCAGCACAGCCAAAAATTAAAATTAAAATTAAAAAAAGGAAAATCCATATATAACTTAAAATCAGCCCTTCCATATCCAAGGTTCTACATCCACAGATTCAACCAACTACAGACTGTGTAGCACTGTAGTATTTACTATTGAAAACAATCCACATACTAAGTGGACCCACACAATTCAAACCCATGTTACTCAAGGGTCAATTGTATATACAATGTAATATTACTGAGCCATAAAAAAGGAAAGAAATTCTGCCATTTATGACAACCTGGATGGACCTTAAGGGCATTATGCTAAGTGTAATAAGTCAGACAGAGAAAGATAAATACTGTATGATCTCACTTACATGTGGAATCAAAGAAAACCTGAGCTCACAGATACATAGAACAGATTAGTGATTGCCAGATGAGGGGATGGGGAGTGGGAGAAGTGGGTGAAGGTGGTCAACAGGTACAAACACCCAGTTATAAGATAAATTAAGTCCTGGGGATATGATACAGCATGGTTTACTATAGTTAACAATATTGTGTTGTACATTTTAAAGTTGCTAACAGAGTAAACCTTAAACATTCTTATCATAAGAAAAAAGAAATTTATAACTATGATGATGGATGTTAACTAAACTTATTGCGGTAATCATTTCACAATGTACACATTTAACAAATAATTATGTTATACACCTAAAACTAATACAATGTTATATATCAATTATATCTCAATTAGAAAAATAATAATAGGGCTTCCCTGGTGGCACAGTGGTTGAGAGTCCACCTGCCGATGCAGGGGACACAGGTTCGTGCCCTGGTCCGGGAAGATCCCACATGCCACGCAGAGGCTGGGCCCGTGAGCCATGGCTGCTGAGCCTGCGCGTCCGGAGCCTGTGCTCCACAACGGGAGAGGCCACAACAGTGAGAGGCCCGCATACCGCAAAAAAAATAATGATAATAATAGCTTCTACACCTTGAGTGCCTGTGAGGGCACTACACATATATCATTATTAATTCCCAAAACAACCCTGACAAGTTGGTAATATTCTTGTTTTACAGAAGAGTAAGGCTGCAAATCTTAAATAATTTGCCAGGTCAATAGCTAATAAATCCTTAGAAACAGGATAGGAAGCCTGTTCTTACTCCAAAGCATAATCCGAATTCCACTAGGCCGAAGATGGTAAATGGATTACACTCTTATGTCAAATCCTATTTAAGGAGAGTAACTTGGCAGGATTTAGGCTGAGAAGCACTCTGACACTATTCTGAAGCTCAGTAGCTAAAGACCTTGCACAATTAATGATGTTGCCATGGGTATAGAAGGACCTAAATGTAAGACCCCATGTTTGCCATTTTAAAACAGGATCACACTATTTACAAGATTCAGTTACCTCTCCATGGCTTCAAATCTCATGCCAGTTAGTCGCTTGACTCTGTGACTGCCAGGGAACTGTCTTCTCAACTCTTGAAGACAAAACTAAAAAAAAATATGGGTAAAAAAGACTTGAAGAGTAGTAATTACATTACATATACTAAATGGGTTACAAGGAACGGCTTATATAGTCGTCGATGTTTCTTCTTAAATAATTTCATTACTGAAATCTAATGACATAAGTGAAATTAATCAGTAATGAATAATGGGGTGAAAGAAGAACTCTGAACTTACAGTGAGGACAACAATCAGTTCTCAGAAACTGATAAAGCTCTTAATTAAGAAAATGAGCAGAATATGAGATCCACTAATAACTCTTCAAATACTACTACCTTATCACTTAAAAATTGCTTCCATTATGTGTCAGGCACCACTTAAATAACTACAACTGCTTCCTGGCCTTTTCTTCCTAACTATTGCACAAACATTCTCTTGATAAAAATTAAGTTTTTTGGTAGTAACCTCAAGTCCCTAGCAAATACTGTTAACACTTTGTTTAATTTTGCCCTGTTGAAGTCATATTCTAATCAATCACCTTGTCAGTACACATGTCGTGATTTGGGGTCATAAAATACAGACACTGTATCAATGGAGTACCAATCTCCTTTTGGCAGATATCCATAATTCACCCATCAACTCAACTACACAAATAATCAAATATTTATTGAGCACCTACTATGTTCTCAGCAACCTATAAGGGATTATAAGAGTCTTGGAAGTGCTAGAAATATTAAGCATGATAAAAATGGTCCACTCTAGTTCCCCCAAGCATAAGTGATTAAAAATGCCTTTAATTAATGAAGAAACTATTAACCAATAACAAAATAAATTTTAATATGATCTGGAAATATAGCTTCAAAGTCTGAGGCTATAAATTCTTTAATAAGAAAAATATTCAAGTTAGTCAAAACTGAAGATGATGGTCATTTATTTCTCTGACATCATGCAAAACTCATAGTACTTGTTCAATCAAGCTAACTGTGCTGAACTTCTGAACCATTAAAAAGAAATACTGTGTTACAAAAGAAGTTATTATCTATTCACTTAATCTCCTACTTTACCAAATGGCATTTTGCTATACAAAAAACAATTTCAAAATTTCCCTCAAGATATAAGCTGCCACCTTTGTTGGTATTCAAAAGACTATGTCTCATAGGTTCTAAATGTAATACAACGGTTTCGTGGAATATTTTTTATCACTGGTAGCTCCACTGGAATTATGTGTATAGTCAACATAACTTAATTACCTTGAAAAGGACAAAGCTAATTAGACATGCATATGTTCTCAGGTATTTCTACTTTCTGTTTTATTTGTATTTCTTTTGGGCTTAAATGAGGAAGCAGTGTGAAGAGCTCAGGATTACAGAACAAAAGAACAGAAACCACTGCTTCCTGATTTATATAATGAATATAGTGATAGTACCAAACACCAATCAAGTTAAGAAATAATTATAAAGATTAAATAAACCATGACGTAAAGCATTTAGCATAGCACCTAGCACATGAGTGTTTAAAAATATAGCTATCATTCTTTTATTTTAAAATTAAATTAAAATTAAAAATTACTTCCATAATATGTCAGGCCCCACTTAAATATCTAATATTAATATTTTAAGTCATGTTCTGTACATGTTAGGATTTTCTACTAATTTAACATATATATTTAAAACATTGTAAACAGTACTTAACATTATATATTACATAAGTCATTTAACAACCCCCAAAATAAATGTTTTAAACTATATGCTTCTTATTTTTAACTCTATAATATGGCATAATTCACCTATTAAGTGGATAACCTTCACCAACTAATTTAACCTCTTCAGTGAAACTGGGATACTAAACATCTACTTCTAAGGATTGTTACAAAGATATAAAAACATACTGTGTCCCAAAGTACCTAGCTAGTCCCAGCTACTCAAGAGTAGCACTGAAAACCAGCTACAGAAAGCATTCAATACAGCCATATACTAACTGCTTACACATAATTTATGAAGCAAATTAAATATAAAATAAAATATAACAAGTTTAAATACCTACCAATGACAAGTCATCCCGACCATAGTCAAGGGCCGCAATCATCACCTGTTCATATATGATCCAAACTAGGTACACAGAGGAAAAAACTGAATTTAATATAAAAATCTCAGAACAGAAATTAGATAATGAATTCTTCCTGTTTCTGATATTTTAAAGAACATTACTCATAACTGAAAATTGATTTATTGTATTACATCTGGAATTAAGGAAAGAAAGCATCCTTATGTTTTCAGCAATGCAAAATATTTTAATATAAGGTAAAAAAAATCTCTAATTATTTAATACTTTTACTGTTTCAAAAGATCATTATGAAATACATTTTGACCTGACCAGGACTACAGCCTTGTGAGCTTTAAAACAAAAATGCCTATTTGATAGCTTCACTACTACCAACAATTATAAGTCCTTCTCAAAATAAAGTTGTCATTAAGACTTCCTAAGAAGTTTTTAAAAAAGTAACAAATCATAGAGAGACTGATATGAACAGCAGAAAAAATAATAATATATATATTTTTTAAACTAAGAACTGTAAATGAAACGTGTTGAGCATGAACACAATAAATTTAAAAACTTACTATCATCTCCAAGCTTAGAAGCATATTCATTAATTAATTCCTCTCCAACTTCCACAATTTGCTCACTGTTTCGTGAGTTTTCTTCTCTCCATTTTCTCATTTTATCTCGCATTTCTGAAAAAAAAAGCTTGCGATTACATATATATATATATTTGATTAATGTCAAACAGTTGACAAGATGATAACAACTTTTTAAGAAAATACACTCACACTAATGTAAAAGTCTATGGTATCTCAAATTTCATAAAGCAGAAAATCAATTTAGCAAGAGCAACAGATCCTTTAGAACAGCGCTCCCCAACCTCTTTGGCATCAGGGAGCGGTTTCGTGGAAGACAACTTTTCCACGGACGGGGGAGAGGGATGTTTCAGGCAGTAATGCGAGCAATGGTTCAGGCGGTAATGTGAGTGATGGGGAGCAGCAGATGAAGCTTTGCTCGCTCACCCACCATTCGCCTCCTGCTGTGTGGCCTGGTTCCTATCAGGCCGAGGACAGGGGGTTGGGGACCCCTGCTTTAGAAGACTGAAAATGCATTACAACTGATATTACAACTATCTTTAAAAGTAGTGTATGGCATGGGTCTGCTACAAAGATCCTCTATCCCTTTAAGCAACTATGGATCATAGCTTTTTTGGGTTACAATGTTCAAAATTTGATAAAAGCTAAGGATTATTTTCTCGGAAAAACAAATAAAATTATACATTGAAATCTCAAATATTCAAGGTGCTCCTGAAGTTTACCCATTGACTCAAGAATATAAAATTTTCATAATCAGGGTATCAGGCTATCAGCACTGAAGAAACATTCATCACAAAATTCTCTTAATAACAACATTAGTACAACAGTCCATATAACATATACAGATACACAATTACACAGGGAAATAAACAGAAGAAAAAATTAGGACAAAGCAAATCTTTTGATTATGTATAAAGAAAAAAATGAATAATGTAAAGTAAGGTCAAAGGCACTAGCAAACAACAAAAGTTGAGAGAATAACTTTGCATATTAATACATAGGGAACTCTGGAGTTTCAAAGAACAGCATTTTGACAATAGCAGAAATAATAAGTGGGGTGGGGGAGTACCTAAACCAGAAAAAAGATCCCTTTTTTATATGGCTAAGGTAGAATTAACTGTACAGTTCACCAATTACATACATGCTTTCTTACTCTTACCGCTTGGAAATCTTACATATTCATCTGAAGTACTACCTTCTTCCTTCTATTGACATACATGTTGTACAGATTTAAATAGTTGAATTAAGTTGTTGTTGAACTCATGAGTTAAATAAACAATATGCTATGCTTCTATAGAATATATCTAAGAGAAGCATATGGAATTTTCACTACCTTTATATGCATTATCTGAGTCCCTACAGTTCGAAGTCTACAAAAGAAAACAAAAATCATCATAAGATGAAAATAGACCCCAAGTGAATTTACAAAAACAGTCTTAGAAAATCATTACAAATTAACATAGTTAACTCCTTCTACTGAAACCTAGAAATCACCTTGACTCTCACTCTGCACAGGAAGTAACTTGAACTGAATCTTAAAGGTTGAAGAGGAATTGAGCAGGCAAACAAAAAAGTAGGTTAGGGCTTCCCTGGTGGTGCAGTGGTTGAGAGTCCGCCTGCCGATGCAGGGGACACGGGTTCCTGCCCCGGTCCGGGAGGATCCCACATGCCTCGGGGCCGCTGGGCCCGTGAGCCATGGCTGCTGAGCCTGCGCGTCCGGAGCCTGTGCTCCGCAACGGGAGAGGCCACAACGGTGAGAGGCCCGCGTACCGCAAAAAAAAAAAAAAAAAGTAGGTTATTCATACCCCACAGGTGAAGGGCTCAGTCTCACAAGACTGCCCCCACTTCAGAAACCAACACAAGTCAGGGATACCCATACGTCTGAGCAACTCGTTACAAAATCAGGGGTTCCTTTCTACAACTCCCTCATCCAGTTTGATACTTGCTAGAGTGGCTGAAAGAACTCAGGAAAGTGCTTCACTTACTATTACTGGTTTTTTATAAAGGAAACAACCAAATGGAAGAGATACACAGAGCAAAGAGTTGGGGGTGGGAGGGGGTTTTCGGGGGCATAGGAGTACCCTCTCTGAGTGAGTCACCATCCCAGCATCTTGATGAATCCACCAACCTAGAAGTTCTACAAACCCTGAAGTTTAGGGGCTTTTATGAAGGTTTCAGTCTGTAGGCATGATTAATTAGATCCTTAGACACTGGTTATTAAGTCAATCTCCAGATCCTCTCCCCTCCCAGCAGGTTGAGGGGTAGGGTTGAAAGTTCCAACCCTTCACTCAAGTCTTGGTCTTACCAGTGACCAGCCCCCATCCTGAAGCTATCCAGCCACCAGTTATTCAGTGGCATATAAAAAGACATGTATCACTATAAATCTTAGAAGATGTTATATGTGGAACCCAGGACTAAGACCAAGTATTATAACAGAAGATGTTCCTATCAACCCTATCACTAAGGAAATTACAAGTGTTTAGGAGCTCTGTGCCAGAAATTGGGGATGAAGACCAAATATACATTATACCTTATTACATCACAATATAACATACATCCACAAGATAACATGCATATAACATATATCCACAAGGTCCACAACTTGGGTTCTCAGAACTCATTCAAACTACATCCCCTATACCATAGTTACACTGTCTGAAGTTGACATTCTCTGTCAACCTGGCAGACTATTTTAAAATAGGAAGAGCCTCGGGAATATAAATTTATTTAGTGTTTTACAGATTTGTTCCACAAAACTGCACCCCTTGCCTGTACCCTGACACCCAAATTAAGAAATGCTAGCCCAGGTGAATTAATAAAATATGCTGTTTGAATTTAACAATTATCTTTTAATCTATTAGATTATTTCTTAACTTGCTTTAGAATGCCCTTTAAGAAACTGTAGAATTCCTTCCTATAAACTAGAGACTAAAAGAGAAAAACTGGTCCCATCTCCTTTTTTGTCAAATTTCTCATTTACCAACAGTACTCAATTTTCCATCAGTCTCCTCCTACTTATTCATAATCAAAGTATATTACAGGAAAATCATTCCCTTTCACCCACTGTCATGTCCCCCATTACTTCTAATTAGTCATTCAAAAATATATTAATACATACTTTCTATAACATGCTATAAACGTAATGATGAAAAAGAATCATCCAGTGTGCCTAAGAAATTGACAAGTTAACAGAAAAACTGTAAACAACAGCAAAATAATGTGATAAAAGGTAAGATAGTGGTTATGTTCAGAGCACTAAGAAAACAAGGTGAGGGAAAGACCAATTTCACCTGGCAGGGAGAAAGGGTTAAAGAAGACATCTGTGATATGTGAATTAAGCCCTAAGGATCAAATGGAGTTCGTTAGATGAATTCTACAACAAAGAGCATAAACCATGGTAGAGGAACAAAAGTATCTCATTTGGTAAGGCAAGGGTCTCCAACCTCCAGGCCATGGACCAGTACCGCAAAAAAAATTTTTTTTAAATAATAAAAAAATTAAGGAGCAAATGGATGTAGAGAACACAGTAAAGTTCTGAAAAGTAAAAAGAGAGCCTTACTGCTATTAAGAAACCAACGAAAGAATTTTTCATAGAGGGAATGACCTGCAATGACAAACGTAGTATAGATGTACAAAACAGATACATTAGACCCGGCGTTAGATCTCCCTAGAAATCTTACTGGACTAATAGAACATGGAAACCAAATTGTGGTTGTTTAAATGACTGAATAAAAAGAGAAGTAAAGAGAGTGAGCATATACAACTAAAATCCCCTCAAACATTTTTAATAAATATTTTTTCAACAAATATTCATTTAATGCCTATTATAGGCCAGGCACTGTGCGAGGCATCCTATCCATATTCTGCCCAAATACCCTATTCTCAACAAACTTGACTATACCCTCCTTCAACTCCTTCCCACCTCCAAACTCCTCTATATAATAAACATCAATAACTTTCAACTGGCTGATAAATAAACCATATACCTACTTTTTTAGAGCCCAATAGAGACTAACAGAGTGTTAAACTTAGTATATACGTCTTTTATAAATATGTGATAAGTTTTCCTATCACAAGAATCACACTACTCTTTGAACTAACCATTTCCAGTACTTTAATTCATGATGCTATTCAATGGAACTCTTAAAGGACACAGGTCAACTGACACTCCCGCCCCCCAAAAATCTAAACAAAAAAACTACCCCGAGGGTCCTCCCATTACCCTCTTGTTACCAAAAGTCTCTGAAAGAAAAATCTACAATACTCTTTTCCTAAAAGTCCCCTAAAATAGAATTTTAATTCTACTTATTGATTACATTAAAATGAGCAAACTATATTCTATTTGCTAAGTGAGTTGCCTAAGTCTAAGATACTAAAAAAATCACTCCAACTCTAAGAAAATTACTTATAGTATTTTTTGTGATGATTTTTTAACTTTTTAATCCTACTAACAACTCATTTAGTCAACAGATTACTGAGTTCCTCCAACATGTCATGCACTAGAACAAGATAGGCCTGGTCCCTCTTCATTGGAGGAGAGACAAAATTTTTAAACTTAACACAATTGGGTAAGTACTTCAATACTATGAGGACACATAGTTAAAGGACCAGGGGTAAGTTTTGTTGCTTGTTTTTGTTGTCTTTTCTCTTTTATATTTTAGTGGCGGGATGGAGAATGGGCCGGGGTAGGGTGGTCAAGGAAGGCTCTCTGTAGTATGTGACCTTTGAGGGGAATTCTGAGAAATGATAAAAGTATAGTCGGTAGAGCAGAGTATAAGAGTAGAATAGAACCAGGAGGGAAGAACACTCCTATCAGAAGGAATAGCTTGTATCCAGTCTTAAGACTAGAGGAGCATCTAGAGGAGCTTTCAACAAAAGCCAGCATGGCCAGCTCACAGAGCAAGGGGAAGAGTAGCTTAAGATAAAGCTGGAGACACAGGCAGGAGCCAGATCATCTTTTTATATGTATTTAATAGTTTAAAAGCACTTCAACAAATGTTTTCCCTTTTGTTCCTCAACAAACTTGTGAAGTAGTTATTATTGATTAGTCTAAATCTAATTATGTCACTCATCTTTAGAATGTCCACAGGGTAAGGTCTAAGTTACTTAAATTACCTTGTCTGCTGGTAGTTACACACCTACTCATTCCCTACCATTCTACACAACACTATCATCTAAGAAACTTATATTGAACATACCTTCAAAATAGCACCTTTGAAAAACCATGAAATATTTGAAACATTTCTTAAAAGCATTAAAAATAACAGCCACGTATCTACTGAAGGAATATACCCTGACACAAGCCTTTTAAAACCATTTTACAAGTCTGTCTTTCTCCATTTGACTATGAACTCCCTGAAGGTAGGGACTGTGTTACTTAATTTGCTGTCTCCAAGCACTGAGAACTTAACACTTTTAATATAATGGATTCCCCAGTACAGATAGAAACACTGCGGTTCAGTGTGCTAGAAGCCACAAAAACAATAATAAATCACTGAACTCACTTCCAGTATAAAAGAATTTTACCTTTTCCCATTATTGTTTTCAACTTTGTAATACTGGAAAGATTTACTCACCACTGAACAGTCAATATAGTTTTCAGTCCACGTGTTATCAGGCCATTGTTTAAATATCCGAATAAATAAGCTACTTAAGTCTACTGTGAAATGCTGGGAATATAAATTTCGATTACACAAATTTCATGCCTTAGAGAAACTCAAGGCTCTTCTCTTAAGCATGCATGCCTCCCACGAAAGTTTTTTTTTTTTTTTTTTTTTTGCGGGCCTCTCACTGTTGTGGCCTCTCCCGCTGCGGAGCACAGGCTCCGGACGTGCAGGCTCAGCGGCCATGGCTCACGGGCCCAGCCGCTCCGCGGCATGTGGGATCTTCCCGGACCGGGGCACGAACCTGCGTCCCCTGCATCGGCAGGCGGACTCTCAACCACTGCGCCACCGGGGAAGCCCCACGAAAGTTTTTAAGAAAAGAAAATCTCTTACAGAACCCGTCCAAAGTTTGGCTGCTTCCAAATTTAAAGACAAACTCCACCTCAGATTAAACCAGAGATACTTCCCCTTCAGAAAAGGAATTACCGGTAGGGAATAAGAAGGAAGTTGTGTGTGTAAATGTGTTTTGAGGGGGAGTGGGACAGGGAATAATTAACAAGGGGAGAAATCAGAAACCCAGTTTTGAAGAGAGAATGAAATGCAAACTGGCATGTAAAAGAATCAGGTATGTTCACGGGTTTTCCACACACCTTTACTACAGAGAATTGTAACCCTTACAGAGCACTTCAAAGGCCTGTACAGGCCGTGTATTTCTCGGCTGCAAGACGCTTCTGCAGGCAACTATCCCGCCTCCTCCGCGCCGCCCAGCAGCCACAGGAAACGTATGACAACCCTAGCCCCAGGTCCCGGCCGCCTTACAATGGAAGCTACCCTGGGCCGTTGGACTGGCGCGGAGGTAGGACGGTCGGTCAGCCTACTGGCGCAAGAAGTGGGGAACACCGCAGAGCCCAGTCGGTGGCGAAGGGGTCAGCCTCAACCTCCACCTCAGCCACCACCACAGCTCTGCCGGTCCAATGCCGAAGAGAGACCGGAAAATCCAGCTCTCCGAGGGCAGCAGGTACTCCCGTACGGCTTCCCTCGGCTTCTGGTCCTTCCGCGCCCGCCCCGGCAGCAGTTACCTTCCCATGTGACATCGTAAAGCTCTGAGACCTTCGCCATCTTCTCAGAACCTGAAGGCGACCGGGCGAGAGGGCAGGGAGATGTAGTCACACGACCCGAGACCAGGCGGCGGCGAATTACGACACCATTTCTCATTGGCCAAGAGCGCGGAGGGGGCGGGATCCGCCGCACACGTGCACGCGGCTCTGCAGAGGGGCAGTCGGGAAAGGGGGCGGGACGAGGTGGGCGGTGCGCCTCGCGTAACGTCTGTGAGGACGCGGGGGCGGAGCCGCTGGAACCGGAGCCGCTGGAGCCTGAGTCGCCGAAGCCGGTTTGGGGTGAGATGTCTATTTTACCGTGGATTCTTAACAAATTCTGGGTCTTTAATGTGTGCCACTCCCGGCTTTTCACTTTTTTCTACATAGGTGTATTCATTCTCTTCCCACTCCCTAATCGGTGCCTTGTTCTCTTCATGACCTGCTGCAATGCAACGTTCTGCGCGAACCCGTTATCTGTCCCCAACTTTCCTCCTTCCGTGATGGGATTCGCCTTCGATTTCCTTTTTAATGTTCGGCTGAACTGATACACTTCAAAAATTTCTGGTTAAATCTCTTTGAGGAACTAAGCAGAATTCTGCTCTGCAAGTTATGTTCCTGTGGCCGAGGACTTCTTTATGTTCACATGAATGGCTTCGTGCCAATCCAAACCCTTAGTTAACGCTCCCCGTGGATCACTGTCTGCTTGCCACTCTATTTTTTAAACTCCATAAAAGCAGCCGATATGTAAATGATTATAAGTAGATGAATTATCACAGCCCCTACACTTCGCTCCTCTTTATTCACACGGGGGAGCCTCCAAGCTAATTGCTTTCAGAAACCTTTGGACCTGGTTGGATAGAGCTAGGGAAAAAATGTCTGGAGCGGAAGCAAAAAATTTGAGGGTCATAAGGGAATATTTAGTATTTGAAGCAATGAGAACATAAAAATGTAAAGGGGGAATATGTAAAGTGAAGAAAGAAGGCTAAAAATTCCTGCATAACACGTATACTTAAGGGTCAGTGAAGAAAAGAAAATCAACATATGAGGAAAAAGGAAAACAGAGAGTCATATCCCACATGCCAAAGGAGTAGAGTTAAAAAGGAAAAAAAAAAAAAGGAACTATCAGTGGCACCTGCCCAAGGGAAGTTGCATAAGGATAGAAAAGACTACTGAATTTATAAACTTGGATTCGATTCTGAATGAAGTTCATTCTCTCTAGACTAGACAGACCTTTAAAAAAAAAAAAACCTTCATTCAAAAAAATTAAAAATCCTCCACACAGAAATTCACATATTCTAATACTTCAGTAAAACAACCTGGTGTAATGGAAAGAACAAGAACTCTGTCAGACAGATCTGAATCCAGGCTCCACCATTTAGTAGCTGCTTGACAGTTAGCCTATGTATTTCTGAGCATAGGAGTTGATCAGATATAGAAAGAAGCTAATCATATCGATATAAAAAGAAAATAACTCCCTTGAATTGTTATCAAGACTAAAAGAGACACTGCATGACACTCTTATGGAAGTAGCAGTCCTGTGACTATAAATACTGTTTATATGTTGATGATGCCCAAATACATAAAATCCAGCAGTCCTTACTTCTCCCATGAAACCCAGTTCTACTTTCTTGACATGTTCATTTAGATGCCTAAAATGTGTCTCAAAGTTAACATCTCCCAAACAGAAGTCCGGATTCCTGCCACCATGCCCCCAACTTGCTCTTCCCCATCACAACTAAAATTCTAGGAACTATCATTGATTCCCTTCTTTGCCAAGCCCCCTATATCCAGTCTATTAGCAAATTCTGTATTGTATGCTTCCAAAACTTTCCCCAAATCCATCTATTTTTTTTTCATCTCCACTGCTACTACCTTAATAGAAGCCACAACCATCTCTCACCTGAATGACTGTCATAGTCTTTTAACCTTCTTAGTTTCATTCTTGCTGTGTAAAAATCTATTTTCTATACAGCGATCCTACTGGTCTTAAAAAAAAAAGGCCACAGATGTCCTCTGCTTACAGCTTTCAAATGGCTCCCCTGGCAGTAAAAATATACTCTAAACACTTTACCATGATTTACTTCATCTCCTACTATTCTGTCTCTTTTCACTAGATACCTACCATTCTCACCTATTTCTATTTCTCAAACATGGCAAACTCCTATCTGCCTTAGGTCTGGCATTTACCCAGAGTGTGTGAAAGCCCAAGAAGTTGTCTTTTAATGACTTACAATGGGTATAACGAGTACAACTAATTGAGGGAGTAAATATTTTTCACTCACTTTAACCCTTGTATTGGGTTGGCCAAAAGGTTCGCTCGGTTTTTTCCATAAGATGGCTCTAGTAGCACTTAGTTGTCTTTAACTTCATTGAAAGAATTTTATTAAATTGCACATGACAGCTGTCACATCAACGTGCATTTTAAAAAAGACTTATCAAAATAGGTGAATTTCTTGTAGCCATTATAACATTGAAGATGGAAGGGAAAAAGCAACATTTTCGGCATATTATTTCAAAAAGGCAAAAACGCAACTGAAACTCAAAAAAAAAAAGATTTGTGCAGTGTACAGAGAAGGTACTGTGAGTGATTGAACATGTCAAAAGTGGTTTGCGAAGTTTCATGCTGGAGATTTCTCACTGGATGATGTTCCACGGGCAGGTAGACCCGTTGAAGTTGATAGCAATCAAACTGAGACATTAATTGAGAATAATCAGTGTTATACCACGGCGGAGATAGCCAACATACTTAAAATATCCAAATCAAGCGTTGAAAATCATTTGCACCCACCTAGTTATGTTCATCGCTGTGATGGTTGGGTTCCACGTAAGTTAAGCGAGAAAAAGCTTCTTGACCGTATTTCCGCATGTGATTCTCTACTTAAACGTAATGAAAACGTTCCATTTTAAGACAAATTGTGACAGGCGATGAAAAGTGGGTACTGTACAAGAGCGTGGAACAGAAGAGATTGTGAAGCAAGCAAAATGAACCACCACCAACCACACCAAAGGCCGGTCTTCCTCCAACGAAGGTGATGTTGTGTATATGGTGGGATTGGAAGGGAGTCCTCTATTGTGAGCTCCTTCCAGAAAACCAAATGATTAATTCCAGAAAGTACTGCTCCCAGTTAGACCAACTGAAATCAGCACTAGAAAAAATCATTCGGAATTAGTCAACAGAAAACGCATAACCTTCCATCAGGTTAACACAAGACTGCATGTTTCTTTGATCACCAGGCAAAAACTTAGCTTGGCTGGGAAGTTCTCATTCATCTGCCATATTCACCAGACATAGTACCTTCAGATTTCCATTTATTTTTATCTTTACAAAATTCTCTTAATGGAAAAAATTTCAATTCCCTGGAAGACCATAAAAGGCACCTGGAACTGTTCTTTGCTCAAAAAGATAAAAAGTATTGGGAAGATGAAATTATGAAGTTGCCTGAAAAATGGCAGTGGAACAAAAGGGTGAATACTTTGTTCAATAAAAGTCTTGGTGAAAATGAAAAATGTGTTTTTTATTTTTACTTAAAAATCGAAGGCACTTTTTGGCCAACCCAATAACTGGCTACTGTTGTCTGTCAGGCAATAAACCATATGACATAAGGTTAAAAGAGGTCAATATCACAGTTTTTGAGCTGGAAACTAGAATATAATTTCATTTTAGACTTAGAAGGAACTTATGATTCTTTAGAACAGTATTTGTCAAACTTTTTTGCCTACATCTTATATTAAGGAATACACTTTATATCACACTGTGCATACAGATATTTAAAACTGAAACAAAACTTGCAAACAAGGCTTTTACTGTGTCTTCTCTATATTTTCTATTCAAATTGAGTCAATTCCATTTTATTTTATAAAAATATTAGTTGTGACCCACAAATGGAGTAATGACCCATATTTTGAAAAACATTAATGAACATTGTACTCATTTCCTAATATGAGGCCCTGAAATGAAATTATTTGCTCAAGTTCTTACTACTAGTAGGTAAAAAAGATGGGAAATTCATAGGGTGGAGATGAGATGTTTAGTTCATAGGTGAAAGATGAAATATTTACAGGAAAAATGTTTGTCACCAATAGTACTCTCTGAAGCGAGGACAGTGACTGTTCATATTTTATAACATTTCAGATGTCCAGTAAAACTTGCTTTCCTCAGACACACTCAGGAAAAAACTGGCATGTCAGTGACAAAACTTCTGTATTCTTCTTTAACATTTTATAATGTAATTATAAAGTAAATTAAAAAATACCTTCTATAGATAAAACCATAACCTTGGCAACATAAACATCAAGCATACTTTCTGTAAATGCACCTTTACAAATGTTCTCAAAGTTTTACCTCTCACCTTCTCATTCCTTTGAAAAAGAGAGTTTTCATTCGTACACGTTAAAAATATTTAATCCACTTTATCTGATTGAAGAACTGCCCAATATTGGTGACAAATATCAGGAAACTATCCCAGCAGCCAAATAGTAGATTATGCCATGTCCAACACCATGGGAATTACTATTTCATTAATGATCTCAACAGCAGACTGAAAAAGGCACATGAATGTGATCTATTATATGCTTTTTTTAAATGTGAAGCTATCTTATGATTTCCATTTTTTGTCCTACAAAATCATGTTTGAAAAGTTAGAATAATAATACATCAGAATGAGTTAGAGTCAAAAATGAATAACTTTGAATAATCCCAATTTTCTTTGAGATGGGATAAGCTTTGATTATTTATCAAGCCAGATTGGCCCACAAAGCCCTTTAGAATGCTTCTTTCTTATGCTCATGGTTTACTTAATTAATGTCTTCAGATAT
Source organism: Mesoplodon bidens (assembly GCF_964165515.1). NCBI lineage: Eukaryota > Metazoa > Chordata > Mammalia > Artiodactyla > Ziphiidae > Mesoplodon > Mesoplodon bidens. The sequence continues at coordinate 50,671,272 of NC_138173.1, read as the reverse complement.
TATGAAAGACTAAAGCAACTTCTTAAATTTAATAAGCCTTATGGCTTTTATAAAATGGACATTATTTAACAGGACAAAGCATAATACCATGTTAATTGATTTTTGCAATATTCAACATAGTCATCAAATCATTTATTTAGAATCTACTGGCTGCTTTGTTCTGTCTTAATCATAGTGAATTCAAATATCCTACATTATGTAGCACAGTTTATAATCTCAATTTACTACTCTGACAATTATCCATCAAAATAAATTGGTCTACTACAACTCTCATTTAAAATTCATCATAGCTTTTAAATCATGTTATTGTTTCTAATTAGTGAATCATAACTATAATCCCTTCGTGTTTAAGGGAAAATATTACTTATTTCATCTTCATTCCTTCCATGTCAATATATTTTTACTGTGACACGTTCACATTTGGAAGGAAGTTTTCCTTGGAGTTTTATTTACCAAAAGCCAGATTAATATAGAGTTGTTTTAGGAAGCTTATGAACATTGTTTTTTATTACAAGGTTATTTGTAAGAACCTTTTTATTTTTAAAAGTTTCTGTAATTTAATACATTCCCACAAAACCCAAGAGCCTATGCCTCCGTTACTGGCACAACCATAGCATTTAGGCACTTCTAGTTCTTTCAAGTCTGCCATCATTTGCAATATATATGTTCTAAAATGTGCCAGCCATTCATTTCACATCCAATTATATTATTTTAAAAAGCAAAGGAAAGTCTCTGGGAAAGATTTCCAGTGAAATCACTTAGGTCCTTTCACAGTAGAATTCACAAACTGATAATTACTCCCCTGTGCCATAGTTGTAAGAATGAAGAGGAAAGTACATCCAGAAAGAGTACACCCAGAATTTCTCCTAGATGGGCAATAAATTAGAGCTATTTCTTTTTGAGATTTATAACCATACTTAAAAGTCCACTTTTTCAAACAATATTTATTTAATTTCCCCAAAGTGCATTTTCTGTTCTGATACACACATACATCTGTGCAAATGTAACAGTCCTTTTGCAAAAATGTGTTTTTGTAAACATCCCTTTTGGGTACCAAACATCTGGGAGTCTCTATGTACTATTACTGTGACTTGATGGTCTCTGGAGCTCATCTAGACTCCATTTTCTGCAATAGAACTATAACTGAATTCTTTACTTGAAAAACGTTCTTAAGAGTATTTATTCACAATAAATAAAACTCACACAAAAATATACTGAATGTTAACTTATGCATTTATTATTACATATTATTCTGTTGCAGATGTAATTTTCATTCTTCAACTATCCCTCTCTTTGGTGGTTTGATTTGCTCAGACCTGTAGTTCTGAGGTATATTACCTTTGCCACCAGGCCACAAGGTCATCTTTTTTTTTTTTTTTGTGGTGCTTGGGCCTCTCACTGTTGTGACCTTTCCCGTTGTGGAGCACAGGCTCTGGGCGCGCAGGCTCAGCGGCCATGGCTCACGGGCCCAGCCGCTCCGCGGCATGTGGGATCCTCCCAGACCGGGGCACGAACCCGTGTCCCCTGCATCGGCAGATGGACTCTCAACTACTGCGCCACCAGGGAAGCCCTGGTCATCTTTTTTTTGTAAGGTCATGCTGACCACTCTTGGCTAAAGTTGGCTTAAAGGCCAATAATATGGCCACACTGGGCATAATGTGGCCATATTATCCTTCAGCTAGTAAATCATGTGCTTTTTTACATATAGGAGGGCTTATTTAATCAACCTCATGGATTTATTTGCGAAAGAGACTGGTTTCCTGGCAGAATGTCTCTAAAAAAACTGCCCACCCCCTAAATCCATTCCACCAACCACCTCCAGCACCACCTCATTCCTGAGGAAACAGCATAATATCAACTTTTTGAAAACTTTATGTACCATAATTTTTAAAATTGTACTTGGAATTTTTTATCTTAAAACTATGAAGTAAGGAATAATATAGGTATGCTGCAAAAGCTGCCATTTGGTTCAGATTGCTGCCACCTTACTAGAAATTCTTTCAGCATTATAATGTTTTACCTTCATCTGCTCATGATGTTTCTATTATTATTTCTTTTGCATCTTTTGATAATGGGCTTGAACATTGGTCATGTGGGTGGGGTGGGAGCAGGGACAGGCAGAGGGGGAGTGATTTCAGTTGATGTAATTTTTCTAACAATAGCAAGATTATGGAATATTAAACATAACCTCAATCTAATCATGAGAAAACATCAATAAAACCCAAATTGGGATCCATTCTACAGAAATAACTGATCAGAGTTCAGGCTTCACTAGCTCTCCTGAATTCCTCGCTTGGCTCCCTAAAATAAACACTGCACTTACCTTCACCACAACTCACTGTCATTAGACTGGCTTTACTGCACGTGGCTGAGCAGACCCAAGTTTGGTTCAGTAACAAGAGGACTTAGTGATGCAATCAGTCAGCTTCCCAGTGTTGGGAGGAAAAGCATTGGCATCAGCAGTTGATAGTGATTCATTCAAGATGGCAGAGTAGAAGGATGTGCGCTCACTCCCTCTTGTGAGAGCACCAGAATCACAACTAACTGCTGAACAATCATCAACAGGAAGACACTGGAACTCACCAAAAAAGGGACCCCCACATCCAAAGACAATGGAGAAGCCGCAATGAGATGACACAAGGGGGCGCACTCACAATAAAACCAAATCCCATAACTGCTCTGTGGGTGACTGACAAGCGGGAGAACAATTATACCACAGAAATCCACCCACTGGTGTGAAGGTTCTGAGCCCCATGTCAGGCTTCCCAACCTGTGGGTCTGGCAATGGGAGGAGGAATTCCCAGAGAATCAGACTTTGAAGGATAGTGGGAATTGATTGCAGGACTTCAACAGGACTGGGGGAAACAGAGACTTCACTCTTGGAGGGCACACACAAAGTAATGTGCACAACAGGACCCAGAGGGAAGGAGCAGGGACCCCATAGGAGATTGAACCAGACCTACCTGCTAGTGTTGGAGGGCTTCCTGCAGAGGCCCGGGGGGTGGGGGCGGGGTGCTGTGGCTCACCATGGGGACAAGGACACTGGCAGTAGAAGTTCTGGGAAGTACTCCTTGGCATGAGCCTTCCAAGAGTCTGCCACGAGTCCCACCAAAGAGCCTGTAGCCTGCAATACTGGGTCGCCTCAGGCCAAACAACCAATACAGAGGGAACTCAGCCCCACCCATCAGCAGACAAGTGGATTAAAGTTTTACTGAGCTCTGCCCACCAGAAAAACACCCAGCTTTACCCACCACCAGTCCCTCCCATCAGGAAGCTTGCACAAGCCTCTTAGATAGCCTCATCCACCAGAGGGCAGACAGCAGAAACAAGAAGAACTATAATTCTGCAGCCTGTGGAACGGAAACCACATTCACAGAAAGATAGACACAATGAAAAGGCAAAAGACTATGTACCAGATGAAGGAACAAGAAAAAACCCCAGAAAAAAAAACTAAGTGAAGTGGAGATAGGCAGTCTTCCAGAAAAAGAATTCAGAATAATGATAGTGAAGATGATCCAGGACCTCGGAAAAAGAATGAAGGCAAAGATCAAGAAGAAGTAAGAAATGTTTAACAAAGATCTTCAAAAATTAAAGAACAAACACCTAGAAGAAGTAAAGAACAAACAGAGATGAACAATACAATAACTGAAATGAAAAATACACTAGAAGGTATCAATAGCAGAGTAACTGAGGCAGAAGAATGGATAAGTGACCTGGAAAACAGAATGGTGGAATTCACTGCAGTGGAACAGAATAAAGAAAAAAGAATGAAAAGAAATGAAGAGAGCCTAAGAGATCTCTGGGACAACATAAAATGCACCACAAATCACATTATAGGGGTCCCAGAAGAAGAAGAGAGAGAGGAAGGTCTAGAGAAAATATTTGAAGAGATTATAGTCAAAAACTTCACTAATATGGGAAAGAATATAACCACCCAAGTCCAAGAACCGCAGAGAGTCCCAGGCAGGATAAACCCATGGAGAAACACACCAAGACTCATACTAATCAAATTGACAAAAATTAAAGACAAAGAAAAATTATTAAAAGCAGCAAGGGAAAAATGACAAATAACATACAAGGAAACTCCCATAAGGTTAACAGCTGATTTCTCAGCAGAAAGTCTACAAGCCAGAAGGGAGTGGCACAATATATTTAAAGTAATGAAAAGGAAGAAGCTACAACCAATATTACTCTTCCCAGCAAGGATCTCACTCAGATTCGATGGAGAAATTAAAACATTTACAGACTAGCAAAAGCTAAGAGAATTCAGCACCACCAAATTAGCTCAGACCTAGAGACACATACAGAGTGAAAGTGAGGGGATGGAAAAAGATATTCCATGCAAATGGAAATCAAACGAAATCTGGAAGAGCAATACTCATAGCAGATAAAATAGACTTTAAAATAAAGAATGTTACAAGAGACAAGGAAGGACACTACATAATGATCAAGGGATCAATCCAAGAAGAAGATATAACAATTATAAATATATATGCACCCAACATAGGAGCACCTCAATACATAAGGGAAATGGTAACAGCTATATAAGAGGAAATCAGGGCTTCCCTGGTGCAGTGGTTGAGAGTCTGCCTGCCGATGCAGGGGACATGGGTTCGTGCCCTGGTCTGGGAAGATCCCACATGTTGTGGAGCGGCTGGGCACATGAGCCATGGCCACTGAGCCTGCTCCTCCGGAGCCTGTGCTCCACAATGGGAGAGGCCACAACAGGGAGAGGCCTGCGTAATGCAAAAAAAAAAAAAAAAAAAAAAAGACATAAACAGATGGAGAGATATACCATGTTCTTGAATTAGAAGAAACAATATTGTGAAAATGACTATACTACCCAAAGAAATATACAGATTCAATGCAATCCCTATCAAATTAGCAATGGCATTTTAAAAATTTTTTTAATTTTATTTAATTTTTATACAGCAGGTTCTTATTAGTCATCAATTTTATACACTTCAGTATATACATGACAATCCCAATCACCCAATTCATCACACCACCATCCCCATCCCTCTGCGGTTTCCCCCCTTGGTGTCCATACGTTTGTTCTCTACATCTGTGTCGCAACTTCTGCCCTGCGAACCGGTTCATCTGTACCATTTCTCTAGGTTCCACATATATGTGTTAATATATGATATTTGTTTTTCTCTTTCTGACTTACTTCACTCTGTATGACACTCTCTAGATCCATCCATGTCTCAACAAATGGACCAATTTCATTCTTTTTTATGGCTGAGTAATATTCCATTGTATATATGTACCACAACTTCTTTATCCATTAATCTGTCGATGGGCATTTAGGTAGCTTCAATGATGTGGTTATTGTAAACACTGCTGCAGTGCACATTGGGGTGCATGTGTCTTTTTGAATTATGATTTTCTCAGGGTATATGCCTAGTAGTGGGATTGCTGGAACATATGGTAATTCTATTTTTAGTTTTTTAAAAAAACTTCCATACTGTTCTCCATAGTGGCTGTATCAATTTACATTCCCACCAACAGTGCAAGAGGGTTCCCTTTTCTCCACAGCCTCTCCAGCATTTGTTGTTTGTAGATTTTCTGATGAATCCCCTTCTAACTGGTGTGAGGTGGTACCTCACTGTAGTTTTGATTTGCATTTCTCTAATAATTAGGGATGTTGAGCCGCTTTTCACGTCCTTCTTGGCCATCTGTGTGTCTTCCTTGGAGAAATGTCTATTTAGGTCTTTGGCCTATTTTTGGATTGGGTTGTTTGTTTATTTAATATTGAGCTGCATGAGCTGTTTGTATATTTTGGAGATAAATACTTTGTCCATTGATTCATTTCCAAATATTTTATCCCATTCTAAGGGTTGTCTTTTCACCTTGTTTATGGTTTCCTTTTCTGTGCAAAAGATTTGAAGTTTCATTAGGTCCCACTTGTTTACTTTTGTTTTTATTTCCATTACTCTAGGAGATGGGTCAAAAAAGATCTTGCTGTGATTTATGTCAAAGAGTGTTCTTCCTATGTTTTCCTCTAAGAGTTTTATACTGTCTGGTCTTACATTTAGGTCTCAAATCCTTTTTGAGTTTATTTTTGTGTATAGTGTTAGGGAGTGTTCTAATTTCATTCTTTTACATGTAGCTGTCCAGTTTTCCCAGCACCACTTTTGAAAAGACTGTCTTTTCTCCATTGTTTATCCTTGCCTCCTTTGTCATAGATTATTTGACCATAGCTGCATGGGTTTATCTTTGGGCTTTCTATGTTGTTCCATTGATCTATGTTTCTGTTTTTGTGCCAATACCATACTGTCTTAATGACTGTAGCTTTGTAGTATAGTCTGAAGTCAGGGTGTCTGATTCCTCCTGCTTCTTTTTTTTCCCTCAAGAATGCTTTGCTTATTCGGGGTCTTCTGTGTCTCCATATAAATTTTAAGATTTTTTGTTCTAGTTCCATAAAAAATGCCATTGGTAATTTGATAAGGATGGCATTGAATCTGTAGATTGCTTTGGGTAGTATAGTCATTTTCACAATATTGATTCTTCCAATCCAAGAACATTGTATATCTCTCCATCTGTTGGTATCATCTTTAATTTCTTTTATCAGTGTCTTATAGTTTTCTGCATACAGGTCTTTTGTGTCCCTAGGTAGGTTTATTCCTAGGTATTTTATTCTTTTTGTTGCAATGGGAAATGGGAGTGTTTCCTTAATTTCTCTGTCAGATTTTTCATCATTAGTGTATAGGAATGCAAGAGATTTCTGTGCATTAATTTTGTATCCTGCAACTTTACCAAATTTATTGATTAGCTCTAGTAGCTTTCTGGTGGCATCTTTAGGATTCTCTATGTATATTATTATGTCATCTGCAAACAGTGACAGTTTTACTTCTTCTTTTCCAATTTGTACTCCTTTTATTTCTTTTTCATCTCTGATTGCCGTGGCTAGGACTTCCAAAACTATGTTGAATAATAGTCGTGAGAGTGGACATTCATGTCTTGTTCCTGACCTTAGAAGAAATGCTTTCAGTTTTTCACCATTGAGAATGATGTTTGCTGTGGGTTTGTCATATATGGCCTTTATTATGTTGAGATAAGTTCCCTCTATGCCCACTTTCTGGAGAGTTTTTATCATATGTGGGTGTTGAATTTTGTGAAAAGCTTTTTCTGCATCTATTGAGATGATCATATGGTTTTTCTTCTTCAATTTGTTAAAGTGGTATATCACATTGATTGATTTGTGTATATTGAAGAATCCTTGCATCCATGGGATAAACCCCACTTGATCATGTTGTATGACCCTTTTAATGTGCTGTTGGATTCTGTTTGCTAGTATTCTGTTGAGGATTTTTGCATCTATATTCATCAGTGATATTGGTCTGTAATTTTCTTTTTTTCTAGTACCTTTGTCTGGTTTGGGTATCAAGGTGATGGTGGCCTCATACAATGAGTTTCTGAGTGTTCCTTCCTCTGCAATTTTTTGGAAGAGTTTAAGAAGGACAGGTGTTAGCTGTTCTCTAAATTTTTGATAGAATTCACCTGTAAAGCCAACTAGTCCTGGGCTTTAGTTTGTTGGAAGATTTTTAATCACAGTTTCAATTTCATTACTTGCAATTCGTCTGTTCATATTTTCTATTTCATACCGCTTCAGTCTTGGAAGGTTATACCTTTCTACGAATTTGTCCATTTCTTCCAGGTTGTCCATATTATTGGCATAGAGTTGCTTGTAGTAGGCTCTTAGGATTCTTTGTATTTCTGCAGTATCTGTTGTAACTTCCCCTTTTCCATTTCTAATTTTATTGATTTAAGTCCTCTCCCTCATTTTCTTGATGAGTCTATCATCATATTTTATCAATTTTGTTTATCTTCTCAAAGAAACAGCTTTTAGTTTTATTGATCTTTGCTATTGTTTTCTTTGTTTCTATTTCATTTATTTCTGCTGTGTTATTTATGATTTCTTTCGTTCTGATAACTTTGGGTTTTATTTGTTCTTCTTTCTCTAGTTCCTTTAGGTGTAAGGTTAGATTGTTTATTTGAGATTTTTCTTGTTTCTTGAGGTAGGCTTGTATAGCCATAAACTTCCCTCTTAGAACTGCTTTTGCTGCATCCCATAGGTTTTGGATCATCGTGTTTTCATTGTCATTTGTCTCTAAGTATTTTTTGATTTCCTCTTTGATTTCTTCAGTGATCTCTTAGTTATTTAGTAACGTATTGTTTAGCCTCCATGTGTTTGTGTTTTTCCGTTGTTTTCCCTGTAATTGATTTCTAATCTCATAGTATTATGGTCAGAGAAGATGCTTGATATGATTTCAATTTTCTTAAATTTACTGAGGCTTGATTTGTGACACAAGATGTGATGTATCCTGGAGAATGTTCCGTGCGCACTTGTGAAGAAAGTGTAATCTGCTGTTTTTGGATGGAATGTCCTATAAATATCAATTAAATCTATCTGATCTATTGTGTCATTTAAAGCTTCTGTTTCCTTATTTATTTTCATTTTGGATGATCTGTCCATTGTTGTAAGTGAGGTGTTAAAGTCCCCCACTATTATTGTGTTACTGTCGATTTCCTCTTTTATGGCTGTTAGCAGTTGTCTTATGTACTGAGGTTCTCCTATGTTGGGTGCATATATATTTATAATTGTTATATCTTCTTCTTGGTTTGATCCCTTGATCATTATGTATTGTCCTTCCTTGTCTCTTGTAACATCCTTTATTTTAAAATCTATTTTATGAGTAGCAATATGAGTATTGCTACTCCAGCTTTCTTTTTATTTCCATTTGCATGGAATATCTTTTTCCATCCCCTCACTTTCAGTCTGTATGTGTCCCTAGGTCTGAAGTGGGTCTCTTGTAGACAGCATATATGTGGGTCTTTGTATCCATTCAGCAAGCCTGTGTCTTTTGTTTGGAGCATTTAATCCATTCACATTTAAGGTAATTATCAATATGCATGTTCCTATTACCATTTTCTTAACTGTTTTCGGTTTGTTTTTGTAGGTCCGTTTCTCCTTGTGTTTCCCACTTAGAGAAGTTCCTTTAGCATTTGTTGTAGAGCTGGTTTGGTGGTGCTGAATTCTCTTAGCTTTTGCTTGTCTGTAAAGCTTTTGATTTATCCATCGAATCTGAATGAGATCCTTTCTGGGTAGAGTAATCTTGGTTGTAGGTTCTTCCCTTTCATCACATTAAGTATATCATGCCACTCCCTCTTGCCTTGTAGAGTTTTTGCTGAGAAATCAGCTGTTAACCTTATGGGAGTTGCCTTGTATGTTATTTGTCGTTTTTCCCTTGCTGCTTTCAATATTTTTCTTTGTCTTTAATTTTTGCCAATTTGATTACTGTGTGTCTTGGCATGTTTCTCCTTGGGTTTATCCTGTATGGGACTCACTGCACTTCCTGGACTTGGGTGCCTATTTCCTTTCCCATGTTAGGGAAGTTTTCGACAATAATCTCTTCAAATATTTTCTCTGGTCCTTTCTCTGTCTCTTCTCCTTCTGGGACCCCTATAATGCGAATGTTGTTGCGTTTAGTATTGTCCCAGAGGTCTCTTAGGCTGTCTTCTTTTCTTTTCATTTTTTTTTCTTTATTCAGTTCCACAGCAGTGAATTCCACAATTCTGTCTTGCAGGTCACTTATCCGTTCTTCTGCCTCAGTTACTCTGCTGTTGATTCCTTCTAGTGTAGTTTTCATTTTAGTTATTGTATTGTTCATCTCTGTTTCTTTGTTCTTTAATTCTTCTAGGTTTTATTAAACATTTCTTGCATCTGCTCGATCTTTGCCTGCATTCTTTTTCCGAGGTCCTGGATCATCTTCACTATCATTATTCTGAATTCTTTTTCTGGAAGGTTGCCTATCTCCACTTCATTTAGTTGTTTTTCTGGAGTTTTATCTTGTTCCTTCATGTGGTATGTAGCCCTGTGCCTTTTCATCTTGTCTATCTTTCTGTGAATGTGGTTTTTGTTCCACAAGCTGCAGGATTGTAGTTCTTCTTGCCTCTGTTGTCTGCCCTGGATGAGGCTATGTAAGAGGCTTTTGCAAGCTTCCTGATGGGAGGGACTGGTGGTGCATTGAGCTGACTCCCCAATGGCATTTTTTACAGAACTAGAACAAAAAAATGTAAAAACTTGTATAGAGACAGAAAAGACCCCGATTAGCCAAACCAATCTTGAGAGAAAAAAATGGAGCTGGCTGAATCAGACTCCCTGACTTCAGAGTATACTACAAAGCTACAGGCATCAAGACAATATGGTACTGGCACCAAAGCAGAAATATAGATCAGTGGAGCAGGATAGAAAGCCCAGAGATAAACCCATGCACCTATGGTCAACTAATCTGTAACAAAGGAGGCAAGGATATAAAATGGAGAAAAGGCAGTCTCTTCAGTAAGTGGTGCTGGGAAGACTGCACAGCTACATGTAAAAGAATGAAAGTAGAACACTCGTTAACACCAGGCACAAAAATAAGTTCAAAATGGATTAAAGACCTAAATGTAAGGCCAGACACTATAAAACTCTTAGAGGAAAACCTAGGAAGAGCACTCTTTGACATAAATCACAGGAAGATCTTTTTTGACCCATCTCCTGGAGTAATGGAAATAAAAACAAATGGGACCTAATGAAATTTAATAGCTTTTGCCCAGCAATGGAAGTTATAAACAAGATGAAAACCCAACCCTCAGAATGGGAGAGAGTATTTGCAAATGAATCAATGGACAAAGAATTAATCTCCAAAATATATAAACAGCTCCTGCACCTCAATATTAAAAAATTAAACAAGCCAATGAAAAAATGGGCAGCAGACCTAAATAGATGTTTCTCCAAAGAAGACATACAGATGGCCAAGAGGAACATGCAAAGATGTTCAACATCACTAATTATTAGAGAAATGCAAATCGAAACTGCAATGAGGTATCACCTCACACCGGTTAGAATGGGCATTATCTAGAAAATCTGCAAACAACAAATGCTGGAGAGGGTGTGGAGAAAGGGGAACCGTCTTGCACTGTTGGTGGGAATGTAAATTGATACAGCCACTATGGAGAACAGTATGGAGGTTTTTTAAAAAAACTAAAAGTAGAATTACCATATGACCCAGCACTCCCACGACTGGGCACACACCCTGAGAAAACCATAATTCAAAAAGACGCATACACCCCAATGTTCATTGCAGCACTATTTACAATAGCCAGGTCATGGAAGCAACCTAAATGCCCATCGACAGACGAATGGATAAGGAAGATGTGGTACATATATACAATGGAATATTACTCGGCCATAAAAAGGAACTTAATTGGGTCATTTGTAGAGCCGTGGATGGACCTAGAGATTGTCATACAGAGTGAAGTAAGTCAGAAGGAGAAAAATAAATATTGTATATTAATGCATATATGTGTAACTTAGAAAAATGGTACATATGAACAGGTTTGCAAGGCAGAACTAGTAGAAACACAGATGTAGAGAACAAACGTATGGACACCAAGGGGGGAAAACAGGCACAGGGAGGATGAATTGGGAGATTGGGATTGACATATATACACTAATATGTATTAAATAGATAACTAATAAGAACCTTCTGTATAAAAAATAAAATAAAATTCAAAAAATTAAAACTAAAATTAAATGCAAAAAATAAAATAAAATAACTTATCATTATTCATCAGGCACTGGCAGTGGCATTATATATTGCTGTTTTGAACTTTTTCACAAATTCTTGGTTTAAGCACCCATTGATAGATTCTAATATCATATACATGGTGGAATTAAGAGTAGACTTAAAGTTATGAATGAATCCCCAAAGTAGTTTTTATTAATTACAGATTGTACATACTATGCCGTAGAGGGTGTGGAGCTCCTTTACATTCTAGGTAACAGCAGTGGATTCTTTGCTAGTATACGTATGCATTGCTGTCTTCTACAGAACTTGCTGAGTTTGAATCCCAGGTTGAAATATATAAAGTAATTTGAACAAGTTATTTTAACTTCAGTGAACACTAGTTACCTCATACATTAAATGAGCACAATAATATTTGATATTTAACAAGAATTACAAGTCATAAAAAATTTCTCACACAGACTCTAGCATATGGCATAATAATACTCTTAGTGTTACATACCAGTTATTGAGTACTTGCTGTATCCCAGGGACTGTACAAATTACTCTGTAGATTATTTCATTTAATTTTTACAACAACCCCACTTTATAGATGAGAGAACAGTTAGGAGAGGTTAAATAGCTTCCCCAAACACACTATGATATACTCCTTCATACAGTAGGTTCTTAGTAAATAGTAGCTGTGTCATTTTGGGCCTCTGAGAAGCAGATGTTGAGATGGGAATGCAAGAGTTTTACTAGGGGACACTCCATGTGAAATATAAAAGGGGAAGAAAGTGAGATTGGGTAGGGAATGCTTTCAGACCATGATGCATATGTGATACATGTGAAAGGAGAGTAAGAAGCAAGATTGGACAGAACAAGTCTCATGCCATGATTTAGATCTGACCAAGTGTCAGCCAACTCAATAAGAAAAACTCCTGAGCAAAGATTACCGATTAGAACAGTCTTACTACAGTGGGCAGAAGTAGCCAGGCCTTAGGACCCTGACATGTTCAGACATTGACTGAGTTCTGCCTTGAAGGGCATTGCCTCAGCTCAGAAGCTGAGATAAATCCTGAAGCCTTTAGCAGCTAGAGGCTGTCAGCCTCTGCCCCCCTTGCAGCTGAGTAGCCAGTTCTTTCTTGAAGAGAGATTCTAACTGCACCACCGTAACTGCCACAGTAGCCATTATTATTATTCTTTCATTCTGGATGTGAGCTTCCATTTTTGATGAGAGGTAGGGCTGTGTGTTCTCCTGAAGTAATAGCTAGACTCAGAAGCTATTTGACATACATAGCTCAGAAGCTATTAAACATAGCTATATTTCATATGGAAATTACACTTCAACTCCACAGAATGTCTTTTTCTAGTATATGATTAATTGCTCAGCAATGGTTGACTTGTGTTGAAGATAAGACGTGGTAAAATATATCCAGCCCACAGAGGCTTGAAATTTTGCTTGTTTTTTATAAGACACAAATCGGGAATTATTCATTCTTTTCTCGGCTTGGGAACTAATGTTGCTACCATTGATAAATTACCTAGAACTTCATATTTCTTTCTCTTTTCACCCAGATTCCAAATATATCCAAGTAACTTAGAATTTTTAAACATCTTTCCAAGAATAACAGTATAACTCTCAGATGGACAGCATTTCTAAAATTCTGCAGCTCAGGGTCTCCATGAAGTCCTAGAAAATTCCAAAGACACGGACTCAGACATGCCCCTTGATAATTCACTGGGTAACTGCCATACTGTATCATGGATGATTGTTTGTTAAGAAACTTAAGCAATGTCATATTTTATCAATGCTTGTCCCCAAAACAGATAATAAATATGAATGGTGCATAAATCCAATGACACTCACTGTCAACCTGCCCTTCTTCCTTCTGAACACCAAGGCAGCACTAATTAGCATTTGCCTTGCTGCACAGATGCCCTTCTAGGAAGGACATTATACGTGTTCCACATTCTGGGCTTCCAGAAGGAATGAGAATGAAATCACAATTAATGGGAAGAGGCAGAGTGCTTCCCAGATTCACATTCTAAATAGCAAAGTTATTGAAGGACTGTACCTTTTAAAGAAAGAATTAAAGTGATAGAAGAGGAGTGGTGAACAAAGAAAACTTTGGCAGTTATTTTCAGGGAGCAGTTACTTTCAGGGAGCAGTTATTTTCAGGGAGCAGTTACTTTCAGGGAGCAGTTACATGGAACACAGTAGCCATGGATCTCAGTACACAAATTCAGGTGTGCAAGAACAAAATTTACATTTTTATAAAGCCCAGCTTCTGTTTGAGGTACCATTCTTGGAGGAAGACAAAAATTTAATCACAGTCAGGTTGGACTTTGCCCTGCACTTCTGCCTCCTCCTTTTTCAAGGCTACTCTGACTTGTGTGAAAGTGACATTCCAAGTATTTAACAACCCATAGGACAAGGTCACCGACTGTGGTAGGAGCCTTAAAGACAGCTCCCAATTATTTTCACCTCCTAGTTAGTAAACCCTGTGTAGTCTCTCTCACAATGAACAGGGATTACCTGTGTCATCAGTAGGATACTTCAGGAATGATGGAGTGTGTCTTTGAAGGCTAAGTCATAAAAGACATTATAGCTCTGCCTTGCTCTCTCTTAGGTCACTCATTCTGGGGAAGGCAGATGCCATGTCATTGAAGACATCCAAGCAGCTTCACAGAGAGGTCCACAAGGTGAGGAACTGAGGCCTCCTACAGCTTGCCAGCTATGTGAGTGACACATCTTAGGATTGGTCCCCCTGTGCCAGTCAAGACTGCAGACCCAGCTGACCTCGTGACTACAAACTCATGATATACCGTGAGCCAGAATAGCCCAGCTAAGCTGCTCCCAAATTCCTGACCCACAGAAACTCTGTGAGACAACAAATGGTTATTACTGCTTTAAGCTGCCAATTTTTGGAGTAAAGTGTCATGCAACATGAGATAACTAATATACCAACCAGTCAGAAAGGATGCAGATGCCAGGTTTAGTGCTTACGTGGCATCCTGGAGGTTCCTCTGCCATCCCAGGCATTAATCCTTTAGTTTGGGGAGGGTAGGTCATTCTGGGTAAATGGCTATCAATGAATATAAAGTACTTTGATAATTTATCAACCAGTACAGCCATACCAGTTATATATGAGTCACACCTATGTAGCCCCAAGGCACTGGGAAGCCTGCCTAGTCTCCCAGTTAGCACTACAGCCCTTGTTTCTCTCCACAAGCACCTCCAGGTCCTGTGGCTCTCCTGACTACCTTTGGATCACATGGGAATTTGAGATTCCCTCCCTAGGCATACCTTCCAACCTTTTTTTTACTGGGTGCTCTCACCTCCTTGAGGTTCTGACTGGATATATGTCTCTGTCCTTGGGAACCACCAAATTCTGCTTTTATCAGCTCCCCTTGAGTATTCTCTTCCTCTCTACCCCTCCTGCCTCTACTCCCCAGCCCTGTGAGAACAATATTTTAGTCTCAGGGCAAGCTCCCCCACATCCCGAGTGCTTTATTCCCTAAGCGCTGTCTCATTTGTGATTTATCCAGAGGCACCTACTTGTATCCTCTTTGGTGGGTTTTGGAAACCAAACCCAGAAAGATGAGGTTCCTGCCCTCCCAGTTTTCTCCCCAGATACTCTCTTCTTCTGAGACAAAGACTCAGGATCTGGAGGAGGATAAGGGAAGTCTCACTCTCAGAAAGACAGACAGAAACAGAGAAAGACAGAGAAAGCGAATATCACTTCTTACCTCAAAAATTTTATCCCACTACCTTGCCTCTAGAGAAATTAATATCTGGCCACTAAGGAGCTGTTGTACTGGCTGGGACATGATTATTTCATCAAAGTTCAACAGGCTCTAATTATAGCCAGTTGCTCGAATTCCATGGTGATAAAGCAGCCCCTTGGTTTGCTTTTCTAAGTACCTAGTTACCTCAAGGGAGATACTTTGCTCATAAAGCCAATATGTACTAGTCATGTTTTATATCTCTTTCCTAGAGAAATCCTTGCCTGACTTCCCCAAATCAGGATTAGGTGGCCTGCTCATATGCTCCAGTATTCCCTGCACTTCTGTTTCCCTAAAAGCACTTATTCCACTGTATTACAATCATTACTTATTTGTCTGTCATGAGACTCTACGTTCTATTTGACACCTGTGTGTCATGTTCATGATCTGTCCACAGAGACTCAGTAAGTATTTGTGGAAAGACAGAAGCTCTATTAGAAAAGTGCTCACCAATTTGGGGCTTTATGAACCAGTAAAATTTCAAGGGCAAAGGTAAGGGGACCGATATACAGTTACCAACTTTTTATTTTGCTAAGTGAGTACATTAAAAGTAACAACCACAATTTAGCTTCACATCATTTCATCTTAAAACTGCTATTTTAACACTGAAAGAATATTAAGGATTCACTAAAGAACAGTTCCTGAGAAGTAAATTTAACTTTTTACCAGGGACCAGTGACAACTTCTACCTGAATGACAGATACATTTGAGAACTGCTGCTAACTTCTTAAATCCCTTCCTACTCTCAGATAAGGTAAGGCAGCTCAAAATGGTAATTCACCTATTTGCAAGGTGGAACTTCTATTTTTTTTTTAAAGAAGCACTCCCTAATAGCTAAAAATTATCCCCTATCCTTATTATCTATGTCTTTAAAGAAAAAAAAGTCATTGAGCATCTTGGCACATAATTCTCAGCTGGGACTCATTACCCTCTTCAAGATTTTTTACTCTTTCCCAGTGAATCTCGGAAGGAGTGAACATATTAGAAAGTAAAACTTCTGTAATTTTGTTTATTTTAAAAATATGTTTGTGGAAGTGTTGCTCCAGTCTGATGTAAGAAAAAATATAAAATTATAGTTGAATTATCACATGCTGCAAAACATTTCATCCAAATTTATTTTGGATATAGCTCGTCTCATAAATTCAACAAAATTCATTATGGTTAAATTTTACAGTAAAGCAGAGTAAATGTACTATTCGTGTCTTATTTCACAAGTCACAAAAATTCTTTATCTCATTGATAAAAACAGTGAATATATAAAGAGCATTTTCATTGGAACTGGAGCAGAAGGTACTGTTATCTCTGCAAGTAGATGTGATATCAAAAAAAGGCAAAGACAAAGACAACACAGAAGCAGTGTTTCTATTTTAAATTTCGCTTATTTTGAGAACTTATGGAATAACTTACAGCAGCCTTTGGGAAAGCAGAGCCATTAAAATTAGGAGATGGAGAAGATGAAATCAATGATGATGTAATCTAGACCCTTGATGACACAGGACAGACTCCCTTAAAGATCTCTCCTGCATGCTGTGAGTGTTGTAATGATTCAGGCCAGGAGAAGTTTCTGAATCTGATTTGTGCCTTCACAAATCTATGCTTTCTCTCTATTTTTATTTTACTTTGTATAGTGACTTCCTTGCTGTCCTTAGGAAGAAAAAAAAAAGGAGGCCTTAATAATCTCGTTTTAGTCTATTTTTTTCTTACAATAGTAATACTGAAAGCAAAAGCATGTTATTTTCTATTATAAAACAATTTTGCAGGTAAATTTCACAGCTAAAATCCAGCCTCTCAATAAAATAGTAGATCAAACAATATCCCTGTGCAGGAATTAAAATTAGTAATCTCATGAATTACAGATCTCCATACTCTAAATTCTCAGAGGGATTATGCTTTTTGTTTGTGTTTTTTGCCTCATTGGAATTCGTTGAAAATAAAAAAGTCTATGACATTTAACTGTAGTTTGAGATATATAACATGTTAAGTCAAACTTGTGAAAACTAATCTATTTTAGTGTATTGGTTGCTCCAATTATGATACCACCTAACATAAAATTTAAGGAATAAATTCACTTAGTAGCTAGAAATGGTATTTATGATTATTATCCTTAATCTAGCCTGATTCAATATGAGTAGAGGACATAAGACGTCGGATTTGCACTATATATTTAAAACAATGGAAAATAGTCTTGCAGGTTTTCACTTAGTTCATAAATAGCTAGTAAAACCTTTAACCATTAATTCTGAACAAAAGTTTTCCCATTCTAAAATGCTAGAAAATTTAAAAAAAAATAAAATGATGTTGATATTTTTTGAGAAGTGTTGATGATAACAGATATTTTTGAACTATCAAGAGCTAAATTTAGATGATCACTTATGAAAATAGTTATAACTGGCAGCATAACATCAATAAGTAGATACTTTAGTGTCAGCACAGACAAGATTATCAACCTGAGCTGCATGCTAAGCACAATTAACTGAAAAACAAAAGTTCAACCAGAGTACATTGGTCTGATTTTGAGAGTTCTTTTCCAAAAAATTACAGTCACATAAGAGCAGTTAAATGAAATTAACTTAGATAGGCAATTTTTTTCTAATTAGAAAAGATGAAGAATTTTTTAATTTAAGGAAGAAAAAGTATGTATTACTCAGTAAAATATAAAAACTCTTTTTGCTGGAAGACTCAGGTCCCTGAGTTTCTGAAATGTATCTGAGTTACCAGTGGCCAAACCTATGAGGAGACATAGATTTTGTTTGTTTGTTTGTTTTTAAAATATTTATTTATTTATTTATTTTTGACTTCATTGGGTCTTAAGTGCTGCGCGCAGGCTTTCTCTAGTTGCGGTGAGTTGGGGCTACTCTTTGTTTCAGTGCACAGGCTTCTCATTCTGGTAACTTCTCGTGTTGTGGTGCTTGGGCTCTAGGCACACGGACTCAGTAGTTGTGGCTCGCAGTCTCTAGAGCACAGGCTCAGCAGTTGTGGCACATGGACTTAGTTGCTCCGTGGCATGTGGGATCTTCCTGGATCAGGGATCCAACCTGTGTCACCTCCCTGCATTGGCAGGCGGATTCTTAACCACTGCACCACCAGGCAAGTCCCTGTTTGTTTTTTGAGAGTAATGGATATGTTTATTATCTTGATTGCGGTGATGATTTCACAACTGTGAATGTCAAAACTATTCAAATGGTATTTTATATACATTCAGTTTATTGTATTATAAATGAATTATACCTCAGGTGGTCTGAAAATGGAATAAGAACTACATGAAATTCTTTAGATTCTTCTTGAGGAGACATAGGTTTTTGAAGAAATTGTCACAAAAGGAATAGAAAGCCAAGTCAATTGTAACCATGCAAATAAAGATCTGAATAAATATATGACACAAATATAAGTACATGACATTTCTCACAGTTACTGCCCCCCAAAAAGAACTCTACTAAATACTTGTTTTTTTAAATTGCAGTTAATATACTAAAACACTGATATTTCTTGGAATTCTAAAACTTTGACTTCATTTCTGGCTTTATTAAATTATTAATAATATAACTTTATGTAAGTCCCTGATATCTCATTTGATAGAAAATAATAATGCCTACCTCAGAGGTTATTTAGAAAATTAAATGTGATAATTGCTGTGAAAGCATAGCACAATACCTGACACATGAATACAATAAATTTTAAGTGGTTAAAAATAATCACTCTGCTAGTGGGAAGCAGCCGCATAGCACAGGGAGATCAGCTCGGTGGTTTGTGACCACCTAGAGGAGTGGGATAGGGAGGGTGGGAGGGAGGGAGATGCAAGAGGGAAGAGATATGGGGACATATGTATATGTATAACTGATTCACTTTGTTATAAAGCAGAAACTGACACACCATTGTAAAGCAAGTATACTCTGGTAAAGATGTTAAAAAAAATTTTTAATTAAAAATAAAATAATCACTCTAATGAAGTCATAATTTCATAGACTAGTTCTATTTTCTTTTCCATTCATCATTCAGCTCTAGTACAAGATAATGTAGCAAACTGTGTAGTATTTCCTTAGTGACAGTTAAATGGAAGCCTGATATAGATTTGAAAATAATATCTTGGAGGAAGCAAAGGTAATTTCTATTTGTTACATTTTTATCCACACTTTACTAATCCATCTACTTTAAATTTGTAAAATCTGCAGGCACTTGTCTTGAATTTTTAGCAAGATATCCAAGAAGCCCAAATGGTTTCTTAAATTTATAAAATAAGCAACTACCTACTCGAAACCAACGTATGAAGATGTGGAATGCAATGAGATTATAATCACACCTGTCTCACATCTTTTCCCACGCATAACCTAAAACTGAACCTCTTTAACCCATAAAATCATTACTGATAAACCCTGCTAACATAGAGTATTTCTCCTTTTTCTCTTCTTTTTGGAATTTCTCCTTGATGTCCTTAGGGAAAAAGCCAAGATATGAGTATCATTTAACATAATTTTAATTTTTTATTTTTTTCAGCTTTAAAAGGAAATGAAAGCAATTATCAAGAAATGAACATATGGCATATTTTTATGGGGGCTAATATAATGCTAGTTCAAATAGCTTACATTTTAAAAATCTATTTCTTCCAGCCCATCACTCATCATCCTAACCCTATTCCTCATTACTTACCTACATAGGATATAAAATAGATGGGGATGTAAGAATTGGTTTCCCATAGTTGGAAATAAAAATGTAATTTTTTAATCCTTTAATAATAAGTGAAGCAACAATAGCTTGAACAATAACTTCTGAAATTCTGGAAAACTTTACCTGTGACACAGGTCTATTCTCATACCACTAACAGCCATAATGAAAATCTTCAAGTAACAACTTACATCACAAGGTAATCATATTGACCAAAAACACTGGTCAGTTGTGGGAATGTCTCAAAGAGGGAAAATAGGACTAAGAAAGTTTCCTATAACTCCACTGATTTAGAATTCTACCATATACATGTGAAATAAAAATTATTCAAGAATGAGAAGAGACATACATTTCTCTTTACACATTTTTTTAAATAAATTTATTTATTTATTTATATTTTGGCTGTGTGGGTCTTGGTTGCTATGCGTGGGCTTTCTCTAGTTGTGGCAAGCAGGGGCTACTCTTCATTGTGGTGCACGGGCTTCTCATTGCAGTGGCTTCTCTTGTTGCGTGGCACCAGCTCTAGGCGCATGGGCTTCAGTAGTTGTGGCTCATGGGCTCTAGAGTGCAGGCTCAGTATTTGCGGTGCCCGGGCTTAGTTTCTCTGTGGCATGTGGGATCTTCCCAGACCAGGGGTCGAACCTGTGTCTCCTGAATTGGCAGGTGTATTCTTAACCACTGTGCCACCAGGGAAGTTCTCTCTTTACACTTTTCACATTTCACTACGTCATTTGGGATACCTGTCATTCACTCGAATTTACTGAGTAGACACCCCTACTGAGTAGACACTTTTGTTTGGAGGAACTGGGATAGGAATTGAAAGAAACCTTTTGAGGTCTTACCAAGAGAGCTGAAAAGATAAAGCAAACCTGTTAGTCAGTTTGCCTGTTTGTCATCTCTTCTCTTTTCCCACAATCCTTGCTGAGTGAGCGTGGGGTCACATGACAGCTCCCACACACACACCATTCACCCCACCAGATAAACACAGCTGAGGCTGATTGGATCAGTTGTAGGCACCTGATCAAGCTGAGCCAATCAGATTCATCTTCCAGGCATTTGGAATTAGGACTTAGGAATTCTTGTCACAACTTCGGAACATTCAGAGAGATCACCCAAAGCTGACCCTAGTGGCCATGTTTGGGCTAGTATAAGTGAAACAGGGATATGTGCTCCATAGAGAAAGAGTAGTGATTGAGGTGCATACAAGGATGAAGAAATGAGAGCCCCTGTGGCTCTGGAGAGAGAGAATGAAGTCAGCAGCCTTGGATTTTGATGGCATTCTCTTTCCTTGTTCCATTCTCTCATAAAACTTGCCCTTGAGTTTTTAAATAGTGTTTTACCCTTTAAATAAATTCCCCATCATTACTTAGCTAGTTTGAGTGAGTCTCTGTTCCTTACAACCAATGACTAGGGTAGGAAGTGAGCTGTTGCCTAGCCTCACTTTGAAAACAAAGTTTTGCAGAGATATACTGTTACAGAGTTACTCTTATTAACTTGGTAGAATGCTGTGAGTGACAGTTTGGATCTTTTGTTCTTGTTTTCAAAAAATTAGTATATATTTTATGTAAACTTAAAGATGCCAAACAAAAGCATAAATTTCAAAGATCAAGTCACTAACATAATGTGAAAATAAGAGAAGTATCATTTGACTGTATTTTTAAAATACGATTACAAATAGGGTCTGGCTTTACTCTTAAAAGTTCTTTTATAGTATTTAAAATTTGCATATATATGAAATGTCGAAGTCTTGACTGTTCATTTTCCAGTCTCTCTTACCTTTTATTATAATCTTGATTTTTCCCTTTTGTATTAATTTTACTCTTCTTTTTTTAATTAACTTATTTATTTTTTTGGCTGGATTGGTCTTCGTTGCTGCATGTGGGCTTTCTCTAGTTGCGGCGAGTGGGGGCTACCCTTCATTGCGGTGGCTTCTCTTGTTGCAGAGCACGGGTTCTAATCATGTGGGCTTCAGTAGTTGTGGCACGTGGGCTCAGTAGTTGTGGCTTGCAGGGTCTAGAGCACAGGCTCAGTAGTTCTGGCACACAGGCTTAGTCGCTCTGCAGCATGTGGGATCTTCCTGGGCCAGGGCTTGAACCCATGTCCCCTGCATTGGCAGGTAGATTCTTAACCACTGTGCCACCAGGGAAGTCCCTGTATTAATTTCAGTTAGATTTTTATTTTTATCAAATGTATGTACATAGTTTTTATTAAGGCAAATTTTACTGAAAGAATTATAATAATGCCAATCCTCCTCTCCCAAACCAAACACTGAATTTTTCTAAAAATTTGTTTTCTCTAGTATTTTCATATTTCTAAATAATATATTTTACTGCTATCTCTGTGTAGCAATGTTATTTTACCCACTGCCTCCATTCCCCTTCCCCATTCCTTCCTATACAGGGTTTACTTTATTCTGATTGTCTAAATACGTTTTGTCACTGTAGGTCAAGTAGAACAAAAAAGGATATTTTGCACAAGTAGGGCACTGCAACTACTCCTTCCTTCCTGTACAAGCCTTTATTTTTTCCTGGAATTAGTAACTGCCTAAAGTTTTCATTTGTCAGTTTTTATTTTTCATTTGCCTAAATTTACTGTAGTTTTTCAAGCATTTAATTATCAATTTCTTCTTCCTTTGCTTTTATTTTTCTTATATCCCCCTGTCCCAGTCTGGACTGGTATCTACACATTTTAGTTCTGGGGAGTTTTCTTGTGTAATTCTATAGATGATTTCATTCTCTCCATTTTCTTGTTTGGAAATTGGATCTTTTGTTGGATCCTCTAAGTTCTTTACTTTTCATCTCTTGTTTCCCATCTGCTTGATCTTTTTGTTCTACCAGCTGGGAAATTTCTTCAATATTATCTTCCAAATCTCCTATTGAATTGTTCATTTTACCTATCTTATTTTTTATTTCCAATAATTTTTCTTATTCTCTGTTCTATTTTTATAGCATGCTTGTTCTTGTTTTATGCTTGTAATAATCATCTGTTATTTCTTTGAGAATATTCTTTAAAGTATGTTTTACCCCTTTTAGTGTGTCTATTTTCTTTATGTAATTTATTTTCTCTTTATCTAGTCTAATGTCTGTCTTTCTTGTTGAGGACTTTCCTCAAATGTTTTTTTTTTTTTTTTTTTTTTTTTTTTTTCGGTACGCGGGCCTCTCACTGTTGTGGCCTCTCCCGTTGCGGAGCACAGGCTCCGGACATGCAGGCTCAGCGGCCATGGCTCACGGGCCCAGCCGCTCCGCGGCATGTGGGATCTTCCCGGACCGGGGCACAAACCTGTGTCCCCTGCATCGGCAGGTGGACTCTCAACCACTGAGCCACCAGGGAAGCCCTCCTCAAATGTTTTATGATGCTTAATTGTCTTTCATATTTAAGCATAAGAGCCTAGAATGCCATAGGGAAGCACAGTATGTTTGTGAATAGGGTGCCTCAACTGTATAATGATTGGTAATGAATCTGCTTTTCTTTTTTCATTGGAATCTCTCAATCATCTGTTTCAATAGGTGTTTTCTTTGGGGTCATTTGCTTTTCCAGAGAAGTATTCTCTTATTCTCCCACATGGGAGGGTACACACCTCAATCCTATGTTCCAGGAACAGGTAGAGAAGGGGAGCTAGAGTCTTACCAATCAGTACAAAAATTTGGACTTAGTCATTTTGGCTTCAGCCCCATTTCCCTTACTGACTAGTGTCCAGAGCCTCTTAGATGTGGTATTTCATCTAGAAGCTAAAATATTGGTACTCTTCACAGTAGAAGGTGGGAAGAAAATAAAGAAAGATTTACTTAGAGGTGTGGGGAGTAGATGAAATCCAAGGGTCTAGCCACTTTCACCCACTCTCCTTGTTCTCAGCATTGAGCTTCACCACCGCCTCCCCCAGTGCCTTGTGCTTCCATGTCCTAAACCTTTCCAGGTTTCTGTAGGGCAAATTAGACTAAAGAGAGAACAGGGAGAAGGAGGAAGAGGAGAAGAGGAGAAAGAAAGAAAGAAGAAGGAGATGAAGGAGAAGAAATGTGTTTCTCATGGATAACCGTCTGTCTAGGCACCCAGGTTATAGCTTCCTTTATTGAACATCACTATCCATCTGCTTTCCATCTCCCAAAGAATTCTGTTGAAATCCCTTATCATATCTTCCTTCTTTTTTTTTCTTATATATTTTTTTGTCTCTTTTTACTCCTTTACTTACTTTATTGGGGCTTCAGGAGAATGAGGAAATAGAGGCATGTTCAATCACAAGTTTTCTCCTTACTTCATGTAGAATAAATTCAGATTCCCTTCTAAACGATGCTTCTGCTCATTGCTCTTGCCAGGTCCTGAGTTCATCCCCAGGGCATAATACTTTAGGGATTTCAACCTGAAAAAAATAGCCTGAAGAATTTTCCTGAATTTACATAGAGAAACCTCAACTATAATGTCCTATAGCTTCTCACCCAAAAGCATGGTATTAGCCAACAGGAAAAAAACACACCATAATAGTGGAAGCCACAGTTAGCAGAGTTGTGAATTTTGAGGCAGTGAACACACAGGCTCAATGAGTGGAACAATGATTCAGTTAATTTGATTAATCTGAGTGATGGAACTCTAGGGACATCCCCAGAGGAGGAGAATGCCATGTGTTTGCCACTGATCTTATGAAATGTGGCTCTGCTCTTTAAACTGCAACCTTAAAAATACAGTACAGAATTTTAGTTTACTAAAGTCACTCTCTACCACTGGGAGCTACCTGGACTTTTACACATTGGCCAAAGCTTTCAAAGTGCTTTATCAGAGTCTGAGAAAACTCTGATTGTAAATTATTTGCTAATGTAAGTATTCAGATTAGTTAGGAAGATAGCTTAGTCTAATTTACCAAAGCCTGTCCTTTCTTCTTAATTTCACCCTGCTTCTGCCACCGTATTGTAGATGCAGGCAAACATTCTTATGGTCCTTGAAAAAGCATTATGCAGCTTTAGGCTTAGGACATTCTTTTATAAAAACTTATACTGACTTTTTAAGTCTCCAAAGTCCTCATACACATGAATTTCCACCCGCTATTTTCTTTTTTAGATGTCACATAGTGTAGTTTAATGGCCATTGAATGAAGAGTAAGAAAAGTTTTAGATATAGCCATAGTTTCTAATTTCTATGAGTGTCAATTTCCCAGGAAAAAATATGTGAAAGTGCCTTGTAAATTGTAAAGAAATTTGTATAATCCATTCCACCATTTTTAGTTTTTCAAAGAACACTGAGTGATGATTCTGTTTAAAATGATAAGAAATAGGGCTTCCCTGGTGGCGCAGTGGTTGAGAGTCCGCCTGCCGATGCAGGGGACACGGGTTCGTGCCCCGGTCTGGGAAGATCCCACATGCCGCGGAGCGGCTGGGCCCGTGGGCCGTGGCCGCTGAGCCTGCGTGTCCGGAGCCTGTGCTCCGCAACGGGAGAGGCCACAGCGGTGAGAGGCCCGCGTACCACAAAAAAAAAAAAAAAAAAAAAAATGATAAGAAATAAACATTTAATCATTATAATAAAAAGAATTTCAGTGGGTTAATTTGATGGACCTGCCTTTTAATTATTATGACTACATAAAAGAAAAATACCCTAAGGCCTTCTCCAAGTTACACATTTTCCCTGTAGCTAACTATAGTGTTTGGTATATGCTGAATTATGCCCCCCACCCCAAATTTATATTCTGAAGCTCAATCCAGTACCTCAGAATTGACTGTATTTGGAGATAGGACCTTTAAGGAGGTAATTAAGTTAAAATGGGTTTGTTAGGGTGGACCCTAATCCAATGGGACTGGTGTCCTTACAAGAAGAAGAGACTAAGACACAGAGGGAAAACCAGGTGAAGACAGGGAGAAGGTCACAACCGACAAGCCAAGGAGAGAGGCCTCAGAAGAAACAAACCTGCAGACAACTTGATCTTGGACTTCTAGCCTCCAGAATTGTGACAAAATAAATTTCTGTTGTTTAAGCCACTCAGTCTGTGACATTTTGTTATATCAACACTAGAAAATAAATACACTATTTAAGGCAAAAAAAAAGAAAAATGTATGGCCACAGCACATGTTGTCCCAGGATAATATATAGTCCTTCTTAGAAATTTTACTAATATATAGAGGGTAATTTTTCTAGAAACATGAAAAGGGTGGTAATTTTATTAACTTAATGTTGTTTTTCACATTATCCTTAATTGCGTTTATTTTAGTTTAAATTCTACTAACAGGGAAGTTGGCAGTGTTTTGTATTGCATTGGCCAAAAAGTTTGTTCAGTTTTAAATAAAAATAAAAAACATTTTTCATTTTCACCAAGAATTTTACTGAACAATGTATTCACTAACTGAGCAAACTTTTTGGCTAACCCAACACCTCAAGAATAAAACTGCTATATAGTCACATTCAGTAGCAGCATCAAAACACATGTGGGATTTGCTTTGGTTTTTTTTTTCTGTCGTACCAAATAAATTTACTGGACGAAAAGCTCAAATATAGCTAGTATGCAAGCCATTCTGTTGGCTTGCATATATATTTCATTTTATATATTAAATATATATTTTTTATATTTATATATACATATATAGTCAATAAATTACAAATGTAAATAATAGAGAATAACAAGAATGGTATCTTGGCATATCCCATTAATAGAATGCCCTGATGAAGTATGATGGTTACTTTTTTCTTAGTTAAGAAAAACAGTAAAGAGACTTGGAATGTCTACAAAGGACTAGGCAGGAAATACGAACTTAGAAGTCACTGTTTTTGAAAAACAAGGTAGTTTCTCATTTATATTTAAGACAACTTGAATTTTTGAAACTGTATTGTAGTTCTGATATTTTCATTATTAATAATATTTAGCTTATTTATTGATAAGTCAATGAAAATATTTGTAACATCTAAATAATTTACTAATATCCTCTTACTTGTTCCAAATTATGAATCATAAGAAAGAGGACAAGTGTATTTTATTTAACCTAAATATAACAAATGCTAAATACTGTCTCCCTGAATATTGAAATATAATCTCCCTGCATATTCTTTACCCCAGGGTGTTACCAGAGTAGTACCCTAGGGTAAAGAGTATGAAGGGAGATTATATTTCACGTAAACAGTAGGGAGTAAAAAGAATATTATCTTGGCGTATCCCTGTTAATGGAATGTCCTTATGAGGTATCCTAATTACTTTTTTCTTGGTTAAGGAAAACAGTAAAGAAGGCTTGGAACGTCATATATGAATCTGAGTTATTTCTGCCATTTGGATGGTATTGCAGCACACTGGAATTGCTTGAGCTGCAAGCAAGTTTTTTGTATTGAAAGGAGATATTCTCAAATCTAGAAAATACTGTTTAGTATGTATAAAAATAAAATATGTACAAAAATAAAGCAAAAAGGAGTTAACTTACTTTTAAAATAATGAACTCATAAGTCAAATATAAAATATGAACCTAAGAAAAGTAAGAGTAATAAACGAGCAAAAGCTTTTTTCTGTAAACAGTATATATTCTGATTTCTCTCTTGTTCCTATTTGTGAGTTGTTCATGCTCCTAAAGGCAAACCCTGCACTTGATCACTAGATTCCACGCCCTTTCTTCAAGTCAGCTTGTCATTCCAGCAATTCTTCCTTCTCCATCATTATTTCTCTTTTTTATGGATTGTAAGTACAAAACTTGTAGTTTCTCCCATCAGACTTTTGTAAACCTCTTTCCCCTGATATCTCTTATCAAGGACGCAAATGACCTTCACCTTTCTAAAGCCAGTGGTTCATTTTCAGTCCTCATTTTACTTGAGCAGCATTTTAAACTGTGGCTTCCAGGGTACTCACTCTCTTGGTTTTCCTCCTACCCTACTGGCTGCTTTTTCTGAAACTCCTTTATTTGATCCTTCATACCTTTTTGACAAAGCAGTGTTCGAATGCCCCAAAGCTGCGTCATTGAACATCTTCTCTATAATCTCATCCAGATACATAGCTTTAGATGCCATATGTCTGCTGGTGACTTCTTAGTTTGTATCTCCCCTCCTAGATCTGCCCTCTGACTTCAGATTCATATATCTAACTACCTACTTGACATCCTTAACTGGATGTCTAAAAATCATCTCATACTTGACATGATTAAAACTGAACTCCTGATATTACATTCTTCAATCTCCATCTAAGACAGCATCTCCCATAGTCTCTCCTTTATCAGTAATAGCAACTCCATCCTTTCAGATGTTCAAACCAAAAAACCTTATAGTCTTTCATATCTCACATCCAACCTGTCAGCAAATCCTGTTGACTTTGCCTTTGAAATACATCCAGACTTTAACCCCTTCTCACCACATCTGTGTCTCACCTGGATTATTGCAACTGCCTTCTCACTGGTTCCTGCTTAACCCCCTGCTCTCTTATAGTCAATATAAAAGTCCAAATGGGCCTTTTAAAAGATAAGTTAGATCACATCATTTCTTTACTCAAACATCTTGCAACAGCTTCTGTTTCATTATAAAGATAAGACCTTACAGCAAGTTGCTCTTCTAATACCTTCTGATTCTATTGCATGTTAATCCTCCATCCCTCTGCTCTAGCCCCATTGGCCTTCTTGTTCTGGCCTCTTGTTTATGAAACCTGCTAGAAATGGTACCACCTCAAGCTTTTGTACTTGCTTTTCATTCTGCCTAAAAAGATCGCTTCCCTGCATCCCCCTACCTTCCCACCATGTCCCTGTCCCCCACTCCCCAATCATTATGTGGATTATTCTTTCTGTTTCAAATCTTTGCTCCAATGTCACCTTCCTAGTGAGACCTTCCCCAATGACCCTATTTAGGGTAACTCTCCCTCTACCCAACTCTTGGCAATTAGCATACTTCTCTGTTATTCCATACCACTTCTCATCATCTGATGTGATGCATAGTTTTGCTTATTTTGTTTTGTATTCTCTGTCACCCTTCACTAGAATGTGAGCCCAGAAAGGAGGAATTATTGTCAGTTTTGTATCGCTTGTATCCCCACAGCCTAGAAGAGTTCCTGGTAGACCGTTAATAATTTTTTAAATAAATTAATATACACTGATATACTCTTTATTTTTTGCCTCTTCATAACTAGATTTTAAATAACCATAGTCTGCTTTTATTTTGATAAATTACATTCAATTTATTTTGTATTTGTCTCTCTATTACCCATAATCTAGTCATAGATTTTCTTTTTAATCATAGGATAATAGAATTTTTAGAACTAGAACGGACCTTTTAAGGTGAAGAAAATTATTTGGTCACCATGGACTGTTACTGAACCTCTTTGGGCCTTAGTTTCCTTATCTGTAATTGAATAAGTCAAAGTCAGGTTGTAAATCCAGCTCAAGTTTTAAATCAATATTCAACTCGTATATCACAACACTAGGAAGGTTCATATTTAGTTTTTTTTGTGCAATATACCTGAAAGTCAGTCACTTTTCACTAGAAATCATTTTCCATGAAGGAAAAATTCCTTCCAGTAGTTTGGGAGGGACAGAGGAGAGTGAGGGAGTTCAGGCTGGATGTCTTTATTTCGTTCGTAAACTGGGAAGTGAGGTCTTCAACTGAAAATAAGAAGGATAAGAATAGGAATGGGCATTTGAACAGAGTGGAAAAGGTTAATGAGCATGAACAGTAAGGTGGAGAATTTACTGAGTTACTTTTGTTAAATGTATATAAATCATGCAAATGCTTTTTCATGGGAAAATCTATTGAGAGTGGCATGGACATAAATACACCACCAGATGTGAAATAGATAGCTAGTGGGAAGCAGCCCCACATAGCACAGGGAGATCAGCTCAGTGTTTTGTGACCACCTAGAGAGGTGGGATAGGGAAGGTGGGAGGGAGACGCAAGAGGGAGGAGATATGGGGATATATGTATACATATAGCTGATTCACTTTGTTATACAGCAGAAACTAACTCAATATTATAAAGCAATTATACTCCAATAAAGATGTTTAAAAAATAGCAATAGGAAATTACAGTAGTTCTTTATAAGAAAAATACAAATTAAAATATTTTTAAAGATTTAAAGAAATTGTACACCTAAGTAACTTTGATATCACTAAAAGAGCTTCATATTTTTTATTATTAACTATCTTCAAATTTTTAGCATACTTTAGGTATCAAAAGTAAGATACTGAGCTTTTAATCTTACAAAATCTTTCATATGTTTTGACAATTACAGCTTTGGATGGAATTGTACTTTCTGGGCCTTGGAAACAATTACAGTTTCTTGAAATTCTATTTAAAAAATTCTCTCATCTGCCTATTCCCAAAATCTGAAATTATGAACATTTAATTCTCTACTATTCTAATTCTTTCATTGGTCAAGCAGTTTTTGAGAATCTCCTACCTTTTTCATACTGCAGGGTATTGTAAGAAATAATAACGTATAAATATTGTTTTATGTGTCATGCTAGTAATTTGAGAAGGATTCTTATGTCAACAACACTTAAATGTTTTCTTAACAAAACCCAGAAAGAATCTCTCCTTCAATATCTCCTCACTCTCAATGTCCACTCAGTCTTCAAATAATATCAAATCTACCTTCAAAATATTTCTATCATATGTCTTCTCTTTTCCATGTCCATTACCACTACCAAGTTTACACCCTATTTATTTCCCACCTCAGAGACCACAAGGGCCTCCTAACTGGTTTCTCTCTTTTAGTCTTACCTCTTCAGTAACCTCCACATTGCATCTAGAATTTCCTTGTAAAACTCAAATCTGACATCATTCCCTTGATTAAAATCTCCACAAACTCTTTGTATCCCAACAATACTGAACCACTTGAATATTCTTTCAAAGATGTCGATAATATAATCTC
Source organism: Mesoplodon bidens (assembly GCF_964165515.1). NCBI lineage: Eukaryota > Metazoa > Chordata > Mammalia > Artiodactyla > Ziphiidae > Mesoplodon > Mesoplodon bidens. The sequence continues at coordinate 50,640,471 of NC_138173.1, read as the reverse complement.
ATGCTTCTCCTTCTGCTGCAGTGCTTCTCCCTCCCCCTGCCCCACATTCTATGCCCAGCTAAATTCAACCCAGGCATCACCAAGGAACCCTTCCTTGAGCTATTCCATAACTGCCCCTCTCTGAATTAGAACTGTATGAGCCTCTTAAGTGCTTTCTTATAACTATGTAAACACCTATAACACTCTGTGTATCATGCTGAATTTTCAATAACAGTTGACCTGCCTATCTCCCACATTTATTTCTGAGCAACCTATGGGCAAGAATCTTTCTTTGAACTCTGTATTCTCAACATCTATTGCAGTATCTAATAATAGACATTATTTAAATGTGAAACACTTTTCTTCTGGGAACTCTTCTATACTGCTTCTCCGAGGGGTAGTACTCAAACACATGGACGTTTGAGTCTCTATTAGGATTTGAGTCCTATTAGTCTCTCTATTACAATGTTTTGTCTCTATTATGTCTATGGTCCTCAAAATTAACTTTAAGAAAGTTTCCTTCATTTCTATAAATATAAAAGTACATAACTATTTATAAAATATAAATATATTTAAAATACATTATAAGATGTAAATATATCTCTCATATATATAGTGTAGAGCATAATAGACTTCTATAGGATGAGAAAAGAAGTTGCAAAATATTTTCAGTAAAAAATAATCTTAGAAAACTTTAAGTTAAAAAATATTTAAACCATAAAGACGCAGACGTAGAGAATGGACTTGAGGACACGGGGAGGGGTAAGGGTAAGCTGGGACAAAGTGAGAGAGTGTCATGGACATATATACACTACCAAATGTAAAATAGATAGCTAGTGGGAAGCAGCCGCATAGCACAGGGAGATCAGCTCAGTGCTTTGTGACCACCTAGAGGGGTGGGATAGGGAGGGTGGGAGGGAGACGCAAGAGGGAGGAGATACGGGGATATATGTCTATGTATAGCTAATTCACTTTGTTATAGAGCAGAAACTGACACACCATTGTAAAGCAATTATACTCCAATAAAGATGTTAAAAATATATATATTTAAACCAGTTTCTTACTAAAGTAATTCTGAGAGACCTTTTTTTGCTTGAGTTAGATTCATTAAGGTTTAATTTACCTGCAGTAAAATTTACCCTTTTTAAATGTGTAGTTCTACCATTTTTGACAAATCTACGCAGTTGTCTAACCACTCCATGGCCAAGATATAGGACATTTTCCAGAATAGCTATCATCAAAGAGACCACAAATAACAAATGTTGGCGAGAAAAGAGAACCCTAGTACACTGTTTGTGGGAATGTAAATTGGTGCAGCCACTATGGAAAACAGTATGGAGAGTCCTCAAAAAACTAAAAATAGAACTACATTGTGATCCAGCAATTCCACTCCTAGGTATATATTCGAAGAAAATGAGAACACTAACTCAAAAAGATACATGCACCCCAGTGTTCATAGCAGCATTATTTACAGTACCCAAGATATAGAAAAACCTAAGTGTCCATTAACAGATGAATGGGAAAAGAAGATATGTGATATGTATACACACACACACACACACACACACACACACACACACACACAAACCTTGGAATATTACTCAGCCATAAAAAAGAATGAAATTTTACCATTTGCAACATTGATACCCTAGAGGGTATTATGCTTAGTGAAATAAGTCAGAGAGAGAAACACAAATACTGTATGATATCACTTACATGTGGAATCTAAAAAATAAAACAAACACATAGATAAAACAGACTTACAGATATAGGGAACAAACTAATGATTACCAGTGGAAAGAGGGAAAGGGGATTAAGAGGTACAAACTACCATTTATAAAATAAATACATAAGCTATAAGGACACATGGTATAGCACAGGGAATATAGTCAATATTTTATAACAATTTTAAATGGAGTATAATCTGTAAAAACATTGAATCACTGTGGTTTATACCTGAAACTAATGTAGTATTATAAAGCAATTATACTTCAATTTAAAAAAAATTTTTTAAAGATATAGAACATTTTTATAACTCCAAAAAGTTCTTCCATCTGTATTGCAGTCATTCCCTTCCCCCCAGCCTCAGCCCATGGCAAACACTGATCTGCTTTCTGTCTCTATAATTTTGTCCTTTTCAGGATGGCTTATAATCATACAGTTTGTAGCTTTTTGTGTCTTATTTCTTTTACCTAACATAATGTTTTTAGATTCATCTTGATGTTGCATGTATCATGCATGTAATTAATTCCTTTTTATTGCTGAATGGTAGTAAATTGCATACGTGTACCGCAACTTGTTTATCCTTTCAGTGATTGGTGGGTTGTTTACAGTTTTTATAGCATTAGGAATAACACTGCTATGAATATTTGTGAACAGGTGTTTGTGTGGACATATATTTTCATTCCTCTTTGAGAGACATTGCTTGGTCATATGGTAATTGTTTGAAAAGACTATATAGCCTTTTCAAGCAGTTGAAAACAACTGAAAATTAAATTTCCCCATTGGATTGTTTTTGTCAAAAATCACCTAGACTATCCTGTTCTATTTATTTATATGTTTATCTGTAGGCCAATGCCACACTGATTACTAAAGCTTTATAGCTTTATGATCTTGAAATCAAGTCGTTGAGTCCCCCAGTTTTGTTCTTTTCCAGAATGATTTTGGCTACTCTGGATCCTTTGCATTCCCATAAAAATTTTAAAATCAGCTTGTTAATTCTAAAGAAAAGTCTGTTGGGATTTAGTTGGGATTTTGTTTAATCTGGAGGTAAATTTTGGGAGAATTGACATCTTAACAATATTGAGCTTCCAATCCATGAATTTGGTATTATTTGGGTGTTCTTTAACTTCTTTAATTAATGTCTTATAGTTTTCAGCATACAAATAATTTAAATTTTTAAAAGATATGTCCCAAAGTGTTTTATGTTTTTATGCTATTGTAAATGACTTCTTTTAATTTAAAATTGCAATTGTTTGTTCCTAGTATTTAGAAATATAATTGATATCCTATCTTCAGGTCCACTGTACTCACTTATTAGTTCTAGTGACTTTTTTGTAGACTCTGTAGGATTTTCTAAATTGGCAATCATGTCACCTATGAATAAAGAAAGTTTTACTTCTTACTTTCTGATCTGGATTAATTGTATTTGTTTTCCCTGTTTTGTTTCACTGGCTGGAATCTCCAGGACAGTGCTGAACAGAAGTAGTGAAGGGAACATCCTTATCTTGTGGTGATGTTAGGGAGAGAACATTCATTCTTTCACCATTAAATATGATAGGTAACTCTAGTTTTTTTGTAAATTCCCTTTATCAGGTTGAAGGAGTCCCCTTCTATTCTTAGTTTGCTGAGAGATTTTATCATGACTGGATGTTGAATTTTGTCAAATTATTTTTTCATAGCTATTGAAAAGATCATATTGGTTTTCTTTTTCAGGCCATTAATGTTGTTAACTCTCATATCCTTTATAAGGTATGTGTTAAATCTCCAAGAGGAACAATGATACAGATTTCAACCACAGAGCCCTCTTTTTCACTGAATATTTTTTAGAACTAATGACCTATGGAACATACTGGGAAATGCTAATATAGAAAATAAATGTATATTGGGCTTCCCTGGTGGCGCAGTGGTTGAGAGTCCGCCTGCCAATGCAGGGGACACGGGTTCGTGCCCCGGTCCGGGAGGATCCCACATGCCACAGAGTGGCTGGGCCATGAGCCATGGCCGCTGAGCCTGCGCGTCCGGAGCCTGTGCTTCACAAGGGGAGAGGCCGCAGCAGTGAGAGGCCCACGTACCGCAAAAAAAAAAAAAAAAAGAAAGAAAGAAAATAAATGTATAACATGGACATAATCCTTTTTAGACCCATAGGATTATTAATAAGAGGTAACCAAGATAATGTAGAGAAAGCACTTAGCTTAATGCCAAGCACATAATAAATGCTCAAGAAATATTCAAAATTAAAAACTAAATCATATATTAATTTGAACATGAATTCTACATTTATTGTATGCTTACTCTTTCAAAGTCACTGTTAGTGATATTACAAATATTAACATGAAAATTAAGGTGACTTGTATAAAATATGATTAAGTTACTTTGGGTTTTTCTTACCTGATAAGGAAAATGATGTACATTCTGTCAGAATTATAAAGAACAGTTGTTTTCACAGCTCAGATTCACCAGATTTTAACCTTACCCTGCAGAGAAGCCTGACTGAATTAAAAGGTGTTCCTCAACACCCACATGCTTATTATTTTAAATTATTTTGCAGGTTGGAAATAGCTTTTATGAAATTCCTTCCATGTGCCCATTATGCACGTAGGAAGGCTTCAACGGTGTGTGAAATCATGGAGATCAATATCTGGGTTTAAGGGTCACTTGTTCCAAAGGGAATACAAACATTTCTGTGGACTCATGGAAAGCAGGTTATAATTGTTGAAAACACATACACCACACAAAAGTCAATGCAGCCTTACCTTATATTTTATTTTGACTTGGAGAGTCCCAAACTTATTGTCTGTGCTAGTGTTATGTAGCCACAGATAATTTATTGATCTATCACAGACTGAGTTTTAATTTGCCTGGTGTGAAGGGCTTGTTCGTTTTAGTATAAGAATTCTCAGGAGAGAAGAAGAACCAGACAATTGGAAGTAACACACCAAATATCTCTTTCCTGTTACAAGTTTTGCTTTACAACTAAGTAATTACAGGGATCTAATGATTTGCTGTCACTGGGACAGTAGTTTCCTGACATTTCAGATAGCAGTTTATAATAATGCTTATATATGGGTTTGATATTGCATGTTATTAAAAGAATCAGCAGGTCTAGACTGGAGTTTATTTTTTAAGTATATGGTAATGATGTGCTATATCCCAAACAGAAGGGCATGGGTGCTACCTCAAAGCAGGAATAATTGGGTACCAGGAAGGAGCCATACTGCCTTTGCTATTCGGAAGGGAGGGAGATGAGGAGAAAAGATTTGTCAGGGCTTCATCCCCTAGTTCTGGGAATGCATAAAGGAAACGTTATTTGGGTCAATAAACATCTATGTACTTGTTCTGATTCTGCCTCAGAGTGATCATAAAGGCCAGGAGACCATCCTTAAAATCAGGAAACCTAGGTTCAAGTCCCACTAATGCCACTTGTTTTAGAAAATTTACTCATTTCTCTAAGCTTTCTCATTTGTAAAATTCTCATCTTCATCAATCTTAACTCATAGTTTTATGGTAAAACTACAAAGGTGACCTGCAAAATATTTTATAAGCTACAAAGCACTATAATATTGCTATCTCTTGCTCAAATGCAAGAATTTAGAAATAATTGCTGTGGTCATTTTTAATAACATTCAAAGAAAGAAAAAGGGCCAAATTGTTTTTTTGCTTTGAGGTTTTTTTTTTTAATCCATGGTCTGTAAATGACTATAAATCTATTTCTTTGAAATATGTATCAATATTTTCTGAGTTATGTAGTTGATGTTATGAATCTATAGCTTCTTTTTTTTGAATTTTTGAATTTTATTTTTTTTTATACAGCAGGTTCTCATTAGTCATCAATTTTATACACATCAGTGTATACATGTCAATCCCAATCGCCCAATTCAGCACACCACCACCCCCAACCCCCACGGCTTTCCCCCCTTGGTGTCCATACGTTTGTTCTCTACATCTATGTCTCAACTTCTGCCCTGCAAACTGATTCATCTGTACCATTTTTCTAGGTTCCACATACATGCATTAATATACGATATTTGTTTTTCTCTTTCTGACTTACTTCACTCTGTATGACAGTCTCTAGATCCATCCACGTCTCAACAAATGACGTCTCAACAAATGACTCAATAACATTGTTATTTTCCATCCTTGTAGTTATTTGCACTTATAATCTAGCCCATTGGTATTTGGCAAGTCTCCCTGGGTCTTGAAAATAGTTATTATTTGGTGGCTTGTGATCACAACTTCAGTTAATTCCTTAAGAAACATAGGAGAAAGAATTGGAATTTATAATTTAGAAACCTCTCAGTTTAGAAAAATATCTATTTCCTCATATATTTCAATGGCATCTTTGGTCTTTCATCCTTGTAGCTACCTAAATGATCAGGTCACAAATGAGTTTGTCTAAAACAGAGATTAAAAGTAAGTATTAACACTTCAATCTAATCATTAGTATAGTTGCAATATTCTTTTTATTTCTCATACTTAATATGTTTAATCAACATCTTTCTATGTCTTTTATTTTTCTGTGTAATTTTAGTGTATTTCTTTTGGCATCTCATTTGTTTTTTCGGGTTTCTTTTGCCTGCACCGTGTGGCATGCGGCATGTGGGATCTTAGTTCCCTAACCAGGGATCAAACCCATGTCCCCGGCATTGGGAGCGTGGAGTCTTATCCACTGGACCACCAGGGAAGTCCCTGGCATCTCATTTGAATCCTACAAGAATATCCTAATATACATTCAGTAGTCTTTAAAAACTTTATTCCCTATGGACATCTTAGGGACAGAGCTTTTTGAGTCTCTTTTAATGTTGGCTTCCAAGTGCCATTATACTCCATGCCTGATTTATTTATGAATATAAAATTCATAATTCTGTGTTCATTGGATTTCTAAGTAAATGCTTTTAAAGTGTTGCTATATTTTTAGAAGTACTGTCATCAGAGCATTTCTATGGACCTCACGAAGCATTGACCCTTTTCATTGAATTTAGAACTCTTTAAGTAGGGTTCTCCTGAATTTATAAATACTATGTTAAGAAGATGCTTTACCAATCTCTTAAAACAGAGAACTACTTTTTGACTACCATGTTATTACATACTGGGCATACAAAATTTCATATTTTTATTGCATAGTTATGGATTTTAAAATTTAATAGTGAAAATTAAATGACAGTGCATGGTTTCTATTAATGTTTTGGATAACTCATCTAATCAGTGAGATATTCTTAGACAAATGTTTTTATTTTTATTATGCCATATTAAAATGGTTAATGGTTAACTATAAGACGTATGCCAACGGTTTCATCTAATAAATGTCTCACATAATTTCATTTGCTTTTGGTAAATGTGGCCATTCTTTCACTCTGTGTAATCTTTTAGTTTTATTTCCTATTTCATCAACATTATGATCATAGTCAGTTTCAGGATTCTTACATGTTTTTCTCCATTTCATTCTCCACATAGAAATTCCAAGGTAAAGAAAGGATGCTTTACTCTTAAGTTTTTCCATTTAGAAAGATATTGGTCACAAATATTAATCTAATCAAAATCACCATGAAATGGGGACTTCCCTGCTGGCGCAGTGGTTAGAAATCCGCCTGCCAAAGCAGGGGACACGGGTTCGAGCTCTGGTCCGGGAAGATCCCACATGCCGCGGAGCAACAAAGCCCATGAACCACAACTAAGCCCGTGACCACAACTACTGAGCCCGTGTGCCCAGAGCCCATGCTCTGCAGCAAGAGAAACCACTGCAATGAGAAGCCCGCGCACCGCAATGAAGAGTAGCTGCCGCTTGCCGCAACTAGAGAAAGCCCACGCACAGCAACGAAGACCCAAGGCAGCCAAAAATAAATAAATTTATATTAAAAAAAACACCATGAAATGTTAATAACAGAAGAGATGTTACAGGTATTACATAGGCTTAGAAATTTCAAATAATAATTAATGTAGCCAATAAATAGCAGAACTGGTACTCAAATCCGGGTTATTAAACCCCGAGACCTAAGCTTGAATTCTCTCCTTGACTTCTCAAAAAGGAGCCCTTATTCTTTTCTCATCACATATGTAATATATGTTCACTTGAAACCTTAGAAATTAAAAAGGCAAAAGAAAGAAAATAACAGTAAATCATAACCACTGGTAGTATCGTGGTATATACCCTTCCTGATCTGTGCTGCCCAGTATGGTAGACACTAGCCACATGTGGTATTTAAAATTAAATAAAGTTAAAAATTCAGTTCCTCGGTTGCACTAGCCACACTTCAAGCGCTCAGCAGCCACAAGCAGCTAGAGACTATTGTACTGGTCAGCAGAGACTCAGAACATTTTCTTCATCATGGGACATTCATACACAGTGCTGTAAATGTAGACATTTTTCATGCATGAGAAAGTGCATACACACACGTACACAGAGGTTCACATATAAATTCATATTTTTAAAATATATATTGGTTATACTATATATATTTATAATCTGACTTTTTTCATTGAACACATGTTAATATGTGTAACCTGCCTAATAATTTTAAAGTATTAATTGTTCATTGTAGCTATATACCATAATATATTTAATCAAGTTCTTCTTTTTACACTTTTAGATGATTAGCATTATTTTAATACGATATACAGTGCTACAGTGAACATTCCTGTATATGCAACTTCATACTTTTATCTAATTATTTCTTTAGGATAAATCTCTAGAAGGGGGAATTTTTAGATAGAAAAGGTGTGTACAATTTTAAGACATTTGCTATGAAGACCAAATTGACCTCCAGAAAAAAAAAAGCAATATACATCTTCCCTAGTAGTGTGAGAAGTCACCTGTTACTTCCTACCTTTACTAACGTAGCTGTTAGTTTATTTGCTTTTTAAGTTCATGAAGACTTCCTTTACCTTATTTTTGGTCCATCAGTCTCCTCAGAAGTTTTGTATTTAAGAAGGAGGACACCAATTAAATAAGTTACATGGAGAAAAATATATGAACTAAATCCGGAAAATGTTGAGATGAGTTTTAAATTATATATACATATATAATTATATATAAAATCATATGAATTAATAAAGTATATTAAATTATATGTTTTATATATATATATAAATCCTCACACATGTTAACATTTGTAATTAGGAAAATTTTCACTGAATACTTTAATAGGCATGTTATTATTTTCTGCAAAACGTCTTAATTATGACAAATTTGCCACTATACAGACCATTTTAGAACCACAATAATACATTCCAGGGTGTGTTATGCTGGGAAATTGCCATTCTAGGAAGAATGAAGTCACTTGGCCTTTAGGTTGGTGTGTCAGAATATGCTCAAGGAAAGTACTATCTAATGAGAAGGCATGTATTACAATAGCCACTTAATTATAATTCGTTAAATTTTAGTTCCAATAACACCTATTTATTCCATGAGATTTTTATTTTTGGCCACGCCACGCAACATGCAGAACTTCCCCAACCAAGGATGGAACCCGTGCCCCCTGCATTGGAAGTGTGGAGTCTTGACCACCAGGGAAGTCCTCCATGAGATTTTTTTAAACATTGTGTTCTCTAACTGAAGGATTTTACTAGTCATTAAATTTATTTTCTTTAAAGTACCAAAGCTTAAAATATATACCATAAGCTATAAAACAAACCAGAAACAGCTTTTTCCTAATCGTGGTAGAATCTGACCAGCTGGTTCCAGTTCCCATGCCTGGTAACTGATGATCTCTGCCTTCTGAGCTCCTATATACTCAGATTCTGTATTTTATATCCTATCATATGACCATAGGCAGTACTACTTCAATACATTACATTAACTGAAATTAGTTTCTCAGATGATTTAATCGTCACTCTAAAGCCCAGAGGGAATGGAATGAAAGACAGGTAAAGGTTGATGAGAAAATAGAGGCTAAAGACCATTAAAGGACAGACCTCTATAGCAGGAGTGGGCGTTGTCAGGGTGGAGGAGGGGGATGGGTAAAAAAAGACAAATTAATGTTTTTACATTAAACTGGCCCACTTTGTGAGAATTAAGTTGAAAAGCATTATAGTTTTGTTGACGTTTAGTTTGGGAAGATTGGGGCATAAGGTTAGATTTAGGGGAGCTTTGTTGCAGAAAGGAAACACCAAGGTGGGAAAGAGAAAGTGTTTCATAAACAAAGACAAAAAGATCCTAATTATATTAATAAAACTATTTAGATCACTGATATGTTAACTTCTAGGACTAAAGATGAAATTCATCATTTTACCAAAATAAATTTATTGTTTGGAGATTTAAATTACAGCTGAATCACTCTCATTGATGATTAGAAACTTAATCTCCAGAGTTGTTTTCTGATATGTATCAATAGCAATCTGTTAGACAAATTATAAAGGATTCCAGAAATAGTAGTTATTGATTCAACATGTATTTTTAAAAGCCTCTATACAATAAATGATTAGTAGCAATCTTGTAAGGTAGAAGGTATGTAGGGCACAGGTTTATAATTTATCATTTCTTTGACTTATGGTTTATTTTACTGTTCTTGCACCATTTGTGCTAATCTGTTATCTAAGTATAGCCTATGAAGCAACCCTGGAATGCTAACTAATTTTTCCATGTGCACTTAATTAGTGTGATTTCTAGAAGTTCCCACAGTGAATGTGATATACTTTTAAGTCATGCAGTCTCTCAGAGGGAAGAAGTCATGGCAACATGCAATTGAGAATAATTGGAATATGATTTCATGTTCTTATAATAATAATGCCATAAGTATATGATGAGGACATTAACATTAGATTCAGAATGTAAGAAGGGTATACTGCCCCTCCCAGTAATAAATCACTTAGAGAAATTTTTAGTTTATAAAAGTTTAATGCTTGAGAATAGCATAAAAATTCTCCTCTGAGCTCTTTTTTTAAAATTTAACAGTGTGCCTGATAAAGTTCCTTTAGGAAAATAAACTTTACCTGTAATTTAAAATTCTACACATCCACAATTTTATTTAAATATATTTCTAAGAAATTACCACTACAGAAACCTTTGTTCCTTTAAAAGGAATTGGAAGAAATTGAGAAAAATTTAACCTATCTTTATCTAGTTAACCAATTTTAGATAGGCAGTAAATTACTTCATGAGACTGAGTAATTCAAGTAGTTACAAAAACAGAGGTGCAAATACTTTGAGTACGTTATTAGGGGAGGAGGGGTTAGAAAAAGGATAACCTTAAAGTCTTCAGAGAGAAGATGAGGCCTAAACAATTTTAAACAATGAACGAGAGGTTGTTATATAGATATTAATGAAAACTAGTGAATACTGAGCTCTTACTATGTATTAGACACTGTTCTAATTGCTCTATATGTATTAACTACTACTTTAATCCTCAAGAGTCTATGAGGTAAGAAATATTATTATCTTAATTTTATGGAAAAGATAACTAGGGCATCTGGCTCAAAGACTCTCAGCTAGTAGACAGGAAAGCTAAAAGTCAATCCCAGAAAGTCTCTGAGTCTCTATTAGAGGCAGGGGGAGTGGCCTTCAGTCTGTGAGAATGGTCGAATTAATTAAAGCTCCTCACCTCTACCCCACTTAATCCTCATTTATACTTTCCACAATGCTTCATCTTCTACAACAACCAATACTTTTCAATCTACTTTCTTTTAAAACTATCATGTATGGATAAACTGAAACTCCTTCAGAACTTTAGGAAAAGAAATCTTCCTCCTCAAAAACACTTTTCTTTTTTATTATTATTACTATTTTTTTAATTTTTAAATTTTTATACAATTTTTAAAGGTTACTTTCCATTTATAGTTATTACAAACTATTGGCTACATCCCCGTGTTGTACAATACATCCTTGGGCCTATCTTACACCCAATAGTTTGTACCTCCCACTCTCCCACCACTATGTTGCCCCTCCCCCACACTGGTAACCACTAATTTGTTCTCTGTATCTGTGAGTCTGCTTCCTTTTTGTTATGTTCACTAGTTTGTTGTATTTTTTTAGATTCCACATATAACTGATATCATACAGTATTTGTTTTCCTCTGTCTGACTCATTTCACTTAGCATAATGCCCTCTAACTCCATCCATGTTGCTGCAAATGGCAAATTTTCGTTCTTTTTTATGGCTGAGTAGTATTCCATTGTGTGTGTGTGTGTGTGTGTGTGTGTGTGTGTGTGTGTGTGTACACCACATCTTTATCCATTCATCTTTTGATGGACACTTAGTTTGCTTCCATATCTTGGCTATTGGAAGTAATGCTGCTATGAACACTGGGGTTCATGTATATTTTCGAATTTGTGTTCTTTGTTTTTTTCAGATATATACCCAGGAGTGGAATTGCCAGGTCATATGATAGTTCTATTTTTAGTTTTTTGAGAAAACTTCATACTGTTTTCTACAGTGGCTGTACCAATTTACATTCCCACCAACAGTGTAGGAAGGTTCCCTTTTCTTCACATCCTGGCCAACATTTGTTATTTGTGTTCTTTTTGATGAGAGCCTTTCTGACAGGTGTGAGGTTACATCTCATTGTGGTTTTGATTCGTATTTTCCTGATGGTTAACTATGTTGAGCATCTTTTCATGTGTTGACCATCTGCATTTCCTCTTTGGAAAAATGCCTATTCAGTTCTTCTGCTCATTTTTTAATCAGGTGGTTTATTTTTTCGATGTTGAGTTGCATGAGCTATTATATATGTTGGATATTAATCCTTTATCAATCATATCATTTGCAAATATTTTCTCCCATTCAGTAGGTTGTATTTTTGAAAAACCCATTTCTTTTTAAAAAGCTCTTATAAAATCAAAAGGCTTCATGTTTCCTAACTGCTGTCACTGAAATAGGCAGAACCCTGATTCCATCTTTTCCTCACATTCATGCTGTAGCAACCCTAATCCTTCCTGAGACAGTGGAGGCCGCTAGCTGAAGAGGGAGTAGGACACAACTAGGAAGGGTGGGAGAACAAAAGTGCATTTATAGAAGTCAAAATGAACAGAGTTTCAGATTGTCATTAGTACTAAGATGAAAAATAGCTGGGTGAGGAGGAGAGAAAATGGGAAAAGAGACTTCAGGGAGGTGGTCAAAGAAAGCCTCTGAGAGGGTGGTCTTTGGTCCTTGACTTGAGGATAAGCAGCACAGGGGAACAGCTGCAGGAAAAGCAGAGCAGTCCAGGAGCTAGTGTAAAGGCCTGAGAAAAGTAAAGATTTCATTCCTGCAAGGAAAAGAAAGAAAACCAGAATAGCTATGAGCGGTGAGAGAGGACATGAAGAATTAGAAAGAAATCATCAGGCAGGGCCTTTTAGACCATGGTAAGGAATTTGAATTTTATTCTAAGAGAAATGGAAGTCACTAAAGAAATTTAACCAGAAAATAAGTATGATCTCGTTCACATTTTTGAAATATGACTCTGTCGAGAATAGATTCTAAAATGGACATGTAACATCCAAGTGAAGTTGTGAAAGGCAGTTGGAGATTGGGTGAGTGGTCTGTGCTGTAGAAGTTTTGTAGAGTCCTGTATGGGGGTAAGATTACCTAGGGAGAGAGCCTAGACAGAGAAAAGAAGATGATCCCTGACCAATTTCTGAAGCTATCTAAACTCAAGAGCTTGGGTAGAAAAGGAGAGGCTAGGGAGGTCCAAGCAAAACTTAGAATCTCTCTGGCCAGCTAATTGTCATAGAGCATGGAGTGTTGATGCCTATAACTTTTGAACTTTCATGCTCATCTAGTCTATTATTATTAAATGTGACTTTACCAATATGAGATTTTTGAATTTGTCTTTTTGTCTTGTAAAAAAACTGAACAAACATGGATTGGATTGAATTAATGGTATTAGCAATCAGATTTTGGCCAATACAAATCAGTATATATTATGGAATATAATTATTAAAGAAGTAGGGCTACAGTAAATATTCAATGCCTTTTTAAATGTCCAATTCTTGAACATGATGATTCTAACATTAAAGACATCCATTATATCAGGCTGAAGTTAATGAGTTTAATTATTCTTGCTATTATATAATAATTTATATTTTAGGAGAAGATATAAACTATCCACAATATAACCACAGTCTTTCTAGAAAGAGACTGTAATATGTCTGGTTGTCCAATTAGCCCGGTCCACCCAAAGTTTAACTGACAGTTTTTCCCTCAAGCTAAATTTTATTACTTTCAAAAAGTTTATTGTTTTAAAGTTAATCTTTTTATTTTTAGATATGCTTGTTCCTTATCTGTTTTTTAAAATTAATTTATTTACTTACTTATTTTTGGTTGTGTTGGGTCTTTGCTGCTGTGTGTGGGCTCTCTCTAGTTTCGGCAAGCGGGGGCTACTCTTCGTTGTGGTGCACAGGCTTCTCATTGCAGTTGCTTCTCTTGTTGTGGAGCACGGGCTCTAGGCGCACAGGCTTCAGTAGTTGTGGCATGCAGTCTCAGTAGTTGTGGCTCGTGGGCTCTAGAGTGCAGACTCAGTAATTGTGGCGCACGGGCTTAGTTGCTCTGCAGCATGTGGGATCTTCCCAGACCAGGGATCGAACCTGTGTCCCCTGCATTGGCAGGCAGATTCTTAACCACTGCACCACCAGGGAAATCCCTAAAGTTAATCTTAATATGAGATAAATTGTACACAGAAAACACAAGGACACAAACAGCAAAAGTAGTTTCATTTGATGCCTTAATGTCAGCATAGAAAAAGCAATATATTTATCCTGCCTCATTTTTTGAATTTCAATATCAAATTAAGCTGGATAAAAAGTTCCAAATTTTCTTCAGGCAAAATTTTTTTGTTTTCTTAAGCAGCAGTTTTCACTTAACACAAAATAACTTTGTGGCAAATGCCCAGATTTTATATTAGCATGCGTAATTTTCCAGAAGAAATGTCAAATCCTATTGCTGGCCCTTTAATATGGATTGATTGGATGCAGTGTCAGAGTTCTATTAAGAACATCTGAAATGAAGAATGCCTAGAAAAGTGGGTGCATCAGTGGTAACATTAATATTTTGTTTCAAGGAAAGGAGTGATTTTTGCTAAAGCTGCACATTTCTCTGGGCTCGAATGAATTGGATAGAATTTCAGACTGAGTGATGAGGTACAAACACTTGCATTCAGATTCTTTGTTATTTTACACATGTATACATGGCTGTCAAGGGAGTTTCTGGTTGCTTGTAATATTCATTAGCTTTGGGGTCTCTTAAATCATCTAGCTGTAACATAGAGCAATAGATATGTACATCCAATTCCAACACCTCTAGGTCATCCTACATCTCCCATGGGTCACATTTGTCGGAGTTAGTCTGTGAGGCTTTTGGACCTGGAGTCTTGTCTTCTTCAGGGCTGAAGTAACAACTGTATTGCTTTTACTGTTCTTGATTACATTTTAATTTTATACTGGAAGATTCTTTCTCCTTTTCATGTAAAATTTTCCAAAACTGGATCCTAAATATAAAACAACCAATGGTATTTACCTTTTTAAGTCACAAACTAAATAAAATGACAACTATTTTCACCGTAAATTGACCTTGAATCTGATTTCTAGACACTATGGCCACAATTTAAAGTTTAATATATATACTCACCTACAACTTAGAATTTCTTTATCTCTTCTCTTTTTCATCAGGGTCAGATGGAGAAGTTGGGTTTCCCAATTTTTAGACATGAAGCATTGGGACATTTTTTTAAAATGTGCCTACCTCTGTGCTGCACTGCCTCTCTTCTTTTTTTTCACCTACAAAATTCCTCGTATTTACCTATCATCTTCCATATGGAGATACAGTGTTTTCTATGGTACTAGCTTAATTATTTACTTAATATCAAGTATTTGTTGAGCATCTACTGTGTGCCAAACACTGCGCTAGACCCTGGGGATTGTAACCAGAACTGTAAACAAGTTAGACTGACTTCCTCTTGGAGCTTGTGAATTCATGAGGGAAACAGACAGATGGTCAATTACATTCTAGGATGGTAAGTGCTATGATAGTGGGAGTACAGGTTCTAGATGAACACATGGAGGGAATTCTCTCTTAAACAATCTCTTCTCTTTCCTGTGGGATCACATTCCCTCTGTATAATTCTACTTTATTTTTTAGGAGCTTTCAGTAGCTGTACTACGTCATTTCCTAAATACCCACCATTTCTTTTCTGTAATAACTTTGCTTTTATATATAAGTTTACTTTCATGATACCCAAAAGTAGCGTGTCATTTAAAGTCCTCTTCTCCTGTAAGCATACTGGGTTTTTCCGTGTGCAGATTCAGTAACGTGGAACAGTTTTGCTCTGAACCAACAGCCAAGTGACCCGATGCTCTGTCATTTTTCAAATGTCTTCGTAAGGAGCTGATGCTTATAAGAGTTTTTCCTTGAACTCTGAGCAGGCTTTTCCAAAATGTCATGAGATAGCAGTGTTCCAGAGGTGAATATAAAGATCAGGCTCACCAAGGAATCACTCTACATTCTGAACCATTATGTTTGATGTTCCTTGTTATTTACCATCAGTATATCCCCATTTGTGGCCCAGTAGGCAGAGGCACGATACTCATTTATCCTTATGACCTCTTTATCTCAGAGTACTTGGGAAATGAATAGGTATTTAAGGTTGTATAAAAGTCCTTCAGGGTAACAATTGATGTAAGTTCCAGACTGTTTTTGCTAATGACATCATTACTTTTTTTTAATCATTACTTTTTGTTTTAAAGCTGCCATTTAACAAATCATTTTCTATATCAAGCGCTTTTACATTGTCCTAGCAACCATTCTATTTAGGTATATTTGTATCCACATATTCTAGAAAAAGAAAGTGAGGTTCAGAGAGGTTTATAACTCGTCCTCCAGCTAGTAAGTGGCAGAGAGAACCCAGGCTGTGAGTCTAGGTCCCTGGGCTCTTTTGCATGATAACACACCACCTCCCTACATTAAGCAGTCTCAGGGGACTTCCCTGGCGGTCCAGTGGTTAAGACTTCATCTTCCAAAGCAGGGGATGCAGGCTCGATCCCTGGTCGGTGAGCTAAGATCCCACATGCCTCGGGGCCAAAAAACCAAAACATAAAAAACAGAAGCAATATTTTAACAAACTCAATAAAGATTTTAAAAATGGTCCACATCAAAAAAAATCTTTAAAAAAAAAAAAAAAGCAGTCTCAGATTTGCCCAGACCCAGAGACCATTGGAACCAAGGCTTGCAATGTGTTATGTATCCCCTTTCCCCAATGGTTGGGATATTTAATTAGCATTTTACCTACTTGCAGTCAGAATACCCAAAATGCAACCTTAGGTACTTGTATTATGACTGAGTGTGTTAAATTCCTTAACTTCCATCATGGATTTTAATGAATGACCCAGCCTGCCAGTGTTCCTTCTTTCTAGTGCCTCCCCTTCATTCCCACCCACTTAGGACCACATATCTGACTCTTAACAGTGCTAATGATTATATCAGAACATACATGACATCAGCCATCATACCCCACCTTCCATATTAGGCTCACTGAATACCACTGAATCATATCCAAGCCCAAGTTGCCATGTTCAGTGTGATTTTGATTCTTGTTACCTTCCCTTGGGTCTCCTCCTACAGCTAACCCTAGTTCCAGCTGCATTTATCCTGGTCTTGCTCTCTATTTCTCCCTGGCCTGATAATCAGAGAATAACACAACCATTGCCAGGTTTATCTAAGTTTTAACTGGAAGTAAAATAGGAAATGCATATTCTACTTCAGACTGTATTTTGTTGCTCAGATTTTTCATATTACTTTTTTTTTTACTTCTTTCTCTACTTTAAAATGGATCCTCTCTTCACATTTCCACCAAATTCGTGTTTCTGAAGATTTATTTCCATTACATCATGCATATGACATTTTTAGAGTCTCCTATTACCTAAATGTTTCTTGTCTGATGTGCACAGTCCATTACAGTTTGATCAGAACTTAATATACCTCAGTCAGGTGGGCATACTCCCTATCTTCTCCCACTCCAGCCCACTCAAAGCCTTTTCTCATTTCATTGCACTTACCATGAATGCCCTTTTCTTATTCTCTCCCCTGCTTATCTAATTTTACCCATCATTTAAAGTCCTCATTTTATCTCCACTCAGAAGTCCCCCTCTCTATGATATCAGCACACACTAATCTCTAATTAATTCTAATAAATATGAAATTTATTATCTGTGCTACTTCTTAAAGCATATAGCTTCTTAAAACATGAACTGGGGTAAATGATTTTCCAAGCTAACACTTTTTGATGGATTTCCACTGTATTAAAATCAAAATTCAGTCTCCAAGTCATTGGCTTCAAGCCCAGGTATATTCAGGCCCCTGTCCACATACTCTTTGTCGAGTCCTAATTGATTGGTTCTTTCAGTAAGAAGTGAAATGAGGATTTAAAACTCCAAGTGAAAGAAGTCAGTGAAAATATTTTTACCCAAAGTCCATTTATTGTTTTTATCCAACTTAATACTGAGTAATGAGATTTTACCCATATAGTTCATCAGACCTCAGCTGGTAAGATTTCTTTCTTTATTTCAGAAGTCTGGACAGTTGCAATTGCTCTTCCTGTCCCACTCCACCTCTATCTTAAGAGGGGAAGATAAAATAAGTTTCATCTGTTATGGTTAAGGTCAGTGGGGTAACTTCTTCCAAAGATGGGGTAGAGTACAGCCTTACTCATTCTTTTATAACCTGATGAATGATAGCGTCGGTATACGATTACAATATTTCTTATGTGGGACACTAAGAGGTAGGTTTTCACCATTTTCTAACTTAATAAAAACACAAGCCAGCAAAGATACATACTTTTTTTAGAGAGAGAGAGAATGGAATATAAGAACTTTATAAAACAATACATACTTAATTTTTCTTCTTTTATACTAACTTTTATAAACGATCTCTTGGAATGCAATGGTTGGATCTTGTGCTACTTGTACTACTGTGGTCTAAGAACCAAGGTCAGTTTTCCAATCCCATCACTTCCCAAGTTACAAAGGAAATGTAATACGGCAAATACTCAAAAGTCTCCATCTGCAAGCAGAATATACCAAGGATCTTTTTCCTCATCTCATGTCTCTGGCCCCATACTGTATTTACCCACAATAGCTTCCCTTCTGTTGCTTAATAAGGCCAAGCTATTTCCTACCTCAGGTCTTTACATGTCTGCCCAGAACGTATTTCCTTTCATCTTTCCTGGCTGATAATTCTCTCCTTTAGATGTGTCGCTTTCTCAAATAGACCTTCACTGACTACCCAATCTAAAAGAGGTTTCTTCTTTAATTTCTGTTTTAGCAACCTGGTAGGTTCTTTTAGAGAACTTTTCACAATTTTAAAAAATTTCTTTCATTCATTATTCATTTATTTGCTTCTTAAATGTTTCTTTCCTACTGGACTGTAGGCTCCATGAAGGCTGATCATGTCTGTTTTAATAAATATTGGCTACCCAGTGCCTGGCACAGAGTTCATAATTAATAAACATTTGTTAAATGAATAATTCCCATTTTCAATTTTAATTGCAATAGTTATTTTTACATGCATATATCTTGATTTCTCAATTACATACAATACATTTAAAGAGACGGCATCTTAAACCTCTTGATCAGGGTTTATAAGTACCTGTTGAATTATATGGTTCATTTATCTATTTATTTGTTTGTTTGTTTGTCTGTCCGAATTTCAGTCCTTCACACTCTCTTTTAAACTGGTATTTAATTACAATGTTGTTTGATATCTTTTGGGAGCCCCTTAAAAATTAAATTTAACTGGCAGGGAGAGATGTAGGTATTTTAGAGCTCGGAGCTCATACAATTTGGGGAGACCTTTTGAAAAAGAAAATGAATGTAAATTAAGTACTGGTCCTTAGGAGGGACTTCTATACATGAAGGGAGCCTAAAACTTAAGCTTAATTTAGTTCCACAATAAGTCTGCCTCTGTTAACGGAATTGAAATCTTGATTGCAACATGTTTCTTCTTGCACCATGTCCAACATTTGCAAGACATAAGGGTAATATTTGAGCCACACTTATCTTGCAGATCAGTCTATCTGACCCTTGATGCAGCCCCACACTTTCTCCCCACTTTCATTGCTCCTGTTTACTGCAGTCAACTAAATGCCAACTGGATATCAGTTTGAGAAGCCAACTTCACCACGACAGCTGTTAATACACTGATATTAATCCAAAGATGTCAGTAGTTATGTTGGCATTGCTCTAGCTTCACATTGGCCTGAAAATCTCATTCTTCCCCTCTTTCTCAAATTTTACCCAAAGATCCAAGTTTTCTATTTTTTTCTCCTTTTAACTGTCACTCTCCATCAGAAATTAGCATCTATTTTATTGACAACAGTAACTATTATTTTGTTTACTTTTTTCTCATAAGACTTGAATTTCTAAAAAGGAAGGGGAAGACAAATACATAGCAACCACTACACTATCCATGTGACTTTCATTTCCTAGCTACTCTCTTTCAATTCTTGAAGGCAGTTTCAGTTTTACTGATGAGGCAGTAAAGTTAAGGGAAAAAATGGGAATATACTAAATATGTCACTAAGAATTAGAGTTTCTCAAATAAAATTTCCTTGCAGCAGCAGAAGGGCAGCCCTCTGCCCTGCTGCCCATATTTTAGGCCAGTGAATTATTGGCTTTCATAGTGAGCTGGAGTTCAGTGGGTCTGGACAGGATCTGCCAGCTGTGAGGCAATGTTTAGGTTAAAAGATCTGTCTTGGAGATTGGGAATGCTGAAATATGGGTAAAGAAAATAAATGTCTTGGGGGGCATTCACTTATAGAGAGCATATTTATCCCATATGAATACCTTGCTAGCCTAGAGAAATTCAGAGATTAAACCTCAGAGGCAGCAGCTGAATCAGAGAGTAATGGAAGTGATGAAAACAAAAGGGAGAAGGGAGAGCCATGACTGGGGTGCACAAAGGATTGTGATATTTTGGTTTTTGAGAGGAGTCCCCAGGTAAGAAACCACATAGTGGACTCTGTCAATGTATTCAACATTTAGTCAGTATGTACTATGTGCCAGGCACCTATGCTCAACAATAGGAATGTAGCAATGACTAGGACAGTGTAGAAGGAAATAAACACACTTAAAGTGTGCTATAGTAGGGGGTTATACAATATAGTGGTCATACAAAGGAATAAGTAACTTTTTATTGGAGACCAGGTAAGACATCACAGAAGAGCAGCTCATGAGCTGACAGGAGACATTGTTGACTGCTGACCTGGTTGAGTTCTTACAAAAGCAGAACCAAGACAACGATTTGGGTGTGACCCCAGGGAACACTGTGAAGAAGTGAGACACTGAAAGGAGGAAAGTCAGTGAGGTACATGAATGAGTGTATTACCACTGTGGGCAAGGGGGGCACCATTCCACTGGTGAGTCTTTGGGAGATCGTGTGGAATATGCTCCGTTAATTGGGGGAGGCTGGGGTATTTACTCATCACCTTCTGTCTTCATTAGTTGAGGATTCCTGCTGGCAGAGCAAACTCTCATAGGCAAAAAACACTTTCAAGTAGAGTGAAACAAGTGTGTGAGAGTCCTTCAGAGTAGACCTATGTGGTATGGTTGGGACACGAACAGTGTCTGCTAAAACTGTCTATTCAACAGCTATTCTTGCTTCTATTCCTTGTTAATAGAATTCTGATTTTGTCCAGGTATTTGAAAGCTTAAAAACCAACGGGCCCCCTGCAACCCCAGAGAGTGAATGTTGACTGGTGTAAACCAGTCATAATTATTTCATTTCTCTCACCAGTGATCTTTTAAAGCATGAAACACTGGCCAATAAGATGTAATGGGATGTTTGCTGGGAGCCTTCTGGGAAATTTTTTCTCAACTTTAACATGGACAGAAGCAGGGATTCACCTCTCTTCTGCTGCTTGATATGTATTGGTGAGAATGTGATGCTTACAGCCATCTTGCAGCCATGATAAAAAAAAAAGAAAGAAAAAAAAACTGACAAGATCTACATATAAAGGATGGCAGCAGAGGGGAAAGAAGAAAAAATCCCAGGCCCTTGACAGCTGCTAAATTTATAACTTTGGAACCACCTGCTTCTGGATGTCTTAAAAACTGAAATAATAAGGCTGAGTTTACTGCCCAAATGAAGGGCATATGACAGAGGAAGGGGTTGAGGCTCACTTGTTGAACTGGTTGGATGTGCATGGTATATGATAGCTTCTCAACTGTTTATTACCTGTTCTCTTGACAACCTTAATTAATAACCTCTACATAAATAGACATAATGGAAACATTTGCCTGACTTCAAGTGTTGATTGTCTCCTGAAGCTGCTCCCTCCCCATTTCTAGAGTTGTAACATAGGACAGAATGGCTTCCTTGTCCACAGTGGACTTAGTATGTTGTTTGGACCTGCCTTCAGACCTCTCTGTTGAGTTAGTTTCTCTGGTTTCAGCCTCCACCCCAAGCCTTACTTCTTCTCCTACCATGCTAGCTTACATATTTGAGGTCATAGCATAATTTGCTCCAACTCTTGCCCGGTAGAGATAAGTATGCATTTGGAGCAGGATATGAAGTCTCCAGAGAGGGAGTGAATGTCACCGTGTTTTTAGGGTCTAGACTTTCTGGGGTCTGAAGGTAGTATACAAGTTTTAGGTTGTAAAGGGCTGGGATTCTAAACTACTATCTTTTTGAGAACCATTATTTTCTAGAAGTGAAATAAACTTGAATATTTGTGGGAGAAAGCCTATAGAAGGTAGAGGAATTTCTTGAGGGAAAACACTGAAAGGGAAGAGGCAATAAAACATGAAACAACTTTCATGTCCTGAAAGTCAGATACTAGGGCCCCATATCCCACAATTATCCATAGTCAAGACCTAGACTTATGGGACAGTGGTAGAACCACTGTGAGAGGCATAGTTCTATTGCCAAGAAGTCATGTTACCCTAGAGAACCCAGGTTAGACTAGAACCTGAGGGCCAACTCACCTGGAAAGTCTGTCCATCCAGTAGAAATGCATTTGCTTAGCTTCCTAAATTTAGGAAAGAATGATACACCTTTTAAAATAGCTGTCTATAAAAGTTTGAACTTTATTCTTATTCTTGATAAATTTTCCAACATCTGATAATTTTCTTCTTTGGAATCAAGGCAGAGCCAGACAATACAGAGCTAATATGTGGAATAATTATGGGGCAGAAGGAAGAATAACTATTTTTCATTTATTCATTCCAAAAGTATTTATTAACACCAACTATGTCTAAGTGCTGGAGATACTAGCATGAACAACACAGAGAAGTGCTCTGCCTTCATGAAACTTATACTCTAGTTGAAGACAATAAACAACTAAGCAAATAAACAAAATAATTTCAGAATGTGAAATGTGCTAGATAGAAAATAAACAGGATGTGTTTTAAAGAGAAACTGTAGTAGGAGAGCAGGATAGAGTGGAGGGACTATTTTAAATAGTGGTAAGGGAAGTTTCTCAATAGAGGTAAAATCTCCAGCCTTGGTAAGACCCAGGCATAAGAACTGAGAATGGAGATTAAGCATTAGAAGAAGTTCAGATTTTACTGTATAACACAGTGGAATGTCATTGAAGAATTTTAGACAGGGGAGTGTTGCGATCTTACTTACATTTTTAAAAAGTCACTTATGTGGGGACAAAAGCTGAAGTAAGAAGATTTGCTAGGATGCTATTGTAGTTGTCTGAGTAGCAAGTGTCTCTTAAGGTAATTAATTAGTTAAACCGAAATAATTCAGGGAGGTTGAAAAATACCAGAAAAGTTTATTCCTTCATCTTAATAAATCTTAGCTCAAGTAAAATTTCAAAATTGCATGTATGCTAAAAAGGTAAGAAAACCTACTAATGCTAGTTCTATAGAACTAGTTCTGTAGTTCAATAGGACCAAAAGTTTAAGGCTAGAAAAAGGAGAAATAAACTTCTTATCATACAAAGATGATTTGATTATCTTAATAGAAAATCCAAGGACTCTATAAACAAACTATAATGACTGATAATAAAAATCAGGAAGGTTGCTAGATTCAAGATCAATTCCCCAAAATTGGTTGAGAATCCTTTTGTCTACCCCCAGAAAAGAGTAGAAATAAGTTATAGAGGGCTTTCCTCGTGACACAGCAGTTAAGAATCCGCCTGCCGGGCTTCCCTGGTGGCGCAGTGGTTGAGAGTCCGCCTGCCGATGCAGGGGACACGGGTTCGTGCCCCGGTCTGGGAAGATCCCACATGCCGCAGAGCGGCTAGGCCCGTGAGCCATGGCTGCTGAGCCTGCGCATCCGGAGCCTGTGCTCTGCAAGGGGAGAGGCCACAACAGTGAGAGGCCCGCCTACCGCAAAAAAAAAAAAAAAAAAAAAGAATCCGCCTGCCAATGCAGGGGACATAGGTTTGAGCCCTGGTCCGGGAAGATCCCACATGCTGTGGAGCAACTAAGCCTGTGAGCCACAACTACTGAGTCTGCGCTCTAGAGCCCTCATGCCACAACTACTGAGCCCATGTGCCACAACTACTGAAGCCCACGCTCCTAGAGCCCATGCTCCACAAGAAGAGAAGCCACTGCAATGAGAAGCCCACGCACCGCAACCAAGAGTAGCCCCTGCTCGCCACAACTAGAGAAAGCCCATGCACAGCAATGAAGACCCAATGCAGCCAAAAATAAATAAATAAATTTATTTTAAAAAGAAGTCATAGTAATTTTTTAAATGTATATTTAAAATAGATTACATTTTATAAGGAATCTAGGCATTAAAGTTTTAAAGATGTGCAAAATTTTATGGAGAAAATTGTAAAACTTTATTGACAATTTCCTATATAAATGGAGAATATACAATGTTCATGAATAAGACCCTCTTTTGTAAACATTTCCATTCTCCCCAAATGCATCTTGAATATTCATTGCAATTCTTATCAAGATGCAAACGGGATATTGTTTGTTTGTTTTAGAAAATTGAAAAGGTAATTTATGTAGAAAAGCAAAACTAAAGAATGATCAAGATAATTTTAAAGGAGGAGTGGTAGGAGAAAGGAAAGGAGAGACTTTTTCTACAACGTATTAAAACTTATCTTAAAAGTACAGTAATTAGGACAGTGTGATACTGACACAGAAACAGACAAATAGACCAATGGAACAGAATTGATAGTCCCAAAATCCTATATATTCATCCATGGAGAAAACTTGGAGAAAGCGTGGACTCTTCAGTAAATTGTGCTGGGACAAATGGATATTCACTTGGAAAAATAAAATAAGATTCGATTCTTATGTTCAAAGATAAATTCTAAGTTGATTAAAGACCTAAATATGAAAAGCAAAACTTTTAGAAGAAAATACTTAAGAGTATTTCACGACTCAGGCTTACATAAAGATTTCTTATGCAAGACCCCAAAAGCACAGATCTAGAGAATGAATTGACAGTTTTTACATTATAATGGAAATTTGCTGTACAAGTAAAAGGCATCAAAAGTGAAAGATGAGCTAAAGCCTGTAATAAGATATTTTCAATGCATATAATCAACAAAAGATTTGGTATCCAAAATGTGTGAGGAATTCCTCCAAATCAATGAGTAAAAAAAAAAAAAGAAAGAAAGAAAAATGAAAGAGAGCCAAGTAAATCTCAGATAGATTGAAAGGCCAATAAATTTATGAAAAGATGCTCAGTCTCACTAGTAATCAACAAAATACAAATTAAAACAATAACAAAATACCATTTACTTCCATTAAATTGGCAAAAAATAAAAAAGTGACAAGTATTAGTGTGGAAGAGGAGTATCAGGAACTCTCATAGACTGCTGATAGGGTAAATTATATAAAATAATATTGGAGAGAAATTTGGTGATATCTGAGAAAATTGAGGATATGTACACCTCAAGGCTCAGCAATTCCTTGTTAGATATGTCATAAAGAAACTCTTGTACATGTGCAAAGGAAAGTGTGCACAGGAATGTTCACAGCAAGATTGTCTGAAATAGTGAAAAATTGCAAATGACATAAATTTTAGCAATAGAAAAATGGATAAATAAACTGAGGTGTACATTCAGCCCTTTGTATCCACAGCACTTTGAATATATTTGGGGAAAAATTTTTCAGAAAGTTCCAAAAAAGCAAAACTTGAATTTGCGGTATGCTAGCAGCCATTTATGTGGCATTTACATTGTATTTACAACTATTTATATAGTGCTTACATTGTATCAGGTATTACAAGTAATCTAGACATGATTTAAAGTATGTGGGAGCATGTAGGCAGGTTATATGCAAATAATAAGACATTTTATATAAAGGACTTGAGCATCCTCAAATAGTGGTTTTATATATATAGTTGGAGAAAGAGGGTTGAAATTTGGAGGGATAAACAGGGAGCTTGAACTTATATGTTATGTTTTACTTCTTTAAAAAACAAATCTTAAGCAAAATAGGAAAGTGTTGCTTAAGCAAGCTAAGAGGTGGTTATGTTCTGTGTAATATTTGTGAATGAAAAACGTTGCCTGCCATATCAGTAAACAAAGGATGTTGCAGCCATCAAGCCACTACAGCCGCCCCAGTTGTGAGCCCTGAGGGAATTCATGTTGGAAACAAACAGGCTGCCCACTACCAAGCCCTCAGCCACTGCAGCCACCCAAAATGGTACATGCTGAGGGGACTCAGGATGGGAAAGAACAAGATACTGGCCCTAGATAGCTGAGGTGCATATCAAAGGAATGATTTCAATGAGCCAAGACTCTTGCATCTTCCCATACATGGAAAAGTGCTAAATTTATTAACTTAAGATATCTGGTTTCCTTTAATTAACAGTAATTTTTTGATGTTCCGACTACCTGGGCTTTGTTGCAAAAACCCCTGTATACCCTGGCTCCTCCTTTACCTCCTTGGAGCAGTCCCTCAGAGCTATATCTGAGAAGCTGTCTCCCGGGCTTGAAGTCCTCAGAAAGTCTGCCAAATAAAACATAATTCCCACTTTGTTGACATATCATTCCTAATTGTTCTTTATTGTTTGTAATCTGTGTTTTAAAGGCATGTTCTTTTTAGAGTGGTTGCTAATTCTAGTGCCTAGTAGTGTTAGTCAGGGAACGTGAATGCAAGAGGCCTTTCAGAGGGGCTCTGGCATTTAAGACCCATATCCCCTCCAAAGAGGGTGGCTGCTACCCAGCCTCAGTTATCTGTTGCCAAATGGGAGCTTAGACCTTGTGTTGCCATATCTGACTTTTCCAGAGAGATCAATAATCTGAAAAAAAATTTTTTAAACGTCCTGATTTTTAAAAGTTGGCAACTAATTCAAATTAACTAAACAAAGTAAAATGAAACACTATGAGGATCCAAACCAAGGGGAAAAAAAATGCCTGTGCATTGGATTCAGTCCACAGGTTTCTAGTCTGCCACCACCTCTGCTGTGCAGTCTTATATCGTAATCTATTTGTGTGGCAAATGTAGGCAAAATATTGTAAAGTCTTTTATTGTGGAAGACGTTATTCGTGTGAAGAAGGTGAGAATGTTCCAGGGCTCTGCAGAAAAAGTGTACTAACCAGACTCCCTGGAGCCCTGCAGAGAAGAGCTTTGGCTGTGCTAAGGATGATTCTTAGTTTCTTGTATACTTTACAGTCTGCAAATCCTTCACTATGAGGACCTCAAAAGAGAAGCCAGACTTTTCCATTGATTCCAAGGCTGTGTCAGCAAATGCCAGACCCAGCAGGCCCTTTGTATTGTATGTTAAGGCTCCAAACAGCTGTAAATGGTTTGTGCCAAGATCTCTAGGAGTGTGACACACACACAGCATTTTACATACCCCAGGAGGCCAATTAAAGCTAGGAGACTGAAGATCACAGTCTTTGAATACAGTCACCACACCTCTCAGGGCTGATGGCCATGACGCTTTTTTTCTATTCTCTCCTCATCAGAAATGAAGACTTGGATTGAAGGTTATTTATCCATAGGTTTTGGTTTAATTTTTAGCAGAGCATAAGAAACCAATGCCTAGATGTCTAGTCCACATATTTTCTTATCAACATGTTCTCATGTGAGTGAATTATATACCTTCTTCTTATAGGTTACCCATTCTATTGAAGAATGGGGTCAGTATATTCTTTGAACAGAAACTGCTGATCTTAAAACCTCCTCAAAAGTGCTGAAAAATCCTTATGTTGTAGAAATCATTTGTGAAACCTTTTATGGAAATAAATCATGCATCTTAATTTACCAGAAAATCATTCCCTCCTAAAGGAACTTGATTCTGTTTCAGTACTGACAAATCTCTAATATTTTTCAATTCTTTATCACAGTATTCTTTTGTCTTTGGACCAGGTTCATATAGTAACATATTGTAATATAGTATTAGCTACATGGGGTTGGAACAGCCAGGTGGGGATAAAATGAACTAATGATCATATGATGTTCTCATGAACTTTTGTATCACTGACAGCTGCTATGATACCTTAGAAACAATTGGTGTAAAGGGACATCCACAACAAACTGGGGGTGCATTATGCCAAAAGCAGCAGTGGGTAAAATAAAGAATACCGATGTAGAACTCCTGCCTAAAGGAAAATAAATACAAAACCTAAGGGTGAATCTAACAATTTTTACTCTGTGAATAGAAATTTTATTTTGGGCTATTATTCACAATGAAAGGTAATCAAATTCTTTGCATTTTTTAAAGAACTAAGTCCTCAAATTGACTACTTGCATTATTTCCAAATTAGTAAGGTTTTTCATTCTTTTGTTTTACATACAATTTTTATCTACATTTTCATCCATTTAACATTCATTGCTGAGTAAGTCTCTTGGAGATCAGCTGTATGCAGAACTTCAAAAATGAGAGAGCTGGAAGATACCTTACATGGTTAGAAAAAAATTTTTTTGTCTCAGATATGTACATAATTTATACGAGGTGGGGATTGTTGGCCAACTTATTTTTTTAGAACACAAACATAATAAACAAAAAAATCTGTCTATACCTATGTTGAGAGACTGTGGATAAACATATAGAATATAGTTAGAAATGGAAACATTAACCTGGATCATTCAGGGAAAATGAACAAACCACCACTGAGGAAAAGGTCCTATCAACACACAGTAAATTTCCTTATACAATTTTATAGACCTGTTCTTTACTCTGTTGTTTAGAAGAAAAAGCAAATAATAAGTCCTGGCCTCCTTTTGCTATTTTTTGAAATGACAAAGAACTTCAGACAGGTAATAATTCAGCTCTACGTTGTTAGTCAAGCTTTATCACAAAAGACCATGGAAGGAAACTCAGTCACCCTGTCCTTTGTCTTGTTAATACCTTTCCACTCTTCTGCCTTGCAAACAAAACTACAATTTTGTTTGAGTAGCAATCCCCCAGCACCAGGCCCAGGGGATAATTTCTTATTAGTCTCTATCAGTAATAGGAATCTCATTTTTTATTGGCCTGCAAGTGAGCATGCAACCCATTTCGGGAAAATGAGACATAAAGAGAATCTCCTTGGGGAAAAACGTTTCTTTTGCTGCCTGTTGCCTTCCTTTCTGCTTTGGATACTCTCATGTAATGGTGTAGCCATGTGATTGTGGACAAGGGTTGGAGGTACAGAAACCAAAAGAATTCCAGAAACATTGACTAACACCCTGACATTGTTGAGCCTCTGAGGAAACTGCCTAATCTCCAGATTTCTTATTAAGTGAGAACACAAACTTCTGTGTGTTTAGACCACTCTAACTTGTCCTAAAACTTACAGCTAAAAACATAATACATTCAGCATGAATAATTATGCTATTAAACAAAAACCCAGAAACAATAAATAACAAATGTTGACTATGCGCCAAGCCCTATTTTCACCATTCAGTTTCTCATTTATACCTCACAATAATCCTATGAGGTTTACTGTCATTATCTTCATTTATCAGTAGGGATGGTGAGATATAAAAAAGTTAGAGATATGACTGGTAAGTGGTAGAATTAGGTGCTTATACTCCAGCAGTCTTGTTTGATGGGATTGCCATTTTGAGATTTTTATACATCAACTTTTAAAAAATTACTTGTATTCGAATTCAGGTAAATAAAATGACTATAGATGAAATTGTCAGAGAAAAATATTCTCAGGTAATGAAATCTAATGGAAGAATCACAATGTGTTCTGTAGTTGTTGCTCACTCCAGTCTGTGTTTGTTCTGCATTGTTGCTAACATGATGCTGTGATGGTACAGGTTTTGGGCTCCATCGTTACATAATTTTTGGCATAATTTTTTTAGCAGAATGGTGCTTTGTATTCAATAGCACTAAATATTAATAAAGCACAGGTACAAAGAATCTTTCACACCATGTAAGCAGAGAAAGCTATTGTTTTAACATAAAATGGTATCAGATTATCTCAAATACAATTTAATGGGAAGACTGACAGAACAGGCAAAACACTAAGATTACCATCACCGTGTTCAATCAATGGATTTTCATTTTGATTATGACTAGAAACCAGGAAGCAAGGAAAAGTTGGCTTTTTCAACACCAAGCATATGAATAGCAACCACCACCAATGGGGGGGAAAACTGCATACTTGGGAAATAGAAATTTAGTACCCAAATTGTCTCAGATATGTATATAATTCATACTAGATAGAGATTCCAGTGGGTCACCATAAGAAAACCAAAATTTAAAGACATGATGCAGAACCACATATTGGGCACTCATTCATGCATAGTCTTTTGAATGCATCAGCCAATATATTTCTATCATGAACATAAAATTTATAAACTGTAGTTGTCTCTTTTCTTTAATGGTTCACTTGCTAAATTCAATTTATTCTGGCTTTCCCCAGAGTATTTGCTTTTAAAATGCATTAAATTCCTACCCCATTCTTGTGTTTAGACCCCATAGTTCCATCAGTACTTTGATAATAAGATGGTATATTTCCAGACTAGCTTTTATTTCATTTTGGCTTAAAGATTTCCTCTTTATGGAACTGGACTTATTAAAATAATTTTTCTTTTATTAAAAGATCATGGGGAAAAAGAGAGAAACAAGATGGAAGGGAATGTGTCTCCTTATAAAAATATTGATAAAACAATCAAGCTCAAGGGTAATGTTGACTGGAAAAAAAAAATACACAATGTAAGAGCTGTGAGTTGAGTTTTATTCAATGTCTTACTGAGGAC
Organism: Mesoplodon bidens; assembly: GCF_964165515.1. Taxonomy (NCBI): domain Eukaryota; kingdom Metazoa; phylum Chordata; class Mammalia; order Artiodactyla; family Ziphiidae; genus Mesoplodon; species Mesoplodon bidens. The sequence continues at coordinate 50,609,754 of NC_138173.1, read as the reverse complement.
CATATCCCAGGAGACAGCCTCTCAGGTTGCTCTTAGGAACTTTTCCAAAAAGATGCAGGAGAAGCCAGTGTATATGTGATTTTGGCTAAGGAGTATATAAAATCCAACCTACGTCTTGGTAGAAAGTTAGTGCTAGTCATGAGGAACAGATATCTCAGTTAATAATTTTATTGCTAAGTATGGGAAGATGCAAGAATCTGGGTTCATAAAAATTTTTCCTGAATATATATAACTATCTAAGGGCCTGTTTTGTCTGTTTTCCCAAAGCTCAGAGTGCCTCATCCTGTTCTTCATCCTGAATTCAGGGACTGCAGTAGCCAGTGACTTAATCCTTGTAGAACTGGGTGGTGAGTGACATTCTCTGTTTTACAGTAACTTCTTTTAGAATGTGCATTAATTTTTGGAAAAAATTTAAAAACATCCTGGAGTACCAAAACCACACTCATTAATGTCTTAAAATGGCAGCTGCAATAATACTAAGCATATAATCAATTTTTGAGGTGATTTATCTGTTCAGAAGGGATATTGGGCAAAATTTGAAATAGGTCAAATTTGTCTTCTCTCTTTCCCTCTATGGTTTGGATTTTTTGTAGTGTAATGGAAAGCCTATACTCACTGTGGTCCTTCGGACAAGTTCCTTAACATATCTGAGTCTACTTTTCTCATTAAAAATAAAAAGGGGTTCTACAGTCTCAGAGTTTTTGTGATAATTGATTAAGCTACTGTTGTAAAACAATTTTATAAACATCAGACATTCTAAATTTTTTATCCATTCCCCCTACATCATTAAAACTTACCCATCACGTGTCATTGTTTAGTGAACCACAGTGGCTAGTTATCATCTGTCATAGTTATTTGTATTTTAAGTTATTTTAGCTAAATGAAAGAAGAGCAGCTGATTTAATTGTAAAAAGCCCAAATTCTCTAGCCTTCTAGGATAATCTTAACAAGTTTTCTCAGCTCCCTACTCTGTAGACACTGGAAATTCAGGCCCCTCCACAATTCCCAGGTGTTTCTTGGGATGGTGTAGGGATGTGAGAGGCTTGCAGGATCCAGACATCTCTCACTCCCAGGCCCAATCTCCACTCACTGCCTTGCCTCTGTGACGTTTTTTTTTTGTCTGTATCCTTATCTGCCTGTTCATTTCCCAAAGCTCCACTAACAAAAGACTGTTGGGTAAATAGCAGTTTTTTTTATTAAACAGAACATCTGGAGAGGAGGAATATGCCCAACATAGAAAAGGAAAAAATAAAATTAATCATTAGACGATTGTTTTGAACTGTGTGTCTCCCATCTTTGGATATTTCTCACTGTCTTTCCTCTTCTACTGTGCTCCTTTCCTCCCTGTCCAGAACCCCTGAAACCTCCAGCCTTTACCCCCATGCCCAACTAATTGAAAGATCCTGTTAGTATATTATGCAGAGCAATTATTCTTCCTTTTTTCTCCCCCTTCAATTTTTTCCTTCCAGACTATGCCTAAGGACCCTGCCATCATTTAAAAATATTAAGGTAATTTTCTAAACAGAAGAACAGTATAGAGAACTAAGCAGAAGCATTGAAATTAGAGTTTACCTTTAAAATGTTTTCAAGGGCTATGCAAATTGCTTCCCTGCACTATTGCATTTAACCTTCACAACAACCTTATGAGATGGGTACTATTATCCTACTTTTACAGAAGAGGAAACCTGAGGCCAAATCCATATTTACTCATTTGTTTCTGTTCTTTTAATATTTTGTTAAGGAAGAAAGATTTCATATACACTAGATTTAAATGATATTTTGATCTAAAAACATGAGCTGAGGTCCCATCCAATCAAAAACAGAAATAATCAGTCCCAGTAATGGAAATAATTGGAATAAAATTTTGGGGTGTGTGTGTGTGTGTGTGTGTGTGTGTGTGTGTGTTTGTTTAGCTTTCTCTACCCTTTGTTAATTCCACATTCTACTGTAATTAGCCTTGAACCATATTTACCCACACTATATACTTGATCTTATCACTCATTCTGCTACTTATATTTATTCATTGTGTTACCAAGTCTAAACTCGTACTACTCACTGCAGGCCAATAATCAAGAGATGAGCTGTTGGGGCAGGGAAAAACGACTTTATTCAGAAAGGCTGCAAACTGAGAAGATGGTGCTCATGCCCCAAAGAACCATCTTGCCTGGATTAGAATTCAGGCTTCTTTTATACTAAAAGGGGAGGCCATTATGTATAATTTAAGCTTATAGGCAACATCCCTTTAGCGATTAACTTGTAATAGAATACAAAAGATTCTTCCCTGTTACAATTATATTCTTTATTCAACTGTGGATTGCCACAGCTTTGGAGGAAATTGATTTCTCTACTTTTGAATCTGACAAGGAATTCATGAGTCTTTGTCGAATATGCATAATTAGCTTACAATGGTGCCAGCATTGTTACTTCTTTTTTGCTTTTTGGCATTCTCAAATTATTCGGGTTTTTTGTTTATTATTTTTAAAATATTTGGGAAAATTCAACATGATTTTGTGGCATGATGACAGAGAATTGGGAATATTGTGTTCTGATCTTGTTACTCTCCCAAAATTCCTAAGGGATCTTGGGCAGTTTGAAAATTTTTTCTCAGTCTCTGAAACTTCACTTTAAACTGGGGAAAATGCCTAGCTCCGTAAGTATACAGAATCCATTAAGTAAGAGATGATTTTAAAGGGATTTTAAAGATGGTTTAACAGGATTTTACAATATGCAAAATTAAAAGATATTTTATATATAACAATAGTATGTGTTCTACTTATGAATTGTTGCATGTAAATGCTCTAATTACACAATATAAGAGGACTTTACACTCCAAGTAATCTTAGTCACAAGAAAATTCTAATAATCAAGAGTGAAGGAATTTTTTTTCAGTTATTCATACACATAATAAAAGAGCTAAATTATTCTGCAATTACCATGGAAAATTTATTATGAAAAACAGTACTTTTAGAGAATATATTTGTTATTTACTTCCATATCTCTGAAAATACATTGTTGTGATGCTACTTTTGCTTTTTTCAGTATTAGGCATCATCTACTGACATCCTACTGGGGCTGAGGATGTAGCTCTCTTTTCTCCACCCATCGCATCATACATACACTTGCTTCCAGTCCCTTATCCTTCCAATATAGTTAAAGCACAATGTTAGTTATGTCATTGTTCAATATTCACATTAGTATAACTTTCTAAATGCTATTCAAATCTGTGTCATTGAAAAGACTAGGATTACTTTGACTTTATTTCTAATCTTTACATTTTTCCTTGAGGTTAATGTTGCCTTGTTGTTTAAAATTTTAATTTTTAACATGTTTGTCATAAATTTAAATTCAAACCTTGAACTCCCTGCCAATTGTCTGAATCTCCACTTAAGAGTTCAGATACATCAGATATTCTGTTAATCTTGTCTCCTTGAAAAAAATCACTCCTGGAGCCTCTGGCCTACACTTACATGGACCGTTTACACCCCTGGAATTGATTTCCTTCACTTCACCTCTTTCCAAGTCTCCTCTTTTTTCTTCACTCTCATAAAGCTTTTCTCCAATAGCTTCCTGACTAAGGTACATGAAAGGAAATTTTTTTGAGACCTTGCATGTCTTACAATGCCTTTATTTCATTCTCACTGTATTAATAGTTTATATAATAATATAATTCTCCATTTGAAATCATTTTTGCCTCAGAATTTTGCAGGCATTGTTATATTATCTATATCCTGGTGTTTATGTCAAGAATTCCAATGCCTTTCTGATGCCTGCTCTTTGGTTTGTGACCTGTTCTTTTGTCTTTGGAGATTGTTGGATCTTTCCTTTATCTCTAGTTTTGTGAATTTCACTGAGATTTGCCTTGGTAGGTGTGTCTTTTCATTTGTTGAGCTGGATGATTTATAACTGTTTTCTGAGAAGGATGTTTTCTTCACCTGTTTTCCTATTCTTTCTTTCCTGAATTTTGGAAAGGCTAAGTGGTAAAATCCCCAGGATCTGAAGCCAGACTGCCTGGGATTGAACCCTAGACTTTCTACTTATCAACAGTGTGACAATTTTTTTGTCTCAGTTTTCCCAATAGGATAATTTTATTTGATCTCCTGGACTGTTGTTTGTTCTTTTTCTCCCCACCTGGCAATTCTTTGTTTTTTTGCTACACTCTGTAGGAGATTTTCTCAACTGTATCTTCCACCTATTTTTTTTTACCTACTATCATGTCTTTAACTTCTAGGAGCTCTTGCTTGTCTCATTTTTGCACTATCTTCTTATCCCCAGAGAATATTAATGATTGTTTATCATTTTCTTCTTATTGGATAGCCTCTGTTTCCTCCAAATTGTTGCTTTTGCCCCTCTTTTTTTTTTCTTTTTTATGTTCTATGTTAAAGCCTTTCCTCAAATGGCCAGTAATCATGATTATCTGTTCATATGTAAGGATAGGGGACTGAGACACTGATTTGAAGATATGAGCATGAAGGATAATGATCAAGCATGGACCTCACAGAAAGATCATTTGGCTAGGACATTTTGTTGATTTTCTCCCAATTTCAGAATCTTTAGATATTTAGATGTCTTTGGGAACAATTTCCCCTGAAGAGACTCCTCCAGTTTCTTTCTTGGAGGATAAAGGCCTGGCTTCTGGTACTCCAGGAGTCAAATGGGCAGAAAGGACTGGACATCTCAGAATCCTACTTTCAGTAAAGTACCCCTTAATCAACAGCTGTCCAGCGTCTGCATCTACCAGTCCTGTTGTATTATCCCTTCCAAGCAGTAAACCTCTGGTCTTCTATTGGAATGAAGAGGGGCAGTCTAGCACCTGCATAGAGAGAATGCACTATGTGTCACTAATTGCTGACATTTTAGAGGATTTTGTGAAATAAACTAAATTCATTCTTTGCTGCTCCCACTGCAGACGAGATATAACTTTCTCAAGTATGCTAAATCAGTACCACTTTTCCATCTGCTTTCCAGCTCTCCCAAAATTTTGTGTATTTTCCCTCTTCTGTTTTCCCCATCCTTTTGGGTTTATTTATTTTTAAAAATCCATTTTCTACACTAATTAGAAAAGATACATGCACCTCAATGTTCATAGCAACATTATTTACAATTGCCAGGGTATGGAAGCAACCTCTGTCCATCAACAGAAGAATGGATGAAAAAGATGTGGTATATATATACAATGGAATACTACTTGGCTATAAAAAAGAATGAAATTTTGCCATTGATGGCAAACATGGATAGACTTGGAGGGCATTATGCTAAGTGAAATAAGTCAGACAGAGAAAGACAAATACTGGATCATATCACTTATATGTGGAATCTGAAAAATACAATAAACTAGTGAATATAACAGAAAAGAAGCAGGCTCATAGATAGTGGTTGCCAGTTGTGGGGGGTGATATAGGGGTGGGGGAGAGGGAGGTACAAACTATTGGGTGTAAGATAAGCTCAAGGCTATATTGTACAACATGGGAATATAGCCAATATTTTGTAATAACTATGAATGGAAAGTAACCTTTAAAAGTTTTATTAAAAAATTAAATGCAAAAAAATTAAAAAGAAACTAAAAATAAAATTTAAATTAAAAACATTAAAAATCCATTTTCTGATTTTTCTTGGTGGGGCTGTGAAGGGAGTAAAATTGGATGTGTGTTCAATCATCCATTTTTACCTGGAAGTTACAAAGCAAAGGTTTCAATGGATCTTTGAGATTGCCAATCTATCTAGAGCCACTAGAGACAGATTTTTCCTCAACTCCTTAGAGAAACCTCATGAAAATTAGGGAATTTGATAGAGATTTGTCCCCCCACCAACATGGTACTGCCATCTACACAAGTAGATTGAATAATTGCTGTGACTCTTCAGACTTAGAAAATTATTTCTTGACACCTAAGCTTTTTGTACTGGAGAAGCTTATACACTTAGTGAATGGGAGGAAAGAAGAGGCAACTTAATCATCATCCCATCTTCTCTACACCTTATGGACCTTTTGTTTTGCAACAAAACAAATGAGAGTGGAGATTCTGGTTGTGGGAAGTGAAAATAAAAATCAATTAAGCACAGACAAGTAGAGAGATGAACAGAATCCTAATGGCAGTGAATCCCATCTCCAATTCAGTTCTTTCTTGATTTGTGACTTACCTTTATATCCTTTCTAGTTACGTGTATCAATGAAATATAATTTGTTTCCTCAAAATCATTTGGTGTATGATTCTGTTTCTTACTACTGAAAAAGTCCTGATTAACTCACTAAAGAATCAGCAAAGTTTCCCAGTACTAGGAACATGGGAGTGATTTTCATCAATATAACTAGCATAGAATTTCTAAATTGCCTAAGGAATTATGGAGAGGTTTTATTTCTACTTCAATATTTTGCTCCCAGAAAAAAACCAGACCCTAAATACAATAAATAGTTACTGGGCATGTCTAAAAAAAAAATACACATGAAGAAAGATACTTTCTATCTCAACTTTTCTTCCCTTATTCAAATCCCAGTGAATTTAATTTAGTGAATGGAGTTTCTCAAGGTTAAGTTTTTCTAGAACACTTTCTTAAAGTTTTTGGTGCCTGCTTCTCCTTATCTTCTGGCAGATATCAATATAATTTGACACAAAATAATTAAATTTAGAATTATTACTCAACCAGTAAAGCTCATCCTTCATATTACATTGGGTGAGTAGATGGATAGATAATACCCATCCTTCTAAACACATAATTTTTAAATAAATTTTATGTACTATTATTTTTAAGATTCAGAAGCTCTTATACATAAAATACAGTCCCAGTTTCTGACAATAAAATTGTTCCTAGTCATATAATGGCATAAACGTGTAACTATTTGGGGATAGAAGGACAGAGTACCAAGGGTTATGGCTGCTTGATTAGCTGAACAAATTGAAAATCACTGTCTTGAAGACTCTGTTTTCAATTTTTTAGAACTTAGCACTCAACTGTAACTTAATAGCCACAGCACACGTAACTGCCTATGCAGTACCATATCAGGCTACATCATTGCTTATCTTCCCTTATCTTTACCTTTTCAACTTTCAAAATATAGACTGTTACTTTGTCATTTCTCACCTTTGTCTCTTTTCTCTCCTTATGCTCCTGGTTCTTATGAAAAGCTTTCCATTTATAACTGGTTTCAAGATCCCCTAAACCTGTGGGATAGGGAGGGTGGGAGGGAGGGAGACGCAAGAGGGAGGAGATATGGGAACATATGTATATGTATAGCTGATTCACTTTGTTATAAAGCAGAAACTAACACACCATTGTAAAGCAATTATACTCCAATAAAGATGTTAAAGAAAAAAAAAGATCCCCTAAACCTGGATAGTGATCATTTACAGTTTCACCAAAATTAGTCATTAAAATTTTTTGTAAGTTATTTAATATAGCACACTCAAAGAGTACTAAATCTTCAATAGAAATCAAATTAAAATATTAAATATAACCAAATCATCAATTTAATTCTTCCCTCACAGTTTCACAGTGAGTGTAAGAGCCACTTGCGTTCACCTGGAAAAATAGAATTAACTAGTTGGAGAACTCCCTAATCTTCAAGCAATCATAATTTGGTTTTATTCAACCTCCAACATGCATCACTTTCACCTTCTTACCTGCCTCTCTGCTGATGCTCCAGGCCCCAGTGTTTCGATATATAGGAAAAGGGCCATGATACACATAAGCACACCAGAAGGGTTACTTTTTATCTCATGCCAAAAAAAAAAAAATGTTCACGGACATTTGGGTATCCTTAGGTATTTTCACTTCCACTCCCCTCACTATTAGAGATGGGAGGGGGTCAATGGTTTAAGTAATTAGTTTCTGTGTGTTACTCCTATTCATGTCCTATAGCTGCCCTACAGCATCTCAGCTGAGAAGCCTGAGTTGGTGTCTTTTAGGTGGAGTGAAGCTCACTTTTAAGTTTCTCAAGTTGATCTTCAAGGGAGTCAGAAGATCCCTTGAAGACCATCGGAAGTCCATCGATGTCTTCAACTTCATGCTTCGAAAAGTTATCAACCTCATAACAAATGGTATTCAATAAGCACCACTATGTCATTGACCCTTCAGCTTCTGGAACAGGAGCAAAGGGAATAGGAGTGTATATATAGCAACCTGTCCAGCAAAGCTGCTGTTGTATAAACATGATTTAACACAGGCAAAAAAAAAAAAAAAAAAAGACCTTGGATTGCTAAGGTACATGTTTTTTCACTTTACACTGATTGTAACAACTGGCTTTTCTGTCTCTGAAAAGAAATAAACTAGTAAGAACTTGTCAAATGCTATCATTTATTGTGCATGCCACTTGTAGAATGTGTTTGTACAGGAGAATTTGCTCTTTCTATATGGTTTAAGTTATTGGCAGTGTAAAGCTAAACAAGTGCATTTTGAAAGCATGGTGTAAATGACTTCCATTTTGGTTATTTACAGCTGTCCACAGCTATCAATGTTTTTATATTAAAATTATTAGAGGGACTTCCCTGGTGGCACAGTGGTTAAGAATCTGCCCGCCAATGCAGGGGACACAGGTTCAATCCTGGTCCAGGAAGATCCGACATGCCGCGGAGCAACTAAGCCCAAGCACCACAACTACTGAAGCCCCGGTGCCCTAGAGCCTGTGCTCCACAAAAAGAGAAGCAACGGCAATGAGAAGCCCGTGCACCGCAATGAAGAGTAGCCCCTGCTCGCTGCAACTAGAGAAAGCCCATGTGCAGCAACGAAGACCCACCACAGTCCAAAAAAATAAATTAAAAAAAATTATTAGAGCCATTATTGGGCTAGAGGTGTGCACTGAGCTTGAAAATATGACCAAGAACGATTCACATAGTGAAGACTGTATACAAAAGTAGCTTCCTTGAACAAGTAGAGTTATCCTTAGCATTTCATTTTATCCAAGGATCTTGATATAGCTTTGTCCCTGGAGAAATTCCTCATCTTTTTCTTATTACTTGGATGTTTTTCCTATTTTAAACAATGAAATTGGATGAGAAAATTAAATAAAAGGTACAAATATTGTAAGAGAGGAGGTAGTATTTGCAAGTAGTGTAGTGGCTGTCTAGACAACCCAATAAAAGCAAGTTAAAATAATGGGAAACAATTAAAATTCACTAAGCATACTAGTTAAAAAAAATAAAGAAATCCTTAACTTTCCTAACACACCAAAACATTAGCTTGAGATTATACAGAAAGAAAAGATCCAATTTACAATAGAAATCAATAATCAAAAATCTAGGAATAGGGACTTCCCTGGTGGTGCAGAGGTTAAGAATCTGCCTGTTGATGCAGGGGACACGGGTTCGAGCCCTGCTCTAGGAAGATCCCACATGCTGCAGAGCAACTAAGTCCGTGCGCCACAACTACTGAGCCTGCGCTCTGGAGCCCGCGAGCCACAACTACTGAGTGCACGTGCCACAACTACCAAAGCCAACGCCTAGAGCCAGTGCTCTGCAACAAGAGAAGCCACCGCAATGAAAACCCTGTGCACCGCAGGAAGAGTAGCCCCCACTCGCCACAACTAGAGAAAGACTGTGCACAGCAACGAAGATGCAACACAGCCCCCAAATTAATTAATTAGTTTTTAAAAATCTAAGAATAAACTTTATTAAAAAACAAAGAAAAAATTAAAATTCTACTGAAGATGTCAATATATAAGAAGGCATAACATTTTCTTATATAGAAAGATTCATTATTATATCAATTTTCTAATTTATGAATTCACTCTGATTCCAATTAGAAAATGATTTTGTGAAATGTAAAGAAATAATTCAAAAATCTTTATGGCAGATGATTGGATGCACCAAATTACTTAGAAAAATCTGAAAGAAAAGAGTAACAAAGTGAGACATACCTGCTAAATATTAAAACATAAAGTAATTAAAATAGTATGATACTAGAACAGGAATAAAAAGATCAGTGGAACTGATCAAAAAGTCTAAAAATGGATGCAAGTACATTTGAGAATTTAGTATAATCTGTGGAAGAAAGACTGATTAGTCAATAGTGTTGGGATGACTGGCTAGCCATTTGGAAAATAATTAAGCTAGATTCCTACCTCACTCATTACACTAAAATAAATTCCAGATGGATCAAAAAAATTTAAAGTAAAACCATAAAAGTAGTTTTTAAAAAACTCAGATGACTGTTTTTAATAAAATTGGAATAGGAAAGACTTTTAAAAAGTGACACAAGACCCAGAATTCGGAAGGAAAAGGCTGATAATTTTGACTACATAGAAATGAAAGTTTTCTCTGTATTTAAAAACATCAATAAAGCCAAAAGTTACAAACTGGAAAAAAATGAGCATGACAAATATGGTAGAAAAAGGACTAATTTATTTAATATATAATTTTAAAACTCTTAATTTGAAGGTCCCAAATAAAAACTCAATAACAGAATGGACAAAGGACTCAAAATGGCAAGCCTCAGAAAATGAAACACTAATCATACAAACCTGTGAGACGACACTGAGCCTCACTCATAATTTTTAAAACTGCAAAGTTTTCTTAGAAGAAGAATAAATTACAGTACTTTTTTGAAAGGCAATTTGGCATTATTTATCTGAATATAAATTTCCATTGATCTGGCAATTGCATTCTAGCTATTTAGACAACAGATAGACTCACATACATGTTAAGGTTTATGTATAAGCAGAATTTACATTCAACCAGCAGGCAAAGTTATAGCTATACTGGTTGTTAAAACAACAGAAACTCTTGCAAATGGTTGATGCACTAAGCTCCTTGAGTTCCTCACCCAATACCTCAGCCATCCTACCCTCTGCAGTAGAGTTCTTTGTGACCCAGCAGCAAATGATTAATACCTAGTCTAGCAGGGGACCACTACAATCTCCATCCAGCACTAAAGTTGGGATCCATTTTTATTGGTCAGTGTCCATGACATAAGGATTATTAAATATTTTCAATATCACCTCTGTGAATAGGATGTTCATTGTAATTTGTTTGAGAATATATAAATACCCATTAATAGAAGACCAATTAAATAATTTGTGGTATTACATTAGCATGAAATATTATGACACAATTTTAAAAAATGAGGTAAATTTATATGTAATGATATGGAGAAATATCCACAATATATTGTTAAATTTAAAAGCCATGTTGTTGAACATTTTGTATATTCTTATTCTGTTTATACATTTTTAAAGACTCTATAATAAGATATTTTTAATATGCATAGAAAATGTCAGGAAGGATACACACCAAGGGTGAACTGGGTGGTAGGAGTCTGAAGGTAACAAGGTACTTCTGCTTTTTACTTATACGCTTCTATACTATTTGCTATTTTTTTCTCTTCTTTTAAAAATTATTTGATAGTTTGAGCATCCTTAGTCAGGTACCTTGAAATTTCATTCCATGTACCCTCTTTCAGTCTAGTGAAGCCAATGAAACATTTCTCACAATAATGTTTTTAGATGCCTAATGTAAAATACATAGTAGCACAAAGGAAACCAATTACATTGGAGTAAAGTTATCAAAATATTAAAAAGAAAACAAATTTGTGATATAGTAATATAAAATCTTATTTATTGACACAATAACAATATCCAGGAGCAGGTCTAATAACTAATGTAATTTCAAAGATGTAATAAGCATAAATGATAGTTTTAGATATATGCAACAATTATAATGTGATAGAAATACGAGTTCCTGACACTACTGTGGTTTATTGTTTACATTCATAATTAGAGAAAATGCTAAATTTTAGTTGGCTGTTAATAAAAATAAAGATATAATCTTTCCTATCCAAGTTTACAGGTCCTCAGAATTCTATCCATGGACCACTTAAGAGACCATGTATTCCAGATTAAGAAACTCTGCCTATATAAGTTTGAAAATATTAGTCCCTTATTTGAAACGTTTCACATCCTTTAATGTAGCTATGTAGCCTCATTGGTTAAAGAAAGCCATTTACAATTGTGTGGTAAAGAGAATGGAGTCCTCAAAAATGATTTCTAGATCGCTGTCTTTTAAAATAGAGCCTTAGTACAATAGTTTATTTGAAGTTAGCTCAATTTTCAAAGTACAGTGCATCTACAATATTTCATTTCTCTTTTCTCTCTCTATTTTCCTGTTCCCTTCATCCTTTATCTGGATACTGGCTTTCTTTTCTAACTCTTTTCTTCGTACTAGCTTTTCCCTACCAGCTGCTCTGTTCTCTAGTCTTTCCACATTTTTAGGTTGTCTTTTAGCTTGTTTCCATTCCAGTTCTTGATCTTGTTTTCAATGGTGGTTATAATTAACTCTTTATAAATCAAGATGTTAACCGTTACCCACTATAGGGCATGCAATTTGAGATAGTATTTCAGTAATAGGAGCGGATTTACATTGATCCATTCACACTACAACAGAGTCCCCACTGTGACTAATGATACAAAGGGTCAAGGTGACTGGGATTAGTGGTTATAGCATCAGTGGTTAAAGAATAGATCAAATTTTTTTTTTGGTTTTCCTAATACTACTCCATCCCTTTCCCTCAATTTTACAGCAATTCTTAAATTTACTTATTTTTTATTTATTTATTTATTTATTTTTGGCTGCATTGGGTCTTCACTGCTGTGCATGGGCTTTCTCTAGTTGCAGACAGTGGGACCTACTCTTTGTTGTGGAGTGCCAGCCTCTCACTACGGTGGCCTCTCCTGCTGTGGAGCATGGGCTCCAGACGCGTGGGCCTCAGTAGCTGTGGCTCACGGGCTTAGTTGCTCCACGGCATATGGGATCCTCCCACATCAGGGCTCGAACCCGTGTCCCCTGCATTGGCAGGCGGATTCTTTTTTTTTTTTTTTTTTTTTTTTTTTTTTTTCAACGCAGCCAAATAAATAAATTTATTTTTTTAAAAAATAACTAATCTTAGAAGGGTTCAAGCCCCCCTCCCCCTGAATTTACATGAAGTATTAGTCTTCTACCAAATTTGATTACAAGTTACGAAAGCAATTTTCTTTAATTTAATTTCTTTAATTATCCCCTTACTTTTTTTTTTTTTAAGTTTATTTATTTATTTTTTTAATTAGTTTCTGCTTTATAACAAAGTGAATCAGTCATACATATACATCTGTTCCCACATCCCTTCCCTCATGCATCTCCCTCCCTCCCACCCTCCCCATCCCACCCCTCCAGGCGGTCACAAAGCACCGAGCTGATCTCCCTGTGCTCTGCGGCTGCTTCCCACTATCTATCTACCTTACGTTTGGTAGTGTATACACGTCCATGCCTCTCTTTCGCCTTGTCACAGCCCACCCTTCCCCCTCCCCATATCCTCAAGTCCATTCTCAAGTAGGTCTGCGTCTTCATTCCCGTTTTGCCCCTAGGTTCTTCATGACATTTTTTTTTTAAATTCCGTATATATGTGTTAGCATACGGTATTTGTCTTTCTCTTTCTGACTAACTTCACTCTGTATGACAGACTCTAGGTCTATCCACCTCATTACAAATAGCTCAGTTTCGTTTCTTTTTATGGCTGAGTAATATTCCATTGTATATATGTGCCACATCTTCTTTATCCATTCATCCGATGATGGACACTTAGGTTGTTTCCAGCTCCGGGCTATTGTGAATAGAGCTGCAATGAACATTTTGGTACATGTCTCTTTTTGAATTATGGTTTTCTCAGGGTATATGCCCAGTAGTGGGATTGCTGGGTCATATGGTAGTTCTATTTGTAGTTTTTTAAGGAACCTCCATACCGTTCTCCATAGTGGCTGTACCAATTCACATTCCCACCAGCAGTGCAAGAGTGTTCCCTTTTCTCCACACCCTCTCCAGCATTTATTGTTTCTAGATTTCTTGATGATGGCCATTCTGACTGGTGTGAGATGATATCTCATTGTAGTTTTGATTTGCATTTCTCTAATGATTAATGATGTTGAGCATTCTTTCATGTGTTTGTTGGCAGTCTGTATATCTTCTTTGGAGAAATGCCTATTTAAGTCTTCTGCCCATTTTTGGATTGGGTTGTCTGTTTTTTTGCTATTGAGCTGCATGAGCTGTTTATAAATTTTGGAGATTAATCCTTTGTCAGTTGCTTCATTTGCAAATATTTTCTCCCATTCTGAGGGTTGTCTTTTGGTCTTCTTTATGGTTTCCTTTGCTGTGCAAAAGCTTTGAAGTTTCATTAGGTCCCATTTGTTTATCTTTGTTTTTATTTCCATTTCTCTAGGAGGTGGGTCCAAAAGGATCTTGCTGTGATTTATGTCATAGAGTGTTCTACCTATGTTTTCCTCTAAGAGTTTGATAGTTTCTGGCCTTACATTTAAGTCTTTAATCCATTTTGAGCTTATTTTTGTGTATGGTGCTAGGGAATGATCTAATCTCAAACTTTTACATGTCCCTGTCCAGTTTTCCCAGCACCACTTATTGAAGAGGCTGTCCTTTCTCCACTGTACATTCCTGCCTCCTTTATCAAAGATAAGTTGGCCATATGTGCGTGGGTTTATCTCTGGGCTTTCTATCCTGATCCACTGATCTATCTTTCTGTTTTTATGCCAGTACCAGACTGTCTTAATTACTGTAGCTTTGTAGTATAGTCTGAAGTCAGGGAGCCTGATTCCTCCAGCTCCGTTTTTCGTTCTCAAGATTGCTTTAGCTATTCGGGGCCTTTTGTTTTTCCAAACAAATTTTGAAATTTTTTGTTCTAGTTCTGTGAAAAATGCCATTGGTAGTTTGATAGGGATTGCATTGAATCTGTAGATTGCTTTCGGTAGTAGAGTCATTTTCACAATATTGATTCTTCCAATCCAGGAGCATGGTATATCTCTCCATCTATTTGTATCATCTTTAATTTCTTTCATCAGTGTCTTATAGTTTTCTGCATACAGGTCTTTTGTCTCCTTAGGTAGGTTTATTCCTAGATATTTTATTCTTTTTGTTGCGATGGTAAATGGGAGTGTTTTCTTGATTTCATTTTCAGATTTTTCATCATTAGTGTACAGGAATGCCAGAGATTTCTGTACATTAATTTTATATCCTGCTACTTTACCAAATTCATTGATTAGCTCTAGTAGTTTTTCGGTAGCATCTTTAGGATTCTCTATGTATAGTATCATGTCATCTGCAAACAGTGACAGCTTTACTTCTTCTTTTCCAATTTGGATTCCTTTTATTTCCTTTTCTTCTCTGATTGCTGTGGCTAAAACTTCCAAAACTATGTTGAATAAGAGTGGTGAGAGTGGGCAGCCTTGTCTTGTTCCTGATCTTAGTGGAAATGGTTTCAGTTTTTCACCATTGAGGACAATGTTGGCTGTGGGTTTGTCATATATGGCCTTTATTATGTTGAGGAAAGATCCCTCTATACCTACTTTCTGCAGGGTTTTTATCATAAATGGGTGTTGAATTTTGTCGAAAGCTTTCTCTGCATCTATTGAGATGATCATATGGTTTTTCTCCTTCAACTTGTTAATATGGTGTATTACATTGATTGATTTGCGTATATTGAAGAATCCTTGCATTCCTGGGATAAACCCCACTTGATCATGGTGTATGATCCTTTTAATGTGCTGTTGGATTCTGTTTGCTAGTATTTTGTTGAGGATTTTTGCATCTATGTTCATCAGTGATATTGGCCTGTAGTTTTCTTTCTTTGTGACATCCTTGCCTGGTTTTGGTATCAAGGTGATGTCGGCCTCGTAGAATGAGTTTGGGAGTGTTCCTCCCTCTGCTATATTTTGGAAGAGTTTGAGAAGGATAGGTGTTAGCTCTTCTCTAAATGTTTGATAGAATTCACCTGTGAAGCCATCTGGTCCTGGGCTTTTGTTTGATGGAAGATTTTTAATCACAGTTTCAATTTCAGTGCTTGTGATTGGTCTATTCATATTTTCTATTTCTTCCTGAGTCAGTCTTGGCAGGTTGTGCATTTCTAAGAATGTGTCCATTTCTTCCAGGTTGTCCATTTTATTGGAATAGAGTTGCTTATAGTAATCTCTCATAATCTTTTGTATTTCTGCAGTGTCAGTTGTTACTTCTCCTTTTTCATTTCTAATTCTATTGATTTGAGTCTTCTCCCTTTTTTTCTTGATGAGTCTGGCTAATGGTTTGTCAATTTTGTTTATCTTCTCAAAGAACCAGCTTTTAGTTTGGTTGATCTTTGCTATCGTTTCCTT
This sequence comes from Mesoplodon bidens, assembly GCF_964165515.1. Classification (NCBI taxonomy): domain Eukaryota; kingdom Metazoa; phylum Chordata; class Mammalia; order Artiodactyla; family Ziphiidae; genus Mesoplodon; species Mesoplodon bidens. The sequence continues at coordinate 50,593,646 of NC_138173.1, read as the reverse complement.
CATTTCTTTTTCATTTATTTCTGATCTGATCTTTATGATTTCTTTCCTTCTGCTAGCTTTGGGGTATTTTTGTTCTTCTTTCTCTAATTGCTTTAGGTGCAGGGTCAGGTTGTTTACTCGAAATGCTTCCTGTTTCTTAAGGTGGGATTGTATTGCTATAAACTTCCCCCTTAGAACTGCTTTTGCTGCGTCCCATAGGTTTTGGGTCGTCGTGTCTCCATTGTCATTTGTTTCTAGGTATTTTTTAATTTCCTCTTTGATTTCTTCAGTGATCACTTCGTTATTGAGTAGTGTATTGTTTAGCCTCCATGTGTTTGTATTTTTTACACATCTTTTCCTGTAATTGATGTCTAGTCTCATAGCATTGTGGTCGGAGAAGATACTTGATACAATTTCAATTTTCTTAAAATTACCGAGGCTTGATTTGTGACCCAAGATATGATCTATCCTGGAGAATGTTCCATGAGCACTTGAGAAAAATGTGTATTCTGTTGTTTTTGGATGGAATGTCCTATAAATATCAACTAAGTCCATCTCGTTTAATGTATCATTTAAAGCTTGTGTTTCCTTATTTATTTTCATTTTGGATGATCTGTCCATTGGTGAAAGTGGGGTGTTAAAGTCCCCTACTATGATTGTGTTACTGTCGATTTCCCCTTTTATGGCTGTTAGTATTTGCCTTATGTATTGAGGTGCTCCTATGTTGGGTGCATAAATATTTACAATTGTTATATCTTCTTCTTGGATCGATCCCTTTATCGTTATGTAGTGTCCTTCCTTGTCTCTTCTAATAGTCTTTATTTTAAAGTCTATTTTGTCTGATATAAGAATTGCTACTCCAGCTTTCTTTTGATTTCCATTTGCATGGAATATCTTTTTCCATCCCTTTACTTTCAATCTGTATGTGTCTCTAGGTCTGAAGTGTGTCTCTTGTAGACAGCATATATATGGGTCTTGTTTTTGTATCCATTCAGCCACTCTGTGTCTTTTGGTGGGAGCATTTAGTCCATTTACATTTAAGGTAATTATTGATATGTATGTTCCTATTCCCATTTCCTTAATTGCTTTGGGTTCGTTATTGTAGGTATATTCCTTCTGTTGTGTTTCTTGCCTAGAGAAGTTCCTTTAGCATTTGTTGTAAAGCTGGTTTGGTGGTGCTGAACTCTCTCAGCTTTTGCTTGTCTGTAAAGGTTTTAATTTCTCCATCAAATCTGAATGAGATCCTTGCTGGGTAGAGTAATCTAGGTTGCAGGTTTCTCTCCTTCATCACTTTAATTATGTCCTGCCACTCCCTTCTGGCTTGTAGGGTTTCTGCTGAGAGATCAGCTGTTAACCTGATGGGGATTCCCTTGTGTGTTATTTGTTGTTTTTGCCTTGCTGCTTTTAATATGATTTCTTTGTGTTTAATTTTTGACAGTTTGATTAATATGTGTCTTGGTGTATTTCTCCTTGGATTTATTCTGTATGGGACTCTCTGTGCCTCCTGGACTTGATTAACTATTTCCTTTCCCATATTGGGGAAGTTTTCAACTATAATCTCTTCAAATATTTTCTCAGTCCCTTTCTTTTTCTCTTCTTCTTCTGGAACCCCTATAATTCGAATGTTGGTGCGTTTAATGTTGTCCCAGAGGTCTCTGAGACTGTCCTCTGTTCTTTTCATTCTTTTTTCTTTATTTTGCTCTGCATCAGTTATTTCCACTATTTTATCTTCCACCTCACTTATCCGTTCTTCTGCCTCAGTTATTCTGCTATTGATCCCATCTAGAGTATTTTTCATTTCATTTATTGTGTTTTTAATCGATGCTTGATTCATCTTTAGTTCTTCTAGGTCCTTGTTAACTGTTTCTTGCATGTTGTCTATTCTATTTCCAAGATTATGGATCTTGGAAATAGAATCTTGGATCAGCTTTACTATCATTATTCTGAATTCTTTTTCAGGTAGACTGCCTATTACCTCTTCATTTGTTAGGTCTGGTAGGTGTTTATCTTGCTCCTTCACCTGCTGTGTGTTTTTCTGCCTTCTCATTTTGCTTATGTTACTGTGTTTGGGGTCTCCTTTTTGCCGGCTGCAGATTCGTAGTTCCCGTTGTTTTTGGTGTCTGACCCCAGTGGCTAAGGTTGTTTCAGTAGGTTGTGTAGGCTTCCTGGTGGGGGGGACTAATTCCTGTGCTCTGGTGGTTGAGGCTCGATCTTGTCTTTCTGGTGGACAGGTCCACGTCTGGTGGTGTGTTTTGGGGTGCCTATGGCCTTATTATGTTTTTAGGTAGCCTCTCTGCTAATGGGTGGGGTTGTGTTCCTGCCTTGCTAGTTGCTTGGCATAGGGTGACCTGCACTGTAGCTTGCTGGTCGTTGACTGAAGCTGGGTGCTGGTGTTGGGATGGAGATCTCTGGGAGATTTTCACTGCTTGATATTATGTGGAGCTGGGAGGTCTCTTGTGGACCCGTGTCCTGAAGTTGGCTCTCCCACTTCAGAGGCACAGCACTGGCTCCTGGCTGCAGCACCAAGAGCCTTTCATCCACCCGGCTCAGAGTAACAGGGAGAAAAAGTAGAAAGAAAGAATTAGTAGAAGAAAGAAAGAGAGAGGGAAAGAAAGGAAGAAGGGAAGAAAGGAAGGAAGGAAGGAAGAAAGAAAGGAGGGAGGGAGGGAGGAAGGATGGAAAGAAAGAAGGAAAGAAAGGAGGGAGGGAGGGAGGAAGGAAAGGAAGAAAGACAGGAGGGAGGGAGGAAGGAAAGAAAAAGAAAGTGGAAAGAAGAAGGGTGGGAGGGAGGAAAGAAAAAGAAAGAAGGAAAGGAGGAGCGGAGGGAGGGAGGGAGGAAGGGAGAGTAGGAAAAAAAGAAAGAGCAGGTAAAGTAAAATAGAATAAAGTATGAAATATAGTAGCGTTATTAAAATTAGAAAGTAATTATTGAAAAAAAAAAAAAAACCGGACCGATAGAACCCTGAGACATATGGTGGAAGCAAAGCTATACAGAGAGAATCTTACACAGAAGATTACACATACACATTCACAAAAAGAGAGCAGGGGGAAAAATCAAAAATCTTGCTCTCCAAGTCCACCTCCTCAATTTGGGATAATTCGTTGTAAAAAGAGGAAAAGGGCGAGAAGTCTGAAATCTTGCTCTCTAAGTCCACCTCCTTAATTTGGAATAATTCGTTGTAAAAAGAGGAAAAGGGGGGAAAGTCTTAAATCTTGTCCTCCAAGTCCACTTCCTCAATTTGGGATGATTCGCTGTCCATTCATGCACTCCACAGACGCAGGGCACATCAAATGGACCGTGGAGCTTTAATCCGCTGCCTCCGAGGCTGCACAGAGAGATTTCCCTGCCTCTGCTCTCACAGCTCCCGGGTCTCAGCCTTGGACCTGGCCCCGCCTCTGCGCGTAGGTCGCCGGAGGGCGTCCGTTCTTCGCTCAGACAGGACGGGTTTAAAGGAGCCGCTGATTCGGGGGCTCTGGCTCACTCAGGCAGAGGGGAGGGAGGGGCGCGCAGTGTGGGGCGGGCCTGCGGCGGCAGAGGCCGGCGTGACGTTGCAGCAGCCCGTGCCGCTCCGTGCGCTTTCCCGGGAAAGCCGTCCCCGGGTCTCGGGGACCCCGGCAGTGGCGGGGTGCACAGGCCCCCCGGAAGGCGGGGCGGACAGTGACCCGCGCTCGCACACAGGCCCCGCGGCGGCGGCGGCAGCGGCGGCGGCGGCGGGCCGCGGCGGGCGGCGGTGGCGGCGGCGGCGGCGGCGGCGGGCCGCGGCGGCGGGCGGCGGCGGCGGCGGCCCACGCCCGTCTCCGAGGTCCGTGCCTTACCCGCGGCTCGTGCCTGTCTCCGGCGCTTCCCCAAGCAGCCCTCTTAATGCCCTCTCCTCGCGCACCAGGAAACAAAAGGGAAAAAAGTCTCTTGCCTCTTCAGCAGCTCCAGACCCTTTCCCCGGACTCCCTCCGGGCTAGCCGTGGTGCACTAACCCCTTCAGGCTCTCTTCCTGCCGCCAGCCCCAGTCCTCTCCCTGCGCTCCGACTGAAAGCCGATACCCGAGCCTCAGCTCCCAGCCCCGCCCGCCACGGCGGCCAAGCAGACAAGCCTCTCGGGCTGGTGTGTGCCTGAGGGCACCGGTCCTCTGTGCCAGAATCTCTCCGCTTTGCCCTCCGCACCCCTGTTGCTGTGCTCTCCTCCGCTACTCCGAAGCTTTCCCCCTCCGCCACCTACAGTCTCCGCCCGCGAAGGGGCTTGTAGTGTGTAGAAACCTTCCCCCCTTCACGGCTCCCTCCCACTGGTGCAGGTCCCGTCCCTATCCTATTGTCTCTGTTTATTCTTTTTTTCTTTTGCCCTACCCAGGTATGTGGGGAGCTTCTTGCCTTTTGGGGGGTCTGAGGTCTTCTGTCAGCGTTCAGTAGGTGTTCTGTAGGAGTTGTTCCACGTGTAGATGAATTTCTGATGTATCTGTGGGGAGGAAGGTGATCTCCGCGTCTTACTCTTCCGCCATCTTCCTCCGGGGTCCTGAAGCATGTCCGGCAGGCGGATTCTTAACCACTGCACCACCAGGGAAGCCCAAATAGATCAAATTTAACAATCCTATATAGGAACATTGGATTGACCCTATATTTTGACATAATGCTTTCTAATCTGATATTTTAAAAATATTGCTGTCAAAAATTACTCTTTTTCTGAAATTATACCAAATTTTGTTAGTTCTACTTTTCTTTGCCAGTTGTTTTAATGGTTAGTGTGTGTGCATGAGTGTGTGTGCGGATATATTTGGTATGAATACAAAGTTGGCTGTGACTGCTCAAGGTAGAGGATATATAGATTTTGTATTTTGATTTCAGAAAATACATGTTCTAAAATCAAAGAGATTGGGAAACAGAAAAGTAATGGTCATGTGGAGTGTAGCTGAGTCATATTTATAGTAAAATACTGGAATGTAGCCTAAGTGGGTTCCCAAATTAGTGGAGCTCTATATTAATGATTCAGTCTCTTGCTTCTGAGGTCCCCAGTGATCTCATCCATTCAGAGACTTGGTTGTGTAGCTTTTTCTTGTTTGCTATAATATCTGTCATTATAATGTTAGCTCTTTATTTGAGCTAGTTTTTGTTTCTTGCTACAAAATGTGCTCTGGATAAGGTAATTGTTTTGAGAAAAATTCCTAAATACAAGTTTGTTTTGTGATGATTCTGTTTGGGAATCCTTACTAATTTTATTCAGTTTGTCAGGGTACGTATGTAGTCAGTACATACGTACTGTGGTGAGATGTCCCCAAAAGTTGAAAACAAAATTTTCTTTGAATGAAAGAATAATAATCATACATAATCATGGAAGTATAGAAGTAGTCCACTCTAAAAAGATAGTTTGTAAATATGTGACTTCCAAATGAGGACATTTTGGAAGCCCTCCAAAAAAGGTAAATCCTTAGATTTAATCCAGTTATGGAAAGAATGACTTAAGAGATTGACTATTAAGTGCAGAATAATATATTGAATAAGAATGCTAACATATCTTCCCCACTATCCTGGGTGAGATGGGAGTGCCCCAAAAGGCTTTCCTAATATATTCCTAATATATTATATCCTGACAGTGGACATGGGTGCATTGGCCCTCACAGAATATTTTCCTTCACTTCAACTCATATTTACAAAGCAACACCTTTCTTATTATTATTATGTTTCTTATGTAGATTTTCCATTGGGGAAAAATACAGTGGTCAGATGATAAACAGTGTTCCAGGGCACTTGATCATTATATTTATCATTAAAAATTAATGAAATGGACTTCTGGGTTGTACATCATTCTCTTGTGAGCCTGGTTAGCAGGAGATTTGCTGAGCCTAATCTTTTCCTTCTTAATTTACTCTCTTGTTTTCTGGAAATTACCCCAGAGTGATTTCCTGGAAAGGGTGCATTGAAATTTTTTTATCTTGCATATCTGAACATTCTATTATGTGCTCATGCTTGATTGAAAGATTGGTCAGGTACAAAATTCTTGACTGAAAATAACTTTTACTCATGATTTTGGATGTCTATTATATTGTCTTTTAGCTTTCAGTATTGCTATTGAGAAGTCTGATACCATTCTGATTCCTGATCCTTGGATGAGACCTGTTTTGTTTGATGTTTTTCTCAGTGGAAGCTTTTGGATCTTTCTGGGCACTGCATAGTCATTCGATAGCTTTTCAAGAGAAGTATTTAATTTTTAAGACCCATCTTATTAATTAGAAAACTGAGACTCAAGGAAATTAAATAAGTTGCTCAATTATAGAAGAACTAGAAAGTGCCAGAACCAAGATTCAAACACAGTCTAACTCAAGAGTTTGTATGCTTTTTATATGCTTTACATTACACTAAAACAGTTAATACCTTAAGGTTTTAAGGAAACTGAGAGTTCAGTTAGTCCAAACACTTGACTTTTTTTTTTTTTGCCTTTTTTTTTTTTTGCTTTTTTTCCCTAATGTAATTGTTTTTCTGAAGAATTACACTAATTCACAGTATGGGTGCCAAAATACTACTTTTTATTGTGGAGGATAAATCCAAATTATTATAGATAAAATAATTTTATTAGTTACTTAAGGAGTCTATTGTCACATTCAAAATATCAAGGACTATGTACATCAAGATAAACAATCCAATTTCAAATTTCTTATGTATTTCAAAATCTCAGTCAATACACATTTAATGCAGCTATCTATTCCAGTTTAATTCTCTTTAACACATGTTCTAATTTCTTCTCACACAAGACAGCCTTCTTATTTTAATGTGCTCCAGGATGATTAACATCTTAACATCAGTTGTCTGTCTCCTAAAGTATTGCAAATGTGACTTGTCTTTTATGAGGTGTGCTAAATGTATCTTCCATTTCTTTGGGCTGTTTGTGTTAAATCTGTGATTACTTCTTTAAAGGCATCATTCTGAAAAACAACTGGTTCAGTGACTGTTACATTAACACATAAAGAAGTATTATCTTAGCAAGATGTAATACAATACTTTTACAGATGGCAAAGCATTAAGGTTGAATTTTATTTGTAACAAGTGTGCTTAAATAACATGCTGACTACATTTTACTGGAGGCGGATATTATCACCAAGTTACATACATTATGCTCTTATGTACTATGCAAAATGAATATGAATTGAATTCCCTTTCCTCTATAATGCTTAGGTCAGAAAAAGCAAAGGTATAGACAAAAGATAATATATGTGATATGTAAAATATGATACTGAATGTAAATCAGTATGCAAATCCAAACTTAGCAAGTGGTATCCATTCATCCTTATCTTTTACCACCATAGTTCCACAACATTCATTTCATCTTTTTATATTTGATTCATTATAGACACTAAGTATACTTTAAAATAAACAAACAAAAGGAGAACTGGGACTTCTATATTACCCATTATAGGTTACCTATGTCTCTATCTAGCTTCCGTCCCCCAGAATCTGTCATGTAGCACACACACACAAAAAAAAAAGCAAACATAAAAATTTATTAGTTCTGCTCTGTCTTCCATGGTTGTCAGAAAAAAATAATTCCAGAATTAGTTTCTTTGGGGAAAAAGTACTTTAATAAATCCTATCCCAAAGGGTGCTTTATGGGATGGTAATAGATATCAGAGGAAACTAATAAGTTGGTGAAGCATTCCATAGCCAAATTGGTTAAAATCTGGGACTTTTTTTCATTGCAGAACTTTTAAGACTTTAATATACTATAATATATTCATTATACTCTCTATAACAGGAATGACCTATCGTATAAAAAGTTCCAAGACTAATCTGACTGGAGAAGCTTTTTTAAGTCATTTTTTCATATAAAGATCAAGTGGTACACTTTGGAAAACACTGTTTTGACTCTTATAACACATCAATTATAGCCTTTTAAAAATGCAGTAGCAAGTTGTAGTGGAGAATAACCCCTCTTCCTATTGTTAATGACATATTCATCTTATAAACAGTTACAAGTTTCAAACTTACATATGTGGATTTGAATAACTAATCCCTAGAAACACTGGATGTATGGAGAATGGTTCTATAGAGAAAAAAATTATGAAGCCAAATGATTTTGCATAAAGTGTCCAGGAAAAAAGTGCTTCTCCAGTGACCTGCTTTATAATGATAACTTCATGTACTCTCTCCCTGGTGGTCTAGTGGTTAGGATTTGGCACGCTGTCTCTCTCACTTACTCTAACTTCTTTATAAAAGTGTTCTATGTGAAAATATATTCTCCTTTTTCCTCAAATGAATTGTTACTATCTCCTCACTACCGGACATCCCAATAGGAGACATAGGTTTCCTGTTGAGATAATTTAAAGCTAATTTAATACTCAAACACTATTCGGTTTTTCAAGACACTCAGTTCATTTTAAGAAAAGGATTTTGGGTCATTCTAAATTACACTGAAGCTGTCCTGTTTAGATATTTAAAAGCTAGTGTTCTCACTCCCTCTTTCGAGAGCACCGGAATCATAACTAACTGCTGAACAATCATTGACAGGAAGACACTGGAACTCACCAAAAAAGATACCCCACATCCAAAGACAAAGGAGAAGCCACAATGACATGGTAGGAGGGGCGCAATCACAATAAAATCAACTCGCATAACTGCTGGGTGAGTGACTCATAAACTGGAGAACACTTATACCACAGAAGTCCACACACTGGATTCAAGGTTCTGAGCCCCACGTCAGGCTTCCCAACCTGGGGGTCTTGCAATGGGAGGAGGAATTCCTAGAGAATCAAACTTTGAAGGCTAGTGGGATTTGATTGCAGGACTTCAACAGGACTGGGGGAAACAGAGACTCCACTCTTGGAGGGCACACACAGAGTAGTGTGTGCATCAGAACCCAGGGGAAGGAGCAGTGACCCCATAGGAGACTGAACCAGACCTACCTGCTAGTGTTGGAGGGTCTCCTGCAGACACGGGAGGTGGCTGTGCCTCACCATGAGGACAAGAACACTGGCAGCAGAAGTTCTGGGAAGTGCTCGTTGGCGTGAGCCCTCCCAGAATCAGCCATTAGCCCCACCGAAGAGCCTGGGTAGGCTCCAGTGTTGGGTCGCCTCAGCCCAAACAACCAACAGAGAGGGAACCCAGACCCACCCAGCAGCAGTCAAGTGGATTAAAGTTTTACTGAGATCTGCCCACCAGAGCAACAGCCAACTCTACTCACCACCAGTCCCTCCCATCAGGGAACTTGCACAAGCGTCATAGATAGCCTCATCTACAAGAAGGCAGACAGCAGAAGCAAGAAGAACTACAGTCCTGCAGCATGTGGAACAAAAACCACATTCACAGAAAGATAGACAAGATGAAAAGGTAGAGGGCTATGTACCAGATGAAGGAACAAGATAAAACCCCAGAAAAACAACTAAATGAAGTGGAGATAAGCAATCTTCCAGAAAAAGAATTCAGAATAATGATAGTGAAGATGATCCAGGACCTCAGAAAAAGAATTGGAGGCAAAAATCGAGAAGATGCAAGAAATGTTTAACAAAGACCTAGAAGAATTAAAGAACAAATAAACAGAGATGAACAATACAATAACTAAAATGAAAACTACACTAGAAGGAATCAATAGCAGAATAACTGAGGCAGAAGACCAGTGACCTGCAAGACAGAATGGTGGAATTCACTGTTGTGGAACAGAATAAAGAAAAAAGAATGAAAAGAAATGAAGACAGCCTAAGAGACCTCTGGGACGACATTAAACACAACAATATTCGCATTATAGGGGTCTCAGAAGGAGAAGTGAGAGAGAAAGGACCTGAGAAAATATTTGAAGAGATTATAGTCGAAAACTTCCCTAACATGGGAAAGGAAATAGCCACCCAAGACCAGGAAGTGCAGAGAGTCCCATACAGGATAAACCCAAGGAGAAACATGCCGAGAAACATAGTAATCAAATTGGCAAAAAGTAAAGATAAAAAAAAATTATTGAAAGCAACAAGGGAAAAATGACAAATAACGTACAAGGGAACTCCTGTTAGGTTCACAGCTGATTTCTCACCAGAAACTCTACAAGCCAGAAGGGAGTGGCATGATATACTTAAAGTGATGAAAGGGAAGAACCTACAACCAAGATTACTCTACCCAGAAAGGATCTCATTCAGATTCAATGGAGAAATCAAAAGCTTTACAGACAAGCAAAAGCTAAGAGAATTCAGCACCACCAAACCAGCTCTACAACAAATGCTAAAGGAACTTCTCTAAGTGTGAAACACAGAGAAGAAAAGGACCTACAAAAACATACGCAAAACAGTGAAGAAAATGGTAATAGGAACATACATATCGATAATTACCTTAAACGTGAATGCATTAAATGCTCCAACCAAAAGACACAGGCTTGCTAAATGGATAGAAAAACAAGACACATATATATGCTGTCTACAAGAGACCCACTTCAGACCTAGGGACACATACAGACTGAAAGTGAAGGGAGGGAAAAAGATATTCCATGCAAATGGAAATAAAAAGAAAGCTGGAGTAGCAATACTCATATAAGATAAAATAGATTTTAAAATAAAGAATGTTACAAGAGATAAGGAAGGACACTACATAATGATCAAGGGATTAGTCCAAGAAGAAGGTATAACAATTATAAATGTATATGCACCCAACATAGGAGCACCTCAATACATAAGGCAACTGGTAACAGATATAAAAGAGGAAATTGACAGTAACACGGTAATAGTGGGAGACTTTAACACCTCACTTACACCAATGGACAGATGATCCAAACAGAAAATTGATAAGGAAACACAAGCTTTAAATGACACAGTAGACCAGATAGACTTAATTGATATTTATCGGACATTCCATACAAAAAGAGCAGATTACACTTTCTTCTCAAGTGCGCATGGAACATTCTCCACGATAGATAATATCTTGTGTCACAAATCAAGCCTCAGTAAATTTAAGAAAATTGAAATCATAACAAGCATCTTTTCTGACCACAGCGCTATGAGATTAGAAATCAATTACAGGGAAAACAACGAAAAAACACAAACACATGGAGGCTATACAATACGTTACTAAATAACCAAGAAATACTGAAGAAATGAAAGAGGAAAACAAAAAATACCTAGAGACAAATGACAATGAGAAACACGACAATCCAAAACATATGGGATGCAGCAAAAGCAGTTCTAAGAAGGAAGTTTGTAGCTATTCAAGCCTACCTCAAGAAACGAGAAAAATCTCAAATAAAGTCTAACGTTACACCTAAAGAAACTAGAGAAAGAAGAACAAACAAAACCCAAATTTAGCAGAAGGAAAGAAATCATAAAGATCAGAGCAGAAATAAATGAAATAGAAACAAAGGAAACAATAACAAAGATCAGTAAAACTAAAAGTTGGTTCTTTGAGAAGGTAAACAAAATTGATAAACCTTTAGCCAGACTCAACAAGAAAAAGAGGGAGAGGACTCAAATCAATAAAATTAGAAATGGAAAAACAGAAGTTACAACAGACACTGAAGAAATACAAAGCATCCTAAGAGACTACTATAAGCAGCTCTATGTGAATAAAATGGACAACCTGGAAGAAATGGACAAATTCTTAGAAAGGTATAATCTTCCAAGACTGAACCAGGAAGCAATTGAAAAGACTAATAATCACAAGTAATGAAACTGAAACTATGATTTAAAATCTTCCAACAAACAAGTCTAGGACCAGATGGCTTCACAGGTGAGTTCTATCAAACATTTAGAGAAGAGCTAACACCCATCCTTCTCAAACTCTTCCAAAACACTGCAGAGGAAGGAAAACTCCCAAACTCATTCTATGAGTCCACCATCACCTAGATACCAAAACCAGAAAAAGATACTACAAAAAAACAAAATTACATACTAATATCACTGATGAATATAGATGCAAAAATCCTCAACAAAATACTAGCAAACAGAAGTCAACAGCACATTAAAAGTATCATACACCATGATCAAGTGGGTCTTATCCCAGGGATGCAAGGATTCTTCAATATATGCAAATCAATCAGTGTGATACACCATATTAACAAATTGAAGAATAAAAACCATATGATCATCTCAATAGATGCAGAAAAAGCTTTTGACAAAATTCAACACCCATTTATAATAAAAACTGTCCAGAAAGTGGGCATAGAGGGAAACTACCTCAACCTAATAAAGGCCATATATGACAAACCCACAGCAAACATCATTCTCAATGGTGAAAAACTGAAAGCATTTCTTCTAAGATCAGGAACAAGACAAGGATGTCCACTCTCACCACTATTATTCAACATCATTTTGGAAGTCCTAGCCATGGCAATCAGAGATGAAAAAGAAATAAAAGGAATACAAATTGAAAAAGAAGAAGTAAAACTGTCACTGTTTGCAGATGACATGATACTATACGTAGAGAATCCTAAAGATGCCACCAGAAAACTACTAGAGCTAATCAATAAATTTGGTAAAGTTACAGGATACAAAATTAATGCACAGAAATCTCTTGCATTGCTATACACTAATGATGAAAAATCTGAAAGAGAAATTAAGGAAACACTCCCATTTACCTTGCAACAAAAAGAATAAAATATCTAAGAATAAACCTACCTAGGGAGAGAAAAGACCTGTATTCAGAAAACTATAAGACATTGAAGAAAGAAATTAAAGATGATACCAACAGATGGAGAGATGTACCATGTTCTTGGATTGGAAGAATCAATATTGTGCAAATGACTATCCTACCCAAAGCAATCTACAGATTCAATGCAATCCCTATCAATTTACCAATGTCATTTTTTTATAGAACTAGAACAAAAAATCTTAAAATTTGTGTGGAGACACAAAAGACCCCGAATAACCAAAGCAGTCTTGAGGGAAAAAAAAGAAGCAGGAGGAATCAGACTCCCTGACTTCAGACTATGCTACCAATCTACAGTAATCAAGACAATATGGTACTGGCAGAAAAATAGAAACATAGATCAATGGAACAAGATAGAAAGCCCAGAGATAAAACCACACACCTATGGTCAACTAATCTATGACAAAGGAGGCAAGGATATGCAATGGAAAAAGACAGTCTCTTCAATAAGTGGTGCTGGGAAAACTAGACAGCTACATGTAAAAGAATGAAATTAGAACACTCCCTAACACCATACAAAAAAACTCAAAATGGATTAGAGACCTAAATGTAAGACTGGACACTATAAAACCCTTACAGGAAAACATAGGAAGAACACTCTTTGACATAAATCACAGCAAGATCTTTTTTGATCCACCTCCTAGAGTAATGGAAGTAAAGACAAAAATAAACAAATGGGACCTAATGAAACTTAAAAGCTTTCGCACAGCAAAGGAAACCATAAACAAGATGAAAATACAACCCTCAGAATGGGAGAAAATATTTTCAAATGAATCATTGGACAAAGGAGTAATCTCCAAAATATATAAACAGCTCATGCTGCTCAATATTAAAAAAAACAAACAACCCAATCCAAAAATGGGCAGAAGACCTAAATAGACATTTCTCCAAAGAAGACATACAGATGGCCAAGAGGCACATGAAAAGCTGCTCAACATCACTAATTATTAGAGAAATGCAAATCAAAACTACAGTGAGGTACCACCTCACACCGATTAGAATGGGCATCATCAGAAAATCTACAAACAACAAATGCTGGAGAAGGTGTGGAGAAAAGGGAACCCTCTTGCACTGTTGGTGGGACTGTAAATTGATTCAGCTACTATGGAGAACAGTACGGAGGTTCCTTAAAAAACTAAAACTAGAATTACCATATGACCCAGCAATCCCACGACTGGGCATATACCCAGAGAAAACCATAATTCAAAAAGTCACATGCACCCCAATGTTCATTGCAGCACTATTTACAATAGTCAGGTCATGGAAGCAACCTAAATGCCCATCGACAGACGAATGGATAAGGAAGACGTGGTACATATATACAATGGAATATTACTCAGCCATAAAAAGGAATGAAATTGGGTCATTTGTAGAGATGTGGATGCATCTAGAGACTGTCATACAGAGTGAAGTAAGTCAGAAAGAGAAAAACAAATATCGTATATTAACGCATATATGTGGAACCTAGGAAATGGTACAGATGAACTGGTTTGCAGGGCAGAAATTGAGACATAGAAGTAGAGAGAAAATGTATGCACACCAAGGGGGGAAAGCGGACGGGTGTGGGGACGGTGCTGTGATGAATTGGTTGATTGGGATTGACATGTATACACTGATGTGTATAAAATGGATGACTAATAAGAACCTTCTGTATATATAAAAAAAGCTGGTGTACAAAGTATATGAAGTATATGAAGGACACTTAGAACTCAGCAATCAGAAACCAAGCAACCCAGTCTGAAAGTGTGCAAAAGATCTGAACAGGCATCTCACCGAAGAAGATATACTTACAGATAATTATGTGAGGTGATGCTCAAACTCATGTCATTAAGAAACTGCAAATTAAAACAACAATGAGATACCACCATACAACTGTTAATGGTTAAATCCAAAACACTGATAACACCAAATACTGGCAAGTATATGGAGCAATAGGAATTCTCAGTCATTTCTGTTGGAAATGCAGAATGGTATAGCCACTTTGGAAATCTGACAGGGTCTTACAAAGCTAAATGTAATGTTACCATAAGATCCAGCAATTGCACTCCTTTGTATTTATCTAGATGAGTTGAAAACTTATGTCCATACAAAATCCTGCACAAAAATGTTTATAACAGCTTTATTTATAATTGCCAAAACTTGGAAGCAATCAAGATGTCCTTCAACAGATGAATGGATAAATAAACCATGGTACATACATTGAAGGGAGTATTATTCAGCAATAAGTAGAAAAGAGCTATCAAGCCATGGAAAGAAGTGAAGGGATCTTAACTGCATATTTCTAAATTAAAGAAGCCAATCTGAATAGGTTACTTACTATATGAGCTTAACTGTATGACATTCTGGAAAAGGGAAAACTATAGAGCCTATAAAAAGATCAGTGGGGGCTTCCCTGGTGGTGCAGTGGTTGAGAGTCTGCCTGCTGATGCAGGGGACATGGGTTCGTGCCCCGGTCCAGGAGGATCCCACATGCCGCGGAGCGGCTGGGCCCGTGAGCCATGGCCACTGAGCCTGCGCGTCCGGAGCCTGTGCTCCGCAACGGGAGAGGCCACAGCAATGACAGGCCCACATAACGCAAAAAAAAAAAAAAAAAAGATCAGTGGTTGCCAGGGCTTTGGAGGAAGAAAGGGAGGGATGAATAGATGGAAAATAGAAGATTATTAGTATAATGAAACTATTATATGTAATACTGCAATGATGGATACATAACATTATGCATTTTTCAAAACCCATAGAACTATACAATACAAAGAATGAACCTTAATGTAAATTATGGCCTTTAGTTAATAATAATGTATCAGTATTGGTTCATCAGTTATAGCAAATGTATCACTGTTATGCAAGATGTTAATGATAGCGGAAACTGTATACAGAGTAGGGGGTGGGGAGAGGAGGTAGATGCAAACTATACTTTTTGCTCAAGTTTTCTCTAAACCAAAACTGCTCTAGAAAGTAGAATCAATTAAAGTTTGAAGACCGCTAACTTTTAGAATTGCGTTTTGGCAAGGACCAGTCATTCCTGGGCCATTTGTTTAAAAAAAAGGACATAGTTTGAGTTAAGGGCATAAGCCTCTGTAAGAGACAATAATAGTTTATATCACAGGTCTGTCATAGTATAATACACTATTTTCTGTATCATTCATTTTCTATACAGAAGACCCTTCCTGAATGGACCATGAATATGACCTTGATATGGACCCCTCTATGTTAATAGTAACTCTACAACTTCTTTTAAATTATCTTTTCTTCCCACAGTTTCTTTTAAATCACTTCAAATATAAAAATAATGGGAAATGCTTTCACGTTTTTGTCAAAATTAATGCACCCTTTGCCCCCCTTTATGAGGCTTTCGACTGGTACTTTAATTCTAAGGGAATGTACCCACCAGTTCTGGGATGTCTGCCCTGGGAGATTAGCTGGTGGTTGACTCCTTATTATACATACTCAGTCAGTCTATGATTGGCCAGAAAATTTCACATTATTTTTCACCACTTGAAAGCAAAAGGGGAGAAAAAATCCCCCAAACTCCTCAAATTGCTATTTCCAAGTGTCCAAGTGAAATTTCAACTAACAATTGAGTTTGACCAGTTTAGTGCAACCCTGAAGCTCAAGCTGACTCTAAACCTGTCTTTAATCAAGTTAACCACAACATGCAGTCAGGGGTGAAATAGGCATTTGCTGTTATGTCCTTCCTTATCAATACAAAATGCTACTCAATTTCATGACTTTCCACAGCACTCAGCAGCCCCAACTTCCTCTTTTGCACCTCCCAACCCACTGCCAATGTAAATTATTTTGTAGTACCTGTATTTTTCAGGAGGATAAATCATGAGAACAGAATTTTTTAGTGAGAACTTTTTTCAGAACAACATGGAATTATTTTAAGGTGCGTTTCCAGCCGATAGTAAAAACGACTAACTAGAAACTTAGCTAAGTGGGTGCTATGTTCTAAGAATTCAAGTCCTGAAGAAGGTTATTTTAATATCAAAAGAATGTTGACAGCATCTCTTAGTGACACAGATTCCACTCAAATCTCCCCTTTGCCGTGGGTTTGAAGTTGAGCCTCTGGTGACATTGAGATTTGTAATATCAAACTTCTTTTAAACGACTAGGCAGGTTTTATAATTTTCTTTTTTCCTGAAGGAGATGGTAAAGAGTTCCCCATCAGCTCATTTATAAAAAAGCCTTTAGGAGAAGGAGGAAAGGAAGAATGGGGATAAAGCCCTTTAAAAAGAGGTAATAAATGATCACATTAGAACAGTAAGATGTAAAATAAGGTCTCTGAATTTCTATTTTTAAAATAGCTTTATTTTTAAAAATTAAAAAATAAATAGCTTTATTAAGATATAATTCATATTCAATACAATTCACCCATTTAAAGTATACAAGTCAATGTTTTTTAGCATATTCACAGGATTGTTCAACCATCACCACAATCTAGTTTTAGAATATTTTCATCCTCACTAAAAACAACCCCATACTCTTTAGCAGTATATCCCCATTCTCCTCTCTACTTCCCCGCCACCCCACCCCATTCAATTCTAAGCAACCGTTAGTCTACTTTCTGTCTTTATAAATTTGCCTGTTCTGGACACTTTATATGAATGTAATCATACAATATGTGGCCTTTTGTGACTGTTTTTCATCACTTAGCATATTGTAGCATGTATCAGTACTTAATTTCACTTTATAGATGAATAATATTGCATGTTATGGAATATCAAATTTTATTTATCATTTCATCAGGTGATGGACATTTAGGTTATTTGAACTATTTGGCTATTAAAACTAATGCTGCTTTGAACATTTGTATACAAGTTTTTGTGGGAATGTATGTTAATTTTAGGGGGGTAAATACTTAGGAGTAGAATCACTATATCATATGGTAATTCTGTTTTTATTTAAGGAAATGACAAATTGTTTTCCAAAGAAGCTGCACCATTTTACATTTCCACCAGCAATGAATGAGGGTTCCAATGTCTCCACATTCAATCTCTTTTATAAATTAACTTTCTCAAAAACAGAAAGAAATGAAGGAAGGGAGGGAGGGAGGGAGGAAGAGGGAGGGAAGGAGGGAGGGAGGAAATAAGTCAGCTGATGCTTTCCTGCTGATAAGGTCATTCTAATGATGGACTAGACCTTCTGGAGTCAGGTATTATAAAAATAAAGGCAGAATTGCACTGACCATTTTTTTCCTACATTATCAGCCATTTTGCCTATGAAATCATAGGCAAATGATTCTAAATATTTTTATGATATATGAAGAAACACAAAAATGCAAGAAAAAAAATAGTGTTTACATATTCACACATATTTTCACACAGCCATGCACAGTAAAGAATATGGAAGAAAATATACCAGGGTTTTAATAATTACTATATCTAGAAATCAAGATTGCACATGGATTTTTTTCCTCCTCCTTTTGCTTATCTGTAGGTATCTTTGTAAAAACAATAAGCATGTGTAGCTTTTTTGTTTTAAGGAAAAAGTATGATCCTTCTACCAGTGGGTCCCATAGCACTGGTTCTCAACCTGGCTGAACATTAGAAACACCAAAGGAGCTTTTAAGAAAAATACCAATGTCTTGACCCCCTTCCTTGGAAATTCATATTCAATTGATCTGGGATGATTCCAGTGTACAAGCAGAGTGAGAACTACACCCTTTACCTTCAGTTCTCTGCTATCTCATTTGTTGAGTTTTGCTAGAAGGAAAAAAGCTTTCCTACAGGCTGATGGTCTCCTGTTGTGAGCTTAGTTGAGGCCATTTTATTTATGGTTTGCAAGGTATTATCTTTACTGGGTTACATCTGGAGAGGCTCCTTTAGTATCAAGAGGCTACTTCAAGAAACATGTGAAGAGGTGTCCCAAACTTTCTTCTGGCAAGTGTCATGGGAAGATCAGTAACTTAAATGTTGAAATGAAACCATCTGGCACTTAAGAAGTTTTATACACATAGTAAGGTACAGTTTTTAAGCCAAAATAAAGCTGTCTTTGGCTTAATGAATAGTAATATTTAGACAATGATTTGTCATGCAATCCTCTGCTGCATGATAATGAGAGATGCATAGAAGTGGTCTGGGGATGGGAAAGAGACGATGAAAGTAAACACTGAAGGCCTCAGTAAGGATATGCATCACTGAATATTCTATATCTATTGCCTTTTCCTTTTTATGTACAGTAGGTAGTTGGAGAGAAACTGGGTCCATTAAAATTCTTGATACTGGTATCTAGTGTGAAGTAACATACTTCTTGAATGAAGAACAAAGTAGTTAGCTTTCTGGCTGAATAATGGGGCAGTGTGACTTTATGTGTCTGATACCTTCAAAACTAGGGATATTTGATGTTCCTGTCAGAAGGATCTACTCCTGAAGCATCTGAAGGCTTTTAACTTAAAAAATTGGAAGCATACATCCTTTGACAAATCTCACTCTTAGCTCCTGGCTGGTCTCTGTTTGGTGGGGCCAGAAAATGGGTAAAGAGAATAGTTGTCTTCAATGGATAACCAGCAACGACCTACTGTATAGAACAGGGAGCTCTGCTCATTGTTTTGTGGCAGCCTGGATGGGAGGGCAGTTTCGGGGGAGAATGCATACATGTATATGTATTGATTTTGCTCTGCACCTGAAACTATCACAACATTGTTAATTGGCTATACTCCAATATAAAATTAAAAGTTAAAAGCCCCCCCCCAAAAAAGAGAATGATTGTCTTTCTCTATGACAAGGGGGAAAAGTAGTACTGAATTAAGCAGTTCTTTTCACAAATGTCAGTTATTTTTAGAAGAATTATTTTCATCTTTTCATCCACAAACCAATTTTAATGAGTTTCAAGGTACCTGGTAGGTATGTGGGGAAAGCCAGTGATAAATGATGTTATCCAGGCCTTTAAATTCTTATGATCCAGAAGAAAAAATACAAGTCCTTAAAAAATTAATAAACAAAGTAGAATTCATGAAAATGACATACAGTTCTCTAAAATTTCTAAGAATGAAGAGAGCACCTTTGGATGTTGAATAGGTTTAATGTTTTTCTACCGTAATGTCAAAGCTGAGTTTTCCCCCACCTTTTAGAAAGTGGTGCCAGCTTTCAAATGAATCTGCAGTCCCTTCAGATTCAATTGCAAGACTTTTGTTTATTCTTTTTTCTCACTGCATTGTTTACCATTATTATTTCTACATGATAAATGTCAGAAGTGTTTTGTTGTTTTGACCTTCTGGCTTCGGCTAAAAATAGCCAAATTACCAGTAGATTTAGAATGTTAATTAATAATCACATTGGATATTAATGTCAAAGAAGATGCAAGATTCTTATCCTGGATAACTTTGAAAGTTTAAACTTCTTTTTTTTAATGTTTTCCATATTAATGACTGTCAATCATGCTTTAGCCATGGTTTATTTATTTATTTTGTATTGAAGTATATAATTGACTTACTATATTAGTTTCAAGTGTACAACATAGTAATTCAGTATTTTTATACATTACGAAATGTTCACAATAAGTCTAGTTACCATCTGTCACCATACAAAGTTATTACCATATTATTGACTATATTCCCTATGCTGTATGTTACTGAAGTTTAAACTTCTTAATGTTTAAACATAATAGTAATGATGTCTATCATTTATTGAGCTCTTTCACTTTGTTCCTTCCTCTGTGTTTATCTTGCTATAAGTGTATTACTTTATTTAATATTTAAAAACATCCTATGTATAATTCTTCTAGCTTCATCTTCATTATAATTCCTGAAAATGCACATAATACCTTGTTTTTATTGACATATTTTGGTAAGCTACAACAACCGATGAAAAAACCCAGACAGGAAAGTGGTTGTTTTCTCTATTGCACTGGTTGAATTTATTCCCATCCTCACCTCATTCTTTTAAAGGTATCTCTTGGTTAAGTTTGTGCGCTATACATTCTATTTCTATTCTTCTAGTAGTTACTCTTAAGTAGTAATATATACATACCCTAATAAGTTTTGAGGTGAATCAATAATTCTATCTTTCTCTTGAAATAAGGCAAGGACCTTAAATCTGTCTATGTTATTTTTTAGTCTATTTTAGTGTACACATACACACACACACACACACACTTTTAAACATTTAAACCTAGATTTATCAACAAACTTTTGATTTTGTTTTTTGTTTGTCCATCATTGGTTCTTCCACCATACTCTTTCCTTTTATATTCAGTTTCCTTCTTGCTGAAGTATATTTTTTTAGTAATATTTTAGTAAGAATCTGTAAATATAACTTGTCTCAGTCTTTGTACAACTTAAGATTTCTTTAATTCTTAAAATTTAATCTTTGATATTCTAAAGTTTCACCATGGTTATCTAAGTGTGTGTGTGAGTGTGTGTGTGTGTGTGTGTGTGTTTTAAGTTACCTTCCTCAGAACTGTCTGCTCCTTGAGTATGAAGATTTATGGTTTCTTTCATTTTCAGAGTATTGCCTCACTTCCAATCTCTTGTTCTGAAGAGAATTATTAGATTTATTAGACATATGTTAGAAATTCTCATTCTATCCTCCATGTGTCTTTTATATTTGTAATAAAATTTATCCATTTACCAATGAGTTTATAATTAATTGAGGACTAACATGAATACAGTACCACGTAACTACATACATATGTTTGTATACACACACACACACACACACACACACATATATCTTACTGCATTTTAGGTGAATTTCGTAGATCTGTTTTCAGATTTCCTAATTTCCTCTTTATCTGTGTTTAATATACTAGAGTTCACATATTGAGCTTTTCCTTTCAATTATAATATTTTTCATTTCTAGGATTTCTTACTGCATCTTCTTTTTTAGGATATGCTGTCCTTGTAATTTTTATTTCCTCCTTATTTATTTCTTTGAACATTTAAAGCAAACTTGTTTTTATATGGTTCTATTTTCTAATAGTTTTAGCATGTGAATTCTCCTGTTTGTTGAGACTCCTGGCTCTCAGGAAGTCTCCTCCTCTCAGGAAGTCTATTTCCTTGAGTGCTTCAAATTTTAGACTGACTCTATCTTCCGACTGTTTTTGAAGGATGTGTCATGGTTCAGGGTTGTGAAGTCATTATTGTGGGTGGTTTTATTATGTCTACCTCTTTCAATCCCATGGGTCTCACAACCAGTTTTAACGATGATTTCTTGACTTCAGATTCTTTTGCCAAACATAATATGTGAATTCAACCCCTACCCCCATATAGTTATCAGTTTTGATTTCTCCCAGATGATTAATTTTCAACCATGACCTAGGACAGGCAATCCATTTTTCTTGCCAAATTTCCAGTCCAGTGGAAGAAACTTTTCTAGTCCCTTCTAGGCTTTTGGTTTTATGCTGAGAGTGCACCTATAGCTTTCCACAACCCCAGGCCTGAAAATTCCTGTCTTTTTCCCCAACTCTCTACTCTTAGGTTAAAACCTCAGTGACTTAGAATATCCAGGTCCAGTAGCCTCATGGCCCATTTGGCTTTAGCTCCCATTCATTGCTCTGGCTTCAGATTGACTGTTCATTTCACGTGGTTTTTCTTTTTTGTTTTCAAGCATAAATATGGATACGTATGTTTTCGCGGCTGTTATATCCCATTCAGCAGTGCTGTGTTTGGAGCAAAGGGGAGGGAGATGCTGATCAGTCGTAATGATCAAAGACCTCAACTTCATCTGTATGGTACCACATAGCTAATTTGACTTTCTCTGTATTTTCAGTTTGCTTACTTTTTTCGCATTAAAGAAACCAGCAGGTCACATAGTCTGTCTTGAAAATGTAGCCTTATACCTGTTGCTCTTTATATGTCATGGTTGTCAGAGATGGCAAACTCATGGAGGACAGGCACTGCACTACATGCAGACATGTATTAGCATCACTGGAAAATGAAAATAAACTTAGTGTCCACGGTATTTCCAAGGGTACTATTTGCAAGGAAAAATATCTTTTTCTAAGTTGGCAACTTTATTTCATAGATTCAGACTCAAAATGCAGCTTTGTTTTTGGTTTGGCAGTGGTCATTGGTATCTTCATATTATTTCTCTGCTTCTTTAGAAAAAAAAAGAAGTTTTGCTCCCACTTTTGCTTGCTGTGACCAAATCTCAAGAAACTGGAGGATCCTTGGGCACTAGCCCAGCCATTAGCTGCAGTTGCTTGACTTAATAGTTGGTCAAATGTCACTCTCAAGCCAGAAATATAATAATGAGAATTTTTGTGTGTGTGTGGGGAGGAGGGGTAAAATTATGAACTATAAAACCAGAGTGACAGGAAGGTGCTAGGAGAAATGTTCAAAACACTGATGTGATTTATGAACATGTGGCAAACAGATGTGGTGGAGTAATAGGGACCCCATCTCCTTTTATAAATTTGGATCATATTTGTGTCTCTCCCGAATTCCCCCACCCCTAGGTTCATAATATGCTTTATTAAAATTCTCTCCAGGGCATATGGATGATTAATGATTTTTGATGACAGAAATTTGGTTTTGGTAAGCTGCACAGTGAAAGATAAATACAACAGGCTATTTTAACCTCTGTATATTAAGCTTATTAGAGTGAGGCTTCTCTGTAAGATGGCCTGTGTTGAGATTGTGTGTGATTTATGGAAATGTCACCAATGACCCTGGTTCTGGAAAAACTCTTAAAATCTCTTTTGTTGTAATCATCACTTGGGTTTCAGTTGTCACTAGGGAAAATCATTTTGGGAAAAAAACATAAGAGTAGTTAAAATATGCTTCAAATAAAATAAATATTGGGTAGCTATCTAGGAATAAAAATACAAAGAACCTCTGAGAAGAATGTTGGAAACAGAAATTTATTTGTAACTAATCCTAAATGTGGTGTGGAAGAGAAGCAAATGGATAGGGAAACACTGGAATATTGGCTTTTGATTCTCTTCCCAAAAGCCAGTGACATGTCTGAAACCTTTACATAAGCCTTTTAATTCTTTCAAACTTTGTTAAGAGAGCAAGTGTTCTGCATTTAGTGTCTGTAATACAGTTTGAAAAAAATGTTTTAATAAAACAAAAAATTTTAAGACATTGCATCTGTGTGGCAAGAAATACAAGCAGTACAAATGTTTATAGTAAAGAATTAATTTTTCTTTCGTCCTTCTCAAGTCCTCAATTTTGCTTGTCTAGAAGCAACTGCTATTAGTTTGAACTTATTTAATAAAAGTCCTAATGTTATGTCAATCTTCCAAATAGGAATATTGAAATTTACCACAAATTGCATTTAGCATCCTGTACTATTCACACTGAGTTACTAGTCATTTGTAAAGCTAATATTTATAGCAAGATCATATAATTCTCACTTCACTCAAGTGATATGTTGAGGAAACTTAAAGTGGATAAAGGAAAAAATTTCAAAATAATGAGAATAATGTTAGAGGCCTGATGTTACTGATTTGGTGAATTTTTGCTTTGGGCCAGGACTTTGTCAGGCAGAGCTAAAAGATCATACGGCTGAAACTCTTGATTTGCAATTTCCAAAACCCCTCCATTTCTCCCATCCAAGAGTATGGCTAGTAGTTGTCTGGAAGTTACGAAGACTGATGGCTAGATCAGGGCCTTCTCCAAAGTGTTATAAGAATCAGCCTGGGCAAGTCCGTGCTTAACTTGTTGGGCTAAAGGAGAAAAAGAATCAAGAACCCCCATGCTTTACTTCATCCCCTCATTTTTCTTTCAATTAGGGTAAATTATAAAAACAGTAACAAAAACTAAAACACACATGGTAACAATATCCTAATGTGTTTGAGAAATAATGCAGAAGATGGACTTAACCACCTCAAAAAAATTTGGGAAACTATTCAGGGGTCTAAATGTAAGTCTGGTACTTTGATTACCTAGACAAGTTTCCTTCAGCTCTGTTCACATCATCAGCTTCCTTCTCACCTCTATCAGTAATGACTAGTAACTCAGTTTTATACCTTTTTTTTTTTTTAGAAAATGTATAAGAAAGATTCTGTCACAAAAAAAAAAAGAAAGAAAAGAAAAAGAAAAAAATGAGTGCTGTTGCATTCTTTGTGTCTTCAGAGGGTTTTGTCCTCAGTCTGAAACTAGGTTAAGACATTTATACTTGAATAACTGGAAAGTGTCTTGATTCTTTTCTAAATTGAAGTGCCTTGGTGGTTGACAATTGAAGAATGATTTACAATTCCTGGAGTACTTTGTGGGTTTGGTTTTTAAAACCAGTTCTTAACATTCAAGCTACTTGGAAGTTAGAGCTTGAATAATAACTGGTTATTTCTAAAATGTGGAATTTGTACAGTTTTGAGTAAATGCCCAAACTGATATGTTCTCAAAAATGTAAATTACCATATTCAATTGTCCTAGGAACTAATGGAGAAGCAGTAGGGTTTTTTTCTCTAAATTATAAAATAGTTCAATATTAGAAAATTAAAACCTAAAGAAAGTAGATTTCCCTATGCAGATGTTATAGTCCTGATACAGTCCCCATTTGCTATAGTGTGGCCCTATTATAACACCATACACCTCCCGGTTTTACCAATGAATATCTTGAGAATAAGGGAAGGAGCCACAGTACCTCATGTATCTTTTCAGAACAAAAGCTAATGTTACATTAATCCAGACTTTCAAAAATAAATTCAAATATCCTGGTATTCCGTCAGTATAACAGTTTTGAATTATCCTAGCAATAAGACCAGTTGAATTCTTGACTAGTCTTAGCTAACATAAACAAAATAATGCCTGCCTCTCTTTATCTTTCCTGAAATCAGTCAATAAGTGTTGTATAAGCTGAAATAGCATTTTTTTTTTTTTTTTTTTGCCATACGCGGGCCTCTCACTGTTGTGGCCTCTCCCGTTGCGGAGCACAGGCTCCGGATGCGCAGGCTCAGCAGCCATGGCTCACGGGCCTAGCCGCTCTGCGGCATGTGGGATCTTCCCGGACCAGGGCACGAACCCGTGTCCCCTGCATCGGCAGGCGGACTCTCAACCACTGCGCCACCAGGGAAGCCCTGAAATAGCATTTTAATTAATGAGCATAAGCAACCAGATAACTGAGAACTTGAAAACTGAGTTTATGTCTCACCTGATGTTCTATTCTTATCACCTACAACACTGCTAAATAAAACCTCTACTCATTCTTTCGTTGATTCTACAAATAATTATTTACACCCGCTATCTGTTAAACGTCTTGGTAGGAGCTGGGTGTTCAAAGATTTTAAAACAAACAAACAGATACACAAAATGAAATAAAAAAACACTATCCCTGACTTTTAGTAGTTCCTATTGTGGAAACAAAAATATAACTACCTAATAAAAATATGACGCTATCACAGAGGTATGTACAAAATTGTATAGAAATACATCATAAAGCTACCTCTAGAGAAGCTAGAAAGAAATCACATAGACTGTGTCTCCTGTTGGTGTTTTCCAGGTGTCAGAAAAGCATGCTCATAATGAAGGATGTGAGCAAGAATACAGAACTGTGAACTGAAATATTTGGGAACAGATATTGGTAAGGAGGCTTGGGTTTATATTACAGAGTGTTCTCTATATTATGTTAAGAAATGTACTTATGGAGGCAGTCAAGGTCTGGGCGTGGCCTCCACCAACCTCTTGAGCTTGTTGTTCCTCCTCCCAGGTCCATTTCTGCGACTTTGACCCTAATCTCCTAACACTAACCCTCTGACCCTGATCTCATGTTGACACTCCTGAGCTTCAGGAGAGGACTTCGTGCTTGAACACGTGGCCCCAGGCAGGTCACGCAGGACCCAGAGCCCGGATCTCCAAGAGCAGCTGCGGAGCAGAGGAATGTTCCTGCGAAGGGACCTGCCAGGGTCTCGAGTGTGTGGGAGGAGGTAGAAGCATAGATCTGGGCTTTGCCGACTCTTAACCTGCAAAGTTCCACCAAGCCCCCACTCCGTGCCTCAGTTTCTCATTCCCGAGTTCCAAAATGGCTTATGGGGAGGCTGTCCGCAGGACAGGAGATTGGCGGGGCTACTCTCCTTGCACATCTCCACCCTACCAGGAGTTGGTCCTCGATGGTCTGCTGCTACCCACGCGCGCGCACGCATGTGGACCCCGGCCCTCCTCCCGCCTCTCCTTCCTGAGTCCCCGGGCTCTCTCTGCCCCAGCTCCCTCTTGCCGCCAGCTCTACCCCTAAAGGCTGTGGGTACCCGGGAGCGGGGTTCTGGGCGCTGGGGTGAAGTGGGGCGGGGAGGGCATCGAGGATTAAGACGTCGGGAAGCGCTATCCCCACCTCTGCGGGAGGTAGACACAGTGGAACCGAGGAAGTCAGTTCCCTCTCCTGAGACTTCGGGGCCACTTACGCCACTGAGGAGAGGCAGAGGGATGGACCGGATGACTTCCTACACCTGCCATCCCCCCACCCCCACCCCCAACTCCCTGGCGTTTTTTGCTCTCCTAGGGCTGCACCACCCGCGGCTCCCGCCGAGTGGGGTGCGTGTCTCAGCTCCCTCCCGGGCGGGTTGCGGGGAGTGCAGTAGGGAGGGCAGAGCGGCTGCTGCCTCCCAGGTTGCCCTTTCGCCGAATCCTGCGCAGAGTTGTGCTGAGGCCGGGCTCATTTGCATTTCATGCTAATGAGCAGTTCCCTTAAGTGCCTTTCTCTCCTGGCGGGAGTCTCTGCCCTCATTCCGCGTGTGCCCGCGCCAGTCTTGAACTCTCAGTGGTCTTCTGGGAGAGGGGCCTATTTATGGTTTGCCCCCGTGTCTGACACTTTCCCTCTCGCTGGTCCGCAGTCTGCCTAGTGGCCTG
Organism: Mesoplodon bidens; assembly: GCF_964165515.1. Classification (NCBI taxonomy): domain Eukaryota; kingdom Metazoa; phylum Chordata; class Mammalia; order Artiodactyla; family Ziphiidae; genus Mesoplodon; species Mesoplodon bidens. The sequence goes on along the minus strand of NC_138173.1, from coordinate 50,566,351 downwards.
CCCTTCCCAGACAGGATCAAGAGGCCCCATGGCTGGCACCGCGGGTAGTGACTCTAATCATTCCCTCAACAGAGGGGAAAATGAGGCCAGAGAGGCTTGCCCAGCGCAATGGTCAGGTTTCCTGATGGTCAGCAGGCCCCCCACCTTCATCCACCATCCAGACCACCCCCTAACCCCCATCTCTGGGCTGAACTCAGTTCTAGAATATACGCAAAAAGGGGGGCAGATAAAAAAGAAAAAAAAAAAAAGAAAGAAATGTACTTACATTCACTCTAAATACTGAAGAGTCTTTTAAGGCTTATGAGTAGAGGAGCTGAGAAGATGAGATTTGGATGTGTACAAGCCACTCAGAGCTCTAAACGATGAATTCTGGGGAACAAGAGTTTAACAAGGAGAAATAAACAGGAGGCTACTGAAAAGATGAAAACCTGAACCAGGAAAACTGCAGTGGGGATGAAGAGGAAAGGGATGGAGATTAAGTTCCTCAGCCCTGAGACACGACTGTATTTATCCATGCCTGTGTCCATCCATGCCCCTCCCTCAGCAAGCTCTCCTCTAAACTGTTCCCATATTCTACAAGTTTACCATTTACCCCATTTAAAAATTTTGATGTATTTCAGGCATATAGAGGCAATAAGGACTAATGTAATAAACACCTGTGAAACCACTACCCTGTTTAGGAAATAAAGCATTAATACCGATGAAGGCTTCTGTGTGGCTGTCCATGTTGCTACATGCAGCTTTTGTTCTTTGATTTTTATTGCTTAGTAGTGTTTTATTGTATAAACCTACCAAGATTTATTCATTCATCTCTTGTAAATACCTTTAGAATGTTTCCAGTTTTTTGCTGTTACATGCAATGCTGCTATAAAAATTATTGTTTTGTCACCTTCTATACATGTGTGAGGTTTTCTAGGTATGAGCACAGGAACAGAATTCCTGTTCGAGTCTGCATCTTCACTTTCATTAGGTATTAACACATTGTTCTCCAAAGTAATTATACCCATTACACTCTTACCAGCAAATTTTAAAAATTAAATTAAATTTAAAAATAAATAAAATAAAAACTCTTGTTGTTTTGCAACTTCACCAATACTCAGTATTGTCAGACTTTCAAGTTGTTGCCAGATTGTGTCAGGACTTTTAAGCCACTGAGGGTTCTTTGGCTTTTGCTCTAAGTAAGATGGGAAGCCACTGGAGGATTTTGAATAGAAGGATGAAATGATCTGACTAAGCAGGATCATTCTGGCCACCGGGTTGAAAAGAGACTCTAAGGAGGTAAAGGGATAGAACCTGTGAGACTAGTTAAGTGGCTGTTGCACTAATCTATTCAAAATATGATGGAGGATTAAACTAAGGTAGTGGCAGTGGGGGAGTGAGAACTGAAAACATATCCAGACTCTAGATACATTTAGAAAGTGGCAACATTTTGAAAGTAAAGACAATGGATTTGCTGTTAGTGTGTGAGAGACTCCAAGGTTTTAGCATGAGTAACTGAAAGAATCCAGTTGCTGTCTACTAAGATGCGGAGGAATGCAGAAGCAACAGGTTTGGAGGAAAGATCAGGAATCAGCTTTGGGCTTGATATGTTTGAGAAGAATATTAGATCTCCACTTGAAGATAGGGGAGTTTAGAATTAAGATGATAGTTCAGAACTAGAGTGTAAATTTTGGAGACTTTATCATATAGACAGTGTTTAAAGTCCTGAGACTAGTAGAGGTCACCAAAAGAGTATTGTAGTCAGAGAAGGTCTGTGAACTAGCCCCATATTTAATGGGAGATAAGAGAAACCAGCAAAGGAAACAGGAAACAGAGGAGGAAAGCTAAGACAGTGGCTGTGCCAGAAGTCACAGAAAATGTGTCCCCTGTTGCTGATAGATCAAGTAGGTTGAGAACTGAGATATGATCGTTAGATTTAGCAACATGAAAGTTATCGCTGATTTCTCAGCAGAAGTTTTAGAGTTGTGGTGTGGGTGAAAGCTCAACTAGAGCATTTTATGAGAGAACAAGGAGAGGAATTAATTATTCTTTGTATTATTTTTGCTGTAAAGGGGAGTAGGGAAACAGGGCTCCACCTGAATGGTGGATTGAGGACAAAAGAGGTTATTTTTTTTAATATTGGGAATGTATTTAGCATATTTATGTGCTGTGGGATGATCCAAAAAAGAAGTAAAAAATGATGATGCAATAGCGAGATGAGACATTCTGGAGGGATGTCCTTGAGTAGGTGGAAGGAGATGGGACTAGTGGACAAGTAAAAGGAGTATGGACAGTTATTTCATCAGTTGTGGCCAAAGGGAAGGCAGAATAAACGGGCATGGATGCGGGTTGAGGGATAGAAGTGATGGTGAGAGCATGTAGAGTTGATGGTTTCTCAGTGAAATAGGAAATAAGCATCAGCTGAGTGTGGAAGAGGGAGAGGTGTTAGAAGTTTTAGTAGCGAGGATAAGGTATGGAATAGTGACCTAGGAGAAACACACTGGGAATTATTCTTTCTGATATTTAACATGTCTTTGATTATTTCAGTAAACTGGTCTCCTAGTTTCTGTCCTTGCCCCAAATTGATTCTTTTTAAACAAGATCATGTCACTCTACTCAAAACCTTCCAATAGGTACACATCTTGCTCAGAGTCAAAGTTCCTCATATCTCCTACAAGGCTCTACACTATCTGTACCCGAATTGCCTCTCTAAACTCACCTACAACTGCTTTTTCCCTTGCTCAAACCATCAAGGCAGGAAACTGTGTCTATTTTGTTCACTACTATATCCCCAGCAATTAGAATAGCGCCTAGCACATAATATCAATAGGTACTCTAAATATTAGTTTGGTAAATGAAGTGGCAGGATTTTTGTGGTAAACTAAGAAGAATATAAGCAAAGTCATCCAAATTACAGCCTTTTTCTAAACTTGTTGGCTTTGTTGGGACATATGGGTAATGATGTCTTTTTTTGTTATTAACTGGGACAATTTGGGGCCAGACAAGTATTGTGTTATTTAAATGCCACTGAAACTTGCATATATCTTTGACTCAAAAAATTTAAGAGATGGCAGTTCAGGTTATTTTTTGTCCTGCATGTTGAGGTACATAAAATTTATACTTCATGTGTGTTTATATTTAGGCATGGGCTAACATAATCTAACGTCATTCAATGCAACAAACAGAGCCAAGGTGGATAAAAGTATGAAATTTGCTGTTAGGGATGTTGTTGAATAGGTTATGGTTGTTGTTGTTTTTACATTTTATTATCCTCCCATTATGAGACTAAAAAGAGAAAATTCTTCATAGTCCTAGACTGAGGAATAGTGCTTCTTTTATCATTATTTTATGAATATTGCAAGTCATGTTAACTGATTCTATTCCTTTCTTTTCCTTGGCTGTTAGGACATGTAGACACAGGGAGAAGTTAACTAATTAACCAAGTTAACAAGTTAACCAATGCATTGCAGTTCTCAAGGATTTATACTGCCCACATTCAGACGCTCTCCTTACTTTCTCCCCACCACTCACCCCGCACCAATCTGCTAAGCCAGTTAGCACTCTGGGATCTGCAGAACCCTTCCCTTTCTAATTTCTGTTTGTTTGTTTGTTTTTTTCTCCCAATGCTGGTAGTATGAAATTGATGGTGAACGCTTATCAGACAGATTAAATTTATGTGAAAGAGTGATAGTAGTGAAATAAGGATAATAGAAGAAACAAGAGCCTCAGAAACAGAAAAATGAAAGAGTAATATCTCACCCTGGTCATCTTAACGAAATGAATGTTAAGAATGAGGAAGGGGCAGATATAAGAAGAACAAAGGAAAAGGAAGACTAGAAAAAAGAAACAAGAGAGAATGAGGACCTCAAAGAGGGTAGGATAATTGCACTTTTATCTTCTTTTAGAGTCCAAAAACAGATTGTGTCAGAGGTGGGAAGCACCTGCTCATCTATGTCTCTTGTCACCACACACCTTCCTTTCCCACCCCATTTTGGGCCAAAGCTATCAGGGTCAGCAGAATTAAACTAGCAGGAGAACACCAGTCTCTACTTCTTGTCATTTTTTATTCTGTTCTTTTTTTCTACTTTTACTTAAGAAGTTAAATGTTTTAGCTCAAACTCTGATATAAATTTTTTCTGTGTCATGCCACTAGGCTGCAGAATATGATTGTCCTGGAGAGGATTCTCTCAGTAAGTTGATATTTTAGCAATATTCACCTTCTATTTCACCAAGGTTCTTCTTAGGAACAAGGACTATAGCCAGGTGTATTCTCTATAATTTTAGAGCTAAAACTCATTTTAGGAGAACTTTAAGGTGAATATGTTTTTCAAAAGAATTTGTCTCTCCTTAGAAGAAGACTTAAATTGATTAAGCGTAGAGACTATAATAATCACAAAAACACATATAAAGCATTTATATGTATCAGGTGCTGCTCTCAGCATTTTACATGAATTAATTAATTCAATCCTTACAACAATCCTGTAAGGCAAGTACTATTACTATCCCCAATTTAGCGATGAGGAAACTATGACATGCCCAAGGTCCTGCAACCTGTAACTGAAATACCCAGGACTCACACCAAGGGAGTCTGGCTGTACAGCTTGGGCTCTTAACTACTCCATTAGACTCAGATAAACTTTTGTTGGCTGAATAAATGGGTGAATTAACAAATGAAAAGATGGTTAAATTCAGGTTTTTTTAGATACTTTTCTTGTACATATTTTGTTGAACTAGGAGCATTGGTGTATGTGAGTTTTAAATTAATGTCTAGAGATCCAGAAAAAAAAAAACTCTATACCTGCGTGAGTGAATGTGTATAAGTATGTGTGTGTTGTTGTTTAATATTGGAAGGTTTGCACCTAGATATTTTAAGGTAATTTGAATTTTTTATATTTATTTATTTATTTTTGGCTGCACTGGGTCTTCATTGCTGCACACAGGCTTTCTCTAGTTGTGGGAATAGGGGGCTACTCTTCACTGTGGTGCACGGGCTTCTCATCGCAGTGGCTTCTCTTGTTGCAGAGCACAGGCTCTAGGCATGCGGGCTTCAGTAGTTGTGGCACGCAGGCTCAGCAGTTGAGACTCACAGGCTCTAGAGCGCAGGCTCAGTAGTTGTGGCACATGGGCTTAGTTGCTCCGTGGCATGTGGGACCTTCCCGGACCAGGGCTCGAACCCGTGTCCCCTGCATTGGCAGGTGGCTTCTTAACCACTGCGCCACCAGGGAAGCCCCGGTAATTTGAATTTGATACAATTAACAGCATCTTTCGAGGACTCTTTTGGGGAATTGGGACTAAAATTGGGCCTAGCAATCATAAGACAACTTAGAAGAAGAATCAGGGCTAACAATTTAAGAACCTCCAGAAAGTAAACAGAGAATGTGGATTGAAAACAAATTATTTTATTTTGGTAACTGATGGAATGTTTTTGGAAATAAGACTTAGTAACCCTTCCTTTCTTATCTTTCTTTGGTCTGGCCAAGGAGAGGGTGATGATACACAAGCCCAGAAAATATTGAGAGAAGGATTATGTATGATTTTGGTGAATTTGTACCCGGTTAGAAGACTTTGTCTGTGTATAAGGCTGCTCTATCAGAGTTCATAGAACCATTTGCAGAAGGAATCTGATAGTACACGGCACTGGGCTCATACAGTTCTTTGGCTTCTATAAGGCAACACCACCATTGTGATAGGTATGTTTTTGAACAATTAAAGTGATGGATTTGATATTTTGAAAAGCTGAGAAATCAGTTGGGCTCTTTTGTTTTTAACTAACAGTGCTTTCCAAGTTGAGAGGGAGGTAGATTTTTTTTTCAATATATGATATATGTGTCTTCTTAAAAGCCATTATCAATGTAGAATGGAACTGTACCCTTGCAGGGCAGCACAAGTTAGATATAATAGTATTCTTTGTTAAGTTTCAGGTTAGTCACCATGAACTGTAAACTTGCTAGGGTGGATATCCTGGGATATTTAACCCACATATTGCTGCTAAACATTATCTTCTTAGGCTTTTGCTGGTGCAGTAATTTTCATAGGACCTAGAAACATGGTCCATCCCCATTGATTCCATCGTGTTAGATATGACCCTTGCCCCAACCTTTCTAGATTGTGACATCAGATAGATTGTTTTCTTTTCAGATTTGTGTCATCTATAAATTTGATGAGCTTGCCTTTTCCATGTTATAGAGACATACATCAAATAAGAAAGAGTTATGGGCAGAACATTATAGTTCTTTGGCAATAATAAGCAAAAGCTGCAACTTATTAAGAAATTGTTAAGCTAAACAACTAATTTTTGGACTGATCTACTCATCTTAAATGTGGTGATTATTTTTAATGCCAGCTAGGAGATTAATAAAAGACATATTAGAGACAATTGAATGCATTAAGATATGTTACGGTTATGTGAGATGAAAATCTAGTATTTTGAAAAAAGATGAAACTTCAAAATTGAATTTTAATACATCTAAAAGAAATTACATTAAACCATCTTTGCAAATTATTGCATCCTTTACAGTGTATAAATAACAAAGAACAGGTACTCAATAAACTTTAGGTGACTGAATAAAAATTTAAAAATGAAGGCTACCTTCCTTGAAATTAGTTTATTAGTAAAATAGGCATTCTTTAAAATGTACCTAGAGGGTTGCATTTTTTGCATAATGCTTTCACTTTAAAACTGTTCTTATTGTGTCACTCTCATACACACAACCTTTCAGTGGCTTTCTGTTCCCTACCCAATTATTTGCATTTCTATAATTTGACTTCAACCTGTGTGCCCTGTCTCCATGCCCACTAACTCGCTTCTTCCTTTATAATTAAGACAGTCTCCTCATTGTACGCAAAACACACCACATACCCATTCTTGTTAACTTGGTTCAAGTCCTCCAGGCCTAATGCTTTTTGCTTTCCAATAAATTTATCCAAATCTTGTCCATTCTTCAAAGCCCAGCTCAATTCCCACCCTCTCCCTAGCAAGTTTTCCACTATAGCTCCAGTCTTCATCTGTCTCCCTCTTCTCTGACATCATTCAATTATTCATTCAATGACTATTTGGATGCTAAGTGCCCAACATTGTGCCAGCATCAGGTATAAAAGACATTGTGCCTGCTTCTGTAGTCAGACTGTCTGGATTTGAATTCTTACTATGAAATGTAGTAGCTCTTTGACCTTAGCAATAGCTTAACCTCCTTACACCTCTATTTCCTCATTTTTAAAACGGGGTAATAGTAATACTTATGTGGTTGTTGTTACTGAAGAAGATAATTATTTAAAGCTTTAAGAGCAGTGCTTTATTCAGCAAAATGTTTAATGAATGCTTGTTGTTTTGTTATCAGAGACAGAATAATAGTAAACAGTCAAATGCAATTGAGAGTAATGAGTGCATTGATAGAATTGAGCACAGGATTCTGTGAAACCTGGGGCATGTAACCTAACCTTAGAGATCAGGACAAGTTTCCTGGAGGAAGTGATTCCTAAGCTGAAGTCTGAAGCATGAGTAAAACACCTACAGCCCTCAACTGTCTGTACCACTCATCAACTGTATGCTCAACTTTATATGTAACAGCTTACTTTCATAAGTTTCCAAGGAATGTTCTTCCTGGAATTGGTCCTAGTGAACCCATTCTTTATTCATAATGCTGCACACACAATTCTTTCCCCCAAACAGAACCCATACCCCCACCCACACCCAGCATTCTTGGGAAAATTTAAATATAATATAGGTGTTTTCACCACGGAATTAGGAATTAGCAATGTGATTTAAAAACAAATAAAATATAATATCAGGTCAATAATTTCACATTGAAACTGAAATTTTCCTGATGGCTAAAACCCAATCTCATCGAATGACTAAAGGTCATAGTCTCTTCTTGGCTCATTTTTTATTTTTACCAGGGCCTCAGTTACTAGAGTCACTAACCTCCATGCTTCTCAATTCCCACAGGCAACTCAGTTATACAGAGCATGGCCTCAGCTCTATGCTCGGCTACCCAAGTTATTTTGGAATCTGTCCATTATTACCTAATGAGGGAAAAAGAAACAAACTGCATCCCATGTCTTTGGCATCTGCCATCTTAATTTTTTTTCTCCCTTCTTTCTCATCATATTGTTATACATACTTTCTTGCTACTATTGTTTCATGCATCTCAATATTGTCTCCAACCCTGCCTGCTTCCTCCCCTTACTCAGATAGATTGTAAACTAGTTGAGGACAGGAACCATGAACTGCTGCTACACCCCACCCTGCAGGATGGATGTGCCCTCTTAATTCCAGGGTACCATCCTCACAAAGCGAATCTGAATGTCCCCCTGGAACTGAGCAATGTGGCAACCCCAGGACTCCGTGCGAGAGTCCTTTTGTATTTTCCTAGGGTATCCAAGTTAGTCAATCAATATATATAGATTGTTTAACTGATTATTGATTGTTTAAAGTTACAAGATCATGTTTTATGTTTCTATAATCAATAGGCATTTTAAATCTTCCATAAGCTTTTCATCTCTAATATTTTAAATATTTTTCTAATAATCTATAATCCATTTTAAATAATCAGAATAAATGTTAGCCCAGTATTAAAACATTTAAACAAATCTCTTTTTTAAGGACCTAGATATTTATGTCAGTGTAAAATATCTATTTTTAATTAATAAATATTTGGATCTGTCTCAGTAATAAATCCATTAGATTAGATAAGATTTGGATATTAATAGCACAAATTTACGAGATTTTTATTTTTACTTGTAATACTTCACAAAATATTCTTTGGGTATTTATAAAACAGTAATGAAGGCAAAACACTTCTTTGAATATATATCTCATTTAAAAATGAAAAATTTAACCAGTATGTCTTGGACTAACACCAAAATGGATAATTCTGGAAATAACCGCAACATGATAAAATATACAACTGCTTGGTGGTTTCTCTCTTTTGTATAATTTCATAATTTACTGCATTTTCTCCACAATTGACCAAATGGAGATTTTTCTCTGAGTTTTAAAGAGGAAGCAGAAATTATACTTCAATAAAGATGTTAAAAAAGAATAAAAAAAAATAAAGAGGAAGCAGAATGCAACAATCACAAAATTCAGAACTTAAACATTTTAAATAAGTGACCTCAGAGTTCACAGATCCACTTATAAAGTGTATTTGCTATAAATTATTTTATAAGGAAGCAAATGCTATAATGACCCTACATTTGGAATGAATTGAAATGCACAAGTGCTTTTAGGTTGACTTTGGAACTCCTCTGATTTGTGACACAGATAAGAGTAAATGATGGACTGATGAATTTGTGCAGTTTCTTGGCAAGTTAAGGAATATGGTAAAGTAAATAGTTGATGATTTTAGGCTACTTTAAGTGTATTAAACACTTTAAACTCTTTGTTTAGATATGAAGGCCTGTCCCTGGTGCTTGAGGAATGTTTTCAGCTTCTTAGTTTTCCTTGAACTTGTGTCCCAAGTCAGGGAGTCTTTGATTGTTGATCTTGATATAAACTTTGCCTCATGTTTATGTCCTCTAACCTTGACTGTTTGCAGGACTGTGGCCTTGTCTTAATTGCTGCTACCTACAAGTGAATTTTAAGTTTGCCATTCTGATCAAGAGATCAATTTACTTGTCCTAGAGCTTCTCCACCCCAGATTGACTGTCAAGTGTGCATGTATGCGCATACATATGTAATTTTGTTTGTGTGTTTGTCGTCATGAATGGTAGAGAAAAAGAATAAAGCTAAAATGAATCATCTGCTCCCTATATGTACTTCCTATAAGGTACTTCCTCTTTATTTTCTTTAATCTTCACAGTTTATGAACAGAAAATATATTTGCCCAGTTAAAGCATATGTAAGGAATATACATAAGGAAACAAATGAGACAGAGGCCACGTATGTTAGTTAAAGTTACACAAATAAAAAGTGTGGAGCCAGAATTTATACACAGGACTCTATACTATTTTCTGAAGAATGTTTCTCAAAGTCTACTTGCATCAGAATCTCCTCAGGCACTTGTTTAAAATGCACATTTATGGTTCCCGCCCCTCCCTGCCTCATGGAAACCTAGGGATAGATCCCAGAAACCCTGCCCTAGTGTGTCCAGAAAATTCAAGGAACGATAGACTTTTTTTTTTTTTTTTACAATAGACTTTTAAATGACAAAGAAATACTAGAATAAAGGATCTGAAAACTCAAATGACTTTTCCACTTGAGAAGTTTTTTATGAAAGTGCCAGGCACCTGAAAATAAGGGTTTATAGTGACAAATGTCCTTTCGGGGATGATTATGGCTTTATGCAAAGTTGATGCCAATAAATCTTTTCTACAAAGCTCAAGTCTCAGTCCAACCTGGCAGTAAATCATTTTACCTGGCACTGCAATTCCAAAAGGAAAACCAGTGAGGACAATTTTATGAATGTTGCTTTCCTGGCACTAGCTATCTGAAGATTCGTTGCATTGGCATAACTTTTTTCTCATAACCTGTTTTTATTTTTTATTTTTATTTTTATTTTTTTTTTGCTGTACGCGGGCCTCTCACTGCTGTGGCCTCTCCCGTTGCGGAGCACAGGCTCCGGACACACAGGCTCCGCGGCCATGGCTCGCGGGCCCAGCCGCTCCGCGGCACGTGGGATCCTCCGGGATCGGGGCACGAACCCGTGTCCCCTGCATCGGCAGGCGGACTCTCAACCACTGCGCCACCAGGGAAGCCCATCATAACCTGTTTTTAAATTGAGAATAGAAAAATATAGTCACTCATCTATGTAGAAAATTATAAAGACTGGAAATGAGGAAATAAACCAGAGTCTAAGACATCCAAAGGGAAATCATCATTCTATGCATTAAATGAGCAGGGTTGTTGTTGTTGTTTTGATGAATAAAGTGAAGGTATATCACATTAATATTCAATGAGACACCAAAAGAAAAGAATGTTAATTTATGAACAGGACCTTATTAACCTACTAGGTTATCAAGAACTTCTAAAGCATTTTTTTCAAAGAGGGGTGATCTGATCTTCTTTTCTCTCACTATTTCACCTTAAAACTGGTTTTAAATAAGGCCTACTATTCTTTAAAAATTCTAATATTGCCAGAATCTCAATATATGTTAAGTTTCTAGACTAAATTCACCATTAAGGAAAGAGTTGGGAATTCCTTGTCAATCCAGTGATTAGGACTCGGCGCTTTCATTGCCGTGGCCTGGGTTCAATCCCTGTTCAGGGAACTAAGGCCCCAGAACTAAAATCACAAACCGTGCAGCACAGCCAAAAAACCAAACCAAACCAAAACAACAACAACAAAAAAGAAAAAAAAAAAGGAAAGAGTGCCTCTGCAAAGGCATTTAGTTTTCAAAAAAAAAAAGTCAAGTTTAAAAACAGCTGGTAGCAAAGAAAAGTATCAGAATGCCAAGTAACAGCTGACCAGAACTAATATTAATAATTAGTAACTAATATTAATAAGAAATGGAGGGAGGAAAGAAGCTGGTCCATTGATTATAGAAAGGAAAGAATATGAATTAACAGATGCACACTATTATTTATAAGATAGATAAACAACAAGGACCTCCTGTATAGCACAGGGAACTATATTCAATATCTTGTAATAACCTATAATGGAAAAGAATCTGAAAAAGAACATATATTTACATATATATATATATATATATATATATATATATATATATATATATAACTGAATCACTTTGCTGTACACCTGAGACATCGTAAATCAACTAAACTTTAATTTTTTAAAAAAGACTATGTTTGAATTCAAATGTTACTAATTTGGGGAGGAGGGGAAAGCCTGATATCAAGATTGACTCAGCATACAAAAAAGTCATGAAATAATCAGGTCTTGTGTGAATCAGGCACACAAACCTGAGAGGTAAAGGAGGTTTCCTGATTAGGGCTAATTGGAGCCAGAAAATGAATGATCTAACTTAGAGACTTTTCTAATTTTCTTTTTTTTTTTTAACATCTTTATTGGAGTATAATTGCTTTACAATGTTGTGTTAGTTTCTACTGTATAACAAAGTGAATCAGCTATATGTATATATATATATATATCCCCATATCCCCTCCCTCTTGCGTCTCCCTCCCGCCCTCCCTATCCCGCCCCCCCATCCCGCCCCTCTAGGTGGTCACAAAGCACTGAGCTGAGAGAGTAGCATTGACATATATACACTACCAAATGTAAAACAGATAGCTAGTGAGAAGCAGCTGCATAGAACAAGGAAATCAGCTCGGTGCTTTGAGACTTTTCTAATTTTTTGATTATGGCTGCATAGGAATGAGTGAAAATATAATCATTTTTTTTCACTTTTCAACAATCTTTCAAAAAGTATAACAAGATAATTTCACCCCATCCTGACAAGTTGGAAGTGTATGAGAGGGAGAGAGGCTGGCATCCTTTCTTTGCTCACCTTGGAGTTTCTCTGGCTGGGTTTATTCAGTCAGAATGGGAAGGGCAGGCAAAAAACTACCAAGAGCTGAATGCAATAGTTTATTTTGATTAAAGGTTTTATTCATGAAGCAGGTGATAAGAAGGATGGAAACACTCAAAGAGCCAGGTTGCCTGCCTGGTCATACCAATTCTGCCACATAGGCATAAAGGCAGTCTATGAGTCAAAGATGAAAACACAGATCAAGCCTGTCAGCCTCCACTCATTCACCTGGCCACCTTGAGTATTGGTTATTATTCTAGCTCCTCTGTATTCTCTCTTTGGGGTAGCTTTCTATATTTCTGTTGATTAGATACTGCCTATCAGAGAAACTCTGGGGGAATAGGAAAAAAGGCAACTTGTCTGTTGCTTTTTTTTTTTTTTTTTTGCGGTACGCAGGCCTCTCACTGTTGTGGCCTCTCCCATTGCAGAACACAGGCTCCGGATGCGCAGGCTCAGCGGCCCTGGCTCACGGGCCCAGCCACTCCGCGGCATGTCGGATCTTCCAGGACCAGGGCACGAACCCGTGTCCCCTGCATCGGCAGGCGGACTCTCAACCACTGCGCCACCAGGGAAGCCCTGTTGCTTGTATTTTTAAAATATGAAGACTTTCCAAATATTCTATCTTCAGAATCAGTTTATAACCCCCACAATCACCAGGGCAAGGCAGTTAAACTTTCCTTCTCCACAAGTATCAATCTGCCCTTTTGTTACTCCATTTCACCTTCAGTGCTGCTTGTGATGCTCCTTTTCATGTAATTTTCTCTGAAGAAGATGCTAGAGAAGTGGGACATCATGGGATCTTCCATAGGACCTGATGATGTGGTGATGATGGTCTCTGGCCCTGCTGGTGGTAGTCAAAACTCAACACAGGAGTACGACATCCCAAGCAGGAAGCCACACTTGTCAAAGGACCAGCCACTAATGATTAATCCAGATTTGCTCTTGGCACCACAAGATTCCTCTTCTGGTCTTGTTTTGCATGCAGGACAGCCCAGAGGAGCCTGATATTTTCTGTGGAAAATCAAGTGATTGAATTTTCCTCAAGGCTAATTGGTAGTTGGTTAATTTCCTTTCCTTCATTCAGGCAATTGTTCTTCATCACTAAGAAGTTTCCTGCTGAGTTAATGTGCCCACTTTTATATTTTAATATATAGAATCAGTACATGTTCACTTGCTTTACCATCTTGAAAACTATATTTTATAATCTTAACGTAAATTATGCTTTATGAATCCTAAACAAAACTGACAAAAGTCTGTAATTGATTAAACCCATCTTTTTGGAAGATGGGTTAAATAAATATTGGACTTCCCTGGTGGCGCAGTGGTTGGGAATCCGCTTGCCAATGCAGGGGACATGGGTTTGATCCCTGGTCCGGGAAGATCCCACAGGCTGCAGAGCGACTAAGCCCGTGAACCACAATTACCAAGCCTGTACTCTAGAGCCCGTGAGCCACGGGCTCTAGATGGGTTTCAAAACCCATCATTTGAAAGTCCCACACTTTCAAGTTTTTAAAAAATGTTACAGATCTAATACCTAATTTTCAAAAATGAAGTTAACTAAGATAATATGATTGACACTTTTTTCAGCTTACTTAATATTTTAAGCATTTATTTGCATGACTGTCCATTCTGATAACAATTCATTATGGTTGTCCTGATGCCACATGAATATTGGAACCAGTCATAATAAATCATATTAAATATTATTTATGATTAATTAATTTGAATATTTGCTTCCATTTAGTATGAAACTGAATTAAAATATGCTAATAAAAGGTAAGAGATAAAGAAAAATTAGAAATGTTTATGAATGTATGCATGAAAATCAATATTACCATTTTTCAAAGAGAAACAAATACATAAAATATAATGCCTTTAAGCGTGGCCTTTAGAATCAAACTGATCTCACTACCTGTTCTGAGTACTAGCTCTGTGTCCCCAGGCCCTTTTAAATTCTCAGTTTTTCTCATCTGGAAAATAGGAGGAAATAATTGTGTTTGTAGGGATTAGATAACATTTGTAAAGCAGTTAATGCTCAACACGTAATGATAACAATAACTGGTAGTTACTGAACAGTGTGTTGATACTTACATTTTTATTTTTCAAAGTAGTAATCTCAAAAAAATTTTGTGCACTGTTGGAACTTATGAAAAGCCAAATTACTAAGAGTAAAATCTCTCCATTGTGTTTGTTTGAATTGAGGAGTATTATACTCTGGAAACTGAAGGACTTAATCAAAATAAGTCTGTGGGAAAAGACTCAAGCTGCTTAAGATAGTGGAATGAAACTTCAAACTTATCATGTACCCAAGCAAACTCTTCTCCACACTCCTACCCTGTACCTGTTCCTTCCATGGTTTTCCCCATTTCAGTCCATGGTAAATTCATTCTTCTAGGTGCTCAAACTAAAAACATCAAGAATTATCCTTGACTCCTCTTTTTTCTTTTACTTGCCACATCCAATCCATCTACAAATCCTGATGGCTCTCCCTTCAAAAATATTGATACTTGACTACTTATCTCCACATCCTCTGCTATTCTACCCTGCTCTAACCTGAAGCACAAAAAATTAAATCCTATCTTAATTTGCATTTCTGTAAATATACATAAAGTACTAAAATATTCGTTACTACTTTTTCCATTTTATGTATTGAAAATTATCTTCAAAAAATTATCCATAGGTATCTTAAAATAAAAACTTCAAAATAAATAATACTAATTATTTTATGGCATAGCCTTGCTCTTCATAAATAATGCAGTTAAAAATATCATATAACTTTTATTCAAATAAGTCATAGTGTAAAAATGTAGTAATTGCAAACCTCTAAATTACCATTTAATGATCAGTATTTATCAGTACAAAATGTACTGCATCAAACTAGCTTTTTTTTCTGTCATTAACTATGGGATGACTCTTTACTTTGTTAAGATCATTTCTCTATCTTGTTTCATTTCTTGCTTTTCTTCTGTTGGGAAATTATTAGGACCATGAAAATGAAGAGCTAAAGAGGAGGAAGAAAACATGTGTTACTTGGCCTTTCACACTGATCTTCACTAACCCATGTTTTCATGAGCACCAGATTCACCAAGTTTTCAAAGAAGAATAGCAAGTGTTTGATGATGAAGGAAGTTTGGATTTAATTTTCACTTTGAGACACATGGATACTATTCCCTGAAAAAATATTGGCATTCTGAAGATGTTCAAGCACTCTTACTCCAGCAGCTACCAATAGCTCCAACTGCATGTGAGGCTCTGGTGGCTCTGAGGGCTGTCAAAGCAGATATGTTAGAAACCAGCTGCCTCCTTCATTCATCCTTTGAGATCAGCAAAGGTGTGGGGGGGTACTTTCCTGCCATCAGATCCTTAGAGCAGCAACTTGCACACAGAATTTGCTCTTACAGAAAAATGATTCAAATAATATGAGCAAAATAACAGCAGTAATAAGAAAGATAACTTGTCCTGCATTTTATTGAGCACTTTCCAGGTATCCAGGACTATTTCAATTGCACCTCATATATTATTTCATTTCATCTCTAGAACATAAACAAGCAGACAGTTGTTGGCTATCCCCAGAGGAATGGCTTCAAGTAGAGTTATGAAGAACACCCTAAATCTTCAGAGAAGTTCAAAATCACCTTACAGACAAATATTTTAAAAGGTTGAGGTAGGACTTTTATAAGCGCAATGAATTCTATATGGGAAATCCTTCATTGATATATCATAGCAGTCCTTTGAATAAACATTAAGTTAAAGACACTGTATAGGTATGACCCAGAAGTAGCAATAATCTTGTCCTCATCATTGATAAAATTGTTTCTTAACCATCCTAAAGTATATGTCATGCATCAGAAATTTTAGATGTACGGGATTTTTTTCAGAATTCTTGTATTATTTAACATTTTTCCTTCTCCATTTCTTACATATATTAAAATTTTTTTTAATCAAGAAAAAATTTTCTGGGTAACCCTTCCTCCACTATCATGATCAACATTTTACTGTTTTTCTCCCCTAGAACTGGAACAGAGACTGATGTACCAGCAGATGTTTCTAATTCAGAATGTCTTACTCTTTCCAGGAAAGGAAAAAGTTTAAACTTAAGTAGCTGCTCTTTATCAGCAGACCAGGTGGAAGAAGAAGACTATCACCTTTTACAAAGTATCTCTTATTCATCTTTCTTTCTTTATTCTGGAAATTTTCTCAGTTCAGTCTTTGAGGTATGTCTACTAATAGAGTTCAGATCATGGCTGTTGCCTGACCCTTCTTCCTAAGATCAAAGTAGACTAAACCACAAACTTGAACTTAAATAAGAAATCTAAAATGTAAGCATGATATTCTGTGTTGAACATTTGCTGATTCAGGCAGACTTTTATCACCTTATTTTGGTTCTAGCACCCCAATTGTGTTTTAGATAACCACCATCACCCCTCTAAGCATCTCATATGCTTCAGAGAAGTATCTCCATGAGCAGCACATGTGGCTTAGGCCTAAACTAATGAGCATTATGTGGGTCCATGACTGGTTCAGAGATAGTAACATGATCTAATTAATAATTTAGTGCAACTAGAAAAAAGCCTAAGACTTTAAATCAAAGGTTGAGGGAATAGGACAAATGCAGTACATTAATGGGGAATCATATAGCCTGAGAGCTTCTGGAAGAAATTTTGGAACAACCAGGGAGAATCTCCTGAGACTGGAGCTGCAATTTTGGGGTATGTTTGTTACACACCATTATCACAATACATTTGGTGTATTTGGCTAATACATCAAAGAAGGTAATAGGTCAGGTTCCAGATATTTGAGGTATATCCTCCTGACTTACCCTCAAATTAGAATATTACCAGCAAAACGTAAGATAGAGTAATCCAAGGCAGGATGATAACATTTTTAAACACTAGAAGAAACATGTTGTCTTTCTGTTAAGGTTGCTAAGCTTGGAAATTTTGAACCTGGCACCAGTGGCCATCTTCCCTGACACAATGAGGAGTCTGTTGCAGAATGAAGCTAATCAGAGACAGTGATGAAAGGCAGGTAGAGAAAGAAAGAGCAAAAAGGCAAAAGCAAAAGAGAGCATGAGTGCAAGAGAAAGCAGGAATGAGTGAGCAAATAAAAGAGGAAGAGTAATGATTTACAAGAATGTTTCATATAGATAAAATTTAAGCTTTTGCAGAAACACATTTTAGGTTACATCAACCCTGTGACTGGCATTTTTCAAATATGAAATACAGATACAGAAATTATATGTTTATTTAACCAGTAATCAATCAGTGATTTCCATCTAACACTGTTAGATGTTCTCATTAAAAATCTATAAGTCAAAGTAGACTCTAAAATTTTTTAAGTAAAAAAAGCTTAACATGTAAAAATTACAATGTGTTGTGTAGGAACTGTCATATGGAGAAAGATAATAAGTGCTTAGGGAACACAAAAGAAAGAGATATTAACCCTGTAAGTAAATGAAGATGGGGAAGATATGGAAAAAGAATTCACATAAGGGACTTCCCTGGCGGTACAGTGGTTAGACTCCATGCTTCCACTGCAGGGGGCGTGGGTTTGATCCCTGGTGGGGGAACTAAGATCCCTCATGCTGCACAGTGCTGCCAAAAAAAAAAAAAGAATTCACATAAGCTGTAGCTAAAACCCAAAGGATAAATAGAAGTTGGTAAATAAATAAATCATGAATGAGGACAAGCGGAAGGCTTGCATTTGTACTGGAGACTTAAAATTCATGTAAACTGTATCAATTTACTAGCTTCTATTACCAGTATCCTGTGCACTCAAAAAGGGAAATAAAAATCTGCCTTCAAATGTCTATTATTAATACACCTCACTGATTTTCTTCAATCTTTTCTTCTTTAGTTAAAGCTTTAAATTATACTAAATATTTTCAAGAGAGGAGGTGAGCAAGGCTGACTTGATGTATGAGCCTGTGATATTAGACCTGCTCCAAAAGAAAACATCAGCCAAAAGAGATTGCACTAGCAACTACATGGCACTACTCAAAGGGCACCTGAATGGCTCCTGCTCCTCTTTCCTATTTCCAAATACTTCCTCAACCTGCTAACATGTTTTATTTCCTTTTGTCACCTTGCATTAAATCAATCTAATTAAAGATTCATTTGAATGGTAGTGTTCATTTTACAAAGTGGAAAAAAAGAGATAAAAGGTGTAGGGGTGTGGGTAAGGGGGATGGGTTGTAGTCATTCACACCTTAGTTTAAACAGTTTGCTTTCCTCTTAACCACAGCTTACAGTGTATAAGAAACCAATCCAAGTGCACATGGCAGTGTTGTGGTTGGAATTATGAATTTTCTTACAGTCAAAAAGAGCTTGTTTGAATCTTGCCTCTATCACTTTACTAGCTTTATGAGCTTGAGAAAACTGTTTAATGTTTGGAGTGTCTCCGTTTTCTTGTCTCTAAGATGAGAGAAACATGGTTACCACTATTGTTATATAATATACATACTTAACCAGCACAGTGTCCAGAGCTTGGTTAAGCAACCAATAAATGGTAGTTATTGATACTAGAGTGGAGAAAAAGAGGTAATTTTTTAGCAAGAGAAGTGAGATCCTGGGTGAACGGAAGACGACAAAGGCATACTTTGCCGTTTCAGTACTTTTGCCTGTGACAGGATCAAAGGTGCAGATTCAACAACCATGTGACAATCAAGGTGGAGTTGATACAAATGTATTCAATATTATTATGTGTTCCCGATTTTGGTGATAGAAAGGTCACATGTAGTTCATTAATATTGCATCAACATTTGATCTCAAATTTGTTGGTTCTGGATTTTTGTTTTCACTATAACTTTCCTTCTTATGACTATTCCTTACAGAGTTAGGCAGCAGCACTACACGGGTGCTTAAGGGAAGTGCGAAGAGTGTCTTAAACAAAGGTGAATATTTAAAATGTCTGTTTCCTGGACCGCTTTGCAAAGATGTATTGGGTCGGCCAAAAAGACCAAAAAGATGTTTGGGTTTTTCTGTAACATCTTACTGAACTTTTTGGCCATCCCAGTATTTTACCAGATCCTGTTTTCAAAGCAGCTTATAGCTGATACTTACAAGATTCCTCCTTTTAAAATACGTGCACATTGAGTACAAACTGAGCCTAAAATGTTATTTTTTTTATGCTTGTCATGCGCGTGTTAACATTCCCCAGCTGTCCATTTCAAAAGGACAGTGGGTCTATCCATGTTGTAAGTTTTCTGGACTCTTCCACAGGGCAGTCACTGTGCTAAGAGACAAAGTAGGGATGCTCTTCAGCAACCTTCATGCTGCTTAGACCAAACTCAAAGCCACACCCTTGAAAAGTGATAGAGTAAAACTGCATTTTAATTTCTGTTTTTCCAAAAGCTGCCTAATGTAGTTAATTGACAAAAGCAACTGTATTTTCTGATCAGAGACATAAACTGTAAACCTCAAGGCAATTCTTCTCTTGCCAGTGGTTGCCCTTGATAATAAAATAATTACCACATTGACAGCATTCACTCAATTTCAACACTGAGGATTTCTCCCACAAAGCATGCTGGAGAAAAGTGCCAGGCCACAAGACAGTTAAATCGAATTATTTCTGCATTTCGCCCTGGCTTGGTTTAAGTATAAATGCCCATACTCTCTCGGTTATTCCACCTCTGAAAAGCACAGGGATTTTTTTTTTTTTCTTTTTCAGCTTTCAGTGTATAGCAGTATTGTTTATGGGACTTGGGACTCCACAGTTTTAAACCCAATATTTATCTTTTTAATATGAAATATTCAACCATTGTTTTGTGTATTTGACAGGGTTCGTCTCTGTCCTGAGACCATACTGAAATGTTTTTGGTTCTCTATGCTTTCTCTTGACCTCAGGCCTTGCTCATTCTGAGCTGCTGAGAACTCTCTCCCTGTCCACTGCTGCTCAGCTCATTTCACCCTCTAACTCCTGTTCACCATCCAGGTATTGGTTTAGTTATTACTTCCTCCAGGAAGCCTTCCCTAATACTTTAATTCTGGGTTAAGTGGCATGAGTTCTGTACACTTTTCGCGTTACATTTCAATTGCCTCTTCACTTAGTTGAATTCTCCACTAGACTGAGTTTTCTGAGATCAGAGACACTACTTTGTTTATAGAATGTATTTAGCAGCTGGAAGGAACACAGTTTGTCATTTAGTAAATATTTTTTAAAGTATATTTGATTTTTTGTTCTTTTATAGCTATTCTTTTCCTTCCTATCCTATGGTCAGTCAGCATTTGCTCCCCTCACCCATTAACTTTGGTTAACTTTGGTGGCTGTGTGGTTTGCTTTAACCAATGGGATGTGAGCAGATATAACATATAACACATTTGGGCCAAAACTTTAAACGCATTTGCATGATTGACACTCCTCTTCTTCCTGTCTTCCACGGTCAGAAAAGCACCTTTCAGATAGTGGCTACTCCTCAGACTTGATTCAAAGAGAGAAGACACTTGATGCAAGCTGAACCCAAAAGAGCCCAGCAGAACCCAGTAACATGAATAATAAATGACTGTTGTTGCAAGTTGCTAAGATTTGGGATTATTTGTCACCACAACAAAAGTTGATTAATAAAGAAATTGATACCTAGAAGCAAGGCATCAGTGTAACAACAATAAACTAAAATATGTAGTATTTGCACTGTGCCTGTTATGGGAGCCCCTGATATTAAAGGAGGCTGGACAAATGACAACCTATTCTATGCAATGGTGAAATTTTTGGTAATACTGTTACCTGAGATAACTTGAAAGGCAGAAAATATACCTATAAACTTTGCAAAGAATTTTCAAAATGGAATGTTGGTAGCCCAAAATTGCTTTTTAGGCTTTATAAGGAAGAATAAACTCAGAAAATAATTGGACTTTTTTCAGTGGAGTGGAAGAGAAAAGAAGAATGCAGAAGTCCAGAGACATAGTTGAAAGATGTTACTCTTTCTCATCTCCAGCCAGTAAATTATTTGCAAATTAAAACAAGGCCTCAATGCAAAACCAAGTCAAGGACATGGATAGTTGTTTTCTAGTTGTGTGTACATTTTATTACACTGAATCATTTTAATTATTTTTAGTGAATTTAAAGCACATCAGAAATTTAGCAACTTAAGCAAATTCTGAGTGTGAAATTACCATAGTAACAAGTAGGCAATTTTAAAGATAATATCAAAGAGATTTTTAAGTGGATAAATAGGAGGAGCAACTTATATTATCTATTATCTTTTAGAAGCCTACTATACAGATCAGAAGGCAAAAGCAGTCTTCAAAAATTAATATTGTAGGGGCTTCCCTGGTGGTGCAGTGGTTGAGAGTCCGCCTGCCGATGCAGGGGACGCGGGTTCGTGCCCCGGTCCGGGAAGATCCCACATGCTGAGGAGCGGCTAGGCCCGTGAGCCATGGCCGCTGAGCCTGCGCGTCCGGAGCCTGTGCTCCGCAACAGGAGAGGCCACGACAGTGAGAGGCCCGCGTACCGCAAAAAAAAAAAAAAAAAAAAAAATTAACATTGTAAAGTGCTTATAAAGAGTTTTTGTCATCATAAATATGAAAAGTTAATATTTTTATCCTACTAAGTAAAAGTATGCCTAATTAATAATAATAAGATGATGATGATGATTCAGGCTTGGGAGTAAAGATCAAATCAAGACTGGTGTCACCACACCATTTGTTAAGACCTCTGATCCCTTTAAAGTGATCCCCAGTAAGTCATTTCACTTGTACAAAATGGTTCTGGGTAAAGAAATCATAGATTGGCCTAATGGAAGCCTAAAGAGTGCAAATTATCTGTAATTAAGCCTAGAAGTATGTCTGCTAATTATGGATCTGGCTATTGGCAGGTGGCACTAACAGGAAACAAAGATATCAAAGAAAGTAACAATTTTTTTTTAAGTTGTAGTGCCAAAATTGCTACCAGCCTGAATTAAAAGAGGTTGTGATTGTTTGAACAGTAAAACTACCCTTGAGCTCTCGACTTTTTTGACAGGATAAGGAAGCTGTTTGGCATCCAAAAACAGAAGTTTCTCCCAAACAGGATATTGGAAAAGGAAGGACTTCCCGGAAGGTGAAGTCAAGAGTCATGAAGAACAATAGACTATGAAGCTACCTCCAGGAAACAAAATTGAAGGTTGGTTAAACACAGTTCCTTACACTCAGGTTAGCAGACTTTATAACAATTTCTCCATGGGATTTCAGAACTTCTGTGAATCAGTGACTGCTAGGTTCTCACCTTCTTCCCCTTCCTAAATGAGAGTGTTTACTGTGGTTACACTATTTTATTGTGGATGTATAGGTATGTATTTTATCATGGGTGGGTACAAATAACAAATCTTTTAGGTCATAGGACTTTGGCTCAATAGAGCTACATTTGGGCATGATACAAACTCAAGATCCTGGATTTCAAGCTAGAGGTTTTGATTAGATCAGACCTTGGAGTATCTTTAGGATGGGGTGATTACATTTTTTTTACAGCAAGGAAGTGAACATTCGTGAACTTGTTCACAAGCAGGCTGTGGTAGATTACATTATGTCACAAATATTTATTCCCTCCATACCCTTGCCATGCTTCTCTGTGAGCACAGTCTGTTTTCCTTTCCACTGACTTTAACCTGGGTCATATTACTTTCTTTGGCAAATAGATTGTCTTAGAAGTTTTAAATGTGTTTGCAAATGTGCTTATACATTGTACATGGCTTGGTACCCAATCTTGATGTTTCCCTCCAAAATGAGAATAGCATGTCCAAGATACTAGCTTACTCCTTCAGCCTGGGCTATGGAATGAAAAGATAATTGTCATGGAGCCAAGGTCTAGCTCAGCCAAACTCAGTTAAACCCAGAAAAGCCCTCACCCTCATGAACTTAGGCAATCAATACATATTTGTTGTTATAACCCACAGAGATATTGGGATTGCTTGTTACAGCAAAAGCTGGCTAATACAAGTTTTGAATGAATTTGTTGTTGAAAATAAAGAAGGAAGAATTATATTGTCTATAAAAATGCTTGGTTTATATAGGAAAACCATGTAAGAATCTGAATGTACATAAATAAGTGAACTCAATCAGAATTATTCACAGGTGGAACTAATAGAGATACTATTAGGTTGACCAAAAGGTTCGTTCAGGTTTTTCTGTAAGATGTTATGGAAAAACCCGAATGAGCTTTTCAGCCAACCCAATAGTTGAGTTGCTTGGTTATTTGCTACTTGGACAGTAGTTTTTTTTTTTTTTTGTTTTGGCTGCATTGGGTCTTCATTGCTGCACATGGGCTTTATCTAGTTGCAGTGAGCAGGGGCTACTCTTCCTTGCGGTGAGCAGGCTTTTCATTGTGGTGGCTTCTCTTGTTGTGGAGCACAGGCTCTAGGCATGCGGGCTTCAGTAGTTGTGGCATGCAGGCTCAGTAGTTGTGACTCACGGGCTCTAGAGTGTGGGCTCAGTAGCTGTGGTGCGCAGGCTTAGTTGTGCTGCGGCATATGGGATCTTCCCGGACCAGGGCTCGAACCCACGTCCCCTGCATTGGCAGGAGGATTCTTAACCACTGCACCACCAGGGAAGTCCTGGACAGTAGTTTTGAAGTCAAAAGTAGTGACCCTAGATTCAGAGGCCTAGAGGGGATTTTGATAGGCTTTTTAGACATCTTCTTTTTAAAAAACTAATCAAAAGGTATCTATAGACCCAAAAGTCTGAAAGAAATTCCAGTATATATTAGAAGATGGGTCAGTGTTTCCAAGGATGTTGATACTTAAAGAAGAGCCTGCAGATTTAAAAAAGGGAATGCCAATGTTGAATGTTTAAGGCATTGATTTTTTTAAACTAATTTATTTATTTTTGGCTGCGTTGGGTCTTTTTGCTGAGCACAGGCTTTCTCCAGTTGCAGAGAGTGGGGGCTACTCTTCGTTGCGGTGCAAGAGCTTCTCATTGCAGCAGCTTCTCTTGTTGCAGAGCACGAGCTCTAGGCCGCATGGGCTTCAGTAGTTGTGGCTCGCGGGCTCTAGAGCACAGGCTCAGTAGTTGTGGTGCACAGGCTTAGTTGCTCCGCATGTGGAATCTTCCCGGACCAGGGATCGAACCCATGTCCCCTTCATTGGCAGGCAGATTTTTAGCCACTGCGCTACCAGGGAAGTCCCAAGACATTGGTTGTTTAATGCTGTATATACATGCTAACTTGAGTAATGAGATTTTGTACCTGGAATGTAAAAATTATGTAGCTTGTTTTTGAATTTTCATCATCCTATAGTAGAGAGTACTTTTTAGATGGAAAAAAAGAAGACAAGGGAGTTTTACTTAGAAGTATGTTCTGAATGACATGTATGTGTCACTGAGAAAAGAACCAAATTGATGAATGTTGTGGCAAAACCCCAGGGAATTAGGAGTTCACGACTTAATTAGAAGTTCCACATGTAAAAGGAAGTATCTAAATAGGCTTACTTAAGAAGGTCTATCATCTGACTACAGGACTGAACTAACCCCTTTATTCATCTTTTTAAATGCTCTTGCAACTGTGAGAGTTAGCATCATCAGTATAATTTTTAAATTCTAGAAAGATATTTTTACAAGAACTTGTCCCATCTCATGGATTGCTAGTTTTCTGAACTTTTAGATACTGTATCATATTCATAAAAATAACAGAAATGAAAAGATGTTTATATATATATATATATATATATATATATCCACAAGTATCCTTCTTAAAAGAGAATTGGTGTATTGAGTCATTCATGAATCCATTATTGACTAAGCATTTACTGAGTACCTGCTACATGCCAACCTTTCTTTTTTTTTTTTAATTGAAGTATAGTTGATTTACAATGTTGCTTTAGTTTCTGGTGTACAGCAAAGTGATTCAGTTTTATATATATATGTTTTTTCCATTATTTATTATAGGATATTTAATGTAGGTCCCTGTGCTATACAGTAGGACCTTGTTGTTTATCTATTTTATATATAGTAGTGTGTATCTCCTAATCCCATACTCCTAATTTATCCCTCCCGCACCCCCTTTCCCCTTTGGTAACCATTAATTTATTTTCTATGTCTGTGAGTCTGTTTCTGTTTCATAAATAAGTTCATTCGTGTCATATTTTAGATTCCACATATAAGTCATATCATACGGTATTTGTCTTTCTCTGTATGACTTCCTTCACTTACTATGATAATCTCTAAGTCCATCCATGTTGCTGCAAATGGCGTTATTTCATTCTTTTTTATGGTTGAGTAGTATATACCACATCTTCTTTATCCATTCATCTGTGGATGGACACTTAGGTTGCTTCCATGTCTTGGCTATTGCAATAGCCAATAGTGCTGCAATGAACATTGGGGTGCGTGTACATTTTCGAATTATGGTTTTCTCCAGATATATGCCCAGGAGTGGGATTGCTGGATCATATGGCATCTCTATTTTTAGTTTTTAAAGGAACCTCCATATTGTTTTCCATAATGGCTGCACCAATTTACATTCCTACTAACAGTGTAGGAGGGTTCACTTTTCTCCACACCCTCTCCAGCATTTGTTATTTGTAGACTTTTTAATGATGGCCATTCTGACCAGTGTGAGGTGGAGCATGCCCACCTCTTGATCAACTGAGATGGAGTATAAAAGAAATGACCATCTACTCCAGGACCTTATAATTTAACAAGTGTGTCAAGATTTATATGTATGAAATAATTAAGTAATAAACTCATGGTGATAAATGATTTTTGTGTTAAAAACAATGGTTCAGGAGATAAATTCTTTGGACTGTTAGAGACTGGGATAAGTAAAAGGAGGACCAGGGCAGTTTCCTAGAGGAGTGAGACAGATCAAAGAGAAGTCTGATCTTATAGTTGGGTGAGATTTGTTTAGGTGAGTTCTAACAGCAAGAATAAAGATGTAAACATAGGAAGCAGTAAAGAGAGTACAGCAGTATCTTAAGGAAACTAAATTACTGAGAGGCTTAGGGCTAAAGGAAATACGTTGTGTGCCATATTTATACTTGAAAATGTCTGCTTGCTTCACAGACAACAATGTTGCAAATGGAGACTATGACTAGCACAAGTAAGATGGGGGTAAGCATGCCTATCAGGGTCCCGAGGCCTCTAGCTTCTTTGGCATCTTTTGCCAGCTCAGTAGGTGTCCCAATTAGCTAGGAGAGAAGCACTTCTAGGACACAGAACTTTTCCTATTTAGAGTTAGAGTTAGTTCTAGTTGAGAAGTACCGGTTTGTGTGATCCCCATCATATTAATGAAAATAACAAAACACCGTTCATGAACATACATTGCCCATGTCTTCACTGAGCTGTTGCTGCATGGAATGGGAGAAACTCTTTATTGTACTTGAATGGGGAATAAGTGCATAGGTACTAGTATTATTTCATTCTGTAGAGAGCACAGTCAAGAGATTCCTTTTGCCAAGTGATTTCAGCTTTTTTGACTGTGGTCCTCAGTAAGAAATATATTTTAAATCACAATCCAATACACACGTTCATAACTATGTCTATATTGATATATGTTAAACATACAAATTATTTTAAGACATTATATACTTTATGTTCATCTGGATAAGAGCAGACTGTGTTTACTGTTTACTGTAGTTGTGCTGTGAGAGGCTATAAATTTCCTTTAGTGTCTTGCTTTTGTCTCCCCTTTAGTCTTTGGGTTTTCACAGAAACTTCTTTTTTTTTAAGATTTATTTATTTATTTTTGGCTGTGTTGGGTCTTAGTTATGGCACTCGGGATCTTACTTGAGGTATGTGGGCTCTTTCTTTGTGGTGCGCAGTCTTCTCTCTAGTTATGGCGTGCGGGTTTTCTCTTCTCTAGTTGTGGCACGCAGGCTCCAGAGCATGTGGGCTCTGTAGTTTGCAGCATGCGGGCTCCAGTTAAGGTGCTTGCGAGCTGAGTACTTATGGTACGTGGGCTTAGTTGCCCTGCAGCATGTGGGATCTTAGTTCCCTGACCAGGGATGGTACCCACATCCCCTGCATTGTACGGCAGATTCTTTACCACTGGACCACCAGGAAAGTCCCGCGACTTCTTAAATAGGATTTGAGCCTTGTAGTTCTTTTAGCTGTAATCTCCTGATATTATACAGGAATCCTATGGATGCTGTGGTAAGATGCAGGGGAGGGAAAGTATTCTATAGTCCTATGATTAGGTCTCAGTCTTTTAGTGAGCCTGGATTGGGTGTTGCCCTTCCTCCAGATCAGTTAGGCTTTTGTGAAATCCCAGTTAGGCTCTGGTCAAATAGTTTCCCTTAAGTGTACACCTTGTTAAGAAGAACAGAAAGTTCTGGGTATATTTCAAAATGGTTACTTTCCCCCTTTTCCTGCTGAAAGCGCTAGGGGATTTGTCTCCTATCTACACAGTGAGAACATAATAGAGCTTCTAGAGGTAAAGCTCAGAAAAGCCTGAGAATCCCTTTAAAATTGGGCCCCATGGAGTTTCTAACTCTCAAGTTTTGGGAGTTATAATTTTCAAACATTGAGGCACTTAGTGATTCATCAATTACAGTTTAAAGAATTCCTACCAATCCTGGCTTCTGCTGCTGGCTTCTGCTCCTGGGCTTCTGTTCCTGGTAAACTGTGATTCTCTGTATCTTCCGGTTTGTCTCTCAAGTTTGGGGAGTAACAATTTATCCTTTGGCCTCAGATCTCTGATATATCTAAGAATTGAAGACTTTCAGTTTGTTCAGCTTTTTTTTTGTGAGGATTGGAGTGACAACTTCTAAGCTCTTTCAATACTTCATTATATACAATGAATACTATTTTTTCTGTTCTATTTAATTGTATCTCATTTTAAAAATTGCTTGTTACAACCCACTAAACTGGGTTACTTTTATGGCTATACAAGTTTTAAAGGGAACACAATTGAATTCTTCTATAACCTGAAAGTGGGAAAACTATGACTCCAGAAACAATAAAAACGATGAAGTTGATCAGATAAAAATTTAAAACCTGATCATAAAAACAGCCAGATTAAAAAAAATGATTAACTGGGAAAAAGTATATGTTACAGACAAAAGACTAATGTCTCTAATATATATAAAAGCTTCTAAAACTAAAGGAAGAAGACAAACCTATAGTAAAATGGGCTAGAAATATGAGCAGAACTCTTAGGAAAAAGAAATGCACATGGATCTTAAACATAAAAAAAGGTTTCAACCACGTTCATAACAATAAAAGTATAATTTAGAACTTCACTGAGTTGCTATTTCTTTCTTATCAGTTTGGGAAAAATCCAAAAGTTTGACAGCATACTCTGTTGATGAGGCTGTGAAGATATATGCACCCTAATACACTGTTATAGAAATACAAGATGTTGTAACTCCTATAGAGAGAGGAATTGGTCAATATATATCAAAATTATACAAATGCTTACCCTTTGACCTAGCAATCCATTTCTAGGAATTGACCACAAAAATACATTGGGAAAAGTACAAAAAGGTAGGTTTACAAGGAATTCATTGAAGTACTATTTGTAATAACAAAAACTGGAAACAACCCAAATGTCTATTAATAGGGGATGGGTTAAATAAAACCACGCTATATCGATACAATGGCATACTTTGCAGCTGTAAGAAGGAATGAGTAATAACTATAAATACAACTATAGCATGATCTCTGTGATATACTCTATGATATGAAGTTTAAAAAGGAGTGTTTATAGTATACTGACATATATCTATAAAAGTGGGAAATAACATTTCCTTATATTAAAAATAAAGGAATAAACAACAAATGCTGGACAGGATATAAAGCAACAGGAACTCATTCATTGCCGGTGGGAATGTAAAATGGTACAGCCATGTTGGAAGACAGTTTGGTAGTTTCTTACAAAACTAAACATAATCTTACTGTATGATCCAACAATCACACTTCTTGGTATTTACTCAAATAAGCTGAAAACTTATCTCCACACAAAAACCTGCACACAAATACTTATAGCAGATTTATTCATGATTGGCAAAACTTGGAAGCAACCAAGATGTCTTTCAGCAGGTGTAATGATTTGAATGTCTCCCTTCAATTAATTTATATGTTGAAACCTAACCACCAAGGTGATGGTATTAGGAGGCAGTGCCTTTGGGGAGTGATTAGGTCATGGGGGCAGAGCCATCATGAATGGGATCAGTGCCCTTACAAAAGAGGCCTGAGAAAGCTCCCTTGCTCCTTCTACCATGTGAGGTTACATTGGGAAGTCAGCGGTCTGCAACCCAAAAGAAGGTCTTCACCAGAACCCAACCATGCTGGTACCCAGTCTTGGACTTCCAGCCTCCAGAACGATGAGAAATAAATTTCTCTTATTTATAAGCCACCCAGTCTGTGGTATTTTGTTATAGCATTTCTAATGGACTATGAAATGTAGGTAGATGGATACATAATCTGTGATGCATCCGGACAATGGAATTTTATTCAGTATTAGAAAGAAATGAGCTATCAAGCCATGATAAGTCATGGAAGAAACTTAAATGCATATTACTAAGTGAAAGGAGCTAATCTGAAAAGACTATACACTGTATGATTCCAACTATATGACATCCTGGAAAAAGAAAAACTATGGAGATAATAAAAGGATCAGTGGTTGTCAGCCATTAGAGAGGAGGGAAGGATGAGTAGGTGGAGCACACAGGATTTTTAGGGCAGTGAAACCCTTTGAATAATACTATAATTGGGGATATATGTCATTATATATTTTTCAAAACCCATAGAATATACAAATAGTGAACCCTAATGTAAACTATGGACTTTGGTTGACAATGATATGTCCATGTGCATGTAGGTTCATTGATTGTAATAAATGTACCATCTGGTGCAGGATTTTGATAGTGGGGGAGGCTGTGTGTAGTGGGGGTAGGGGGTATGTAGAGAATCTCGGTACCTTCTGCTCAATTTTGCTGTGAACCTAAAACATCTCTAAAAAATAAAGTCTATTTATTTATTTTTTAATGAAGAAAACAAACCATACAAATGTTTGCCAAAAAGAGAAAAAAGAGGAATAGGCTGCAGGACACAGAAATAGAAGTTGAATTTTTTTAAAAAATTCTTGTTATATAGAGTTGACTTTGGAATTATGTAAGTATTTTACATAATTATAAGAAAAAATAAAGTTGGAGTGGGACTCAATTTCTAAAAGTAAAAAGTGAAGTGAAAGAAACAAATGAACCTAACTTATATCCACTTTAATTCTATAAACATAGAGGAACAATTCTAACTGATTTAAAACACAGTAATTTGACTTTATATCCCTAGTGTAGGATAACCTAAGGATAAAGAAAATGCAAATAAAAAAATCTTGCTTTGTTTTTAGTAATCATTATACTTGTGATAGTGTTTATGTTAATATTCTGAGACTACGTGTAGTACAGAAAAGCAAATGAGTAAGTTGAATTCACTGAGAACTGAGATTTTTTTGGCATAGGAGAAGACACAAGTATAAACTACATGAGGTTAAGGAAAATCTCTCTAGTCTAGTACCTAAATTGGAAGTATTAATATAGACTCATCTTGTCTTCTTAAAAATGCACACTTTTTAATTGTGTCTACTAAAAAGTTCTGGAAATAATGAACCTAGTATCAATGAGCACTCTTAAAACACAGATTGTGTTCTCTAAATACCATTTCCCACTAAAAAGAATTAGTGATTCTTAGACAGATGGCTGATTCCAGTGCCGTAACAGGAAAGGTACTGAGAACATTTGAACATTTTTTTAACCAGAGAGCAAGAAAATTATCAAAAACTACTGGGGTCTTGTCAAAAAGATAGGTGCAATGAATTGATACAAATCCAATATATTTAAATTTATAAGTTCAAAATTATACTTTTAAAAAACTTTATTGATTGTCAATATCTTTTAAATGGACTATACATCAGGGAAAGCAAATAATTGATGTCAAGAAGTTTTACTTTATGGAAGTATACCAGCTAATAAACAATAAAGGAATGGTGGAATTATAATATCACTATTTACAGCCCCTAATAATTTAATAGATCTAGACAGTAATCACAGTGGCTGCTAACATCACTGAAAGTGAGACAAACGGACATTATGTAATTCCTGGGGAAGTGCAGAACATCACCCAAGAAGAATTCTTGCTAAAAAATCAAGCCCAAATCTGTCAACACCTCTAAATCTAACTACCAATTTATAGGAAATACTGGGGATGGATGAACACATTAAATGACACCATGAGAATACAAGCAGAATGCGGGGAGTAGCGACTCCACCAAAAAAACCAACTACTGGCTTTCTTCAATAACCATACCAAAGAGAAAGAGAGAGGGAGAGAGAAGAAGAGAGAAGGAAAGAGGGAGGGAGAGAGATAGGGAAAAAGAAAAGTTGCAAGTAATAAAAGAGATGGAAAAGAAACCTATATATAAAAAGAATATAAAAAGATATAACAACTAGTTACAATGTATAGACATCATCTGGATCTTAATTCAAATAATAAACCATTAAAAATAACACTCCAAGAGATAACTGGAAATATTTCAACATTGTCTGGATATTTATGATATTAAAAAATCATTTTCTGAGGTAATGATATTGTGATTATAGTTGAAAAAAATAAGTATACGTACATATACAAATACATACACTCAGAAATATTCACAGATTAAATTATATGGTATCTGGAATTTGCCTAAGTATTTTAGAGGTGGGATGGTAAAGAGTATGGGTATAGAGAGGAATCAATACTGGCTGTGAGTTGATAACTGCTGAATTGTTGAACTGGGTGATGCATGCTCTCCCATTTATACTCACAGGATTTTAATTTATGAAGACGAATCATTGTCAAAACAGAACTAATGCCATTGACAGAAGATTTTTATTACTTACATTTTCTTTTTTTTATGAGTTTCTGCTTTATAACAAAGTAAATCAGTTATACACATACATCTGTTCCCATATCCCTTCCCTCTTGCGTCTCCCTCCCTCCCACCCTCCCTAATTATTACTTACATTTTCTAAGAGGAGGGTCACACCGTGCTACACAAGAGAAGCATCAGGTGGTCAGAGACAGAAGACAGGAACAAGGGGAAGAGCCTGTAGCGGGGTTTACATGAGGAAGGCGAGGGAGGGTAGGGTAAACAGCTTGGGATTGGCCAGTTTGAATAATTCTGGCAGGCTTTGGACTATAGGGATGGTCTCTAGTTACTTGATAGCTGTGTCTGGGATGATTTAGGGCAGGAGAAATACTGGCTTCATATGTGAGAGTTAGATAAGGAGGTGGTTGGCTTGTGTATGAGAAGGGACTCCCAAGTAAATTATTTACTATCTTTAGAAATTAGCTAGCTCTGGAAGGGGCAGTCTCTCCCCAGGTCTGTAAGGCCCTCAAATGCCAGCATATCAATACAGAAAAGAAAATATAGTTAAAGTAATTGGCCCCATGGTGAACAGATGCCAAAAGACAAATACAGAATCTAAGAAAATACATACATGGGGAACATTACATTGCTTTCTCTATAATTATATATGTTTAAAATTTTTCTTTAAAAATTTGACTTAAAAGAAAAAAAAAAACTAGAAAGGGGACTTCCCCGATGGTCCAGTGGTTAAGACTCCACACTTCCACTGCAGGGGGAATGGGTTTGATCCCTGGTCGGGGAACTAAGATCCCACATGCCATGCGGTGCAGCCAAAATAAATTAATTAATTAATTTTTAAAAAAAGAACTAGAACATTAGCTAGTGTAAATAGGTTTCTTTTTCCAAAGAGAGCTACAACAATATCACCCATTTCACATGTTCTTTAGCATTGTGGCCTTGCTACTTTCCTATTGGGAGGTAGAGTCTATTTCCTCTACCATTGAATTTGGACTAGCCTTGGTACCTATTATGACCAATGGGAGATGTAATGCTTTGACTTCTGAGCCTGGGCCTCAAAAGTTATACATCTTCTATCTTTGCTTCTTATAATGCACCTTCTGGGAATTCAGCCATTATGCTATGAGGAAGCCCAAGCAGCCACATGGAGAAACCTATGTGGAGAAATACCAAGGTCCCTGACTACAGCCTCAGCTGAGTCCCCAGTCAGGAGCCAGAAATAACTTGCTAGATATGTGAGTGAGACCATATTAGACCTTTAGTCATTTCAGCACGCGCACTGACAACATGACCCCTGACAAAGAAGAAAAACTATTTAGCCAGTCACTGCTCAAATTCCTGATGCATAGAATCATGAACAAATAAACCACTTTTGTTTTAAGCAATTAATTTAGAGGTACTGTGTTGCATAGTGATGAATAACTGATTTAAAAATATAGGAACATCTTGCAGAGATCATTACTTCCTTATGAGAAGAAAATAAAGAACTATAATATGGATGTGATCTTTAAGGAAATGAATAAAAATAAAGGCGAATTTAATTTAAACACCAAAAAAAATTGATTTCATGATCCATGAAATTTAAAAAAAAATACTGCCTGAAGTAATGCAAGGCAGATGGTCAATAAGTGGTTCAGAGCTGGAAATATCTTTACATTTTTAGAACAGTGAGGTCTACTTAGCTGGAATAAATAACAAAGTTAGAAAAGTAGCAAGGAACTAGATGGGGGAAGGTCAATAGAGGCATTAACCTTAAATGTCTCAGTTAATAGTGCAGACTTTATTCAAGAGGCAACAGGAAGTTGGCTGAAGATTCTGAGCAGGACAGTGACATGATTTAATCAGTATTTTAACAAAAGTATTGAATAGTTGCTTTAGAATGGATTGGTTTAAGAAAAAACTCGACACAGCGGGGCCAGTTAGGATGATTTCCAGATATGAGGTTATGAGAATTTAGACTACGGAGATATTAAGTACATACAAATTCAAGAAACAATCTAATAAATAATTAAGAGATGACTGAAAGGAGAAAGGAAATGAAGAAGGAAAATCCAGAGAGGATGCTGAGATTTTGAGTTGGGATGAATGAAAAAACTGTGGTGACACTGATAGAAAAAAATTGAAAAGAGATATTGTGTTGAAAGATGATGAAAATGTGGTTCTAGACCTACTGAGTTAGTAGAATATCCAAGTAGAAATACTCCATGCCCAGTTTCTGGCACAAAACTGAATTAAGGTGAGACATTATCAATCACAATATTAATCAGTATTTCCCAAAATGTGTTTCTCAAATGCCCCATTCAAAGAGTTTGAGACCAAATAAATTGGGAAAATGTTTGCTCCTTCTTGGATATCCATAGTGCACATTAGGGTAATGAACACTCAAAATGATCCTTCTGTAAGGAAACCTATATAATTTTGCTAAAGCAAAGCATTCCAAACTATGGTCAACCTTTGACATACTTTATATCATGACATACTTGGAAAATGCAAGAGGAGACTCATCAAGAATAAACCTATTAGCTAAAGTCAGAACACAGAGTCAGTCAAAAATGGAAAAAGAAGATTGAGAGTGATGGTCAGGGGGTTAAGAACTGAACTATGACAGAGGAGATTCTGGAGAAGGGACTGTCTGACAAATGGAAGATGATCGTGGAAGTTCAGTGCCAGCTATGATCACAGAAGCCAACCTTTAAGTGGGTTTCAGAAGGACAAGGTGGTCATGTGCTGCAGAAATGTTGAGAAGCCCGAAGCCAAAAAAAGAGAATTAGAAAAGGTAATTGGATTTAGTAAGAGGTCAGTTGTCACCCTTGAGTTTTGATGGAATGGTTTGAAGGAAAATGTATAATAGAGGCCAAAGAAGAAGTATGTTGTGAGGGAAATGAATATGAATAATAGATAATGATTGAAAGGAGAAGAGTAACTCCATGAGTTTTCTATGTCAGTTGAAAAATTACCAATAGTAAGAAATCTGTGCCCATGCAAAGACTGATGAGAATATGCCAATGAGGCAGTCCAGGAATGATGCTGGAGAGTGGGAATAATTTATCTGGGGAGTAAGGAACATTTTTAGGGTAATGCCAAAAGAGGGCTAAATAGATGAAATGAAAGAGAAGAACTACTAAGGGTCAGAATTGTTGGGTAAAGGAGGCAGATAACAAGGGAGAAGGCTGTACTCAGAGAAAGAAAACCAAATGCATGCCCCCTTGGAAGAGGAGCAATGCCAAGCTACGTTAAGGACAATAAAATCTGGGAGACTGAGAAAGTCATTTAGGTAAATGTTGAATATAAAATGGAAAGGAATATAAATGTATATTCTTTAATAAAACATATTCTTTAGTACATATAAAAGGAAAAGTTTGGAAAGGATGGTATGATCTGTCCCCTTATTGTTTACTTATTCATTTATTTCAATTGCTTATTAAAGATAAGTCCTTCCCATTAAACTCTAAGTTCTGTAAGGCAGACCTTGGTCTGTGTTATTCGTTTTTGTGCCACTTATGTCTAATAGTGCCTGGCACATAATAGGTGATTGGTAGATATTGGTTCAGAATTTATAAGGTGTGCCTTGGTCCAGGAGACAGAGTGGAAGTGTGGGGTACAAATGATAGCAATCAATATTTGATTATAACAGAAGAGGAAGTCTAGGTCTGTGAGTGGGGAAACTTGCCTAATTAATAAACATTTTTGAGTTGTGAAGCTGGGCATTACCTCTCAGATCATCTGATCTTGATTCCTGTTTCTAAGGAAGGTTCATTTAATTTCCTAGCCTTAAGAAGCAAACTCAACCAAGAAAGACTCATAACACCAAAAAAAAAAAAAAAAGCCTATATTTTATTTCATCATCTGGGTTTTTACAGTTACCCAAATACAGAGAATATGAATATATTTTCCCCCTTCACAGGTCATTTCCATTTCCTACTAGTTGCTGCATCTTCAGTCTTTTCAAGTCATCATTCCAATAGTGCATGATCTCTCACCCTCCACTCTCAATGTCAGCTCCAGATACACCCAAAAATACAAGGTCACTGTGAGAATTTTAAGCTTTTTTTTTTTTTGAGAATTTTAAGCTTTAAAACACCTGGTGAACATGAAATGTGGTAGAGAGCAGAGGCATTTATGTAACAATTTTCAATTGTGCCAATAAGTCTTACTGTTTCTGACTTAAGAGGTTGACTCTTTTAAGACCAACAAATCATGTAGGAAAAAGCATCAACTTTGGGTCAATGATCCAGACTTAGTTTTGAATCCCCGAACCACTTACTTGCTTGCTAGTGACTCTAGTTAAGTTATTCAACTATATGCAGTGGGGATGATAATAACTTACAGTTTCGGGTTGTTTTGAAAGTTGCAGATAATATCTATAATGTACCTGGTACAAAGCAGACACTCAGTAAAGAGAAGCTACAAATATTTTTATCCAAATTCTCTGTTTAGATAGCCAAAATACCACAATTAGGGCCACAGTAAAACACTGTAAGTCTCTGGCCATGGCAAATGAAAAAGTGCAAATGAAGATGAGTCTAAATACAGAAAACTATTTGAAAATCTGTTTACAAAACAGATCTCACATCCCTTACTCCACTGTAAACTGCATGACAACTGCGGTCTTCATCTTTAGTAGAGGACTGAAGGTATTTCTCTGGAAAGAGTAAAACAGAAGGTCTCTGGAGTAGGGGATACCAGAGATACTGGTATCCCTAATATCACACTAAAAATATGGAGATTAAATCAATGTTTACATACTGAATGTAGAGCTATCCTTCTTTCTTCCCTCATTCAGATCCCAGAGCTCTGACAGACAGGTCTCTACACTGCAGGCAAGGGATTGGAAGTTTTCTTTGGGCAAAGTGACCAGCCCAAAAGAAGAGACTAAAGACACTGAACATCAGAAATTTAGTGAAAAGGCTAGACCACCAGTAGTGAGGCCCACAATTGACAAGCACCATCCAAACACTCACACATGGTCTGGTTTTCAATGCCCCCTTTAAAAAAAAACAAAGGAGCTAAGGATTACCAGACAAACAAACAAACAAACAGCATAGAAGAAACGTTCTCTTTAAAAAATCATCATAAGATGATGAATATTATAACCATGAGGCAAGGTTAGTATGCTATTAAAAAAGGGGGGGGACATTCATAATTTTTCTTAAAGAGCTTTTAGAATAAAAAAGATGCTAGCAGAAATTTTTAAAAACTCAATAGAAAGGCTGGAAAATAAAAATACAGAAAATTTTCAGAAAATAGAGTAAAAAGACAGAAAATAGGAGAGAAAAGATAAGTAATTTAAGAAGTCCAATACCCAAATAAAAAATTTTCCAAAGAGAGAAAGTGGAAAATACAGTAGAAGAAATCAACAAAGGATAATCCAAAATAATTTCCCAGAACTGAAGGATATGAATTTACAGATGCAGAGGGCCAGCTGGATGTACAATGCCTTAGCACACTGGAAAAGATAGATCCATACTAATGTCTATTATCATGCATTTTCTGAACACTGGGAGCAGGAGAAAATTCCACTCATTTTCAAAGAGAAGGTACCTAGAAGAGTCAGGTATCAGAATGGCTTTGGACTTCTCAGCAGCAGCCCTGGAATCTAGAAAACACTGAAGCAATGACTTTAAAATACTGAGATTGCTAATCTAAGTAATTAGACAAACTAGTAGTTTGACATACTAGTAGTATGACAAACTACTAATCAACTGTGAGGGAAACTAAGGATATTTCAGACATCTAAACTCTCCAAAATTGATCTTCTATGAATCCTTCAGTAAACTGTTAGAGGATGCATTTCACTAAATGAGAGCATAAACCAAGAAAGAAAAGATATAGGATATTAGGAAAGAAAAGATACAGGCTATAGAAAAGATATAGGATGTTGGAAAAAGTCAAACTAATCTAGGAAAGATTTCTTTAAGAAAGATGAAATTAGTAGAATACTTAATATGTCTGGGTGTATTTAGAGAGATATAAACAACTAAAAGTGATTGAAATTGAATTATATATTTGAGTATACATATATATTAACCAAAGTATTATGTATATAAAATCACTAATCAAAGAAAAAAAAAGACAATGAACTCTAATGAAAGGAAGGTAAAATTAATCCTATATATTATGTGGGTCAGCAGGAAATGTTGTTTACCTAGGTATAAGAATGCAAACCTTGAATGTTAATCTAACTTAACGTGATGTAACTATACTGGAGGAAGAGAGCACAGGGAGCAAATATATAGGTGGGGGAATAGAGATACAGGCAGTAGGGTGAATGGTTTTATTTATTTTTTTTTCCAGTTACCTTGGAGTTTATTTAAACTAAGAGAAAAAGGTCATACTGTTTTCATGCAATACATATTTCATTCTTTAAATAACAATTGTGACAAATAACAGAAAGAATTAAGGAATGCTGTATTTGTGATCCATACAAAACACCAACATTTTGGGTTATACATAATTTAAAGAAATGTCCCAAACACTTTTCGAAATACTGTAGTAGCCAATACATAGAGGCATGCCTTAGGTGGCCATAGGAATGCAGTTTAGAAAATAAAGAAAAAAATGACACTGTAACTACTCAATTTCTTCAAAATCACTGAGCAAGAAAAGCAACAATGAACTTCCATACCGCCTTTACATAACTTCTTTACAGTACCTTGACTTAAATCCAAGAGCGAAAGTTGACTCTCCTCCTCTATTTTTGGTAAACAACTGCATGGTAAACTTAGATAACTTTCCCCCCGGATTTTATCTGAGAGTGGCCTTTTAAATTTTTTATTTAAAAGAGGGCAGCTTTGTCACTTTTATGCTGATGTCACAAATGTTAATATTTCTTGGGATCTCAGGAAGATTCATATTCTTTACAGCTGATACAGCACCGGCTGGAGCTCTCGCTAAGCCAGCCTCAGATTTCTCCAGTTTATTTTGTGCATCAATTTGTTTAACAGTCTCATTCATGTTGGTCTCCAATACCATTCCACCCCATCACCATTTCTGCAAGAATATAGTGAACCTTGTCTACATGGAAAATTAGATCCAGTTCACAGACGTTTTCAAAACATTTGTCTAATGTTTCCACAAATACTTGAATTAGATCTAAAATGCCAAGTTCACTTTCTGAAGAATCCACACAGAAGACAAAATATAATGTTGCATAATGTCTATAAATCAGTTTGTTGTCAGATCCTGCAATTAATAATCCTTCTTCTAGGAAATTACAGCATTTTCATCTCTTAGGTACCAAATGGAATGTCTCCCTGACGATTTGCTGTTGTGTATCTTCACTGTAGGGCTGGTAGAACTTGGAGAGCCACGGCTTCCCTTGGTTGTTAAAGATGAGGATCACCTTGATCATGGCTGAGCAGGGCCGACCGGGTGGGAGCTGGGGGCCGGGGTGGGGGCGGGCGCGCGAGCCTCGCCTCAGGATCTCGCTGGCGGGTGAAAGGTTTTAAACAAAAACATATGCTAAATATTCATCTGCACAGAGATGACACAAGATAAAATCTACACGATGTAGCGATAAAACCATGTTATTTAGAACTATTCAGGTAAATTTTAAATAGTGAAAAGAAATAAAATGATTGCTTCTGGGAATTAGAAAATAGAGGAGCAGTAAGGGAGAGGGAAGTGTTGCTTCAAAGAATCACTTAACTCTTTAAGTTAACTATGTGCATGCGTATCTTATATAAAAATTTTAAATATAAAGAAATTAAGAACAGAAAAAGAAACAGCTAGCTAGCTAGCTTAAGATTCTTCATAGTTATAATTTTGATATTGTCTATGGCCATACCACCCTGAATGTGCCCAATCTTGTCTAATAATTTTGATGTTATCCTCTTCTCTGATGAAAAGCAAGAGGAAGGCAGTTGGCTTTTACAAAGAAATTACCATTTTGAACAAATGATGTAAATGGTACTTTAAAGCAAGGTGAAGAATGAACGTATAGATGCATTGAAATTGTCTGCATGTACATTGTCTGACATGTACATCACAACATATTTAAAAATTAACCTGAGTTGGACTGAAAATCTAAAAATAAAAGCTGAAACTATAAAATCCATAGAAGGAAGCATAAAGAATATCTTTGCAGTCATGCAGTAGGCAGAGATTTCTTGGTGTGTAAAAAAGCAATAACCATAAAAGAAAAATAAAAACGATATACTGAACTTTATCAAAATTAGAAACCTGTTCATCAAAAGGCACCTTTAAGGAAAATGAAAAAGTCACATACTCGCCACTGAGGCCTAGTGAAATTATATTATATAGCTTATATATAATGGAAATATGATTTTAACCCAGATCTCTTGAATTTGAATCCTTGCAGAACAAAATATAAATATGATAAAGCTTGACACTGCAAAAATACAGAAATTGAGGCTTAAAAAATGGGCAGGAGAGGTGGAAGTGTGAATAGTAATGCTAGTGTCATTAACACAAAAAGTGAAAAGAGAGTTGGCAGTTGATGCAATAGACAATAGAAATTTCAGTAATAATAAGAACCTACTGTATAGCACAGGGAACTCTACTCAGTACTCTGTAATGGCCTACATGGGAATAGACTGATTCACTTTGCTCTACACCTGAAACTAACACAACATTGTAAATCAACTATACTCCAATAAAATTTTTTTTTAAAAAAAGGTGGCACATACTTTTTCCCTACCTTGGGAATGATGGTTCTCTTTGCTTGTACTGTCCACAGAATAGGATGATAGCCTCATCTTCCTGCAATAATACCATAGAAATTATAGTTCTTTTAAGATACATTTCACAGAGGAGACCACAGTTAATTTGTACTTTATGACTTTTTTCACCAATTTGAAATAATTAGTGTTTAGCATGAATGTGATGTTTATGCCTTTTTTATTCAACTAGGAGCCAAGTACTTTGTCAACAGCTTTAAGGTGATGGATGTGATAATTAACTAGATGGGGGAAATCTTTTCATAATATATACATATATCAAATCATCACAATGTACACTTTAAATATATTACAAATCTGACAATTATACCTCAAAGCTGAAAAAAAATAACAAATAAAAAAAACAAAAAAAAAGTCAGTAAGTAACCATTAGAAATGAAAGTAATAATAGGATTATTAAAACTAGTAGGAAAAAAAGACAAATAGCAAGTAACATGGGTGGACTAAATTCTTACCTTTATAGCTGGGAATCAACAGATAATATGCAAAGTTGATAAATCAAAATATAGCCGTGAAACATAAACAATTTAACCTCTGAAAAACTGATTTAAGGATGGGGAAAAATGGAGGAAGGAATTTGCTTTACATGTTGTGTCCATTCTCTAATATATGATTTTTCCATAATGTGTATTTATTGCATTATTTTTAGATAGAAAGATAAATAGAAAGATAATCAAAAAGGAGGGAGGGAGAGAGGGAAACCAACATACCTAGAGGTTATCACTGCATAGTGAGATTTCAGATGCTTTCTTTCTTCACTACACCAGTCAGTATGGCTAACAATAATTTTATAACTATAAAAAGAAAATAAAGTTGTTTTCCCTTTGAAAAACAGAAAATCTCAAATTAAAAATAAAAATCAACCTTGTTGAGGTACTTTGTTGCCTACTGGAAAATAACATCTGGTAGTGTTGGAACTATCTGGTGGGAAAACACTTTTCAGAATGTCAAAATGTTATTAACTTCTTGGTTTGCATCACGATATTACACTGAATACAAACCACTGTTGTTTCAGTTGATAAAGTCTGGAGAGTCCTTAGCCTCAAAGTGCCAGGTAGACTGAAGAATAGTTGCCTACTAGTCAAGCAGAAAGTTCTGACAATGATATTGATAGAATTATTGTCAAATGACATTGAGTTCTTTGCAATTACTGAGGGAGTAAAGAAATCGTAAAAATACTGCTATGGCAGTGTCTTTACAATTTGTACTGACATAAGCTCTTTTGGAATTCTTCTCTAAGATTAAGTCTACACCCATAATTATGTCATCCTGTATGCAGAAATGTCATTTTTGCTCGGTTCTTATAACTTGTTTACAGGCCTGGAAGAGCAATA
Organism: Mesoplodon bidens; assembly: GCF_964165515.1. Taxonomy (NCBI): domain Eukaryota; kingdom Metazoa; phylum Chordata; class Mammalia; order Artiodactyla; family Ziphiidae; genus Mesoplodon; species Mesoplodon bidens. The sequence continues at coordinate 50,524,143 of NC_138173.1, read as the reverse complement.
GCTAATGGTTATGTCCAGAGCCATCTGTGACTTAGATACCAAAACCTACTGTAGTGCTCCCACTAGAGCTGTGATGCTGGTTCATTGATGTCCTAAATTAGGTGTGTAGAGAAAAAATTACATGCCATAGGAATGTGTTTTATAGCAAACAGTATTGTTCCAGAAACTAGTCATCAGCTTATCTTGGCCATTGTACATGTAGCACATCTGGGAATTATTCTTAGGAAAACATTGGGTACAAGCTGTCTCTTACTAGTAGCTTGGACTTTATCTGACTACTGCAAAGACTGGAAAAAAATAAAACACATGTCAAGATCCAGTGTATTATTTACCAAAATTAATTCCATGATATATAATGTCAAAGCCTTGATCAAGAATCCTTATTGATTTTTTAAGATTATGTTAATAGGTTATGGTAGACTTTTTCAGAAATGCCAAACAAACTGTTTCCAATTTCCCTACTGCTTTATTCATAACTATGGGTCAGATATTTGCAATAAATCTTCTGCTGTGTGTGTATGCAATTTTTTTAGTTAAATTTAGGATTATCTAGGATCTTGCTTAAATAAATACAGTGAACTAGTTAAAAGCAAGGATTTTGAAGTCAGACAGACCTGGGGTTTGAATCGTTTAAGCTGGATTTGCTACATGACCCTCATCAACATACTCAGTGTGAACCTCAATTTTCTCATGTATAAAAAGGAATGAAAGTACAACTCAGAGAGTTATTGTAAAATTAAATACGAAAATTTATATGTCATCTACTGCAGTTGTCTGCACATTGGACTCTCCTGGGGAGCTTTGAAAAGTCCTCCTGGTCCCTGTGTCCCATTCCAAGAGATTGTGATTTAATTGGTCATGGGTGTGGCATGAACTTTGAAATTGTTTAAAGGTCCCTAGGTGATGCTAATATACAGATAAGTTAGGAAACCACTGACCTAGAGCATAACAATATCTACATAAAGTTCATATGGCCTAAGTGTTTTATAAACATTATGTAACTTAATATTTATAATAATCCTAAGAGGCAGACACCATATTATCCCCAATTTCTAGATGGGGTTTAGAGATATTTGATAACATAAGGCCAGATAACTAGTACAAAGCAGAATCAATATTTAAACCCTGTTTGCCTAAATTCAAGGTCCAAGCACTCAGTTATAACACAACCTAGCCCTAAGCAATTTTCCTATTCATAAATTTCCCAATGCAAGTGAGGTATAGCATATTGACAATCTCAGTTTTGAAAAAAAGAAGAAGAAAAACAAAACAAAAATCTCTTCAGAGTTGTATTAGTAAGTACCCAATAAATCATAGAAGCAACTGTTTTATCACATCTCCCAATGGTCTCAAGCAAATGGTCAGGCTGAAAGGATGGTAAAGACCACTGAAAATTGTTGCAGGAAATTGGACAATAAGATTAGATGTGTTTCTCATCATTCCACGTTAGATAGTAGTTGTTAGTCCTGTTTAACTTTTTAATAAGAATTTGCATGAAAACTCACTCCAGCTTCCTTCTAAATGCATCAAGATTTCAAAATACAAAGATGTCTTCTGGAAGTTATACTCCGCACTTAATTTTCACTTATCTATACAATAGTTAATACTTGTAAAGAACTGAACTAATGTAGCTTTCAGCCACAATAATTGAAACATGGCCTGTGTTCAACAAAGCTAAGATACAAGCGAAGTGATAAAGCATCAAACGTATTAACTGTGAGCATATCCCTCATGCATTAATTCTGAACTGGAGTTTTTACTCCATCTTCTCGGACCAGAATTAGTGAAAAGCATCTTTAAACACAACTATTCTCTGCCGTAACATTACTTGGTTGTCTGAGTAACCAACTGAAAAAGAGGAGCAAAGTTAGAAGACAAATACTATCTGACTTCAAAATTTATTATAAAACTACAGTGATTAAGACAGTGCAATATTGGCATAGGCAGGCAAATAGATCAATGGAAAAGAGTAAACAGCCCATTTGTGACCACTTAGAGGGGTGGGATAGGGAGCGTGGCGGGGAGACGCAAGAGGGAGGGGATATGGGGATATGAGGATATATATACATGTAGCTGATTCACTTTGTTATACAGCAGAAACTAACACAACATTGTAAAGCAATTATACTCCAATAAAGATGTTAAAAAAAAGAAGAAAGAGCCCAGAAATAGACCCACACATGTATAGACAACTGATTTTTGACAAAGGTGTAAAGGCAATTCAATGGAGAAAAAAATAAACTTCTCAATAAATGATGCTGAAACATTTGGAAGTACGTATGCAAAAAACAGAGAACTTCTATCCATACCCCTTACAATACACAAAAACTAACTCAAAATGGATCTTAGATATAATGTAAAAATCTACAACTATAGAACTTCTTAAATAAACAACATAGGAGAAAATCTTTGAGACCTTAGGTTTAGACAAATATTTCTTAAATACAACACCAAAAGCAGAATCCATAAGAAAAAAAACAATAAATTGGACTTCATCAAAACTTTAAATTTCTGTTCTTCAAAAGATACTGTTAGGAGAGTGAAAAGGTAATCCACAGACCAGGAGAAAATATTTACAAATCATATATAGAATATGGTGCTTATATCCAGAATATTAATGAACTCTTAAAATTCAACAATAAGAAAACAGCACAATTTTTTAGAAAGGGAGCAAAGTATTTATACACACTTCATCAAAGAGCTATATGAATAAAAAATGAGCAAATGAAAACATGCTCATTATCATTAGTCATTAGGTAAGTGCAAATTAAAACCACAAGAGGATACCGCTACACACCTAACACAATGGCTAAAATTAAAACAACTGACCATACCAAGTGTTGGTGAGTATGTGAAACAACTGAAATTCTCATTCACTGCTGGTAGAAACTGAAGTGGTTCAGCCACTCTGGAAAAAAGTTGGACAGCTTCTTAAAGAGTTAAACACAATCTACTATGTGATCCAACCATTCAACATCTACATATTCATCCAAGAGAAATGAAAACATAGGTCCATACAAAGATTTGCATACAAATATTTGTAGCAGTTTTACTTGTACTAGCCAAAATCTGGAAACAATACAAATGCCCTTCGACAGGTGAATGGATAAACAAATTGTGGTATATCCATACTTCAGGAATAAAAAATAATGAACTATTTTACATGCAGCAACATGAATGAATCTGGGAATAATTATGCTGAGAAAGAAGCCAAACAGAATATATGCTGTATGATTCCATTTATATAAAATTCTCGAAAATGCAAACTAATATATAGTGACAGAAAGCAAATCAGTGGTTGCCTAGGCTAGGGTAGGAGAAGTAGGAAAGGTTATAAAAAAGGCACAAAAAAAGTTTGAGGGTGATAAGTGTGTTTATTATCTTGCTTCTGGTGGTGGCTTCACAGGGCTTTGCATGTGTCAAAACTTACATATTTTTTAGTACACTTCAAATATGTGCAGTTTGCTTTAAGTCAGTTATATCTCAACAAAACTGGAAAATTTTCTAAAATGTTAAAGCTCTTCTCTTTTTGTTTAAAGACTTTGTTAGCTAAATAGAAAAGCACTGCATATGGTGGGGACATTTTTATTTTATATTTATTTATTTTGATTATATGCTGCAGTGATTTCTAATATGGCTTGACTTTTCATTTTTCAGTGATAAAAGAATACCTCGTTAAAAGCCTGTTTTATTGCTTAAAGACAGCACAAATATTTTAATCAATTTTCTGGGAGAAAACAAAAACTCCTTTTCCCTCAAAAAGAAACTGGGAGTACCATGGATTAGACGGTTGCATTAACTTTTATAATGCTGATTGTTTTGAAATTCAATATTTGGCAAGTTTATTCAATAGTTTGCAGATTTATCTTATGTATTCTGACCCATTTGTTAAAACAGGCAATTATGAGAGAGCACTGCTGGTGAGTATACATTCTCAAGGCTAAAAATATATCTACACACTTAAGTACATTTAATATCTGAGCATCAGTTTGCTTCTGTTTGTCTTTTTCGCCTTTCTCCGAAGGTAAATGGCACAGCAGATTCTTTAAAGACAAAGTTGCATTTTAACAAGCTGGTTTTAGGATTTGTTCATATTCTGTGCTTGCAGTTATTTATTGCTTTATAAAGGTTATATAGTTAGGTAAATATGACTAAAGGTCGATAAAACAGAACAGTTTTACAGAACACCCCATTGGTTTAATGTGGTAAAACTTCTGGCATTTAAAATCATTTTAAATAATGAATATCTTAGAATTATTAGACCTGAAATGTTCATGACATATCAAGATAGATAGGAGTAGATGGTTTTTAAATACCTACAGAGAAGATTCCATAACTTGCTTTTGTAATCTATTTTACTGTAATTTACCTTAAAGTAAGTATTAAAAGCAGAGTAAATTCTTGCTTATTTGGAATTTTGATGAATGAGATATTAATAATTAATATTCTTGTTAATAGGAATGCCATATACAGTATGCCGAGTTTCAAATATTTCAAAGAAAAAGTATTATGAAAGACACTAAAATGAGGCCTTAGAATACCTAAAGCAACCTTGAAATAGAAGAATAAAGTATGAGGAATCACTCTTCCCATATTAGGGCCCATTGTATAACTACAGTGGTCAAAACAGTATGGTATTGATAGAGGAAAAGATGGATAGATCAAGGAAGGGAAGAGAACAGAGGACCCAGAAATAGACCTACACTCTATCAATGTCAATATCCTGGTTGTTAAATATAACTGTGGTTTTGCAAGATGTTACCACAGAGAGGAACTGGGAAAGTGTACAAGGAATTTCTCTGTGTTAATTCTTACACATACATGTGAATCTACAGTTATCTCAAAATAAAATTTTAATTTAAAAAATATGCTAAAATAGTAGCAAATGAAATAGAAGTTTTCTAGTTTGCTTTTTTTTTTTTTTTTTTTGCGGTACGCAGGCCTCTCACTGTTGTGGCCTCTCCCGTTGCGGAGCACAGGCTCCGGACGCGCAGGCTCAGCAGCCATGGCTCACGGGCCTAGCCGCTCCGCGGCATGTGGGATCTTCCCAGACCGGGGCACGAACCCGTGTCCCCTGCATCGGCAGGCGGACTCTCAACCACTGCGCCACCAGGGAAGCCCTTCTGGTTTGCTTTTAAATTAAATACAAGATTTCACTTTTCTTGGTGGCTTTCATTAAAAAGATGAGTTATCACACATAAGGACTATAAAAAAAACAACTCATTTGAAATTTCTAGTCAAGTGAATTTTCAATGAATAAGCATTGACTGTACACAAGAATTGCAGTAAAAAGACCTCAGATAGTTCTAGAAATTACCCAGTAACCTTTTCCAGGGGTGAAAAAGCTGAAACTTAGCAATTTGTCAACCTAGAAAGTTGCTGGTGCCTCCATGAATTACCTATGCCTTGGTCATCTGACCATTTCTCATGTAATGCAATAAGAAAAGGATGTTCTTCATTAGCACACCAGAAGACATATTTTTGCCTTTAAGTATCTATTTCACAATCTTGAAATGTATAAGATTGTCAAGAATATACAGAATTGGAACACAACATTAAAATATTTGATGAGATTATTTTTGTATAATATATTCAAAAGTAATCTAATCTGGGATGTTATAATGAATGTTATATTTGTGAAAGTTTGTTTTGTTTTGTTTTTTCCCTGAAGTGTGAGCTTTTCTATGTTTTAGAATAGACTAACATTAAACAGTGAGATGGTAAAATGCAATTCATTTTGAATTAGATAACAAGTTTTCACAACATCATCTCATAAATGTTTAGCGTTTTAGAAGCATATAGATTATTGGAAATGCTTCATAAAATGCTTTATCAAAACAAAGTTGGAAAAGTAAAAAGAAATCATCATTTATGAGATAATAGAAATATATATCGATCTCTGCCCCGGTTTCTTGCCCAGATCTCCTGAAACCCTTTTGATTTCTTAGTGATAAGAGCATTAGGATCATCTCTTGTTCTAATATTTGTCTTTGACCCCATCTCTGACATAGGGCTCCTAAAACCCTTGTGAATTCCTAAGTGATTAGAGTACTAGAGTATCTTTTGTTCTATTGAGGTGACTCTGGGTGGGCTCTGGGATGGCTTCTGGATGGGGGCTGGTCACCAGAAAGACGAAGCCATGATTAGAAGCTTGGAATTTTCAGCCCCACACCCCCTCCTCCAGAGAGGGGAGAAGGGCTGAAAGTGAGGTTAATAATTGATCATGCCTACGTAAGGAAGCCTCCCTAAAACCTCGGTAGTATAGGGTTCGGAGCGCTTCCAGGTTGGCAAACAGGTTCACACTGGGAGAGTGACATACTCCAACTCCACAGGGACAGAAGTTCCCATGCTTGGGGACTCTCCCTGACCTAGCCCTAGGTATCTCTTCATCTGGCTGTTCATCTGTGTTCTTCATCACCTCCTTTAATAAATGGGTAAATGTAAGTAAGTGTTTCCCTGAAGTGTGTGAGATGCTCTAACAAATTAATCGAACCTGAGGATGGGGGTACTGGGAAACTCCAATTTGTAGCCAAATCAGATAGAAGTTGTGAGTAAACTGGACTCCTATTATTTGGTATTGGCATTTGAAGTGGGATGGGAACAGTCTTATGGGACTGAGCCCTTAACCTGTGGGATCTGACACTATGACCAGGTAGATAGTGTTAGAATAGAGTTAAATTATAGGACACCCAGCTGGTGTCACAGAGAATTGGTTGGTGTGGAGAAAAACCTCCGCACACTTGGTGACCAGGAGAAGTGAAGTGTTCTCTGTGAGTATTAAAAGAGATACACAGAGAAAAAGTGCACAGTAGAGAAGAACTGGGTTTTTCCCTACATTGGAAGGAAAGAACTGCATTTTCCCAATACATCATTGTTTTTTTCTGCCCCTTCATCCCACTGGAATCATCTGATTCAAGCTCTTGCCTTACATGACTTGTCTAAACAATTCAGGTAGACTACAGGTGTCCCCAACTTACAATGGTTGGACTTAACGATTTTTTGACTTTGCGGTGGTGTGAAAGTGATACACACTCAGTAGAAACCATACTTTGAATTTTGATCTTTTCCCAGGCTAGTGATATGCAATACAATGCACTCTCATGATGCTGGGCAGCAGCAGGGAGCCACAGCTCCCAGTCAGCTAGGCAATCACAAGGGTAAACCACAGATACACTTACAACCATTCTGTACCCATACAACCATTCTGTTTTTCACTTTTAGTACAGTATTGAACAAATTACATAAGCTCTTCAGCACTTCATTATACAATAGGCTTTGTGATAGATGCTTTTGCCCAAATGCAGGCTAATGGAAGTGTTTTGAGCACGTTTAAGGTAGGCTAGGCTAAACTATGATGTTCAGTAGGTTATGTGTATTAAATGCATTTTCAATTTACAATATTTTCAACTTACAATGGGTTTATTGGAAAGTCAAGGAAGATCTGTAGTGATTTCTTTGCTCTGACCTGTTTCTCACCTCCCACCCATAGTCCATCTTCCATACTGTCCCCAGAGTGATCTTTCTAATGAGGAATCTGCTCACCTAATCTCTATTTGAAATTGAATCATTGCTTTTGATTGCCTAAAATATAAAGTCTAAATTTTTTTGGCCATAAAAAGCTATCAAAAATATAGGCCCAATACCTGCCACTCCTAAATACACATCCCACAGTCCAGATGGGCCACTTTATTTTCTCAGAACACACCACACTTTTTCTCAGATGGCTCCTTTATCCTAGAGTGCCCATCTTGGTCTTTGCCGGTTAATGATCTCCTTCCTCTCTGAAGCTGTCCTCAGTATCTTGAGACAGCTCATCACTCCTTCTTTTTGCTCTCACAGGATTTTACATGGAAGAATAGTTACTATTTATTGAGCACTTACTAGGTACCAGGCACTGTGCCTAAGCATTTTACAGACGTGATCTCATTTAATATTCCCAGCAGCCCTATGAGGTAATGTGGCACTTTTCACACTGTCTTCTCATTCATTGTTTTCACGTCTATATCCTCATTAGAAGAGATTGGTCTTATTCATCTTATCTGAACTACCTCCTCTTATAGTATCTGATCAAATCAGGTGCTCAATAAATGTTTGTTAAGTGAGTGAATGATGGAATGAATAAAGTGAAATAAATAAACAATAGGGTGCTTTAAAGACTAACTTGTTAGAACTGGCTTTACCATATTGCACATGGCCAGAGCACTGGGAATATGCTTCCTAATCCAAATATCTCCCTCTTTGCTCCTGGCATGATGCCTGAAATCCCCAGGATTCACAAGAATGCCCTGTCTTTATTTTTTATTCTTATTGCCATCAACCAAAATTAGACCATGTCTTTCCTTTTATTTGATCTACTCATCTATTTCACATCTTCTCCTCTTTAATTATTACTAGACACCATGGAAGAGATCAATTTCCCTGAAATACTAGTCTGATTATATATTTCCCCTGCTCAAAAACCTTACAGTTTTTTAAAAGGAATCCTTTCTCCCTAGCCTGACTTTCAAGAATCTCCACAATTTAGTCTCAACTATTTCCTACTACATTTTAAATGCTCTGGTCCAATCAAGCTGCAATAGTTGCCATTCTCACTTCCATGTCTTTTTTCATTGTAATCCCTCTGCCTGTCTGGGCTGGCCTCTTTCCCTGTACTGTCTAGATGCTTTCCTAGAACACACCAGTCAGAAATGACCTCTTATTTTTCCTATATGCTTATTCGTCTGATAGAAGACTTATAAGAGACATTTGAATTTTAGATTTTTCTCTCATATTCAAAAGTTAGCTCTTTGAGGGATCAAGTAGACCTTTTCAGTTAACTGCCCACCTCATAGATAATTCCCTTTTCAATTCCCCATATGAGGGTGAATCCTCCACAGCTGTGCTTCTGCCACATTAGTCAGTTTCTCAGAACATGGGTGAATAGATTAGAAAAGGGACCTAACCATGCTGGGCCAGCTAGATTCTCCTCTCAGAGACTATGCACTTGTAACAAAAAAACCTCTTAGCCTGGATCTGTCTCCTAAATGGAGGAACTGGGAACTAGAGAATTGTGAAGCATTACCAGTGTACTCGTAAGGCGGTGTCCCTCCATGGGTACCATTTTGTTCTCATAAGAAAGGGGCAGCCCTCTAGGTAGATGCAGCTTCAGATGCAGGGCACAAATATATGTAGTGACCTTGGGCAGCTATAACATTTTTCTTCATAGCTGGGGAGGCAGAAAGATTTGGGTTTCAGAAAGAACAAAATGAACCAAAAATGAAAGAGAGAAAGAGAGAGAGAGAGAAAGACAGAGCCACTGCCTGGTTCCTGTCAGCTTTCCAGAGACTGGGTATATTCCCTATTGAGATACCATTGCATATGCCTGAGAAAATCCAGTATTCTTCACCAAAACTCCTTTTTCACTCAAGGGCAAAATGAATTGTGCTTTAGTCATGTAATCCCACAAGGCTGAGAGTAGCTTTTCAGAGTAACTTGCAGTGTCAGGCACCTGGTATATATATATGTTGAATGTGGGTTGGACTGCTTGTTCTTAATGTTGGCTGTACATCAGAAACACCTGAGATGCTTTTAAACCTACCAATGCACGCATCCCACTGCAGACCAGTTAAATTCAAACTGGCTTGGATGGGAGGGCTCGTGCATTTGGTATTTTTTTAAAGCTTCTCTGATGATTCTAAAATGTAGTCAGGAATTATAACTGGGTTACATATTATGAAAACACAAACACTGAGGAAGAACTGCTAGAACATTAAGCCATTTTTATTTGTTAGCTCATCTATGTTGAATCATTTAACAGATTATACAGTTTGGGGAAAGTTTTCAACAGTATGGTAGGGTCAGGGTAGCATCAGAAGCAGTAAAGAAAAATGTATAAAAAGACAGAGAGGATTCACAGAAAGATAGACAAGATGAAAAGGCAGAGGGCTGTGCACAGATGAAGGAACAGGATAAACACCCAGAAAAACAACTAAATGAACTGGAGATAGGCAACCTTCCAGAAAAAGAATTCAAAATAATGATAGTGAAGATGATCCAGGACCTCAGAAGAAGAATGGAGGCAAAAATCGAGAAGATGCAAGAAATGTTTAACAAAGACCTAGAAGAATTAAAGAACAAACAAACAGAGATGAACAATACAATAACTGAAATGAAAACTACACTAGAAGGAATCAATAGCAGAATAACTGAGGCAGGAGAATGGATAAGTGAACTGGAAGACAGAATGGTGGAATTCACTGCTGTGGAACAGAATAAAGAAAAAAGAATGAAAAGAAATGAAGACAACCAACGAGACCGCTGGAACAACATTGAACACAACAACATTTGCATTATAGGGGTCCCAGAAGGAGAAGAGAGAGAGAAAGGATCCGAGAAAATATTTGAAGAGATTATAGTCGAAAACTTCCCTAACATGGGAAAGGAAATAGCCACCCATGTTCAGGAAGCACAGAGACTCCCATACAGGATAAACACAAGTAGAAATAGGCCGAGACACATAGTAATCAAATTGACAAAAATTAAAGACAAAGAAAAATTATTGAAAGCAGCAAGGGAGAAACAACAAATAACATACAAGGGAACTCCCATAAGGTTAACAGCTGATTCCTCAGAAGAAATTCTACAAGCCAGAAGGAACTGGCATGACATACTTAAAGTGATGAAAGGGAAGAACCTACAACCAAGATTACTCTAACTGGCAAGAATCTCATTCAGATTCGATGGAGAAATCAAAAGCTTTACAGACAAGCAAAAGCTAAGAGAATTCAGCACCACCAAACCAGTTCTACAACAAATGCTAAAGAAACTTCTCTAAGGGGGAAACAGAAGAGAAGAAAAGGACCTACAAAAACAAACCCAAAACAATTAAGAAAATGGTCATAGGAACATACATATCGATAATTACCTTAAACATGAATGGATTAAATGCTCCAACCAAAAGACAGAGGCTCGCTGAATGGATACAAAAAAAGACCCAGGGCTTCCTTGGTGGCACAGTAGTTAAGAATCTGCCTGCCAATGTAAGGGACACGGGTTCAAGCCCTGACCCGGAAAGATCACACATGCCACGGAGCAACTAAGCCTGTGTGCCACAACTACTGAGGCTGTGCTCAAGGGCCCACAAGCCACAACTACTGAGCCCACGTGGCACAACTACTGAAGCCTGCGTGCCTAGAGCCCTTGCTCCACAATAAGAGAAGCCACCGCAATGAGAAGCCCGCATACCGCAACAAAGAGTAGCCCCCCCTCTCGCCGCAACTAGAGAAAGCCCGTACGCAGCAATGAAGACCCAACACGGCCAAAAATAAAAACAAACAAATAAATAAAACAAAACCCATATATATGTTGTCTACCAGAGACCCACATCAGACCTAGGGACACATACAGACTGAAAGTGAGAGGATAGAAAAAGATATTCCATGCAAATGGAAGGCAAAAGAAAGCTGGAGTAGCAATACTCATATAAGATAAAATAGGCTTTAAAATAAAGAATGTTAAAAGAGAAAAGGAAGGACACTACATAATGATCAAGGGTTCAACCCAGAAGAAGATATAACAATTATAAATATATATGCACCCAATATAGGACCACCTCAATACATAAGGCGACTGCTAACAGCTATAAAAGATGAAATCGACCGTTAACACAATAATAGTGGGGGACTTTAACACCTCATTTACACCAATGGACAGATCATCCAAACAGAATATTAATAAGGGAACAGAAGCTTTAAATGACACAATAGACCAGATAGATTTAATTGATATTTATAAGACATGCCATCAAACAACAGCAGATTAGACTTTCTTCTCAAGTGCACACGGAACATTCTTCAGGATAGATCATATCTTAGCTCACAAATCAAGCCTCAGTAAATTTAATAAAATTGAAATCATATCAAGCATCTTTCTGACCACAACACTATGAGACTAGAAATCAATTACAGGGAAAAAAACATAAAAACACAAACACATGGAGGCTAAACAATACGTTACTAAATAACCAAGAGACCACTGAAGAAATCAAAGAGGAAATCAAAAAATACCTAGAGACAAATGACAATAAAGACACGATGATCCAAAACTTATGGAATGCAGCAAAAGAAGTTCTAAGTGGGAAGTTTATAGCAATACAATCCTACCTCAAGAAACAACAAACATCTCAAATATACAACCTAACCTGACACATAAAGGAACTAGAGAAAGAAGAACAAACAAAACCCAAAGTTAGCAGAAGGAAAGAAACCATCAAGATCAGAGCAGAAATAAATGAAATAGAAACAAAGAAGACAATAGCAAAAATCAATAAAACTAAAAGCTGGTTCTTTGAGAAGATAAACAAAATTGATAAACCTTTAGCCAGACTCATCAAGAAAAAGAGGGAGAGGACTCAAATCAATAAAATTAGAAATGAAAAAGGAGAACTTACAACAGACACCGCAGAAATACAAAGCATCCTAAGAGACTACTGCAAGTAACTCTATGCCAATAAAATGGACAAACTGGGGCTTCCCTGGTGGCACAGTGGTTGAGAGTCCGCCTGCCGATGCAGGGGACACGGGTTCATGCCCTGGTCTGGGAAGATCCCACATGCCGTGGAGCGGCTAGGCCCGTGAGCCATGGCCACTGAGCCTGCACGTCCAGAGCGTGTGCTACGAAATGGGAGAGGCCACAACAGTGAGAGGCCCGTGTACCGCAAAAAAAAAAAAAAAAAAAAAAAAATTGGACAACCTGGAAGAAATGGACAAATTCTTAGAAAGGTATATAACCTTCCAAGACTGAACCAGGAAGAAATAGAAAATATGACCAGACCAATCACAAGTAATGAAATTGAAACTGTGATTAAAAATCTTCCAACAAACAAAAGTCCAGGACCAGATGGCTTCACAGGTGAATTCTATCAAACATTTAGAGAAGAACTAACACCCATCCTTCTCAAACTCTTCCAAAAAATTGCAGAGGAAGGAACACTCCCAAACTCATTCTATGAGGTCACCATCACCCTGATACCAAAACCAGACAAAGATACTTCAAATAAAGAAAATTACAGACCAATATGACTGATGAATATAGATGCAAAAATCCTCAACAAAATACTAGCAAACAGAATCCAACAACACATTAAAAGGGTCATACACCATGATCAAGTGAGATTTATCCCAGGGATGCAAGGATTCTTCAATATACACAAATCAATCAATGTGATACACCATATTCACAAAGTGAAGAATAAAAACCATATGATCATCTCAATAGGTACAGAAAAAGCTTTTGACAAAATTCAACACCCATGTATGATAAAAACTCTCCAGAAAGTGGGCATAGAGGGAACCTACCTCAACATAATAAAGGCCGTATATGACAAACCCACAGCAAACATCATTCTCAATGGTGAAAAACTGAAAGCATTTCCTCCAAGATCTGTAACAAGACAAGGATGTCCACTTTCACCATTATTATTCAACATAGTTTTGGAAGTCCTAGCCATGGCAATCAGAGAAGAAAAAGAAATAAAAGGAATACAAATTAGAAAGATGTAAAACTGTCACTGCAGATGACATGATACTTTACATAGAGAATCCTAAAGATGCCACCAGAAAACGACTAGAGCTTATCAATGAATTTGGTAAAGTTGCCGGATACAAAATTAATGCACAGAAATCTCTTGCATTCCTATACACTAATGATGAAAAATCTGACAGAGAAATTAAGGAAACACTCCCATTTCCCATTGCAACAAAAAGAATAAAATACCTAGGAATGAACCTACCTAGGGAGACAAAAGAACTGTATTCAGAAAACTATAAGACACTGATGAAAGAAATTAAAGATGATACCAACAGATGGAGAGATATACCATGTTCTTGGATTGGAAGAATCAATATTGTGAAAATCACTATACTATCCAAATCAATCTACAGGTTCAATGCAATCCCTATGAAACTACCAATGGCATTTTTTAAAATAGAACTAGAAAAAAAAATTTAAAATTTGTATGGAGCCACAAAAGACCCCAAACAGCCAAAGCAGTCTTGAGGGAAAAAAATGGAGGTGGAGGAATCAGACACCCTGACTTCAGACTATACTACAAAGCTACAGTAATCAAGACAATATGGTATGGGCACAAAAAGAGAAATATAGATCAATGGAACAAGATAGAAAGCCCAGAAATAAACCCACGCACCTATGGTCAACTAATCTATGACAAAGGAGGCAAGGATATACAATGGAGAAAAGGCAGTCTCTTCAATAAGTGATGCTGGGAAAACTGGACAGCTACATGTAATAGAATAAAGTTAGAACACTCCCTAGCACCATACACAAAAATAAACTCAAAATGGATTAAAGACCTAAATGTAAGACTGGACACTGTAAAACTCTTAAAGAAAACATAGTAAGAACACTCTTAGACATAAATCACAGCAAGATCTTTTTTGATCCACCTCCTAGAGTAATAGAAATAAAAACAAAAATAAACAAATGGGACCTAATGAAACTTAAAAACTTTTGCAAAGCAAAGGAACCTACAGACAAGACAAAAAGACAACCCTCAGAATGGGAGAAAATATTTGCAAATGAATCAATGAACAAAGGATTAATCTCCAAAATATATAAACAGCTCATGCAGCTCAATATTAAAAAAACAAACAACCCAGTCCAAAAATGGGCAGAAGACCTAAATAGACATTTCTCCAAAGAAGACATACAGATGGCCAAGAAGCACATGAAAAGCTGCTCAACATCCCTAATTATTAGAGAAATGCAAATCAAAACTACGAGGCATCACCTCACACTAGTTAGTATGAGCATCATCAGAAAATCTACAAACAACAAATGCTGGAGAGGGTGTGGAGAAAGGGAACCCTCTTGCACTGTTGGTGAGAATGTAAGTTGATACAGCCACTATGGAGAACAGTATGGAGGTTCCTTAAAAAACTAAAACTAGAATTACCATATTACCCAGCAATCCCATGACTGGGCATATACCCAGAGAAAACCATAATTCAGAAAGTCGCATACACCCCAATGTTCATTGCAGCACTATTTACAATAGTCAGGTCATGGAAGCAACCTAAATGCTCATCGACAGACAAATGGATAAAGAAGATGTGGTACATATATACAATGGAATATTACTCAGCCATAAAAAAGAATGAAATTGAGTCATTTGTAGAGACGTGGATGGATCTAGAGACTGTCATACAGAGTGAAGTAGGTCAGAAAGAGAAAAACAAATATCATATATTAATACATTTATGTGGAACCTAGAAAAATGGTACAAATGAACCTGTTTACTGGGCAGAAATTGAGACCCAGATGTAGAGAACAAACTTATGGATACCAAGGGGGGAAAGTGGCGGGGGTGGTACTGGCGGTGAGATGAACTGGGAGAGTGGGATTGACATATATACACTAATATGTATAAAATGGATAACTAATAAGACCCTGCTGTAAAAAAAATAAATAAAATAAAATTCAAAAAAAAACAAGAAAAAAAGAAATCCAGATACAGGCAGACCAAGGTTGGCACAGTTTCTCAAGGAAGGAATACATTCTTTCCATCTCTCTGCTTCTGTTGTTGTTACTATTTAACATGTCACCTCATGGTCATAAGATGGCTGGTATACCTCTAGGCATTGCATTTTTTTGCAGGCAAGAAGGGGACACATTCAGAATGTCCAAAGGAACATTCCAACCCAATCATTCCTTTTAAAAATCTCTCCTGGAATCTTAGCCAGCAACTGCTCATTGGTTAGAATTGGACACATGGTTTCGCCTGGACCAATACTGAAAGGTGATTAGGGAAAAAAGAATTATGCACAGGGGCTGAGCCAGCCAGAAACATTGTACCATAAGGTTTTATTCTAATTAGACTTGAAATGAGTATTACAGATTATTTGGCACCCCCTACCGAGATCTGACAGCCAAGATAATCATGGGCCAGAAATGTCTGAGATCCATAGCCAGGTAATGGCAGAACAGACACTAGACTAAGATCCAGCTATTACCATTCCTAAGCCATCAAGTGTTACATACATCTGCCCGTGGACATTTAGAAGGTCCTACTTCAGAAGCTATGAATCATTTCCAAAGACAGAATTTAGAATGTTGGAACGTTGCTTTAGCCATCTCCCAAAGAACCTTCCCCTTCCTATAAATCATCAGAGCAACAAATAGGAAAATAGAACTTTCAGTCCTACTTTGATTTAAAAGATGGCAAAATTAACTGTTCAAAATTTCCGTGGGATATGTCCTCCATAAGTTGTCCTCTTGCTTTGAGTAACTGGGAAGGTCGTTTTTAAAAATCTCTAATGCAGAACTAATTCATTATACAATGAAAATCCAAAAGCGTTTACATGCAATCCCAATCTTTGTTCCTTTCCCTTAGTATACACTACCATTGATTATTTTTGCTAGGAAACTTTTTTATAAATTATTGTTGCTATCAAATGACTTTGACCCTTGACTCCCAAAATAAGGTTTTGCTAAATGTGTACCACCTAAATAATTATCATTCCATAATTTTTGTTTCCCCAAATGACTAATTTTAGCTCCCTAGGTATGATATTCACATTTCAGGAAAAAAACAGTATACCTCCATTTCAACCAACTAATGCTCTACAAGAGGGTTGATTATTACTTCTCCACATCTATGATTTTTATCATTATGAATAAATGCTAAGTGGTAGTTATTATTAAGTTCAGATTGCTGTAAGTTCAACAAGACAGTGGATACACATCTTTGAATGTTAAAATGGAAATCAATTGTATTCTTATGTTCAAACACGTTTGGGCCTGAATTTTTAGGACTCGTTTTTCGTAACTATATTATTACCCTTATACATATATGCATAGCATATACATAATTTAACCATTCAGCCACCTGCTGTCATGTTTCCTTTTTTCTTAACCATTTTAAGGATTATTCAACAATAATCTTGCTACCACCACAAACTCTGTTAGGGAGAATAATTCTATGAAAATTCAACTTCATTAGCTAGCATTTTAAATAGGGAAGTACAGTAAAGAAATGTATACAAAATGTTTTACATACATTTAGTAATACCCCTGTGTAGTTTTTATAAATCAATTTTAATCTGTTTGGGATGTGTAGTTTATTGGTTATATTTCAGTTTCTATGGCAACAGATGCAATCATTGCATACACATTCTGCAGCTGGGGAGACAGACAGTCTCCTCTGAGACTTTAACTTGCAAATAAAGCAGTGTGTGAGTAAGAGGCAAGCATTCCTCTCCTCCAGGAGACTGAGTACACTATACTTCCAGGATACCAGGCTGAGGCCATAGCCAAAGAAAGTCTTCCAAATGCAACCCTTTCTCCAGGTTTCTCATGGAATGATTGAGACATCTTTGCACAAGGCATAAAGATACTTCCACTGCTGCTTTTTGAATTTGGGACTTAGGTTAAATAAAACACAATGGAAAAATGTTCACTAAGTACCTGGTTCTCATCCATTTCTTAAGACTTCCTGTGTTTCTGAAGTGGAAATTTATAAAAACACAGTTCTGAAAATAAAACTTAGATGATGATGAAAATAAAGTAATAGAAGTCACTGCAAAAAAAAAAAAAAGTAGGAACCAAAGAAATCTCTGTAACAAAAATTCCTTAAAAGTCTTTCATGATGCCCTGAAACTGAGATTGTGCATTCATTTGAGCTACTTCTTCTGAGCAAGTGAATGTTTTATACATAGTTGACTCAATTAAAGGAAAGATGCTTTCATTTTTTTTGTTATAGAAAATTTCAAATATACAGAAAAATGGAAAATACTGTACAATGAACTTTTATGTACTTACCTCCCAGATTCAGTTATTATCAACACTTTGACATGTGTTTTATCTATAAACCCACACAAACTTCTTTTGAAAAATTATATTAAAGTAAATCATGTCCTTTCACTCATATATCTACTACATCTCTAATTGGTAAAAATGTAACAATTGTGCTGTTATCTATAACACTTAAAATGAGCAATTATTTAATATCAGAAATATTCTATTTTAAATTAATAATGTGAAAAGAGATTGATGTTAACAAATGAATCACTTTCATTATAATATATATATAATCATTATAATGATTTATTTTTCCCATGGAGAACAAAATACGTTTTAAAAATCACTTTTTATTTTGTCCCTAAATTTTGTTTTTCTTTTCTAGAGGAGGTATGAACATGAAGTTATTTCCTATCCTACAATAGTGTAGGGACTACCCATTGAAGAATTTAATTTTAATTAACTGAAATAATGTTGAGGTATCTCTAGCTTCAATTTCCCTTCAGTTGGCCCAGAGGTAAATACCAAGAGGTTATCATCCCCCATATACCCATCATTGCTTAACACTAATGTTTATGAAATGTTTCAGTAAATGTTATTAAGCTATTTCTCCATGAAAACCTTTCTCTTAGAATGACCCATGTTCCATTTGTTGAGTGTCTGTCTCTTTGCCTTTCCACTTAACTTCTATGAGAGTCTTTCTGATACATTTCCTTGTCTCTTTATTCTTGACTTGTCCACCTATTTATGTCTGTGAGTATCTTTATCTTTTTTTTTTCTTTTTCTCATTTTTCTTTTTCTCCATTTCCACCTTCTGTTTCCTCTAATCTCTGCCTCTCCTTCATGGTTGTTACATTTATTGAGTATATGGCAATATTCCATGTTCTTAATTTTAAAAATAGATGAAAGAAACATTTGGGGCTTCTCTAAAAGAAAATAAAATGGCTTTTCACTTGATTTGTTTTCTTCCTTCAAATTAGTAACTATCTTAGCCTCTTTGTTTAGAATACATATTTAGGCATTCTAAGAGGTATTGAATATTTACTGAAGATGATTTCCAAAGAATTTTTTTTCAAAGAATAATTCAGTTTATTTAAACAGAAACAAAAACAGTTCACCCATTACTCCCACTTCCCCACTGCTCCCATCCCGCCCCCACCACCCCCCAGCCTCTGGCAACCACCAGTCCATTCTCTCTATGAACTTGGATTCATTGATTGCTATACATTTCTTTCTTTCTTTCTTTCTCTTTCTTTCCTTCCTCCTTCCTTCCTTCTTTTGTTTTTTCCTTTCCTTCTTTCCTCTCTTCCCTCCTTCCTTCCCTCCTTCCCTCCTTCCTATCCATTCATCCATCAATAAGCACTTAGGTTGTTTCCATATCTTGGGTATTACAAATAATGCTGTAATGAACATGGGTGCTCATATATCTTTCTTTTGGGGTTAGTTTTTGTTCTCTTTGGATAAATACCCCAAAGTGGAATTCCTGGATAATATCATAGTCCTATTTTTAATTTTTAAAGGAACCTCCATACTTTTTTCCATAGTGACTGCACCAATTTACATTCCCACCAACAATGCACAAGTGTTCCCTTTTCTCCACATCCTTGCTAATACTTGTTATTTCTTATATTTTTGATAATAGCCATTCTAACAGGTATGAGGTGATATCTCACTGTAGTTTTGATTTTCATTTACCTGATGATTAGTGATGTTGAGCACCTTTTCATGTACCTGTATGCCATCTCTATGTCTTCTATGTCTGAAATGTCTATTCAGATTTTCTGCCTATTTTTTATTTTATTTTATTTTTTTTTGGCTGTATGTGGGCCTCTCACTGTTGTGGCCTCTCCCCTTGTGGAGCACAGGCTCCGGACGCCAGGCTCAGCGGCCATGGCTCACGGGCCCAGCCGCTCCACAGCATGTGGGATCTTCCCGAACCGGGGCACGAACCCGTGTCCCCTGCATCGGCAGGCGGACTCTCAACCACTGCGCCACCAGGGAAGCCCCGCCTATTTTTTAAATTAAATTGTTTGGTTTTTGCTATTGAGTTGCATTTGTTTTTTATATATTTTGGATATTAACCCCTCAACAGATATATGATTTGCACACATTTTCTCCCATTCGGTAGGTTGTCTTTTCATTCTGTTGATGTGCAGAAGCTTTTTAGTTGATGTAGTCCCACTTGTTTATTTTTGCTTTTGTTGCTTTTGTTTGGTGTCAGATTTAAAAAATCATTGCCAAAACCTATGTCAAGAAGATTACCACCTATGTTTTCTTCTAGGAGTGTTATGGTTTCAGGTCTTACATTCAAGGCCAATGTTTCCTTATTGATTTATTTCTGAATTACCTATCCATTGATGTAAGTACAGTATTAAAGTTCTCTACTATTACTGTATTGCTGTCTATTTCTCCTTTTAGGTCTGTTAATATTTACTTTGTATATTTAGGTGCTCCTATGTTGGGTGCATAACTACTTACAAATGTTATATCTTGCAGGTTTGACCCCTTTATCATTATGTAATACCTTTCTTTGTCTCTTATTACAGTCTTTGTTTTAAAATCTATTTTGTCTGATACAATTATAGTTATTCCAGCTTTCTTTTGGTGTTCATTTGCATGGAATATCCTTTTCCATACCTTCACTTTTAGTCTGTGTGTGTTCTTATATCTAAATAGACTCTTTTAGGCAGCATATAGATGAATCTAATTTTTTTTAAAATCCATTTAGGCACTTTATGTCTTTTGACTGGAAAATTTAGTCCATTTACATTTAAAGTAACTATTTATGTGCTTATTGCCATTTTGTTCATTGTTTTCTGGCTGTTTTTGTAGTTTCTCTCTGTTCCTGGTTTCTTCTTTCGCTCTCTTCCTTTGTGGTTTGATTACTTTCTTCAGTGGTAACTATAGATTTTTCCTTTGTGGTTACCATGAGGCTTACATATAACAGCTTATAACTATAACAGTCTATTTTAAGTTGATAACGTCTTAAGTTTGATCACATTGTAAAGCTCAACATTATTACTCTACCCCCATCATGGTTTATGATTTTGGTGTCACATTTTACATCTTTTTAGCTTGGGCATCCCTTAACTAATTATTATAATCATAGTTATTTTTACTACTCTTGCCTTTTAACCTTCATACTAGCTGTATAAGTGATTAATCCATTGCCTTTACTATATATTTACTTTCCAATACAATTTAACCTGTCATATGTGTTCTTGTTACTAATTAACACCTTTTCTTTTCAGCTTAAAGAAGATACTTTAACATTTCTTGTAAGGTCAATCTCCAAAGAATTATAAGCATTTTTGTAACTAGGAATTTCACTCATTCTTGTGGCTTCTATGCTAATAGTATAAAGGGAATTGTGTAATGCTCTGATTTTTAGAAAGGGTCACTCAGTTTAGAGAGTTTCAAAACATCACTCAGCAAATGAGTGCAGACCCCTCATAGTGCTCAGTGTTTTACTTAGTAAATTTATAGTTATTCCAATTGGATTCTGGCACTAAGTACAGATTTTTGTGGGCTTTGTTAAAGTCTTAAACCTGGAGGACATCTTAGAGACAACATACCCTAAAAGTCCTTCATTTTACCAGTTGGCAAAGAGAGACCAGGGGAGGCTAGGTGACTTCCAAGTATCTCTTCATAAGTACGAGATAGAGGTAGAACTAGAACCTCAGTTTAATGACTATCAGAGTACTTCCCCTACAATTTTTGGAAATAGGAGATGATTATATGTTACATGGTGTGAGAGGACATAATACTTGCTTACATCAGTATAACATGCACTGTGAGTTGTTTTTTGAGGGTGCCTAACTCTCCTACTCTTTGATCCAGTGGGTCTAGAATGTTGAAACACATTAGAAGGACAGCTGGCCAGATAGATGAAGAGGTATGGAAAGTTTAATCTGCTTTCATTAGCATCATGCTAAGATGCAGCTAATGGTAACTTTACTAAAAATAAGTCAGGATACCCTTGCCTGGGAATTTCAAAATGGGAAACTACCCCAATGAAGAAAAAATATATACATTGGAATGAATTTATAAAACAGTATTAGTTTTCATCTGTGAAAGAGAAAGGATATCGATTCTTTTTTTTTTTTTTTTTGCTGTACGCGGGCCTCTCACTGCTGTGGCCTCTCCCGTTGCGGAGCACAGGCTCCGGACACACAGGCTCCGCGGCCATGGCTCGCGGGTCCAGCCGCTGCGCGGCATGTGGGATCTTCCGGGATAGGGGCACGAACCCGTGTCCCCTGCATCGGCAGGTGGACTCTCAACCACTGCGCCACCAGGGAAGCCCTCGATTCTTTTCTCTACCTTAAATGATCCAATGTATTTGTTGGCTTAATAATATGGTTCCTGTCATTTTTGTTCCATTTCATTACTAAATTCCCAAAAAGCGTGTTACTTGCTTTAATTATATGGTAAGCATAAATGGGTACACATGCCACATTCTTGATGTGAATAAAGTGCCTTGATAATAATGATAATGGGGAAGATAATAACACACATGCCCTAAATACTCATTTAAGTGATTTAAACCCAATGCCTTTTGCTCTCTAAAAGCAACTTTAGGAAATTCAACCCCCAATGGATGAGCTATAATTTAAGATGTTATTAACTTTACTTAATATTAGATATTTGTCTCAGGTATTTTAAAAATTATTAGGTTTATTTCTATTATGTTTTAAAAAACTCCCTTTTATGACACACAATTTTATTGAAAGGATACATTATCAACAATTCACTGTTTTTCAGTAGGTTTAGAACTACTGCTGAAAAAACCACTGTCCTTCATTCTGTGTTTCCAATGAGAAAATTAATAACTATTAGAAATGTCACTTCAGTGAGGTTATTAACAACCTTAAATTATAGGGAGGTTCCCCTGAAGGGGAAAAAAGGATAATAAAACACATCTACTTGAAATGGCTTCATAGTTTAAGCAAACAGCATAGCCCAAAAAAACGTTCCACCCAGCAGGAAATGATAAGAACAGCCTTAAAATATTCCAGAGAAATAGACTATTTCAACAAAAAATTAGGGGAAAAAAGTCAGCCCACGACATCAATTGAATTTTGACTGAGACTGTCAGAGACTTGGGCTAGAAAAACACAACACTAGGGAATCTACAGTTTTTAAACAGCACTGGAAAGTGCAGCCCCTAGGAAAAATAATGGAGGCTAATGCATAAAAATAAGGTATAGATACTGATCATATGTTGTAATTCAGTCTCTTTTTTTCACATTAAGCTTTAAGAATAAAATTGAACATTGTCACAGCATAGCTAATTAATCTATTCTAATATTATTTAAATGCACTCACTAAAAACACACAATTCCAGATCGCTTTACTTCACATCTAATTCATGCTGTGAACTATTAAAATTATCTCTATAAAAGTTTCCCCTGATATCCCGAAAAAAGTTCTTAACTTGCAGTAGCTTTCCCCTAACTTTAGTATCAAATAACAACCATGAAACATAAATAGAATCTAGTCATAGGAGTTGACATAATGGGAAAAACTGGGGCCTTCAAAGTTAGTTTAAATGTTTACACTAATTGCTAGTCAATGACCTTGGATAGGTTACTTAACTTCTCTAAGCCTCCATTTTCTTTATATATACAGTGGAACTAAAGATATTTATCTTATTGGGTCTCCTTTACCACTTAAGCAAGATTGCATATATCTTGGCTTAGACCATGGTAGATGCTCAATTAATGCTTATTTCTTACATTTTTATGATTAAGATAGAGCTTGAATTAAAACCTGGATTTCTTTCAATGCAGGCCAGTGCTCTTTTCCTGTAGATTACACAGACTGTTGCAGTCAGCTGGAGGGCCACCCTGAGAAGAAGGCTGGAGAGTAAATATTTGTCTAAAGAAAACAGAAACCACCAAATGTAAAATAGATAGCTAGTGGGGAGCAGCCTCATAGTACAGGGAGATCAGCTGGGTGCTTTGTGACCACCTAGAGGTGTGGGATAGGGAGAGTGGGAGGGAGAGGTAAGAGGGAGGGGTTATGGGGATATATGTATATGTGTAGCTGATTCACTTTGCTATAAAGCAGAAACTAACACACCATTGTAAAGCAAATATACTCCAATAAAGATGTTAAAAAAGAAAAGAAAATAGAAACCTTAAGTTTAAAGTGTTCAGATAGACAGTATAGTAAGCAAGAAGGAGACTGTGTATGAATCAAGTATGGAAGTGATGCTTCAGGTTTCTGTATCTCCATCATAAGAATCTTTGTGGAAACACAAGTACCCTAACACATTGTGTTGTGTTTGCCTTTATTTTAAAGGTGTTTTCTTGTAAATCTCAAATTTTCTCAATGAAGCCTAGTATTTTTGTTTTCTGATTCTTAATAATTTGATTCTTATAATGTATGCATAGAGATATTTTATTTTACAAATTGTACAGGTAATAGTTAAGGGATTGGTGAGCATTTGTATAGAACATTGCCACCTTTGGTTAGATTTTAATGAAAAAGCATATGTTTTAAGCAAGCTGTCTGGAAATACATCTTTACAAAACTCAGAAAAGGCTAGGCAAGAGCTATCTCAAATATATTTACTTTCATTTAACAACTCCATTAGTGGTTGTGTAATCAGATAGGGTAGGAGTCCCGGGAGAAAGAGAACCAGGCATGGCTTTCTTGACAAAATGGAAGCCATTTTTGGCCTAAGCCATTTTGTGATCTAAACCTGGCCAGGATGCTTGCCTTTGAACAGGTCTCAATAATTAATGATCTTGAACAAAGAATGAAGACTGTTATCAGGCAAGAGAAGTAACAATAGCAAAGATAATATTATCAGTTGTAAAGACTCCCATTTCTGTTTCAATGGAAAGATTAACCTGAAGGGCTTAACCACCAGAACAGTGGAACCTAAGGTATGATGAGGTTGACCTTTTCTGACCCTCATGACTTCAATCAACTAAAGCTTGGACTCAGTCTACCACCCAAGCCCCTTCATGAATATGCATATACCCTTACCTTAAAATTTCCCCAATTTCGCTATTCAGGGAGACACTGCTTTGGAAAAGCCCCTTGTATTCTCCTTACTTGCTTCAAATAATAAATCCTCCCTTCTCCCAACTTTGGCTTGGTTGTGTTCTTTTGGCTGGACACTCACCAAGAGGTGAACCCAGTTTTAGGTAGCAGTGTGATCTGATCAACTCAAAAGGATTTTCCCTCTTATTTCTACTTAGTTCCTGGAGAATGCTCTGAAAAATGCCACTATTTTGGCATCGACTAGGTAAGTTTAAATTCTCAGTCTTTGTCCTATGATATGGAAGGGCATAGTCACTGAAGATGATGACTCCTACTTAGGAGGCCATGTTTAGTAAAGCTGAAATAGCCTTAGCAGCAAACTAAAGTTTCACCATACTTACTGGATGTCATTTCTCATTGATTCCCATGAGATATATATTACAGTTTTCTTTCTAGACACCTTTTTACGAACTTGGCTCTACTTTTATTATCTCCTTTTTACAGATCAAGAAAATATAACTTAGAGAAGTTAAATACATAAAAATTCACAGCTTGATTGGGACAAAGGTGAACTGGAAACCCCAACAAATGACTCCAGAACCATGCTCATAAGAGCAACACTATATTCCTGAAATAGTTAATAAATATTTTTTTCCCTAATGGCAACTCATCTTCTAGGGTAGAAAACAAGAATTGCCAGGCCAGATCAGGAGGAGGCTGACTCTGTCTTCCATTCTTTCACCTACCCACCCTTAGAAATTCCATGTGCTCCAATGACCTTAATTTGCCCATGTATTCAACATGCACCTCCTACCTCAACCTCTGTCTTGAATTCAAATTCCAAACCCACATTGCTGACTTTTGGCTGGGTGTCTCCTCTTGGATGTTCTACCATTACAGAGACTCAACTTGACCAAACTGTATGCTTCTTTTCCTGAAATAACTTTCCCTTCCAAACTGTCCCCAAATCACTCTTGTTTTTGATTTTTCCTTCTTCCTCTTTCCTTATATCCTATCAGTCACATAATCTTGTTAATTGGTTAATTGATTCAGTCTTTACGTAGGTCCTGGGTATACACTGTGCCCCAAGCACAGGCCTGGGAGCTAAGAATATCAAGATAAGTCTCTTCCCTCTAGGCTCACAGTGAATGGATTTCAGATTCTTATTTAATGTCTTTCACATCCAATACTTTCTTTCCATCTCCACTACCAATATTTTAATCCAATTCATAATCTTGTCAGGATCAGACTTTTGCAAGCGTTTCCTAACTGGTGGTCTGTGGCTTCTATTCTCTCTGCTCATCCCTAGTCTGAGCCTCCATCCCTTGTGCTCCATCTAACCATTCTATTCACTACCAACAGAAGACTCTTCCTGAACCCTGCTTTGCAATATTGCTTCTTTGCCCATATGACTTTAATGCCTGCTAGTGCTGGCAGAATTATGTTCAAACACATTAAGCTATTTTTCAAGGATCTCTACAATCTGCTCTTCTTGTTCAGCTTTATTTCCTACCAAAGGAGTGTTTCGGAAAGTTTGGTACTCAGATTCCCTCAATCAGAACCACATAGGCATTTTTTCAGGAATACAGATTTCTTGTTACCAGTGAATCAGTTTCTCACACTGCATTTGAAAAACTGAAAAGCAGTCACTGACATCCAGGATCTGGTCCGGCCCTCACAGCTGGGCACTGTGTTTTCTTGTTGAACATGAGCAATTTCACAGAACACCAACATCAGACACAAGGCTCCACAGTGGCCATGACAACCAACCTGCAATCAAGTATCAGCACAGACAAAAAAACAGGAACATTGTCCAAACCAATGTCAAAAAAATGGCCAAATATCCCCTATCCAGGATGGTATGATTGACTGCTGCTTCTTTACTGGTTACAGTTATAGCATTGCTTGGTTCTTTCCATCTTCTCGGTAAAAATTATTAAGATACACAAGAATTACCCCTGCTTCTCAACAGCATCTGATCCAGAGCAAAGCCCTGCTCTTTGGACCTTCCCCCAAATCACTAACACAAACCCAAGTATTATAAGTCCTTTTTAAAACCCTCTTACTGCTCCGTGCTGCAGTCGTCCCCGCCTTCTCCTTTCTTTGAATGGGGGCAACTGTTTGCTGAAGTGTGATGTGTGAAGAGGTAGGAGGAAATGAGCTTGAGCATCTCAGAAGCTTCAATTCAGGTCCAAGTTAAGACATGCAATTTCCTATATTGATCTCTTCTACCTCTTGAATAAAATAAGCAGAAGAGTTGTCATGTGTATCAGCGTAGCAGAACACTTAAGAGATAGAACTCGAGGTCCCGTAGGAAGATGGCGGAAGAGTAAGATGCGGAGATCACCTTCCTCCCCACAGATACATCAGAAATTCATCTACACGTGGAACAACTCTTACAGAACACCTACTGAAAGCTGACAGAAGACCTCAGACCCCCAAAAAGGCAAGAAACTCCCCACATACCTGGGTAGGACAAAAGAAAAAAGAATAAACAGAAACAAAAGGATAGGGACGGGACCTGCACCAGTGGGAGGGAGCCGTGAAGGAGGAAAGGTTTCCACACACTAGAAGCCCCTTCGCGGGCGGAGACTGCAGGTGGCGGAGGGGGAAAGCTTCGGAGTAGCGGAGGAGAGCACAGCAACAGGGGTGTGGAGGGCAAAGCGGAGAGATTCCGGCACAGAGGATCGATGCCCTCAGGCACACACCAGCCCGAGAGGCTTGTCTGCTCGGCCGCCGTGGCGGGCGGGGCTGGGATCTGAGGCTCGGGTATCGGCTTTCAGTCGGAGCGCAGGGAGAGGACTGGGGCTGGCGGCAGGAAGAGAGCCTGAAGGGGTTAGTGCACCACGGCTAGCCCGGAGGGAGTCCGGGGAAAAAGTCTGGAGCTGCCGAAGAGGCAAGAGACTTTTTCTTCCCCTTTGTTTCCTGGTGCGCGAGGACAGGGCATTAAGAGAGCTGCTTAAAGAAGCACCAGAGACAGGCGCGAGCCGCGGCTAAAGGCGCGGACCCCGGAGACGGGCGTGGGACGCTGGGGCTGCTGCTGCCGCCGCCACAAGGCCTGTGTGCGAACGCAGGTCACTGTCCACCCCACCTTCCGGGGAACCTGTGCACCCCGGGACCCAGGGACGGCTTTCCCGGGAAAGCGCACGGAGCGCCTCAGTCTGATGCAACGTCACGCCGGCCTCTGCCGCCGCAGGCCCGCCCCACACTGCGCGCCCCTCCCTCCCCTCTTCCTGAGTGAGCCAGAGCCCCCGAATCAGTGGCTCCTTTAAACCCGTCCTGTCTGAGCGAAGAACGGACGCCCTCCGGCAACCTACGCACAGAGGCGGGGCCAGGTCCAAGGCTGAGACCCGGGAGCTGTGAGAGCAGAGAAGAGACAGGGAAATCTCTCTGTGCAGCCTCGGAGGCAGCGGATTAAAACTCCACGGTCCACTTGATGTGCCCTGCGTCTGTGGAGTGCATGAATGGACAGCGAATCATCCCAAATTGAGGAGGTGGTCTTTGAGGACAAGATTTAAGACTTTCCCCCCTTTTCCTCTTTTTACAACGAATTATCCCAAATTAAGGAGGTGGACTTTGAGAGCAAGATTTCAGACTATTCCCCCTTTTCCTCTTTTTACAACGAATTATCCCAAATTGAGGAGGTGGACTTTGAGAGCAAGATTTTCGATTTTTCCCCCTGCTCTTTTTGTGAATGTGTATGTGTATGCTTCTGTGTGAGATTTTCTCTGTATAGCTTTGCTTCCACCATATGTCCCAGGGTTCTATCTGTCCGTTTTTTTTTCAATAATTACTTTTTAATTTTAATAACGCTACTATATTTTATACTTTATTCTGTTTTACTTTACCTGCTCTTTCTTTTTTCCTAACTTCCCTTCCTCCCTCCCTCCCTCCGCCCCTCCTTTCCTTCTTTCTCTCTTTTTTTCCTTCCTCCCTCCCTCCCTCCCTTCTTCCTTTCACTCTTTCTTTTTCTTTCCTTCCTCCCTCCCTCCCTCCTGTCTTTCTTTCTTTCTTTCCTTCCTTCCTCCCTCCCTCCCTCCCTTCTTCCATTCACTCTTTTTCTTTCCTTCCTCCCTCCCTCCATCCTTTCTTTCTTTCCGTCCTTCCTCCCTCCCTCCGTCCTTCCTTCCTTCCTTCCTTCCTTTCTTTCCTTCTTCCTTTCTTTCTCTCTCTCTTTCTTTCTTCTACTAATTCTTTCTTTCTACTTTTTCTCCCCTTTATTCTGAGCCGGGTAGATGAAAGGCTCTTGGTGCTGCAGCCAGGAGTCAGTGCTGTGCCTCTGAAGTGGGAGAGCCAACTTCAGGACACGGGTCCACAAGAGACCTCCCAGCTCCACATAATATCAAGCAGTGAAAATCTCCCAGAGATCTCCATCTCAACACCAGCACCCAGCTTCAGTCAACGACCAGCAAGCTACAGTGCTGGTCACCCTATGCCAAGCAACTAGCAAGGCAGGAACACAACCCCACCCATTAGCAGAGAGGCTGCCTAAAAACATAATAAGGCCACAGGCACCCCAAAACACACCACCAGACGTGGACCTGTCCACCAGAAAGACAAGATCGAGCCTCAACCACCAGAACACAGGCACTAGTCCCCCCGACCAGGAAGCCTACACAACTTACTGAAACAACCTTAGCCACTGGGGACAGACACCAAAAACAACGGGAACTATGAATCTGCAGCCTGCAAAAAGGAGACCCCAAACACAGTAACATAAGCAAAATGAGAAGACAGAAAAACACACAGCAGGTGAAGGAGCAAGATAAAAACCTACCAGACCTAACAAATGAAGAGGTAATAGGCAGTCTACCTGAAAAAGAATTCAGAATAATGATAGTAAAGGTGATCCAAGATTCTATTTCCAAGATCCAAAATCTTGGAAATAGAATAGACAAAATGCAAGAAACAGTTAACAAGGACCTAGAAGAACTAAAGATGAATCAAGCATCGATTAAAAACACAATAAATGAAATGAAAAATACTCTAGATGGGATCAATAGCAGAATAACTGAGGCAAAAGAACAGATAAGTGAAGTGGAAGATAAAAGAGTGGAAATAACTGATGCAGAGCAAAATAAAGATAAAAGAATGAAAAGAACAGAGGACAGTCTCAGAGACCTCTGGGACAACATTAACCACACCAACGTTCGAATTATAGGGGTTCCAGAAGAAGAAGAGAAAAAGAAAGGGATTGAAAAAATATTTGAAGAGATTATAGTTGAAAACTTCCCTAATATGGGAAAGGAAATAGTTAATCAAGTCCAGGAGGCACAGAGAGTCCCATACAGAATAAATCCAAAGAGAAATACGCAAAGACACATATTAGTCAAACTGTCAAAAATTAAACACAAAGAAATCATATTAAAAGCAGCAAGGGAAAAAAAAACAAATAACACACAAGGGAATCCCCATCAGGTTAACAACTGATCTCTCAGCAGAAACTCTACAAGCCAGAAGGGAGTGGCAGGACATAATTAAAGTGATGAAGGAGAGAAACCTGCAACCAAGATGACTCTACCCAGCAAGGATCTCATTCAGATTTGATGGAGAAATTAAAACCTTTACAGACAAGCAAAAGCTGAGAGAGTTCAGCACCACCAAACCAGCTTTACAACAAATGCTAAAGGAACTTCTCTAGGCAAGAAACAAAACAGAAGGAATATACCTACAATAACGAACCCAAAGCAATTAAGGAAATGGGAATAGGAACATACATATCAATAATTACCTTAAATGTAAATGGACTAAATGCTCCCACCAAAATACACAGATTGGCTGAATGGATACAAAAACAAGACCCATATATATGCTGTCTACAAGAGACCCACATCAGACCTAGAGACACATACAGATTGAAAGTAAGGGGATGGAAAAAGATATTCCATGCAAATGGAAATCAAAAGAAAGCTGGAGTAGCAATTCTTATATCAGACAAAATAGACTTTAAAATAAAGACTATTAGAAGAGACAAAGAAGGACACTACATAATGATAAAGGGATCGATCCAAGAAGAAGATATAACAATTGTAAATATTTATGCACCCAACATAGGAGCACCTCAATACATAAGGCAAATACTAACAGCCATAAAAGGGGAAATTGACAGTAACACACTCATAGTAGGGGACTTTAACACCCCACTTTCACCAATGGACAGATCATCCAAAATGAAAATAAATAAGGAAGCACAAGCTTTAAATGATACATTAAACAAGATGGACTTAGTTGATATTTATAGGACATTCCATCCAAAATCAACAGAATACACATTTTTCTCAAGTGCTCATGGAACATTCTCCAGGATAGATCATATCTTGGGTCACAAATCAAGCCTTGGTAAATTTAAGAAAATTGAAATTGTATCAAGTATCTTTTCTGACCACAATGCTATGAGACTAGATATCAATTACAGGAAAAGATCTGTAAAAAATACAAACACATGGAGGCTAAACAATACACTACTCAATAACGAAGTGATCACTGAAGAAATCAAAGAGGAAATTAAAAAATACCTAGAAACAAATGACAATGGAGACACGACGACCCAAAACCTATGGGACGCAGCAAAAGCAGTTCTAAGAGGGAAGTTTATAGCAATACAATCCCACCTTAAGAAACAGGAAACATCTCGAGTAAACAACCTGACCCTGCAACTAAAGCAATTAGAGAAAGAAGAACAAAAAACCCCCAAAGCTAGCAGAAGGAAAGAAATCATAAAGATCAGATCAGAAATAAATGAAAAAGAAATGAAGGAAACGATAGCAAAGATCAACCAAACTAAAAGCTGGTTCTTTGAGAAGATAAACAAAATTGACAAACCATTAGCCAGACTCATCAAGAAAAAAAGGGAGAAGACTCAAATCAATAGAATTAGAAATGAAAAAGGAGAAGTAACAGCTGACACTGCAGAAATACAAAAGATCATGAGAGATTACTACAAGCAACTCTATGCCAATAAAATGGACAACGTGGAAGAAATGGACAAATTCTTAGAAATGCACAACCTGCCAAGACTGAATCAGGAAGAAATAGAAAATATGAATAGACCAATCACAAGCACTGAAATTGAAACTGTGATTAAAAATCTTCCAACAAACAAAAGCCCAGGACCAGATGGCTTCACAGGCGAATTCTATCAAACATTTAGAGAAGAGCTAACACCTATCCTTCTCAAACTCTTCCAAAATATAGCAGAGGGAGGAGCATTCCCAAACTCATTCTACGAGGCCACCATCACCTTGATACCAAAACCAGGCAAGGATGTCACAAAGAAAGAAAACTACAGGCCAATATCACTGATGAACATAGATGCAAAAATCCTCAACAAAATACTAGCAAACAGAATCCAACAGCACATTAAAAGGATCATACACCATGATCAAGTGGGGTTTATTCCAGGAATGCAAGGATTCTTCAATATACGCAAATCAATCCATGTGATACACCATATTAACAAGTTGAAGGAGAAAAACCATATGATCATCTCAATAGATGCAGAGAAAGCTTTCGACAAAATTCAACACCCATTTATGATAAAAACCCTGCATAAAGTAGGCATAGAGGGACCTTTCCTCAACATAATAAAGGCCATATATGACAAACCCACAGCCAACATCGTCCTCAATGGTGAAAAACTGAAACCATTTCCACTAAGATCAGGAACAAGACAAGGTTGCCCACTCTCACCACTCTTATTCAACCTAGTTTTGGAAGTTTTAGCCACAGCAATCAGAGAAGAAAAGGAAATAAAAGGAATCCAAATTGGAAAAGAAGAAGTAAAGCTGTCACTGTTTGCAGATGGCATGATACTATACATAGAGAATCCTAAAGATGCTACCAGAAAACTACTAGAGCTAATCAATGAATTTGGCAAAGTAGCAGTGTACAAAATTAATGCACAGAAATCTCTGGCATTCCTGTACACTAATGATGAAAAATCTGAAAATGGAATCAAAAAAACACTCCCATTTACCATTGCAACAAAAAGAATAAAATATCTAGGAATAAACCTACATAAGGAGAAAATAGACCTGTATGCAGAAAATTATAAGACACTGATGAAAGAAATTAAAGATGATACAAATAGATGGAGAGATATGCCATGCTCCTGGATTGGAAGAATCAATATTGTGAAAATGACTCTACTACCCATAGCAATCTACAGATTCAATGCAATCCCTATCAAACTACCACTGGCATTTTTCACAGAACTAGAACAAAATATTTCAAAATTTGTTTGGAAAAACAAAAGACCCCGAATAGCCAAAGCAATCTTGAGAACGAAAAATGGAGCTGGAGGAATCAGGCTCCCTGATTTCAGACTATACTACAAAGCTACAGTAATCAAGGCAGTGTGGTACTGGCATAAAAACAGAAAGATAGATCAGTGGATCAGGATAGAAAGCCCAGAGATAAGCCCACGTACATATGGTCAACTTATCTTTGATAAAGGAGGCAGGAATGTACAGTGGAGAAAGGACAGCCTCTTCAATAAGTGGTGCTGGGAAAACTGGACAGGGACATGTAAAAGTATGAGATTAGATCATTCCCTAACACCATACACAAAAATAAGCTCAAAATGGATTAAGGACCTAAATGTAAGGCCAGAAACTATGAAACTCTTAGAGGAAAACATAGGCAGAACACTTTATGACATAAATCACAGGAAGATCCTTTTGGACCCACCTCCTAGAGAAATGGAAATAAAAACAAAGATAAACAAATGGGACCTAATGAAACTTCAAAGCTTTTGCACAGCAAAGGAAACCATAAACAAGACCAAAAGACAACCCACAGAATGGGAGAAAATATTTGCAAATGAAGCAACTGACAAAGGATTAATCTCCAAAATTTATAAACAGCTCATGCAGCTCAATAGCAAAAAAACAAACAACCCAATCCAAAAATGGACAGAGGACTTAAATAGGCATTTCTCCAAAGAAGATATACAGACTGCCAACAAACACATGAAAGAATGCTCAACATCATTCATCATTAGAGAAATGCAAATCAAAACTACAATGAGATATCATCTCACACCAGTCAGAATGGCCATCATCAAGAAATCTAGAAACAATAAATGCTGGAGAGGGTGTGGAGAAAAGGGAACACTCTTGCACTGCTGGTGGGAATGTGAATTGGTACAGCCACTATGGAGAACAGTATGGAGGTTCCTTAAAAAACTACAAATAGAACTACCATATGACCCAGCAATCCCACTACTAGGCATATACCCTGAGAAAACCATAATTCAAAAAGAGACATGTACCAAAATGTTCATTGCAGCTCTATTCACAATAGCCCGGAGATGGAAACAACCTAAGTGTCCATCATCAGATGAATGGATAAAGAAGATGTGGCACATATATACAATGGAATATTACTCAGCCATAAAAAGAAACGAAACTGAGCTATTTGTAATGAGGTGGATAGACCTAGAGTCTGTCATACAGAGTGAAGTAAGTCAGAAAGAGAAAGACAAATACCGTATGCTAACACATATATACGGAATTTAAAAAAAAAAATGTCATGAAGAACCTAGGGGTAAAACGGGAATAAAGACACAGACCTACTTGAGAATGGACTTGAGGATATGGGGAGGGGGAAGGGTAAGCTGTGAGAAAGCGAAAGAGAGGCATGGACATATATACACTACCAAACATAAGGTAGATAGATAGTGGGAAGCAGCCACAGAGCACAGGGAGATCAGCTCGGTGCTGTGTGACTGCCTGTAGGGGTGGGATGGGGAGGGTGGGAGGGAGGGAAATGCATGAGGGAAGGGATGTGGGAACAGATGTATATGTATGACTGATTCACTTTGTTATATAGCAGAAACTAATAAAAAAAATAAAAATAATACCCTCTTACTGAGACACCACTTGGTTCTCCACAGTTTGTGGTCTCCCTCTTTGCAATAAATCAATAAACCCAACCTCTTTCAACTGCAGGTGTGTTCCTGGTGGTCTTTGAATGGAAGGCATTGACAGGTCATATGAATTCTCATTTTATTGAGTTTCTTAACTGAATTCAAAGTTGAAGTTGAGAACCGTTACTACAGCCAAGCTGTTCTCTATGTTTTCCTGTAAACGAGTCATATGCATTATTACTTATCTAAATCCTTTCTATCCTACAAAGCTAACTTACATTCCTCTTCATCACTGAGGGGCCCCTGACCCTGCCATTGCACATCATTTCCTCCTTCACTGAACTCATACCAGTGTGCCCATTGGAACTAAGTACAAAACATTGCTTTGCTCCCTTATCCCTTAACATTGCATGGACCTCCTCTCCTTAAAAACTGGCTTTTCAACATCAGACTCTCCAGAGGAACAACGATTCTAATTGATATCAACAGAAAAATCTTCCTGAACCCTACTTTGTAATGCTGCTTCTTTGCTGGTACACCTTTAATGTTGCTATTGCTGGCAGAATTAACTTCAAATATTTCAGCCTGTTAGGAATGAACAAACTGGGCTGTTCAATATCAGACCCTTAAAAGCAGAAGATAGGAAAGAGAGGGCATTCTGGGAGTGTCAGGTCTCTGCCAGGACCAAATCTAGGAAGATGCCCCCAGGAAGGCTCCAGAGGACAAACAGGAGAGGCAAAATCTGGCATTGTTGATTATCAAGGAGGAAGGTAATAAATACATGAAGAATAAATGAAAAATAATTAATGAATGCTTGTGCTCCTAGCAGATTTATCGTCAGATGCTTGATTAGCCCTACGTGTTGATTTCATGTCTTTCTGATATTTTTCTCTATTTTTTTGAAGAAAGCATGAATATGATAACTGGTCTTTTTTTTTTAACCCTCTTTTACTTCCATTTATTTTTTCTTTTTTTCACTACACAAATGTTTTGAGAGCACTTTCCATGTGTAAGACACTGTGCTAGGGACTGGTGGCACAAAATTAATCAAGAAAGACAGGTCCCTTTTCTCATTGAAAGCGCACAATATACTGGATGGAAAGGGAAAATTAAATATCAGATTGCTCTATATTATGCTAAGTATAGAACAAGGGACTATTGGGCTACATAGGAAGGATTCTTGGAAGGAACAACTTTAAATGGACACCTAAGGGATTAGAAGGAGTTAGTCATTTTATAGAATTGTAGCGAATCATTTAATATATGTGTTAAGGTCTTTTTAAAATAGCTTTATATCTACTTGCTAAAATAAAAAGTTTTAGATACCAAGGTTTAAGAAGTTATTTTCCAAGGACTTACCTCCTTCAATATGCTCTTGACAATTGCTAGCTACCTACTTTTTAAATACTTCACTTTTCTGTCTCTCCAACATTCGTGTTCTTTGTATCTTACTATATGAGCATATCTTTCTGTCCTGAAAAGCATTCTGTGTTGCAAGATCTTATAAGGTTTTCTTTGGTAAGAAATATCACTATGGCATAATGTCAGATCAAAAAATGGATCCTTCATTGGGGAATATCATGACATACCACAAGTATTGCCTTCAAACATTCCTGGGAGCTGCTGTAGCTTATGTGTATTATTGATCAATTACTTTTTTCCCCCAATATTGTACAGACTACTTGGGTAGCAAATAACAGGAAGGCAGGGTCCACGTCTATCTTATCTATAGCAGAATGTCCTCCCAACACCTAGTACCATTTCTTACACCACATCATAATGCTCATAATATAAAGAAAATGATAATACACCTTTGCAAAAATTGGAGAGTGTAACCAATAGTATAGAGAGGCAGAAGAGGGTAGAAACAAATAAACCGAGGGCTTTGAATTTTACTAGAGATAAAATGGTGGCAACTTGAAATCATTCATGCATAGTGATCCAAAATTCTTATGGTTTCAGAGAAGGTATACAGAAATAAGTCCACATACACTCACATTTCAAATGAGAAGAGCTTGTGGTTAGTAGAGGATTACTGAACAAGACATGATCCTTTACTTCAGCAGCCTACAGTCTAGCTGAGGAGACAAGGCTCAAGAACAAGAAACAACCTGGTAGCAATTAAGTGCTAGGCGAGAGGTGCTGAGAGGCTGAGATATGAAAGAAGCAGAGAGAATGAGGAGAAGGAAGAAGAACGTGCATTTCGAATTTAGTGTCACACCCTTTTATATGCTTGTCTATGTCAATTTGTTCATTTAAAAATATAAGTTCCTAGAGGGTAGCAACCATGTCTATTTGGTTGACTAAACTCTGATAGCTAGGACAACTTACACATCAAATGTCTTCCAGAGTCTCCTAATCTATAAAGTAATTCTAGCTTCTCTGTAACTGCCTCCTTTAGGTCATTCACCTGTGTCCTCTACTGACCTTTGGAGTTAAAGTCTTAGGTGCCAACTTCTCCAAAGTGTGCCAATTTTGCTGGCTCTCCAATCCTCCAGCCTCGACATGGTGATGGGCGAGACCTACGGCATATATTTGCTTCTCTTAACTGACCTACTTAAACATGATATAGTCCTGTTTAGTCCTCCTGCTGAAATGAATTCCTGCCTGTCCTTTCCAGGCTAGACTGTGTGTTATCACTCCTGCCCCTCTGTGCAAGTTATCTATTGCTGTACAACAAATTACCCCAACATTTAGTGGCTTAAAACAATGAACATTTATTATCTTATACAGTTTCTCAGGATCAGGAATCTGGGAGCAGCTTAGCTGAGTGGTTCTGATTCAGTCTCTCATGAGGCTGCAGTCATACTGTCAGCTGGGGCTGCAGTTATCTAAAGACTGGAATGGGGCTGCAGGATTCACTTCCCAGCTCACTCACATGACTGTTGGCAAGAGGCCTCAGGTCCTCACACAAGGGCCTCATTATAGGGTTGTTCATGGTACTGCAGCTGGACTCCTCCAGAGTGAATGATGAGAGAGAGAGAGAGAGGAAGAGAGAGAGAGAAACACTGCTTCTTAGGACATACACTATTATTTCCACCTTATTCTGTTCATTAAAAGCAAGTGCCTAAGTCTGGCCAATATTCAATGGGAGGGGATTACACAAGGATGTGAATACCAAGAGGCCTAAGGGGTTGGGGTTTTTTTTCTTTTTCTTTTGGCCGTTCCACATGGCATGTGGGATCTTAGTTCCCCGACCAGGGATCGAACCCGTGCCCCCAGCAGTGGAAGCGTGGAGTTTGAACCACTGGACCACCAGGGAAGTCCTATAAGGGGTTGTTTTATTTTTATTATTATTTTTTGTACTTTTATTTTTTATTTAATTTAATTTATTTATTTAACATCTTTATTGGAGTATAATTGCTTTACAATGGTGTGTTAGTTTCTGCTTTATAACAAAGTGAATCAGTTATACATATACATATGTTCCCATATCTCTTCCCTCTTGCATCTCCCTCCCTCACACCCTCCCTATCCCACCCCTCTAGGTGGTCACAAAGCACCGAGCTGATCTCCCTGTGCTATGTGGCTGCTTCCCACTAGCTATCTATTTTACGTTTGGTAGTGTATATATGTCCATGCCACTCTCTCACTTTGTCACTGCTTACCCTTCCCCCTCCCCATATCCTCAAGTCCATTCTCTAGTAGGTCTGTGTCTTTATTCCCATCTTGCCCCTAGGTTCTTCATGACCTTTTTTTTTTTCTTAGATTCCATATATATGTGTTAGCATACGGTATTTGTTTTTCTCTTTCTGACTTACTTCACTCTGTATGACAGACTTTAGGTCCATCCACCTCACTACAAATAACTCAGTTTCGTTTCTTTTTATGGCTGAGTAATATTCCATTGTATATATGTGTCACATCTTCTTTAGCCATTCATCTGTTGATGGACACTTAGGTTGCTTCCATGTCCTGGCTATTGTAAATAGAGCAGCAATGAACATTTTGGTACATGACTCTTTGAATTATGGTTTTCTCAGGATATATGCCCAGTAGCGGGATTGCTGGGTCGTATGGTAGTTCTGTTTTTAGTTTTTTAAGGAACCTCCATACTGTTCTCCATAGCGGCTGTATCAATTTACATTCCCACCAACAGTGCAAGAGGATTCTAAGGGGTTGTTTTATAAAGTCACCCCTTTATAAGGTGACTTCTCCATTCTTCATTTGAAGTAGTTACCTTAGTTTTCTCATATACTTATTAACTTCCTCATGGAATTAAAGTGAATTCTAATCTGTTTGCCTGTGAAACTATGTGAAGTCAATATTTTATCTGGTAGCCTCAAAATAAGAGTTCCCCTTCCTCCTACTGACAAATTTTACCTTTTTGAGAATGAAAACATACTTGTGTTTCCCCCCAATATTGTCTTCCTCTGAAAGCTGTAGGTTACCTTTTCTTGCTTATTTTGATTTGTAAGTCTGTCAGGATAACAGCACAAAACATTCTTTAAACTCACAATGTCAAAAAGCAAACAGAGAATTCCTTCTCCTCCTTGCTGCCAACTGAAAATATTCATATCCAATTCCCTCACCATTCAGTCAGCAGGCCAAACCCAATTCACTGTAAAAGCTAGCATTTGCCAAATGTTTTTTTTTTTGGTTTACTTACATCGATTAAATAAAGAACTCTATTAATGTGAGCATTTGCTCATTTCATAAATAATTGAGATAATTCAGGGCTTGAGTCTTCAGTGTTTAGGGGAAGCAAGAATTCAGCAACTCAGACATAACCTACTGTTGCCATAGCTTCTTGACTCAGGGCAAGATTCTTTTAAGCCAGGTATAAATTGGAAATTGGAAGTCAAGGTCATGGCCTCTGTCATTCAGGAATTTACAGCTGGTGAATACATTAGA
Source organism: Mesoplodon bidens (assembly GCF_964165515.1). Taxonomy (NCBI): domain Eukaryota; kingdom Metazoa; phylum Chordata; class Mammalia; order Artiodactyla; family Ziphiidae; genus Mesoplodon; species Mesoplodon bidens. Next base: position 50,484,635 of record NC_138173.1, on the reverse strand, counting down.
GCTTGGTTCCTGAAACCATACCTATTGTCATTAAGAAAGCAAAGACTGGTCTGATAACCCCCTTCTTGCTTTTAAGGCAGCAGTAAAGATTTTCCTTTCTTAAATGCATGCCTACGTGGACAGCACTGAAAGGATTGTCCTAAGAAGGAATAATACTAAAATACCCACGATGGATGCTTGAGCAGAAGTCATTTGCATTCATAGATTTGGTCCTCGGTCAAGTGCATGAACAGAATGTAGACAGGATTGTATTCCAGTCTCAGTTCCACCAGAGCTGTATTAACCTCAGCAGTATCTCTGAGCTTAGTTTCCTTAAAAGTGAAATGGGAATAATGAATAAATATACTTGCAGATTTGTTTTGATGACAAAATGTGTCAAAATACTAGTAAAAGGGTTGACACATAGTAGGCATTCAGGAAGTGCTGATTCTTCTTCCTTTTGTGTCCCATTAAAATGTGCTGGAAATAACTCTACCAGGAAGCTTTTTCATAGCTGTTGCCTCATTTTCTGACGTGGCTGGTGAATCTGGTATGGAGGGAAGGTTTTCTACCTTCTTCATGCAGGACGTTATATTGTTAACTCTACTCCGGAGACTTAAGAGTGAAGTGAGCTGAATATTTAAGTACTCCCTGAAGTCAATGCACGATTTAGGAATTTATGTATATTAGAATGTTATGCTGCAACATGATACATTAAGTCCCAATGAAGCTGTGGTTCCTAGTTCAGACTGTATTAAGTTTCTCTCCTTAAATTTTATTATAATGGAGATCATCGATATCAAGTGAATCAAGCCAACTATGAAAGCATCACTAATAAGAGAAAAACATTTTAATGTATCAAAAAACCACTCTATGAAGTTTTACACAAAATACACCACTTATTTCAGAGACATTTGCTGGAAAGTTGCTAATGTTGTCTTATATTAATTTATGTTTACCAAATGCTTTGCAGTCACCTTTATTTCCCACATCCAAAGACTTCTGATAATGGATCAAATCAAACCATCACCTTGGAGAAATGATTTTGTTGAGATAGAAGGCACCATTACACCACACACCAACTGAAAATTTAGGATAATTTGGTCTACAATATTTTGTAGAGCCCCTTCTACTGTCAAAATAGCCAAGCAATAGTGTTGAACTTTTTCTCAAATAATTGAAAACTATATTGTCTCCCAAACTCCCTTCACTTTGCCCGCAGAGCAGGGAAGAAGAATCAGAATCTTTTTCTTACTAGAACTTAATGTACTCAACCCTGTTGTATCATCTTGGTTTCCTTGTCACGTTCATGCTTGATGTATTTTTGAACAATATCCCACCCATGCTCAGTCTTTTCCATCTCACACCATCCAAGTTCACAAAGGACTGCTATATAAACCGTGGTTCAATTTTTAAACATATAGTGATAAATATGACTGTGAAGAGAATGCAACTACTCATGTTGAAAATGAGTCCATCCTATCCCTGGAGGCCAGGAATTTATGAGGAAGCCTTGGCAGAATCAGAGGCTGTTTAGTGAACATGGAAGCAGAGTAGATAATGTTAGATGATATTCCAAGTTAATGTCTTTAAGCTATGATTGCCTGATTCTCCTCTTCACTAAAGAAATGCTGCTAAACAGACTAGATATTTGTCCAGTTCACAGGAGACAATATAGACAATAACTATATTGAAGGCATGCAAAACTTCTATAGTACTTTTTGCCTTCCTCTTAATAGGTCCCATGCAGACTTGAAAACATGGGATATATTTGTTAATTATAGCCTATCTTTTCTTTACTTAAACACAATGTAATTGTTTGGACTTAGGCATTCTTACTTATAGTCACCTTGATAAATCTTGGGTATTCCTATATTGCCTTAACTATGCATTTGCAAGTAACCACATCTATTGATAATTATACCATGTTATTTTTCCAAAATTCATCTTGAGAGGTTGTTATTATAACAACCAGGCGTACACAAGCATAATGTGACAGCACTTACCTCCACTGCAATTCCTTGCTTTCTGCATCAGGAAAGTTTTGCTATAGCGCCTGTGAGAATCTGTTCAGCTAAATTTTGACTCACACACAAACCTGGAACTGGGAGCTGTGAGGGAATTAACAAAATGTAGGACAAGAGTCGGTAGAGAAATAATGCCCTCTTCCACCCCTTGAGTGGACAACTCTGAGGCATGTTCCACACAGCTCCTCAGACTGTTCCCATATGATAAGATCACATTGGTTGATTTGCTATGTTTCTTAAATGGAATCTTTTTCCCCTCAATTGAAAAATGTAAGATTTAGGAATACTTTAGTCATGCCCATTTTTACATTGGCAAGTAGATATGCCATCATGACATTAAGAAGTATTTTATCAGCTCCCAAATCAATATGCATATTTTCCAGAATATTTAAACAAATCAAAATATTTGGACTATTAAAAAAGTAAACACAACATGTGAAAATTTTTAATGAGAAATGTGAGTAAATCAAATGCTAAATTGCATGATTCTCTCTGTTCAATGTTTTAGCACAAAAAGTGAAAAATTGGGAATTTCCTGGTGGTCCAGTGGTGAAGACTCTGCACTTTCACTGCCCAGGGTCTGGGTTCGATCCCTGGTCAGAAGATCCTGCAAGCTGCCTGGCATGGCCAAAAAAAAAGAAAGTTGAAAGATTGGATATTTGCCCTTGGAAACATATTATTTTTCTCTTTTTAAATAATGGAAACTAGTAGCAAAATAAAATTACTGCAGTATAAATATAAAAAGTGTAAAAGCCCTAGTACATGACATGATCTTTGAATTTGCCTCAAAATAATTTCTCATTTAATACCTTCCCTTAAATATTGATACAGAATCAGAGGTCAGCCAAACATCTTGGCAATGCTTAAGAAATTATACTTTAAATGAAGTATGCAAATGCTTATTTTTGTTTTCTAATCTTAATTCAGAGAAGATGGAAAATACAAGTATTCTCTCCCTAAAGAAATATTAACTCATCAAACTGGGCTGCTTTGGAATAAAAAGTCCTACATGTGTGCCCTGTGAACTTATTTAATATAACTATGAGTACTATAATTTCTGCATTTCCTGATTGGTACTAAAATTGCAAGTATATTAGTTTAATATTTTATAGGGGTTTTGGAAGACTGCTCTTGAAATTTTCAAGGTATAGGGTTGTTTTTCCTCTGGAAGGAAAAACTCAGCATCTGACAATAATTCTCTGTAATCTTTTACTTGGACAAAAGCTCTGATTGGTTATAAACATGGCTTTTCCTCACACATAAATTGAACAATTTCACAAGTAAAGAGGTTTCACTTTTTTTCTCTTTCATTCAAAATAACAAAAACGGTACATCTTACCCTCCCTTTTTCTCTGTCCTAGAGTCACTAAAGTATTAGGTCTAATCCCAGACACCCTGATTAGTTACCCAGTCTCCATAGTTACTTTTTTAATTTAAAAAAAATTTTTGGCCATGCCCCGCAGCTTGCAGGATATTAGTTCCCCAATCAGGGACTGAACCCAGGCCCTGGCAGTGAAAGTGCCGAGTCCTAACCACTGGACCACCAGGGAATTCCCCATAGCTACTTTTAAAAAGGGAGAGTTTTGATCTGAATACTCAGAGTGTGCTTCATGGTTTGCAACAGTTCCATTGACATTATTCTTTGTTCTGTGTGATGTTGTTCGTTATTTATATCTCTTCGTTTTTGTGACCCTACACATCCACAGAGCACTCTGTTATTGACTATAGACAAAAATCTTCTCAAATAATAAACCTTATCATAATTGTGAACTATTTTGTGGAAATAACAGGCTTATGTTCAGATGCATAGTCTAGCCTACATAAACCTCTCCCTCCCCAAAAATGTACGTAATTTTATTTTCATGTGGTCATAAGAAACAGTAAACTTCTTGTTTATTATTTTCACAGCAACATTCATGGAGCTTACATTTTTGGTATATTGGTTACATTACCTAGAAACTTCCTAGAAATCAAAAATTCAATTAAAAATTCAAGAAAGTAGGCAGATGATTTTATAATTATCAAGGGCTGATTTTAAAAGTAGTACCAAACAGGGCTTCCCTGGTGGCGCAGTGGTTGAGAGTCCGCCTGCCGATGCAGGAGACACGGGTTCGTGCCCTGGTCCAGGAAGATCCCACATGCTGTGGAGTGGCTGGGCCTGTGAGCCATGGCCACTGAGCCTGCGTGTCCGGGGCCTGTGCTGCTGCACAATGGGAGAGGCTACAACAGTGAGAGGCCCGCGTACCGCAAAAAAAAAAAAAAAAGGTAGTACAAAACAATCAAAGTAGCTAGCGCTTACTAAACACTTCTTTTTAGGCATCTGTGACAAATAATAATTAGGTCTCCTCAATCATTCCCTCTCTCTTGGGTCATTTTCATCAACATGCTGTAATGTCTGCCTCCTTTAAAAAAAATCCTTTGTGCCTTTTCCCTCAAGTTACTTTCTTTTCCTCTACTTTCCTAAAAACATCTTTTTTTAAGAAAATTATTTTTATTGGAGTATAGTTGATTTACAATGTTGTGTTAGTTTCAGGTGTACAGCTAAGTGAATCAGTTATACATATAAACATATGCACTCTTTTTTAGATTCTTTTCCCAGATAGGCCATTACAGAGTACTGAGTAGAGTTCCCTGTGCTATACAGTAGCTCCATAGTACTTATCTATTTTACATGTAGTAGTGTGTATATGTCAATCCCAATCTTCCAATTTAACCCTTAAAAGCATCTATACTCACCATCTTCACTTGCTCTCCTCCTATTCCTATTTTTAACCCCCTCTATTCAGGCTTTCATTCCTCCACTCCACTGAAAATACACTCTTCAGGGTCATTATTCTTGCTGAATCCAGTGGTTTATCCTCAATCTTCATCTTATTGTACCTTTCCTAGAGCAGCATTTGACAATAATTGATCAAGCCTACTTTTTAAAAAACATTCTTCTTTTGATTTCAGAGACATCATACACCTGTTTTCCCTTCTACAAAACTGACCTTTTTTCTGTTTTTTCTTACTCTTCCTGGCTTCTAAATTTTTAAGAGCCCCAAAGTTATCTTCACTGAAATTGTAAGGTTTCTTTGTTACTGTTTGCATAGAGCTGAGGGCTCTGTGGATAGAGATCCTGCTTCCCAGAGGGAGAACATTTCAACCAGGGGACATAGCAAGAGTTCAGTTGAACTACAAAGTATGGCTGCTTTTTGGGCACTTCTAGCTCCTAGTGTACAGGGACCAGTCAGCAAGATAAGGAGTCACCATTTTTGTGGGGGAAATTGACCCTGATCATCAAGAGGAGGTAGGGCTGGCTAGAATATGTGTGGAGCCCAGGTGACCCACTTGGGTGACCCTTGGTACTCCTTGACCAATTCTGATGGTAAATTGAATTTACCAACTGTAGTAACTCTGGCCAGAGAAGGGCATGGTAAGCAGTGCTCAGACCTCAGAAGAAAGGGTCTGGGTCATGCCAGGTAAACCACTGAGACCAGAAGAGTTGATAGCTGAGGGTGAGGGGATCTAGAATGTATAGTAGAGGAGGGAGACAGACAGTGTTAGTTGTGGCCCCATGACCAGCTGCAGCAGTGAGCACTCCAGCTTGTCCCACTAACCTTCCTTTTCCAAATTTCCCTCAGGAAGAAAGGCGCATGGGGAGCTGCTTCTGGAAACTATGCAAAGATTGAGGGACACATGGGATAGATTTTGGTAGCCATTGTGACATTTCCCCAGCTTCTGGGAAGGCTGCTGGAAGATGATCCTCAGCTGTCAACCTTCTATAGGGATTCCCTCAGCTGAAGAAACTGCCTTGCCCAAGGTCATGACTCCTTTCCAGGATAGCTGGTATCCAATGACTTATCAGCATGGGACTATAAAGGCCTGATCCCAGTGTTCCAACTCGAGACAGCTCTGAAGGGCTGTCCCAGTTGCACACCTACATATGGGGTCAGCTGAGGATTCACTTTGACTGCATTGCACCTCAGTTTCTACCTGTGCCTGATCTGACTTCATTCTCTTCTCTTCCACAAGTGTTGATCCTGAAAGCACTCCTCAATAAACTTCTCATACACTAATCTCCATCTCAAGGTCTGCTTCTGAGGGAACCCAACTGGAGACAACAGGATATTGTCTCCAATATCCTGAACTCACTACGTGACTGTAACCAGGCGTATAATTAACTATAATTCCTGAACATACCGAAAGGGTCTGTACATGCTTAGTATGTGTTTTCCCTGCCTCGAGTACCCAGGCTGTTTTTGTCAGGCCAACTCACATTTATCTTCCAAGACTCAGTTTCACCACCTCCTTGAAGCCTCCTCTCAACATGTGTTCACCTCCATTCCCAACATGTGTTCCTTCAGAAGCCTGTGCTTCCCTCTATCACATATCTTACTGTACCAATCTGTAATTATATATTTACTTGCCTGTGCAAGACTGAGACTTTCTTAAGGGCATGATTTGCCTGGTCTTTCATCTTTGTATTTTAATGCTAATATGGGGCATCTGACACAATAGGCAATCAATAAATGTTTTTTAAATGAATAAATGGAATAGAGATTTTCCTCTATGTCACAGGCAAATGTTTATGCAATATAGATTTGAAAATATAGATTTTGGAGCCAGACTGGCTTGTAATGGAGATCTACCTCTATATTTAATTAGAGGTTTGTTGAAATAACCTTGGGCAAATTGCTTAACCACTTCATTTCCCTTATTTATAAAATGGAAATTATAATAACACCAATTTTATAAGATTGTTATAAGAATTAAAACAATAATCATAATGGGCATGATATTATTAAATATCATTCTCATTTGTTGCACCCTACCATACAGCAGAGCGCTAAAGCTTTTCACCTGTAATTCTCATTCAGTCTTCCAAACAAATCTACAAAGTTGATGGCAACTCCATAAAGATTAAAAAACAAGAACAGCAGGGAATTCCCTGGCGGTCCAGTGCTCAGGACTCTGCACTCTCACTGCTGCCATGCGGTATGGCCAAAAAAAGAAAAAAAAAATTAACCATTATTTTAATCTGAAATTTTAATTTTTATTTGTTAAATCTGGCAACCTTACCCAAAAGCCATAGGTTTCATACATGACTAAAACCTGTTGCTAATTTCAAATGGCGAATTACTTCCTCACCTAAAGTTATTTAAAAATTTCTAGCCAATACAAACACATCTGCAGGTTGAAATGTGTTAGCCACTTGCCAATTCATAACTTAAGCTGCACCATATTACAGTTAAAAAAAATAAAGCCGTAAAATCAAATTTTAAATCTTGTATCTACCTAAACTCCATCATCAACTAAGGATGTAGCTAGCCTTCTGCAATTTAAGTTGCCTGAATCTCACCTTTCCTTATTTGTAAAATTAAGAGGTTTGACTAGAGAATCTTGAGGGCCTTCTTCCTCTTAAAATCTAGTGTCCTATAACTCTACTGTGTTTCTTCTGTAGCAAGGTGTCAGGATATTAATGAAAGCATATCACAAATGACACTTCTCTCACAAATAACATGTTTTCTCTCTCTCGCAAAGTGTACTCCTCAGGAGGCCATATACTTATTTTAATGATAGTGCCGTTGCTTAAATCATTTTTGGAGAACATAGCAACATATTGAATATCCTTTCTGATGGCAAATTATTTTTCCATGAAAGTGGATTTGATTTTTGGAACTAGACCAAAAGTTATTCAGAGCCAAATCCAATGGATGGTGCAACTGAAAATATATATAGAAATTTTAAACAAAATACGAGATAGGTTTATAAAATAAATGAAACTGATTTATTTGGGGGAATCTTTTTTATTTTATTTTATTATTATTTTTTGTTTTTGCTTTAATTTTTGAATTTTATTTTATTTATTTTTTTATACAGCAGGTTCTTATTAGTCATCAATTTTATACACATCAGTGTATACATGTCAATCCCAATCGCCCAATTCATCATACCACCATCCCAACCCCCACGTGGCTTTCCCCCCTTGGTGTCCATACGTTTGTTCTCTACATCTGTGTCTCTATTTCTGCCCTGAAAACCGGTTCATCTGTACCATTTCCTAGGTTCCACATATATGAGTTAATATACGATATTTGTTTTTCTCTTTCTGACTTACTTCACTCTATATGACAGTCTCTAGATCCATCCACGTCTCTACAAATGACCCAATAGCGTCCCTCTTTATGGCTGAGTAATATTCCATTGTATATATGTACCACATCTTCTTTATCCATTCGACTGTCGAGGGGCATTTAGGTTGCTTCCGTGACCTGACTATTGTTAATAGTGCTGCAGTGAACATTGGGGTGCATGCGTCTTTTTGAATCATGGTTTTCTCTGGGTATATGCCCAGTCGTGGGATTGCTGGGTCATATGGTAATTCTAGTTTTAGTTCTTTAAGCAACCTCCATACTGTTCTCCATAGTGGCTGTATCAACTTACATTCCCACCAACAGTGCAAGAGGGTTCCCTTTTCTCCACACCCTCTCCAGCATTTGTTGTTTGTTGATTTTCTGATGATGCCCATTCTAACTGGTGTGAGGTGATGCCTCATTGTAGTTTTGATTTGCATTTCTCTAATAATTAGGGATGTTGAGCAGCTTTTCATGTGCTTCTTGGCCATCTGTATGTCTTCTTTGGAGAAATGTCTATTTAGGTCTTCTGCCCATTTTTGGATTGGGTTGTTTTTTTATTTAATATTGAGCTGCATGAGCTGTTTATATATTTTGGAGATTAATCCTTTGTCCGTTGATTTGTTTGCAAATATTTACTCCCATTCTGAGGGTTGTCTTTTCGTCTTGTTTATGGTTTCCTTTGCTGTGCAAAAGCATTGAAGTTTCATTAGGTCCCATTTGTTTATTTTTGTTTTTATTTCCATTACTCTAGGAGGTGGATCAAAAGAGATCTTGCTGTGATTTATGTCAAAGAGTGTTCTTTCTATGTTTTCCTCTAAGAGTTTTATAGTGTCCGGTCTTACACTTAGTTCTCAAATCCATTTTGATTTTATTTTTGTGTATGGTGTTAGGGAGTGTTCTAATTTCATTCTTTTACATGTAGCTGTCCAGTTTCACAGCACCACTTATTGAAGAGACTGTCTTTTCTCCATTGGATATCCTTGCCTCCTTTGTCATACATTAGCTGACCGTAAGTGTGTGGGTTTATCTCTGGGCTTTCTATCTTCTTCCATTGATCTATGTTTCTGTTTTTGTGCCCGTACCATATTGTCTTGATTACTGTAGCTTTGTAGTATAGTCTGAAGTCAGGGAGTCTGATTCCTCCCGCTCCATCTTTTTCCCTCAAGACTGCTTTGGCTATTCGGGGTCTTTGTGTCTCCATACAAATTTTAAGATTTTTTGTTCTAGTTCCATGAAAAATGGCATTGGTAATTTGATAGGGATTGCATTGTATCTGTAGATTGCTTTGGGTAGGATAGTCATTTTCACAATATTGATTCTTCCAACCCAAGAACATGATATATCTCTCCATCTGTTGGTATCATCTTTAATTTCTTTCATCAGTGTCTTATAGTTCTCTGCATACAGGTCTTTTGTCTCTCTAGGTAGGTTTATTCCTAGGTATTTTATTCTTTTTGTTGCAATGGTAAATGGGAGTGTTTCCTTAATTTCTCTTTCAGATTTTTCATCATTAGTGTATAGCAATGCAAGAGATTTCTGTGCATTAATTTTGTATCCTGCAACTTTATCAGATTCATTGATTAGCTCTAGTAGTTTTCTGGTGGCATTTTTAGGATTCTCTCTGTATAGTACCATGTCATCTGCAAACACTGACAGTTTTACCTCTTCTTTTCCAGTTTGTATTCCTTTTATTTCTTTTTCTTCTCTGATTGCCATGGCTAGGACTTCCAAAACTATGTTGAATAACAGTGGTGAGAGTGGACATCCTTGTCTTGTTCCTGATCTTAGAAGAAATGCTTTCAGTTTTTCACCATTGAGAATGATGTTTGCTGTGGGTTTGTCATATATGGCCTTTATTAGGTTGAGGTAGTCTCCCTCTATGTCCACTTTCTGGAGAGTTTTTATCATACTTGGGTGTTGAATTTTGTCAAAAGCTTCTTCTGCATCTATTGAGATGATCATATGGTTTTTATTTTTCAATTTGTTAATATGGTGTATCACATTGATTGATTTGTATATATTGAAGAATCCTTGTATCCCTGGGATAAATCCCACTTGATCATGGTGTATGATCCTTTTAATGTGTTGTTGGATTCTGTTTGCTAGTATTTTGTTGAGGATTTTTGCCTCTATATTCATGTGTGATATTGGTCTGTAGTTTTCTTTTTTGGTAGTATCTTTGTCTGGTTTTGGTATCAGGATGATGGTGGCCTCATAGAATGAGTTTGGGAGTGTTCCTTCCTCTGCAATTTTTTGGAAGAGTTTGAGAAGGATGGGTGTTAGTTCTTCTCTAAATGTTTGATAGAATTCACCTGTGAAGCCATCTGGTCCTGGACTTTTGTTTGTTGGAAGATTTTTAATCACAGTTTCAATTTCATTACTTGTGATTGGTCTGGTCATATGTTCTATTTCTTCCTGGTTCAGTCTTGGAAGTTTATACCTTTCTAAGAATTTGTCCATTTCTTCCAGGTTTTCCTTTTTTTTTTTTTTTTTTTTTTGCGGTATGAAGGCCTCTCACTGTTGTGGCCTCTCCTGTTGCAGAGCACAGGCTCTCAAAAACACAATAAATATGATAAGTGTAGTTTAATATATAATAACAAGATGAAGATGGCATCTTATGAAATAGCATAAGATGTCTATAATAGAGGGATCATTAAAAATTATACTATAGGGCTTCCCTGGTGGTGCAGTGGTTGGGAGTCCACCTGCCAATGCAGGGGACACGGGTTCGAGCCCTGGTCTGGGAAGATCCCACATGCCGCAGATCAACAAACCCGGGCACCACAGCTGCTGAGCCTGCGCTCTAGAGCCCGCCTACCACAACTACTGAAGCCCACGTGACTAGAGCCCGTGCTCTGCAACAAGAGAAACCACTGCCATGAGAAGCCCGCGCACCACAACAAAGAGTAGCCCCTGCTCGCCTCAACTGGAGAAAGCCCACACGCAACAATGAAGACCCAACGCAGCCAAAAATAAATAAATAAATTAATTAATTAATTAAAAATTATACTATAAACATATGACAGAATATACATCTTATAGCAAAATAATGTTAAATAATAGATTCAAAGTACATAAAATGAAATGAAAAAGCACTTTGAAAAACAGCCTGTAGTGTATAAGTATTATTCCATGTTTATTTAAAAACATATATTGGGTATTAATACCCAGAATATATAAAGAACTCCTTCAACTCAACAACAGAAAAACCAAAAAACCTGATTTTAAAATGGACACAGGAGGGAATTCCCTGATGGTCCAGTGGTTAGGACTCTGCACTCTCACTGCCAAGGGCCAGGGTTCAACCACTGGTGAGCGAACTAAGATCCTACAAGGCACGTGGCTCAGCCAAAAAAAAAGATGAAGGACTTGACATTTCTCCAAAGGTGATATACAAATGACAAAAAAATACCAAAAGATTCTCAACATTACTAATCATTGGAGAAATACAAATCAAAATCACAAGATATCACCTCATACCTGTTAGAATGTCTGCTATCAAAAAAGAAACAAACAGAAAATAGCAAGTGTTAGCAAGGACATGGAGAAATTGGAATCTTTGTGCACTATTCGTGGGAATATAAAATGGTTCAGCTGCCTGAAGAAATTAAAAGTAGAATTACCGTATGATCCAGCAATCTCACTTCTGGGTTTATATCTAAAAGAACTGAAAGCAGGATCTCAGAGATATTTTCACAGACATGTTCATAGCAGCATTATTGACAATAGTCAAGAGGTGAAAGCAGGGCATATGTCATTGACAGATAAGTGGATAAACAAAATTTGGTGCATACATACAATGGAGTAGTATTTAGCCTTAAAAAGGAAGAGAAGGAAGGAGCACTTGTCATATGCTGTAACATAGATGAATCTTGAGGACATTATGCTAAGTGGAATAAGCTAGTCACAAAAAGGCAAACACTGTATGGCTCCATACATATAAGTTACGTAAAGTGGTCAAATCCATAGAAACAGAAAGTAGAACGGTGATCACCAAAGGCTGGGAGGGAGGGGAAATGGAGACCTGTTGTCTAATGGTTATAGAGTTTTGGTTTTGCAAGGTGAAAAGATCTGGAGATCTGTCACACAACAGTGTAAATACACTGAACACTGCTGAACTGTACACTTAGAAATAGTTAAGATGGTTAAAAAAAATCAAACTGTGTATTTTAAATATTTGCAGTTTATTGTATATATAAATAAATAAAGCTGTTTAAAGAATATATTGGTGAACAATTTTAGCTAAGAAAATAACTAAGCAAATAAGACTCCAAAGTCGGACTGCCTGGCCTCAAATCCCAGCTCTGCCACCTACTAGTGATGTGATCTTGGGCAAGTCATTTAATAAATCTGTTCCTCAGCTTTCTTTGTAAAATAGAGTTTATAATAGTATACTGCCTTATAGAACTGTTTTTTGAATTAGATGAGCTAATATTCATAAAACAAGGTCTAGTACATTGTGCTAAATAAATATGGTGACCTATCAGTCTCACTCCTGATGTATCTCTGCATAGAAATATTAACAGAGATTATTTCTAAGTAGATGTCCTACCAGAGATTTTAACCATTTTCTTCTCAGCTTATCCGAGTTTTTTTTAATATAAATTTATTTATTTATTTATTTATTATTTTTGACCATGTTGGGTCTTCCTTGCTGCATGCAGGTTTTCTCTAGTTGCAGCGAGTGGGGGCTGCTCTTCGTTGTGGTGCGCAGGCTTCTCATTGTGGTGGCTTCTCTTATTGCGGAGTACGGGCTCTAGGCACGTGGGCTTCAGTAGTTGTGGTGCACAGGCTTAGTTGCTCTGCGGCACGTGGGATCTTCCCCAACCAGGGATCGAACCTGTGTCCCCTGCATTGGCAGGTGGATTTTAAAGCACTGCACCACCAGGGAAGTCCCTTATCTGAGTTTTTAAATCTTTTTATTACATATATGTATGATTTTCATAATAAAAGCAATAGAAGGTTTTTTTTTTTTTTTTTTTTTTTTTTTTTGCTGTATGCGGGCCTCTCACTGCTGTGGCCTCTCCCGTTGCGGAGCACAGGCTCCGGACACACAGGCTCCGCGGCCATGGCTCGTGGGCCCAGCCGCTGCGCGGCATGTGGGATCTTCCGGGATAGGGGCACGAACCCGTGTCCCCTGCATCGGCAGGCGGACTCTCAACCACTGCGCCACCAGGGAAGCCCCAATAGAAGGTTTTTTTATAAATACAAAATAAGTCAGATGGTCCATCTAGTTTACAAGTTTGTCTCTCTTGGTAATACTAAGGTAATAATTTCTGGGCAAACATGGATTATTTATTATATTTCAAAAACCTTTCTAATATTTTTAGCACTGTTATTGACAAAAAGAAAGATACTGTTATATGCCAATGAGAATAACAGAGTCTACAGTAACAGCCTGTAACTGTTGTTATGAAAATTATGGTGTATAATCCCTTAAATTTTTATAGTTATATTATTAACTATTAGAGCAATTTCCTAACTGTTTGTAGGCTGGGTGACAATAACACAATTTAAATGAGAGACTGCAGAGGTATTCCATATGGATGTCTTCCTGACCCAGTATTTTTGCAACGCTAGGAAAAGCCACGGTAGATTTGGTGTTGATCCTGCTTTTCCCCTGGACAGAGTCAGTTCTGGCCTACTCTGTCTCTCATTACTGTGATGACGGCCCTATCCAGATGCTAAATACTCAAGAGACACTCCAGTACAGTGTTAAAGACTCTGAACACTTCATCCCCAAAGAATGTAGCATTCCAAGAGAAAACAGGCCTCCTTCTGACACTAGTAAAATTGTGAAGGTGTGTGATAAATCAGGCATCAAAATGAGAGGCCACAAATTCTTAAATGTACTCTGCCTCTTACAGTGAGTCCCTGCTCCTCTCTTTCCAACACAGAAATAGTCATATATTTTAAATAATGATAATAAAGCTTGCAAATACACATCAGTAGAAACAACTATAAAATATGTTCAACTATAAAGTGTTACAATAACCTATTATGCAGTTAAGAAGCCTGGTCTAGATGGGAATCAATAAATAGAGATGTAACTAACAATCAAAACGTGTGAAATGTCTTAAGCTCTTTGAGGCGATTTACGTTGAGAGGATCGGCAGGAATATTTTATTTTAAGAGCACTGGTTTCTTCCATTTTCCTTCTCTCTCTCTCCCTTCCCTTCCCTTTCCTTTCTTTTCCTCCCTCCCTCTATTCCTTCTTTTCTTCCTCCCTCTTTCATACAGATGTTTTCACTTTTTCATATTCAAAAAACAAAAACTACAGGGGTTTAAATGTACCATTTACTTGAAACATCAACTTTCTAAAGAAATACAAAATTTTTAAAATCTAAAATAATGACTTATCTATATCAAAGAAAACAAAATGATGGCTTGTTTTTCAAACAAATAGATTTGGCTATAAACTAGAATTATTTTTCCATTGAAAAATAAAACTATTTTAACCAGAAATATGTAAAAGATTGTTTCTAAAATGACCAGTGCTTAGTTTTCTAACAAAAATGCAAAATAATCTGCCTCAGAACAATGGAAATACATAAATTATGACTACTGGTGTTAACTAAAATTTACTAAATATTAGATTTACTTATTTTGCTAAAGCAATATGAAATTCCTAGTATTTTTTGTTCCTTTTTACTTTTTACTGAGATATAACTTAATATGAAGTAGAAAAGTTAAGTGTATACCTTGATGAATTGTTACATGTTACAGCCATGATCCACCAGCCAGATCAAGATAGAGAACACTTAAAAGATCATGTTTCCTTCAATTTTAGGCGTATAAATCTCTCCCTTAGGATGTAGTTTAAAATGTAGATTCCTAGGCTACAGTCCCGGAGATTCAATAATAATACATCAGGGATAGGGTCCCTGAGACTGAATATTAAATAAACACCTCCACTTGGAGAAACTTTGCCCTCAGAGGAGGCCTAACTTGACTTGTGACTCTAAAAGTTCCATTACTCTCAGCTGTAAAGATAATTTTATTAGGAAATCTAGGTGGTTTTCTACCAAGGAAGAACATATATAGGACATTTGGTGTCCTTGTGTAATTTTAAGTTTTAATGTTATTTTTTTCTTTTTTTGAGGCAGCATCTCCCATATGAAGTTTCTACTAGTCCATGGCAAAATGAAAAATTTTAAGTCCCTAGTGAATATATCCTAGTAATATATCCTTTCTGTAGAAAACTTTCAAAGAATGGGAAAACTTAAATCAAGACCACCAAACCATTGTTAATATATTGCTTTATTTATTCCAGTGTTTTTCTATGTACAGTTTTTTTAACAAGAATTTATATGTATATGTATTAATGTATATTGATCCTGCCATTACCACCCGATTTTTCTTCAGCATTTTCCAATGTCATTAAAAACCCTTTCAATGTAGTTTTGTCTGTAGAATGTTCTGTCTTATGAAAGCATCATAATTTATTTTACTACTCTGTATTTAAAATTTTAAACATAGCAGTTGTTTCCACTTTAAAAAAATGTAAAGAACACTATGATGAACATTTCTGTACACATTTTAAAACTTCATTTTAAAATATTTCTTTAAGATAGATTCTTAAAGAAATTGATATGGAGGGTATAAGCATTTTTAAGGCTTTTGATATATACTGTGATTCAGTTACCTATTGCTATATAACAAAATCTCCACAACTTAGTGGCTTAATATAACAACCGTTTATTAACAATCATTTTTCAATACATAGTATTGACTGGGTTCACGCACGCAGCTGCATTCAGCTGAAAGCTTGACTGAGGCTGGAATGTCTAGGATGGCTTCACTCATGTGTCTGGGACCTTAGCTGGGGGTAGTTGGAATAGGTGGGAGCTGGTTTGACCTCTTTCTACATAGTCTCTCGTTATTCAGTAGTCTAACCTGAGCTTGTTTATATCACAGCTGGATCC
The DNA here is from genome assembly GCF_964165515.1 of Mesoplodon bidens. Taxonomy (NCBI): domain Eukaryota; kingdom Metazoa; phylum Chordata; class Mammalia; order Artiodactyla; family Ziphiidae; genus Mesoplodon; species Mesoplodon bidens. The sequence goes on along the minus strand of NC_138173.1, from coordinate 50,468,585 downwards.
CATGAGAATAAAAGTGGAAATGCCAGGCTTCTTAAGACCTAGAGCTAGAAGCCAAAGTAAGTCATGGCGTCAGCCCAGATTTGGGGGGAAGAGAAGAAGACTCCACCTTTTACTGGAAGAGCTCCAAAATCATGTTGCAGAAGGGTATGTGGGGTTGGAGGTATTGCTAAGGCCCTATCTGGAAAAAAATGACCACATACTGCCATATTATGATTTTATAAAGCATAGATTTATTATAAAGATTATATGCAAAATGTACTTCCATCAGATTGGCATGAGTTAAAAAGGGTCAGCAACAATGTGTAGCAACAGGGCTTCCCTGGTGGCGCAGTGGTTGAGAGTCCGCCTGCCGATGCAGGGGACACGGGTTTGTGCCCTGGTCCGGGAAGATCCCACATGCCGCGGAGTGGCTGGGCCCGTGAGCCATGGCCGCTGAGCCTGCACGTCCGGAGCCTGTGCTCCGCAACGGGAGAGGCCACAACGGGGAGAGGCCCGCGTACCACAAAAAAAAAAAAAAAGAATGTGTAGCAACAACTCTCATATACTCCTGGTGTAGGTGTAATCTTGATGCTCATTTTACAAAACAATTTGTCATTAATTGCCAAAGGTCATAGGTATATACCCCCATGAAATGGATGCACAGGTAGACCAGGATATATGTTTAATAAGGTTCATAGCCTCATCATTCATTACAGCCTCAATCTGAAAACAACCTAAAGTTCATTGACTCTAGAACATTATATTGTAGAATAGAATATATGGAAAATATAGAACAATGAAAATAAACAAACTATACACTCAGCATTATAGATGAATCCTTCAAACATAATGTTGAATATAAAATACAAGTCTTGGGAATTCCCTGGCGGTCCAGTTGTTAGGACTCCACTCTCTCACTGCCGAGGGCCTGAGGTTCAATCCCTGATCAGGGAACTAAGATCCCACAAGCTGCGCAGCATGGCCAAAAAAAAAAAAAAGTCATAAAATGATTCATAGAATTTGATTTTATTTATGTGAAGTTCAAAAACAAACAAAAGTAAACTATGTTGTTTAGGTATGCATACATAAGTAATTGAACTATAAAGAACAGCAGAGAAATGTTTACTATATTAAAGCCAAAGTATGAGTTTGGCCTGGTAAGGGGGAAGGAGGATGGAGAGGAGCATCCAGGCAGAGGAAAAAGAATAACTGGGCAATAGGAAGGAGATGACGGAATTCGAGGAGTTTAAAGGAAGCCAGTGAGCAAAAGGAAGAACAGGAACTTAGAGGCCAATGTAAGGATTTTCAGACTTCATGCTAAGAGCAATGAAAAGCCACTGATTGGTTGTAAGCAATATGATTAGATTTTCATTTTCAAAGAGTAATTTTGTCTGTTATATATAAAACAGATTAGGGAAAGTCAAGAGTGGATACAGGAGTATAGTTAGGAATCTATTTTAAATGGCTTCAAGTGAGAGATAATAGAGCTTCAAGTGGTACAGTGAGAGTGGTTAAGAAAAGGATGAATCTGAGATGGGCTTGGAAGATGGAATCAATAAGACATGTTCCTTAGGGAGTTTAGAAAACAGAATGAGTTATCATGATTCCGCTTTTCTGGCATGATCAACAAGGTGCCATTAATCAAGAAAGGGAACACTAGTGGGGAACTGGATCTTGATTTGGATTCCTGGAAGACCCACAAGTGCAGGTGTTACCCAAGCAGTTGAATAAATGATCCAGAGCTCAGAAGACATACTGATCTAGCGAGAGAAATTTGATATTTTTTTCTTTTAATGTACCATGGCAGTAAATGATACAGAGCATACCTGAAGTGCCAAGGGCAGATAAAATGACTCAGACAGGACAGATAGAAGCAAAAAACAGTGAAAATGTTAATATTATCTATGTCCAAGGCACTATACATGATGCAGGGTCACACAGGTAAGTAAGATATGGTCCCTAGTTTACTGCGAAGTGGAGGAAACACTTAGATTATATAGATCTTAGCTGGTAAATGACAAGAACTAAAAGATGCTTTGAGATCCCAGAGGGGTGCAGTTAATGTTGGAAACTTGAATAAGAATCAGTCATAAGGCAAAAGGTGGAAAAGGCATTCCAGGCATAAGCAATAAGATGCACAAAAGCATTGAGTCTTGAAACAGCGTGGACGTGAGTAATCACAAGCAGTCCAGTAGCATTAACACACAGGGTTTGAAGGTTGTGCAACAGGAGGTCAGACTAAAGAGAGAGAAAGGCCCGGGTTATGGACTGTCTCGCTTACCCTTCTCAGGAGTTTAGGATTTATTGGATAGGAAAGAGGAGTGTATATTTCTATGTTAGGGGGATTACATAGACCAGGCATGGAGGGTGAGGGCCAAGCTGAACACAGCAAAGCTGGCTAGAAAAGAAAGAAGCTGCTACATGTATGGGAAGTGGTGATAGGGGTAAAGAGGGGGCATCACATTGGATAAATATTTAGGATTACCCTTTAATTCAAAGGGCCTGTGTGAAGTCTTATCTGCTTAGTCCCAGGCTTCTCCCAGCTTTAAATGCAGTTGACGGGTACTTGGGAGAGTTGGCAGAAGCCCAGGTTTTAAATCTCTGAATTTCTACAAAACAGAAAGGAAAAGCAAGCAAACCACAACCACTACATAAACAGAGCAAATATGCCTGGGCAACATATACCACAAAGCTAGGGGACCCCAAAATACACGTGGGTGCGGCCAAACCCCCAGCAGTCAGATTCTCAGGGCCTGTGCGGGAGGAAGGAAGCTAGCGGGCGACGGCTGCGAAGCAGGTGCGGGCAGGTGGGGGCAGGTGCCCTTGGGCGCCAGGAGCGCTTGGCTCCCGGCTCAGCAGCGGGCAACGCGCAGCCGGCGAGGGAGCGAGCGCTTTGTCGGCTCCCGCCCCGGCGGCGCTCGAGTCCGCAGGACTGCAGGGGTCGGAGCAGCTGGGCCACCCTGTGACTAGTCGGTGTTCCGATGTGAGACACGGCCCAACACTGAGGAAAGAGAAGCCGCTGAGAGTAGAATAAATCTCAGCAGCATCTGAACAACCAGGACAAAGTAAAGGAAGTTTCAGGGGGCAGGAAACAGGGCCAGGGAACTCCAGAGAGAAAGCCACCGAGGTTTTGACTGCTACACAAAAGCAACAGAAGAGGGAGCATGCTAGAGTCAGAAAAAATTTTCTCCACCAGCCTCACTGTAAAAGTTCAGAGGGGAAAAAAAAAAGACACCAAAAAACAACAAAAAAAAACCCACAAACACCCCCCCCACACACACAATTTCCCATAGAAATGAGCATGAGGAGAATATCCAGGGGGAAATCCCATGCAAAAATTTATTATAAGAAAAAATAAGGAGCAAACTAACATCCTTACAGACAAGGAAAGCAGGCCAGGAAGATGCGCCCACAAAAGAGCTCAAAACTGTAACCTACCATTTCAAAACAAACCTAAAACACATTAAGAAAATGATTCAAGATGTGAAAGAACATCAAGAATCAGAACTAGAAAAGCTCAGCATTGAGGTGACAGAACTCAGTGAAGAATTAGATTAATTAATTTATTAATTAAAAAGAATTAGATTAATGAATGCCTTAAAAGAAATAGAAGGTGAAAAGGGAAAGTTTTTCATTTTAAAAGAGACATTAGGGAATTCCTTGATGGTCCAGTGGTTAGGACTTGGCACTTTCACTGCAGTGGCCCAGGTTCAATCCCTGGTCAAGGAACTAAGATCCTGAAAGCCACATGTGGCCAAAAAGGAAAAAAAAAAGAAAGAAATTATTTTTAAAATATAAAAGAAATGAAGAGATGAAAACAGTGAATCTAGTACACAGATCTTTTCCAGCATCTACAGACTGGGAGCTCTGCTTTTTACCTGTTGCTGCTTTACAGTCTTCCTCCTGGACATCTTTGTATCTTGTGGCCCCCCTCAGCTCTTGTCACATGGCAAGTATAGAATACCTTTGTTAAATAAGTGGTGCTTAACTCCTGTGACAACTCCCTTATTCCCAATCTCCAGGACTCAGAGGAGTCTTCAAAGATAGGAATACAACTAACCCACTTCCCTTCCTCCATGGCACTGAGTTAATTTTCTATTGTCACTTAGGAGAATAAAAAAGGGGAGACCCTTTCAGAGATCAAATACCAGGACTTAAGGCATTTTTCATGCACTTTCCTTTTTCAGTAGTTCTACTTCCCCTTGTGCCCACTGTATCCTGGTATGTAAGCAAGCTTTTCCTATCATGTAAGAAATTTTCAGAATACAAACATATTCATTTGGCCTAAATCAGACATATTAATTCATTCAAAACTTCATTCAGAAAATAGTTGTCAAGTAACAAATAGTTATTGAGCAGTAATGAACAAGACCAAAGATTAGGTTCCTGCCTTCATGGAATTACCATGAGCTGAGAAAGATGTAAACCAGTCAACATGTAAACAAGATCATTATAGGTTGTGATAAGCAATGGGAGGGAAATTAACAAGGTGAGGTAATGTTGGGGGAAGCTATTCTAAATAAGAAAGTCAGGGAAGATCGCTGTAACCACATCCTAGTCTTTTTTTTTTTTTTTTTCTGGTACGCGGGCCTCTCACTGTTGTGGCCTTTCCCGCTGCGGAGCACGGGCTCCAGACGTACAGGCTCAGCGGCCGTGGCTCACGGGCCCAGCCGCTCCGCGGCATGTGGGATCCTTCCGGACCGGGGCACGAACCCACGTCCCCTGCATCAGCAGGCGGACTCTCAACCACTGCGCCACCAGGGAAACCCCACATCCTAGTCTTAAATCATCTGGTTAGTTGAATAATATTAAGATATTTAAGTGCTTTCATATGAATCCCAGTTGTTATTACCCTTTGGGACTACCTACAGGCCTTCTTCCCTGTGACTTCATTTCCTCCAAAAGGTACATGGATATAGAGGTACATAAATATGCCTCATTCCTGACCTTGAGAACCTATAGTTTAGTAGAAGGAACAGACATGTAAACAGATAAGAAAATACAACATGGCAAAGGGGATACCACAAGCACAAACAAGGTTACTGTTCTTCCTGGTTAACTCTTCTGTCTTGGGCCTCTGGTGTCCCTGGAAAACCCTGTTTACCTGTTTGGGTTTTTGGCTGAAAATTCTTCCTGGCTCCCTCCATAATCTTAATATTTACTTTTAAGTTTTTGGCTATATCAGAAGTAACTTGACTTGCATGCATTACTAGCTTAATTCCCTCATAGCCGGTAGATCCCAGCATTGGCTTGAGATACATAACAAAGTACTGGGGAAAATATTTTTAAAAATTACTTTCTTAAAGAGCCCATATTGTTCATGTCAAATTTTTCAAATAAATGCTAAATAAGATGTCTGGCCAGGTAATTGAAGCTGGCTGTTATCACACAAGAGAATGTATTCAAATGTATACTGCATTTCAGTGTCACCGTTTTCCTGTCAGTAACCATGTTAGTCTGGTAACCAGGCAGTGAACATTTATTTGGACTGCAGGAATTTTTAAAGACAGATAACACAGGCACAGAATATGCTATAAAAGACACACAGAGTTAGAAGTATTTGAACAGATACATAGGTATTTTAATTATGTTCTGAAGTGGCCAGTGGTTTATTTAGCTTGTCAACTCTTAGATTCATCACAATTCTTTCAGATTCCTCTGAGATACTTCCAACTACTGGGAATTGCTACCTTCCCCCAAATAATGGGGTAGCCACATTCCAGGTGCTAGCATCAGGGACAGATGAGAAAGAGCAGTGATGTTTCCCTTTGCCCGATATCCTTCACTTCACATATTACAACGTCTCCAAGTGAAGTAGATTTAGCTGTCAATCCTAGCTTTATATGAGGTGGTAAGTGAAGAAAGAAGGGGATTTAAGTCCTCCAAAGGCACCTTCTCTCTGTGTGATTCTTTAATGAGGATGACAGCAGGACTGAGGCTTCTGGAAATTCTCACACAGGAATTAGGTGGAATCAGTACATAAAGAGTTCCAATAAGGTCCCCCAGAGCAAGGGAATAAGGTCAGGAAAAAGTCAGCTTCTGAAGATACACACTCCAAGATATTTTGGAAAAAAAGACAGAAAACACCTAGCTGTATGATGTGTCCATGCTTTCAATCTAATTAAAGCACTACATTAATATCCCATGCACACCCCTATCATTGCACTTACCACACTGAAGTATGAATTGTTAGTTTAGGTATCTGTCCCTTCTGCCTAATCATGAGTTCATTCATGTAGGAACAGCATTTTAGTTATTTTCTCACTTTCAGAATCTAGCACTGTGTCTGGCTAGAATAGGGACTGAATAAATGTGCGTTGAATAAATGCATGGGAAATATAATTAAAGTAGGCATACTGCAATAGGCATCTGCATGCAGTATGTAAAAACGGTAATTGGATTAAATATAATATTATTTAGTGTTATTTAGAAATATCTAAGAGAGCTATTGAATCAGAAGGCATGAGCATTCTGAAAGTGTCCACTACAGTAGTGACAGGTATTCATTAGACTATTGCAAGATATGGATGAGGGCCTTCCCTAGCAGTCCAGTGGTTAAGACTCCATGCTTCCACTGCAGGGGTCACGGGTTCGATCCCTGGTCGGGGAACTAAGATTCCACATACTGCATGGTGCGGCCAAAAAACAAAAACACAATATGAAAGAATTTCTTTCAAAAATATGTAGGTCTGGATATCCAGGCTCTATGCATATTTATTCATTTCCATAGCATTTGTTGAGTACTTGGTATATGTCAGGTACTAAGACAGGAACTAGGACTACAAAGACAGATATTCATAGTCCTTACACTCAAGATGTTTACAGCCTAATAGGGGGAAACAAACATTTAAAAAAAAAAGGTGGGCTAAAATGTTATAGACTCTGTGATAAAAGTTTGTTACTAGTAGTGAGAGGCTGGAGGGATTACTTCAGATATGCTCTGCTAATGGGAGACACAGAATAGGGAAGATGATGCTTAATCCAAGTCTTAAAAAGTTAAGAGGTTGGGACTTCCCTGGTGGCGCAGTGGTTAAGAATTTGCCTGCCAATGCGGGGGACACGGGTTCGAGCCCTGGCCCGCGAAGATCCCATATGTTGCGGAGCAGCTAAGCCCCTGCGCCACAACTGCTGAGCAACCCACGCTTGCCATAACTAGGGAAAGCCCGCACACAGCAACAAAGACCCAATGCAGCCAAAAATAAATAAATAAAAATAAATTTATTTTTTTTTAAAGTGAAGAGGTGGTGAACAGGGTGGGAGAGGGCAGAAGGGCATTTTAGTCTGAAGGAGCTGCTAGAGAGCAAGCGAGGAAACAATAAACTTGTGACTCTGTATAAATTTCAGAAGTGTTTTTTTCTACTTCTGTAAAAAGTGGCATTGGAATCTTGACAGGGATTGCACTGAATCTATAGATGCCTTTTGGTAGTATTGTTGTCTTAATAATATTAATTCTTTCAATCCATAAACACAGGATGCTTTTCCATTTATTTGTGTCTTCTTCAATTTCTTTCATCAATGTCTTGTAGTTTTTGGAGTAGGGATCTTTCACATCTTCACTAAATTTATTCCTAAGTATTTTATTATCTTTGATGCTATTGTAAATGGGATCAATTTCTTTATTTCTTTTTCAGAAATTACATTATTAGTGTATAGAAACACTACTAATTTTTGTGTGTTAATTTTGTATCCTGCAACTTTACTGGACTCATTGATAAAATCTAACAGTCTTTTGATTGAGTCTTTAGGATTTTCTGTCTATAAAATCACTGTCATCTGTGTACAGAGACAATTTTACTTCTTCCTTTCCAATTCTTATACCTTTTATTTCTTTTTCTTGCCCAATTGCTCTAGCTAGGACTTCCACTACTATGTTGAATAGGCATGGTAAAAGTGGGCACACTTGTCTTATTCCTGATCTTAGAGGAAAAGCTTTCAACCTTTTGCCATTGAGCTGTGGGCTTACCATACATGGCCTTTATTATGTTAAGATATGTTCTTTATATGCCTAATTTGTTAAAAAGTGTTTATCATGAATGGATGTTGAATTTGCCAATGCTTTTCCTGCATCTATTGAGATGATCATATCATTCTTTTCTTTAATTCTATTAATGTAATGTAACACATTAATTGAGTTGCATATGCTGAACCATCCTTGCATCCCATGGATTAATCCCACTTGCTCATGGTGAATGGCTCTTTTAATGTGTGGCTAAGTTCGGTTTGTTAGTATTTTATTGAGAATTTTTGCATCTACATTCATCAGGGATATTGGCCTGTGGTTTTCTTTTCTAGTGGTGTCCCTTGCAGTTTTGGTATCAGGATAATGCTGATCTCATAAAATGAGTTTGAGGGTGCCCTCCCCTTCATTTTTTGTTAGAGTTTGAGAAGGTTTGATGTTAATTCCTTATTAAATTTTTGTTAAAATTCACCAGTGAAGCCATCTGGTCCTAGGATTTTCTTCGTGGGAGATTTTTTTTTTAATAAATTTATTTATTTATTTATTTATTTATTTTTGGCTGCGTTGGGTCTTCATTGCTGCACACGGGTTTTCTCTAGTTGTGGTGAACGGGGGCTACTCTTTGTTGCGATGTACAGGCTTCTCATTGTGGTGGCTTCTCTTGTTGTGGAGCACGGGCTCTAGGCACATGGGCTTCAGTAGTTGTAGCTCACGGGCTCTAGAGCGCAGGCTCAGTAGTTGTGGAGCATGGGCTTAGTTGCTCCACAGCATGTGGGATGTTTCCGCACCAGGGTTCAAACCTGTGTCCCCTGCATTGGCAGGTGGATTCTTAACCCCTGCGCCACCAGGGAAGCCCCCGTGGGAGTTTTTTGATTATTGTTTTAATCTCTTTACTAGTAATTGGTCTATCAGATTTTCTATTTCTCCCTTGGTAAGTTGTATATTTATGAGAATTTTTCCATCTATTCTAGGTTGTCCAATTTGTTGGCATATAGTCATTCATAGTAGCCTCTTATGATCCTTTGTATTTCTGTGGTATCAGTTGTAATGTCTCTTTTTTCTATTATAATTTTGTTGTTATGGGGCTTCTCTTTTTCCCTTGGTTATTCTAGTTAAATGTTTGTCAATTTTGTTTATCTTTTCAGAGAACCAACTCTCAGTTTGGTTAACCTTTTCTATTGTTTTTCTATTCTCTATTTATTTCTGCTCTAATCTTTATTATTTCCTTTCTTCTGCAAATTTTGAGCTCAGTTTCTTTCTAGTTCCTTAAGGTGTAGAATTAGGTTGTCTTTTGGGGCTATTTCTCACTTCTTAATGTAGAGAAGCAAAAAAACTTGATGGCTTACTTGAGCAGAAGTTAGCATGGAAGGGGTGTACAGCTCTGGAGAGATAAAGTTCTAAAGAACATCCTACAGTGTGCTAAGATGTTTTTATGTTATACTGTATGAAATTAGAAGTGCAGAGTGTATTAGTTTGCTAGGGCTGCCAAAATAAAGTACCACAGATTAGGTGGCTTAAACAACAGAAATTTTTTGCCTCACAATTCTGGAGGATAGAAGTTCAAGATCAATATGTTGGCAGGGTTGTTTCTTCTAAGGCTTCTCTCCTTGGCTTGTAGATGGCCATCTTTTCCCTGTGTCTTCACAAGGTCTTTCCTCTGCACATGTTTCTATCCTAATCTCTTCTTCTTATTAGGACACAGTCATATTGGATTAGGGCTCACCACAATGACCTCATTTTAAATTAATTACCTCTTTAAAGACCCTATCGACAAATACAGTTTCATTCTAAGGTACTGGAGGCTAGGACTTCAACATATGAATTTCAGGAGAGGGGGGCACGATTCAGTTCGTAACAAGGTTAGATGTATATTTAGGTCACCAGGACAGCAGGGCAGAGGACAGGCTAGATGGGTGCAGGGCTAGGGACAGGGAGACCCTTTGGATGACTATTGCAATAGTCTGTGTGAGGGATGATCAGAGCCTGAACTAGAAAGACAGAGGAGGGTGTGTCAAAGACAGATGATAAAAGAGTTATCAGGAAAAAGGGCCTGCAGGATAGAATCTAAACTCCTCAGCATAGTTCACAGAGCCCTTGACAATTCAGCCCTGACCCCTCAACTCAGACTCATGTCCTGCCACTTGCCATCACACATGCTACCCTCTAGGCATAAAGACCTTCTCAATGTCTCCGATCACACTATGCTTTTTCTCAAGGTCAAGTCTGTGTGCCTGCTCTTCCCTCTGCCTAAAACATTCTTTTCCCTTTTCTTAGTCAGTTAAACATCTATTCAGGTAGAGGTAGTCCAGTGTTACCTTCCCCATGAAACTCCAGCTTTCTCTGGCAGCGAATCACTTCCTCCTCCGGACACTCTGTGCATAGACTGTCTCACACGGTGCTATGATTATTTTATATTTTACATGCTTGTCACCTCTACTAAACTGTAAATTCCTTTTGGGCTGGGATTGGTTTCCTTTCTTTGTTTCCCCAGAGCCTGACATGGTGAACAGCAAATGGAAAGTGTTGCATCAATATCTGATGAATGTATGAGAAAGTCTTCACCTGATACCACCTAGATCCTACCAGGTGAGGCCTTGCCTGTCTTTCTTCTGTAATATCTCTTTTTAACTAAAACACTAGGAAGAGACTAAAGCAAGAAAGTCAGATTTTCCATATTTGGGGCTAAATCTCTCTTATAAAAAGAAATAAGATCTTTTCACAAACCAGCAAGGAAAATTCCAGGGGAAAAGCCAGGCAAATCAGCAGAGTTTCCAATCTGTCACCACTTTAATCCTTCTTGTAAATCACTTCCAGTTTAATTTTAAAGGACAAAACACCACTGTCTTCGTGTCTTTTTCTATTTAAGAACTTAATGAGTGGCTCCCATTGCCTATCTGATCAAATCCAAGTTTCCCAGTCTGGTTTTGAAGATCTTCCACAGCCTGGCTGCATTTCACCTATCCAATTCACTGTCCACACAACAGTCAGAATTACCTTCCTGAAACACTCTCACACTCAAAAATATTTTAAGGCTCCTCATGACTTCAGATGAATTTCATATTCCTCACATAAGCTTTCTACTGTTTGGCCCTGGTCTTGTGTTTTCTGGCATATCCTCTTCTGTAGTCTTCAATCTTCAGTTAATTTCCCAAGTTGTCTTTCCCAGATATTTCTTATATTATTCTGTTTTTGTATCTCTATATTGTTCAAATTGTTCCTGAACCACCTGTAATGCTCTCTCCCACATCTGTTTTAAAAGTCAGCAGTTCCAATACAAAAGACATCCAATCCACCAAGCTTTCTTCATTTTTACCCTTATGGAGAATCAATCTCCGTTTGGAGCCAGTTGGGTGGGACCACATGCTCTTCTCATATTCCCTACAGCGTGTCATAATACTGTATCCTTCCATGACAGTTATTTATGTAAGTACTGTAGCATGTCTATCAGCATACACACATCTTTTAAAACACGCTCCCTAGACCCCACATCTATCGTTCCATTTTACTGCTTCCCTTTCTAGTAAAATTCCTCAAAAGATCTGTTTATATATGCTGTTTCACTTTCTCTCCTCCCATCTTTTGAGCTCACACCAAACAGACTTTCATCCATCACTCACTGAAATTGCTTTTATCAAAGTCATCAATAACCTGCATATCTTAGAAAGTCAAAGAGCAACACAGTAAGTCCCCTACATATAAACCTTCAAGTTGCGAGCTTTCAAAGATGTGAATGTGCATTCAAATGTCCAATCACATAAGTTAGTTCACATGTCTGGTATACATTGTCACATGCATCCTCTACACGTGCTTGTGCTTTTGTGTACTTTACTGTACAGTACTATATAGAGTACAGTAGTACAGTATCTTTATTTCAAGCCCAGGATGTCTGGAAGCAAGTGTAAAAGTGGCAGTTATGGAGCTGGTACTGCTAAGAAGCGCCAGGAATTGGAGGCCCAGAGAAAGGACAAAGAGAGACAAGAGGAAGAAGAAGTAACTGAAGAACTGAAGAAATTCATGATGCAGGAAGTGGCAAGGGTATTTTCCTTATTTGAGGAGGCACTATTAGTTTTTGAGGCACAGGACCGTGTAGAATGGTACACGAAGGAAGGTTGCAGAAGCCGCTGAGAATGCAATCCAGTGCTACCGTGTCATCTATGATGAGAAAAAAAGAGCTATTACTCAGACGTCACTGGATCGCTTTTTTTAAGAGGGTAGATAGAATTGAATCCAGCAAGAAACCAGAACTTGTGCCATCGACGTCAGGCATGAATGAAATTGCAGCTGGCCCTCCGTCTCCTACTGCTGACCATCCTTCAGCTCTAGCATCTCCCACCTCCTCTCCCTCCTCCAGTCAATAACTCTTCTTGCTTGTTCACTCAATGCCAGCCCCTGTATGCCAGCTGTTGTACTGTACTACTGTACTTTTCAAGGTACCATACTATAAGATTAAAAATGTTTTCTTTATTTTTTGTGTCTGTTTGCTTTTTATGTATTATTTGTGTGAAAGCTATTACAGTACAGTGCTATATAGCTGATTCTGTTAGGTGGGTACCTAGGCTAACTTTGTTGGACTTACAAACAAATTGGACTTATGAACGCGCTCTCAGAATGGAACTCATTCCTATGGAGGGGATTTACTGTATTCAGTTGTCATCTTGAACAAACCATACCATTTGACACAGTTAATTGCTCCTTGGTGCTTGGACCAATCTCCTTCTTTGGTGCCTGGAACACCATTTTCTCTTGTTCCTCCTCATCCCTCCTCCACTTCCTGGCCAGTCTTTCTCTGGTGTCTTTACTTGATTTGAATTATCCCAACCTCTACAAGTTGAAGTGCCTAAGATTTAGCCCTCCTCATCTCTTTTCCCAACATACTCACAGTCTGATCTCAGCCAGTGCCATGGTTCTAAATTTCATCAAGAGGTTGACAAGATCTAGTCTTCTGTCTCCAGCTCTTACCTTTCTCCTGAATTCCAGATTCATATGTACCACTGCTTAATCAGTATTTCAACTTAGGTGTCTAATAGGCATCCCAAACATAATATGTCCAAAACTTAACTCTTGATTTCTCTCCTCTAAACATGCATCTATCACACCTTTCCTCATCTTAGCAAATGGCCTCTCATTTCTTCTAGACCTTAGAGTCATCTTGGACCCTTCTCCTTCTCATCTAATGCATTGGCAAATTTTGCTAGCTCTGCATTTGGAAAATATTCAGAATTTCACTACTGTCCATAACTCTTTCAATGCTACCAGTCTGATCTAAGCCACCATCATCTCTTGCTTGAGTTATTTCAATAGTCCCTTAACTGGTCTCTCTGTGAATGAGCTTCTTCCCCCACCCCTTTCCAAACCCTCAAAGTGGCCTTTTTTAAAAGCATAAACACTGATTATATGCCTCCGCTGCTCAAAACCCTCCAATACCTTCCCACTTCCTTCAGAATGCAACCCAAAGCCTTTACTGTGGCCTACAAAGCATTATGTCATCTGTCCCACCACTCCCTCCCTGAACTCGTCTTCTTCCACACTTCCCCTTGCTCAATCAGTGCCATACCTTGATACTTAATGTTCCTTCACCTGGCTTTTTCTCCTCTAGGCAGCCACAGGCACCCTCACTTCCTTCATCTCTCTTTTCAAATTCTATTTTATTAAAGAGGCCTTCTCTGACCACTTTATATAAATTAGCAACTTTTTCCCATTATTCTCATCCTGCCTATTGTTCTTCGTAGCACTTATCACCACTGGACAAATTATGTATTTGTTAATATGTTTTTACCTGTCTCCCCCAACTTGAATATAAGCTTCTTTAGAGAAGGCAATTTGTTTTATTTACTGCTGTATTCCCAGGACTTAGACCAGTGCTTAGCATATTGTAAGTGTTCAACTTATATTAAATGAATGAACAAATAATTGCTACCCATTAGATTGAAAGCTCCTGTGGCCAGAGACTAGCTCTTATGGATTATATAGTCCCATTAACACCTAGCTTAGTACCTTGCATAGTAAAAGTTCAAAATATTAATCAAATTGAATTGCATCTTATTTCTCACTGCTTCTCAAAGATGCTCTCTGTTCCTTTTTGGCAAGTTTTCGTACTTCCACCTGCTTCCTTCCTTCCTCTGCTGCAGCTCACTTCTGCTGGAAGCCTCAGTTCCTGCTATTTCTCTCTTTAACTTCCTCTTTTCCTGTCTATATTCTATTACAGCTTTGGTCTCTGGGCTTACAGGAAACTTCATACTACAGCTATCACCTCTTAGAGTCTACAAAGACTATCCCCTACAATACAGCAGCCTATACCACCACTTATTCTTTGCTTCATGGAAATTCGGCCTTGCTTTCCCAACAATACTGTAATGACACTATGGCAGAGATCATATCATACTCTCAAATCCTTGAGAACAGCTAGTACAAGGTTACATGTATGGTAAGTGATTAACAACTATATCAACTGATCCAGAATAGTACCTCCATTTTTTTTTTTTTTTCGGTACTTGGGCCTCTCACTGTTGTGGCCTCTCCCGTTGCAGAGCACAGGCTCCGGACACACAGGCTCAGCCGCCATGGCTCACGGGCCCAGCCGCTCTGTGGCATGTGGGATCTTCCCGGACCAGGGCACGAACCCGTGTCCCCTGCATCGGCAGGCAGACTCTCAACCATTGCACCACCAGGGAAGCCCAGTATCTCCATTTGCATACTAGACAGCATCTCTTGGGTAGCTAATAGGAATGTTATTCTGTCTGAAACAAAATTCCTGATTTTAGCACTCATACATATTCCTTTGCCATTCCCCCACCGACCTTTTACTGTCACCAGTAGGTATCCAGTTTTTTAAGCCCAAAGTCTAAGAGTCACTTTTTTTTTTTTTTTTTTTTTTTTTTGTGGTACGCGGGCCTCTCACTGTTGTGGCCTCTCCCGTTGCGGAGCACAGGCTCCGGACGCGCAGGTTCAGCGGCCATGGCTCACGGGCCCAGCCGCTCCACGGCATGTGGGATCCTCCCGGACCGGGGCACGAAGCCACGTCCCCTGCATTGGCAGGTGGACTCCCAACCACTGCGCCACTAGGGAAGCCCAAGTCACTTTTTTTAAAATTAGACTTTTATTCTGATTGTGGATTCACATGCAGTTTTAAGAAATGATACATGAAGATCCCGTGTACCCTTTACTCAGTTTCTTCCAGTGGTAACATCGTACAAAATTATAGTATACTCTGATGGTTCCTCAAATAATTAAACATAGAGTTACCGTATAACACAGCAATTCCACCTCTGAATATATATGTAAGAGAACTGAAAACATATGTCCACATAAACATGTGTACACGAATGTTTACAGCAGCATTATTCATAGTAGCCAAAAAGTAGAAAAAACCCAAATGCCCATCAGTGAGTGGATGGGTAAATAATATGTGTTATATCCATATAATGGAATATTAATCAGACCTAAAAAGGAATGAAGTACTGATACATGCTACAACTTGGATGAACCTTGAAAACAGTAAGTAAAGTGAAAAAAGTCAGACCCAAAAGGCCATATATCATGTTATTCCATTCATTTGAAAGTCCTGAATGGGAAAATCTACAGAGTGGTTCCTTAGGGCTGTGGTAGAATGAGCAAGAGGAGGAGATGGAGAAGATGAGGTAAGAGAGGTAACGGGTCCAGATGATGCAGGGCTTTTTAGGCTACTTTGAGACATGTTTTTCTCTGAGTGAGATTACAAGGCCTTGAGGGTTTTGAGCATAATCTGACTTTTAAAAGTCACTCTGGCTTATATATGGAGAATAAACCACAGGAGGAAAAGAGGGGAAGCAAGGTGGTTTGTGAAGAGACTATTTCAAAAATCAAAGCAAGTGATTATGGTGTTTTGGAGTAGGGATTAACTTTGTAGGTGGTATGAACTGATTGATCAGGACATGCTTTAAAGGTAGAACCAGAGGATTTGTTGGTGAAGTCAATGTAGAGTATAAGAGAAAGAGAAAAGCCAAGGACGACTCGAAGGTTTTGGGTCTGAACAACTGGACAGATGGAGTGGGCATTCACTGAGGTGGAGAAGAGTGTAAAAGGAGCAGGTTTTGACGAGCTACATGGGGAATTTGCTTTTGGACGCGTTCATGTTGAGATGTTGGATATATGGAGTATAATAGTCTGTGCTGGGGCTCTAATTTGCAAGTTGTCAATGTGTGGATTGCATTTAAAGCCCTTAGGTTGAATGACATCACTTAGGGCATTGGCCTAGAGAGTGAAAAGGTCCAAGACACTCCAAAGACACTCCAAAATGAAGAGGTTTGAAAGACGACAAGGAGACAAGAGTACTTAGAATAAAAAACTCACATTCCCTACCTTAATGGAGACCTGGCCCTTCTCCATGTCTGTAACCTCACTCTCCAGTCTGGTAGGATACTCAGTTTTTGAAGGACACCAAGCCCTTTCCTGTCTCATGGTCTTTGTCTTTGCTGTGCTTCCACCAGGCATGTTTCCACCCAGGCTCTAATTTTGGTCACCTGCTTCTCTTACAGCAACCTCGGCTAAATTGTAACCCTGAGTTTTATGTAAACAACCAAATTGAAAAGCCCCAAACTGGCACCGCATCCCTCACCTCCCTGCCCCCCGACACCAAGTTATGGCTTTTACTACAATCTGAAATTAGTTCACTTGTTTTTTGACAAAACTATTACTATAAACCAAATAAAAGATCAGTTATTCCTCCTTGTACTTAATTTTCTGGAGAGCAGGGGCCTCATTATCTTGTCCTTTGCCGCATCTCCAATACAAATGACATTGCCTCAGCAATCATTCTGAGTTTTCAGTATTTGTTAACGGAACGGATTGCGGGAAACCAACAAACTTGCAAACAAAAGGAATTTTGCCCGCCCATCCACCCCGTCCCAGAGTTGCCGGGAAGGAGGGAGGGAGGGAGGACCTCGCGCATGCTCCATTGTTTCCGGAGCGCTCGAGGCTGAACCCCGCCCCTTTCCTTTGGCTGGTTTAACCACTGCACATGCGCGATAAGGGTCTTGTCCGTTCGTTTGTCGGCGCTATCAATAAAGTTTTAGAGAGCGCTCACTTCTCTTTTCCTTGGCAAGATGGCGGAGTACGACTTGACTACTCGCATCGCGCACTTTTTGGATCGGCATCTAGTCTTTCCGCTGCTTGAGTTTCTCTCCGTAAAGGAGGTGAGTGGGTTTTTGAGCGCGAGAAAGGCGTGGGAGCGCGTGAGATGTGGGGCAAGGCCGAAAGGCGGTGGCGGTAGCCTTAGGCCTTACCCACGTGTGAGGCGGCCCTGAGTTTGGTCCCGAGTCGGGCAATAAGGATCTGCTGGTAGTTAAACGTCGTCCCTGTTGAATAGCACCGCGGAATTCGGCCGTGAGTAGGGGTGAGGTGACAGTATGAAACTCGGGGGGAGAAAGGGAGGGGGTCTCTGCTTCACTTCTTGAGGTGCCTGTGCCGAAGGGACTTCCGCGTCGTTCCTCTTGGAAGTTGACGATTGGCTGGCTTCTCTGTATAAATGCTTGAGCTTAACTTCAAGCTGGCTTCTAAAAGCAACTTGTACTGTTAGAGATTTAAATTTTTCTTTTGGGCACAGTAGGAAGGATGACCTTGGCTTTGTGCTTTTGCTTGCTGGATCGTTTTGGAATGATTTTCTTACACTTAAATATCTAGCCCCTTGGTTTCTGTAAAGTTGTGAGTTCTTTGCGAGGAGTTTAACTGGTGTTTCGGTAAATAGCCACTTCCTGGAAGCGTAGCATATTTTGTCCAGTGCGGAGGGGAACCCAAAAAATAATCCGACAGTAATTTTATCTTAAGAGTTGTTTTTCAGTGTATAGATGTACAGACTTCGAGTGATTTGAATTGGTTGTTAATGTTCATCGAGCTATTCCGGATATCTTGAAAAAGTATTTGGTCCTAGTACCTCATTTAAAAATATGTCTCAGTCCTAAAAGTTTGGAGATATTAGGCTTAGTTATACCGTAGTTTATTGGGAAATTGATATATTTTAATAGTTACAATAAAGTAATATTACTGTGATGAAGGAATTAGAATATTGGTCAGAAAAAATGCGTTCTATTTCTAGAAGCAGATTAAACCGCAAGTCTACTTAGGGCAAGTCTACTCTAGATTTGGGGAATAGATTTTGTGTGTTCCAACAGCAATAAAACAAAAAAGCCCTGCAAATAAACATTAAATTGTTCTGATAAGTTTTCAAATTTTCCCATGGTTCATTGGATAGGGATAACCCTCAAATTCATATGAGCCTTTTCTAAACACCTACACACAACTCTAAAGTTAATGATATTAGGGAACAGCAAAGTTTATTTTCAATAAATATTCAAGAATGCTTGCCATATAAAGCTTTATCTTGAAATGTTTTTGTCTTGATTTTTCTTTTATAGGATGTACTTAACCTGTATTGTAGAACTTGAATAAAACAGCCCAGTCTGCCTTCTGTTTCTTTTTTGGATAATTTAGGATAATTTACCGAAGATCAAGGAATAGAAAAATATCCTCTATGCTTCTAAAGTAGCCAAACTTCATATTTTTGTAATGTGTCTTTACACTTTTGTTTTTCAAGGCAGACAGATGAAAGGAAGGAATACATAAGTGTAAATTAGTTTTTCATAGGGCAAGACGAAAACTGTGAACGGCAGCTGAGAATCAGTGGAAAATAACTGCTCAAAACCTGTTTCCTTGGAGAGAATGTTGGTAAGATGGCTGTGATACACCAAGGGGAAGACAGATGCTGGAGTATTTATTTATCAATTACTAAGTATAGGACTACCATGGAACTGTGAGAAATCTAAGATAAAATCCAGACATCTCATCACTAAAAAAACGTATCCTTTGGTGGAGATAGAGGTCTGTAATTATAAGGCTAAGAGTAATAAATGTCGGAAGTAGTGGCAGAGTGCTATCAAAATTGAAGAGGTACAGAAAGGATTCTGAGGAAGGGAGGCTTGAAGTTGAGTTTTGAAGGCTAGATGGTTAGGATAGTCAATGATTATGACACATAAGGGTATCAATTGAATATATTTATAGTATCAATATGTTGGAAAATATAAACTCCATTGGGGCAGGAGCTTTATTTCCTTGCTGTGTTCTCAGCAGATAGAGTCTGGCATAAGGGCTTCTCATGATTATTTAATAAATGAGTGAATATATATTTGAACCTTAGTGTTCTTTATTCTCAAGTGAAGTGGAAGGCCAGATGGTGTTTGGCAGCCTGGGTACTGAATTGGGACCTGGATTAGGATCCTGGCTCTGTCACTTAATATCTTTGTGCACTTGAGAACAGTTTCTTTCCCATCTTAACTAAGCCTTTTCTCATGCATAAAATGTTGGTACTACCACCAGCCTCATAGGGTTGTTAGAAAAATTACATGAAATAGTACATATAAAGTATTTAGCCTTCTGGGACAGAGTAGGTACTCCTAAGTGTTTTCTATTAGGAGGCTAGGCCATCCTATATGAAAGGGAAGTGAGGCATTCAATTGGGTTTTTTTTTTTTTTTTTTTAAGTTTTGTTTGTTTTTGGCTGCATTGGGTCTTCGATGCTGTGTGCAGGCTTTTTCTCTAGTTGCGGTGAGCAAGGGCTACTCTTCTTTGCGGTGCGCTGGCTTCTCACTGCGGTGATTTCTCTTGTTGCGGACAACGGGCTCTAAGTGCGCAGGCTTCAGTAGTTTGCAGTACGCGGGCTCAGTAGTTGTGGCTCGTGGGCTCTAGAGCGTAGGCTCAGTAGTTGTGGTGCACGGCAGTTGCTCCACGGCATGTGCGATCATCCCGGACCAGGGATCGAACCCATGTCCCCTGCATTGGCAGGCGGATTCTCAACCACTGCGCCACCAGGGAAGTCCTCAGTTGGGGTTTTGAGGAGGGAGATAAAGACTGGAAATGGTGACTGAGGAAACTGACCAAAGACAAATGCAAGGATTGGTAAGTTTGGAGGGCCCAACTGAGATTGGAAATCACACATTTATAAGTGGTCATTCTTGGAGTGAGAGAAACGGTAGTTTATTTGAGTAGTATAGAAATGTGTGGAGGTAGGCTGGTGGTAAATAAATGCCATCTAGAGATTGATGAAAAGGATTGCTGATTAGAGAAAAGCACAGATGTGATTGAATAACATTATTGCCTAGTTCTGAAACATTTTATAGGTGACCTTAGCCATAACATAGAAAAGAGATAACATTTTTCCAGTGCTAGAGATAGACATTGAATTGTAGTTGGTTGGAGAAAATGAATGGAATAAATGTTAACCGCTAAAGAGAAGAGCTTTGAAATAACCAAAAACAATATCCAAACTAATATAGAAAGTGACAATCAAATAGGGTGATGTAAAATTTAGAAAGAACAGAGGGTATATTGAGGGTGATGAACCATTTTAGGGGTAATAATGGAAGAGGTGATGAATGTAAGTTAAAAGTCTTAGAGATGAGCTGATGAAAGTTGTTATGATTTGCGGGATAAAGGAATTTTAAGGCTTGAGTTTTTAAAGAATCATCAGTATGGATGTTGGATTTGTGGAGGATGATAGCAGGAGGAGGTGTCAAAAGAAGATTTTTAATCTATTAAAAAGTAGGAGTTGTTTTCAAGAGGTTGATAGACTGTGTTGGCAGACTATAACTTGTGAGCCAAATACAACCCTCTCTGCCTGTTTTGCATGATCTGAGCTAAAAAAAAATTTTAACAGGTGAACATTTGCAACCTTTCTCAATTATAGAACAGTAACTGTACACAGGTTAAGTGAAACGTTTCCTGCCCAAAAGGAATTCCATACTGTATTACAGAAAATTTTATAACATATTATATTTTTTATTTCAAAAAGAAAATTGTTGAAGCTTTTCTCTCTTATGGTACTTATATGTAGTGTCCTTGATTTTTGCTTTTTGGCTCACAAAATCTTACTATCTCTTCTTTACAGAATAAAGGTGCCTATGAGATAAAATTTAGAGAGGATGATATAAGCAGATATAGATTTAAGAAGAGGTTAGTGAGGTCTGATGGCAGAGGAGAAATGCTTTGGATCTGCAGTTGGGAGAAACATTACAAATTAAAAGCTATTGATGAAGTGGTGAGGAGAGGTGGCATGCCAGAAGAGGATGTTTTCACCTAAGATTAGGGTTTCTATGGGGCAAACTGAAAGGAAACTACTTTTTTTTTTTTTAAGTAAACTTTTTATCAAGTATAATATGTGAACAGAAAAGTGAGCTGGGCTTCCCTGGTGGCGCAGTGGTTGAGAGTCCGCCTGCCGATGCAGGGGACACGGGTTCGTGCCCCCGTCCGGGAGGATCCCACATGCCGCGGAGCGGCTGGGCCTGTGAGCCATGGCCGCTGAGCCTGCGCGTCCGGAGCCTGTGCTCCGCAACGGGAGAGGCCACGACAGTGAGAGGCCCGCGTACCGCAAAAAAAAAAAAAAAAAAAAAAAGGAAAAGTAAGCAAATATAAGTGCTTTTTTTCAACAAAGGAAACACATTTATGTGTGACAACCATCCAGATCAATAAATAAAACGTTGCAAATGTCCTAAATAACTGCAATTTATTTATCCAGTCTAACGTTGATAGGACTTGGCTGTTACAAATAGTTCTGCTGGTAACATTCTTCGTAATGTCCTTTGAATATACGTACCCATTTCTCTTGGGTACTTAGGACTAGAACTGCTGGGTTAAAGAATATTTTAACTTTAGAAGATAAAAACAGTTTTCCAAAGTGGTTGTAGTTCTGCCAGCAGAGAAAGTGTTCAGTTACTCTGCAACTATACCAACACTGGTATTGTCCAGTTTTTTTAGTTTTTAATGTGATTTTAATTTACATTTCCTTTATGACTGATGCGGTTGAGGACTTTTTCCAGTGTTTGTTGGCCATTTGGTTGTGCTCTTGTGGAGTGCCTATTAAAATCTTTTAGCCATGTTCAATTGGATTGTCTGTTTTTTCCTACTGTTTTGTAGGCGTTCTTTATGTAGTTTGGAAGATTCAGGTTTGATCTCATGGCTGTACCGTTTGACCTCCTTTATCTTTTCTTTTCACGGGTAGTAAAATGTTGCATAATCTTCCTTCCTTCATTTTTCTTTGCTTTACAAAATTAGATTTAGTACAAAAATCTTTTCTTTTGCTGAAACCTTATCTTGACTATTTGATTAACAATTGTTTTGAATTACGTTACTGTCTCTCTCCCTGAATGCTACTGTGTAGAATCCTTAACATATTGCTCAGTACACTTCATGTTTATGTGAGTTTGCTTATGTATCTATTTGGTTCCTGAACTGTGGGTTAAATTGCGTTTCTTGAACTCTTTGCAAAAGCTAAAACCTGATATGACAAGGTTGACTGAAAGAATGGGTGCCACTTTGTTTCAGGGGTGTGGATGGGAAGCATTATAAAGGATTTTAACTATTTAGTGGAAAAGTATGTGGGGGAAAAAGGAGAGGCCACCTCAACGAGAAATGGGTAGGCATCATGTGGATGTGAGAGAGACTAAGAAGGTAAAACATTTAAGAGTTGATTCTTAATTACCTGAATGTGGAGAGGAGTCAACAATACTATGTGCTTATCAGTGGAGTTGGTGTGGTTTATTTACTCACAGCCTTGTTATAGAGAGGCTAAAAGATGACTTGTAGGGACACATTAAAAAATCAGTATAAATCAGAAGTTGGTGGGAATGGCTTTGTGTTATGTAATTGCCTTTATTTTAAAGTTGCTAGGTAAACAAAATACTTCATGTCTCTGTAGGCTGATTGCTTGCCTTTCTTATAGGAGGGTGTATTAATAGTATATATTTTATTAAAGAAATAGTTCAGGACATATGTTTCCAGGTACACTATCTTAATATTAACCACTTTACTTGAGGGAACTTCAATTTATTCATTAGAAAGTAATTTTCTCTTGCAGATATATAATGAAAAAGAATTGTTACAAGGGAAGTTGGATCTTCTTAGTGATACCAACATGGTAGACTTTGCTATGGATGTATACAAAAACCTTTATTCTGATGATATTCCTCATGGTAAGTTTTGTCATTACATCTGAAGCTTGACTTGTGAACTGAGGGCATGTGTATTAAAAGTTTTGTGATTTATAAAAGTGCTTTAGCCAGAAGTCTTAATAATTATTTGAATGATTTAAAAGTTCTTTGGATGAAAGGTAATATGAAGGTTACAGGTCTTCTAAAGCAGTGGTCCCCACCCTTTTTGGCACCAGGGACCGGTTTTGTGGAGGACAGTTTTTCCATGGTCTGGGGGTGGCATGGGGATGGTTCAGGGGGCAGTGCGAGTGACGGGGAGCTGCAGATGAAGCTTTGCTCCCTTGCCCGCTGTTTCCCTCCTGCTGTGCGGCTGGATTCCTAACCAACTGGTCTGCAGCCTGCGTGTTGGGGACCCTATAAAAAGTGTGAAACTACTTTAAAACATGGTCATCAAATGTCTTCAGTTCATAGTATGCAGCATCAAAGTTGTGCTTATTAATCAGATTGTTTCCTTAGAATTATCTGGGAATTTTGCAGTTTTTTGACTTTTTCAGTTGGCATCTTGTGTGCCTTAGAGATTTCTTTTTTGTCTTGAAGCATCTGCGTTCTCAAAAGCATGGTCCCCAGAACCAGCATCCTCAGCTCAGCTGGGAGAACTTGTTAGAAATGCGAATTCTTGTGCCATACCTCAGATCTACTTAACCAGAAAATGTTGGCTGAAGACCAGCACTCAAATTAGGGAACTACTGTGGTATATTTTGAAATCCTTGTTTTCTGTAGTAATAGATGTTTTTAAAACAAACAAAAAACCCCACTATGCACGTAGTATTTTAAAAGATTATAAGAACTCAGTAGAGAAATACAGTTTACTTTGTTTAAATTGACATTTCTCAAAATTTGATCACAGATCCCGTCTGTGTTTGAGAAACACTCTCCTAGTATTAGTACTTTCTAATATATAATGTAGAAATTATTACATAAAACATAATCACTATTTTGACTTCTATTATAGTTCCCTGCAAGAACAGTAGCTCTTTAAATTTTAGTTTGTGGTAAAAAAGTAAACTATTTCTTAGTGAAACTTTAAAACATGCTAACGGGATAAATTATGTGCAAGTTTTCTCTGACTTCATGATGCGGTAAAAAGAAACTATAGAATTGGTTTTGAGAGATTACAGAACTAGATTTAAAGTGAAAAGAGAAATTATTGACTGGATTTAAATTCCATTCAACCTAGTTGAAAACCTGTAGTAATATGTAAACCCCTCTGAGCCTCTTCAGAAACTGTGGGATAATCTCCTGAAAGAATTCAATGAAAACAAATATAAAAACACTGAGAATGAAGTCTCTGAAATGTAGAGTTAAATAATTGTTTCCTCAACAGCTCCTTCTCCCAGGCTGTATCTGTATATTCCTCAGTTTCTTCTATGAGTAAGAAAAGAATTCACTCTTCCTTTATGTGCCTTTGCAGTGCTAGAAAGAAGAAATTGGATCTGGGGGAGTTACTGAGTTGGTGGCTCCTGGCACATGAATATATTGGGGATAAATATATGCACAATTTAGATAGATTGAAAAATTTCCAGAGACATCCTCATAGTGAGCAATATAGTTTAACATTATAGTACTCCTTTGCATTTTTAATTAGCTTTGAGAGAAAAAAGAACCACCGTTGTTGCACAACTGAAACAGCTTCAGGCAGAAACTGAACCTATTGTGAAGATGTTTGAAGATCCAGAAACTACAAGGCAAATGCAGTCAACCAGGTAACCTCCTTTTTTTAAAAATTATTTTATTGAAGTATAGTTGATTTACAGTGTTGTATTAATTTCTGCTGTACAGCAAAGTGATTGTTATACATATACATACATATTGTTTTTTGTATTCTTTTCCATATGGTTTATCACAGGATATTGAAAATAGTTCCTTGTGCTATACACTAGGTCCTTGTTGGTTATCCATTCTGTATATAATCGTTTGCATCTGCTAATCCCAAACTCCCAATCCATCCCTCCACCACCCCCTCCCCCTTGGCAGCCTCAAGTCTGTTGTTCTCTATGTCTGTTGTTCTCTGTGTCTGTGAGTCTGTTTCTGTTTTGTAGTTCATTTGTGTCATATTTTAGATTCCACATGTAAGTGATATCATATGGTATTTGTCTTTCTCTTTCTGACTTACTTCACTTAGTATGATAATCTTTAGGTCTGTCTGTGTTGCTGCAAATGGCATTATTTCTTTCTTTTTTATGGCTCAGCAGTATTCCATTGTTTATATGTACCACATCTTCTTTATCCATTCATCTGTTGTTGGACATTTAGGTTGTTTCCATGTCTCGGCTATTGTGAATAGTGCTGCTGTGAACATAGGGGTTCATGTATCTTTTTGAATTATAGTTTTGTCCAGTTATATGCCCAGGAGTGGGATTGCTGGATCATATGGTAACTCTATTTTTAGTTTTTTAAGGAACCTCCATACTGTTTTCTGCAGTGGCTGTATCAATTTACATTCCCACCAACAGTGTAGGGGGGGTTCCTTTTCTCCACACCCTCTCCAGCATTTGTTTGTAGACATTTAATGATGGCCATTCTGACTGGTGTGAGGTGGTACCTCACTGTAGTTTTGATTTGCATTTCCCTAATGATTAGCAATGTTGAGCATCTTTTCATGTGCCTGTTGGCTATCTGTATGCCTTCTTTGGAGAAATGTTTATTTAGGTCTTCTGCCCATTTCTCGATTGGGTTGTTCTTTTGTTGTTGAGTTGTATGAGCTGTTTGTTGTGTTTTTGTTTGTTTGTTTTTGCCGCAGCATGCGGGATCTTAGTTCCCTGACCAGGGATTGAGCCCTTGCCCTTGCAGTGGAAGCGTAGAGTCCTAACCACTGGACTGCCAGGGAATTCCCTGTATGAGCTGTTTGTGTGTTCTGGAAATTAAGCCTTTGTTGGTTGCATCATTTGCAAGTACTTTCTCCCAGTCAGTAGGTTGTCTTTTCGTTTTGTTTATGGTTTCTTTTGCTGTACAAAAACTTGTAAGTTTGACTAGGTCCCATTTGTTTATTTTTGCTTTTATTTCTGTTGCCTTCAGGTAACCTCTCCTTAATTTGAATTCTAAAAATTCTGTTTTCTGGATTAATACAAATGTTAATTCATACTTTAGTAACCCAGTCTAAAAGTTCACAGTTTAAGAGATCGCTTTATCTGGTTTTTTTCATTTATCTTTATTGTGTAGGGACGAGGAAGTCCTTAATTATAAATGTTAATAACTAAATTTTTTTAGAACTTCTTCGCCAGTTAATCCAAATCTGATTATGCTGAGCAGCTCCACCCTCCTCCCCCCTTCCCAGGGGACATTTAGAATGTCTGGAGACATTTTTGGTTGTCACAGCTGGAGAGGTACTACCAGCATCTAAAGAGGAGAGGCCAGGGATGCTGCTATACATCCTACAGTGCATCAGGCATTACCCTCACTTCCCCCAAAAGAATTACCCAACTCAAAATGTCATTAGTGCTGAGGCTGAGAAACTGTGCCTGGGCAATACCTAGGGTACATGGGTTGCTCAATGTATGGGAAAACTGAGCTCACTTTATCACTTTACTACGTTGTCTCATATCCTTCCATGCTCAGCCCAAGGAGGGTAGTATAGAGCTGATATGGTTATATTTTATTTCTGATTTCCTCTTAGCTAGAAATAGACTTATTGTTTAGTTTACAAAGAAAGCATGTTACCCTACTCTGACTTCACTAATTGAAGCCCTTTGGGTCATTAAAAATGTTTAAAAATAGTCTTCTACTAAAATTGAATATTGCCATTGTGGTAAATCTTTTCTATCAATATATTCGCCTGAGGAATTGTTTAGGATTTTACCATGTTGCACCTTGAGTTCTTAGGATATGTCATCAAACCAAATTTTTAGAGCGATTGGCTCTAAGTTTTCATTTGTGATTTGAGAAAGTGTTACCAGGTATGTTTTAGAAAAGCAGCAAATACTATACAATTACTATACCTTACTATAATGTGCCGTGTTACATAGTATGTATATATATACAGAGATAACTATATCTTACAAAGCTATTATATATATGTATTTTCATATATATGTATATGGCTTGTGTATAGCTATCTCTGTGTGTCTGTGTATACTAGTATACACTTAGAATATCATGAGTAATTGTAGCCCTTCAAGTCACATGTAAGAGCCCACAAAGGGATGGCTGAAATAATCCAGATGTTAGGGTACAGCAGAAAATTTAGGATTTTAATTCTAAGTTTAGTCCAGTCACTTAAATACTGGGAAGTAATTGGATTAAGGTATGAATAAGATGAATATAGATTTGTTCACTAAATATTAGAAAAAGATAACTCCTTTTAGCTTAATAGGCAGTAAATTGGAGATAAATGAAAGGATGGAATTGGGGTTAAAAACTTGTAATCTAATTAAATTTATAACCTATTCATTTTCAAAGTAATAACCTTTCCCTGCCGATTCCCCATTTTAAAATTTTATTGAATATGTAGTTTTGTACTTCTCATACTTTCCCAGAAATACCGTATCAGCCAGAGGACAGTGATTATATACCTGCGGTATAAGGCATATAACACAAAGTTATTCATTATGATCTACAGCAAGTGTTAAGTGGCTTTTTTTGAGATCTCTTTATGCTAAAATTTCATGCATGTTTTTATTTAGTATTATAATATGTTCATGTTAATTTTAGTGGTAACATATCCCCTCCCCATTAAACCTTCAAGTAAAATTATGCTCCCAAAAGACATGCCACGGTATTCATTGTTACAATGAGCATAAGAAAATGGTTTCATTTTTGCAAATGCCCAGAAGGCAGGCAACTCTGCCACCTGTCACTTGTTCCTTGGTGTCTTTGTCATCAATTTGTCTTTTACAAGGCTGCCAACATCTCAAGTTATGCAAAGCTAATTTTAAAAATGTTACATTGGGTTATTTGACACTTTGGTATGAATAATAATCATATAGAGTATGTAACATAGATAGCATGTGAGTTAGGTATGATTTATTAGTCTTGTAAATTTGCCAAATCACTATCCTTATGAGAAATACTAACATTGTGGAGGGGGACAAAATTTATATACAGGATTAATTCCTGCTTGTACATTATTTCCATCTCTGTCCTATTTTAAGAATATATTACCGGGCTTCCCTGGTGGCGCAGTGGTTGAGAGTCCGCCTGCCGATGCAGGGGATGCGGGTTCGTGCCCCGATCTGGGAAGATCCCACATGCCGCGCAGCGGCTGGACCCGTGAGCCATGGCCGCTGAGCCTGCGCGTCCGGAGCCTGTGCTCTGCAACAGGAGAGGCCACAACAGTGAGAGGCCCGTGTATCACAAAAAACAAACAAACAAACAAAAGAATATATTACCTATTAGAAAAGTATCCTCAAGAGAACAAATTCCATTCTCAGTAGGTTAACACCTAAGTAGACCTCACTGACCTCACTATAAGAATAGTCAGAATGTTCTGGTTTTATTACCTAAAAAACTTAGATCATGTGGTGAATCAGAACACATGATTTTCAGTTAGGGCTAAAGAAATCTGAAAGTGAAATTTTAAGTTTGCAGTTCTCCTTGAGTTCCTATTCCTTATGTTCAAAACATGTAATGTTCTGTTTATTCTGGAAGTCTTGTTTTATTTTTAGTGTTTAAGTATTAAGATAATTAAATTGGCTTTATGTGAGTAATAAGATAGAAGTTGGATAGGCTTCTTTTGTTTTCTGTGGCCTATAAATTACAATAATTTTTGTTTTTTTATTATTAAGGGATGGTCGGATGCTGTTTGACTACCTCGCAGACAAGCATGGTGTAAGTGGTCTTTTAAAAAATTGTTTAGTTGTCATGTTTTAATAAGGCTAATTAAAGAATAGTGCTGTATAGATAGATTCATGGCTTGACAAGAGTATAATTTCCAGATTAAGTTATTAGACATAATACCTGGTATGTTTTTGAAACTTCAGTTTTTAAAAATTGGTCTTGATTGGAAAATAATATCCTTATACTTACCTTTTTAGATAACAGAAATTCTCAAACTGTTTGTTCCAGAATGATCATGTAATAGTTAGCATTTTATATTTCTGATGGATAAACAAGTGGGTAAAAACAGAATTTGAATTAGAATACCTTGAGCAATAGCATTAAGCTGCCTTGTGGAATACAGTAGCCCTTGACATTACCAAGACCTTCATAAACCCCCATATAAAGGAATGTTGTTATAGGCTTTCCTTGTCATCTCCCAGTCTTCTTCCCCTTGCGTTAACTCAAAGTGTGAGGCTATGTATATAATCAGTTTTTTAACTTGCATTCAAGTTTTATCATTCATTTAACAATTATTGTAACAAGAGACATGCTGACCACTGCAAAATTACTCTTTTTGGTTTCCATATAGAATGTTTGGTGTATTTGTTAATGTTCTGGTTCAGAGTCCTTCTCTTGATTTTTTGTCTTTCACTTTGCATCATTAACTGTAAAAGTTGGTGTAATTTGGGGACCTGTTTTTTCAGAGAACTGAAGTTTACTATACACATTATTTGTACAGAATCACAAAATCCTTACAGGTATGCATATGCTTGGTAGTTGTCTAAGCTCATTCACCAGCTAAGGGACTCACACATCAAACCTTCAGCTGTAATTCAAGTTTGTATCACAACAAAGTAGGTATTGTTACAGTTCAGAACTATGAATGTTAAATCCAACAATTCCTAGTATGTATTTTAACGGTCATGTGCTTTTCTGATTTTGGGGGGCAGGGGGAGGGTAGTAACTTTTGAAAGAATTGATATCTGGGGATATTTGAAAGAGTAAATGGTTTGAATTTTAAAACTCAAAATTAAAAAATAGAATTTAAGCTTTTTTCCTTTTTTTAGTTTAGGCAGGAATATTTAGATACACTCTACAGGTATGCAAAATTCCAATATGAATGTGGAAATTACTCTGGAGCAGCAGAATATCTTTACTTCTTTAGAGTATTGGTAAGTAATTTTTTTTTCTTTTTCTTCTCTTTTGTAGGTTGCCTTGGTTCCTTAAAACATGTCTGTAGATTTGATCTGTCCATTAAGTTTTCAACAGTTATTGGCAAAAGGAGAAAAAAATAAACTTTCAACAAAACCGAATAGAAATAGGAAACCTTATTTCAGGGCCTCAAAATTTGGAGGGAGATTTAACTTGTCCTTGAAATCCAAAAGTAGGAACCACTAATTTTTCATTTTATATATAATTGTATGATTTTAGCATTAGTAGAATTCTATCATGTAGTGAATTTGTTATAGTATTACTGTACAGCACAGTGAGTGGCACATTGTGGGTGCTTAATATTTACTGAATAAATCTATTATTCCTAATTTTAATTCAATATTTTATGCTGCATATATTCCTTGAATTTGTTCTAAACAGCTGTGGAATTCTAATGATATCTGAGAAGATTTTATGCTTTAATAGTAACTTTTTTCTGTTTACTTCTGCCCTCAGGTATTAGACTACAAAGCTCAATTTCTTTTCATTATGTAGGGAGTAGATGGGTTTAAATAGTGCTGCTAGAAAAAATCCCTAACGTTTTTTTCTTCATTTGTCTACTTGACAAGTTTCCTAGATTCATTGTGTTTGTTAGGGAAGGAGAGTTGCATGAAGCCAAAGGAAAAATCAGGATTTCACATTGACGGATTTCTTTCTTATTCTGCCTTCTGTTTAGGTAATTATATTAATAAATGCCTTCTAAAGTTACCAAAATTCTCTTGTTTTAACTAGCGTCTCATTTGAGAAATTATAATTTGTTACTTTGGATTAGTAAGCAAGTACCTACATCTCTGATATCTCTAGTTAACCCTAGAAGTTGGGAAATGACCTCTTTAAGACAAGGACTTTTTGTCTTCCAACTTTGGAAGAGTCCGTTCTTTCTGTCTCTATTCTCTGGTGCCTTTTTTCTTTTAGCCCCGCAAGTCACAAAGAAAAGACTCAATGGCTGCTATCTTTGGTTGTTTTCTAGGAAATTAAATTTTCCTTTTTTGCAAGTGAGGAAAGAGTTCAGTATTATTAAATCGAATAAATCCTACAGTTAAAAAAAGTGCTTAGACAGCTTCATCTTTTAAAGTACCATCCTTCCTTCAAAGAAATAAAGATTTCAGTTTATTTCCAAGTTTGATTTGAAAAAAAAATTATCCCATTTGTAAATGAATTCTTAACTTACAGTTTAGCTGTGGTTAGCTTACAAGTGCATTGAAGGTAATGGGTGATGCTAAATTTGTAGCAGCTTATCAGAAAATTCCATCAGTTTTACTTTGAATATTATGAAGGATTTAGGAGAGCAAAAGTTGATTACTTTGGAAATGTAAACAGCTTAGACGAGGATTGTAAAATCAGAAGCCTGATATGATTACAGGTACATGAAAAGAGTTGGTTATTCATATCATTTGTTAATGCTGGGAGTGAATTTTGAGAATGAAGATTTAGTGTCATGTTAGAGTTCTAGCACAGTAAATTTATTGTTGCTGGTCAGTGAGTGAATGTGCCATTTTGCTAAGACATGGAAACTTAAGGTAACTGCTGGAAATCCAGATATTGAAACTCTTCTAGCATATCCACCCTTGAAAGCAGATTGGTATGAAGAGCCAACTGTAATGACATGGACTTGAGCCAGAGTAGTATGCATGAATCTTTTGGGGATTAAAAAACTTGCTACACTGCTGCAAAAAGCTTTTATCCTAACACATGTAACATATTTTAGTTTTAATAGTATTATTATGTTTATGTAGTATGGTTTCATAACTAGTCTGAAAATTTCTGCATATGATACGTATATACTTAAAAGTTTGCAGTTTTTATATTTACTTTTGTAAAATACGAAGATCTAATTAGTTTCCTGTCTTAAAAAATTCTGGGTTGATCTTAAGCTTTTACATTGCCTAGCAGATCTTATGATGGAACTCAAATGATGTTTAAGTGATTGAATACCATGGTCTGGATACAGAATTAATGTTTTACGTTAAGAGCAGTCAAAATATAGTGATTGGATAGTGTTCAGAAATTAGGTGCAGTTCATTTTAGTTTTTGTCCCATCTTGTGCCACAGAACAATTGAGTTATATGGGAGTTGGTTACTTCATGTTGGCATATTGATAAAGGCTAACTAAGCTAAGTTTAAAAATGGATTATTTACTTTTTCTTTTGATTAAGATAGACACCACTAAAAAATCTATGTATTTGAAATCTTGTTAATAGCAAAGATAAAAATCCTGTTTTGGATTTGGGATAAATAATGTCAATGTTTTTGCTTATTAGTTATTTAATTTTACTTTTTTGCAAATGGCCTGTTTTCATTTCTTTTCTGGTGGTTGACTATTCTTTTAAATCTGTGGTTAGGGAAACATAAGCTATGAAAGAACCATTGTAACTATGATCTGAGATTAGAATTTGACTCTCTGAGTGACCTGTTGTAGGTTAGTGTTGTATAAATTAAAGCTGTATGACCCTAGAATCTACTTTTATTTTTAAAAGACTTCATGGCTTTTAGAATACACCAAGTGCTTAAATGCACCCTATTTGATTGTGAAGCTTCTTTGAATCATGCTCTAAGAAATGCGTTAATTTGAATTGAAATGGTGGAGCAGATTTGTTAGGAATTTTTGAACATTTTTGTTTTAAAAGTTATTAATTTATAACTATTTTAATTAATAACTGTATTGTAATTATTTTGTTAAAATTTGCCCTCACTGTGGCCTTTGGTCTGGCTCCAAAATATAACCCCTCTCCTCATCCAGCAGCTATTTGAAATAAAAGTGATTTTAAGATGCTAGGACTGTTGGTGATCATATTTGTGTGTGTGTGTTTCACTCAGAATTTAAAATTTATCTACTGTAAGTACTTGCCATTCAATTTAAAGGTACTTTTCCTTGACTCAAGAAAGCTTGAGTAATGATGATTTGGTGAAGTTTTAGGCTCTTGACTGAAGATTTGGATCTGATGTACTCTGATAATGTCACTGTAAAAGACATCTATTTCATATGGATTCTCAGATATATTTTTATCCCACTTTAACATCTAAAATTAGGATGTGTCCTGAATTAACCTAAAATAATATACCATAAAATTGATGACATCTTAGATTCAATGAAATATTAGTACTTAGATTTCTTTGTAAGGATCAAACATTTTATCCTTTGTAATTTGAACAATAATTTTATAGATTTTTATATAAGGTTTTTTTGATTTCAATGAGTTTTGACAAATGCACATACCTATGCAACTACCACCAAATCAAGATAAAGAATATTTCTGTTACCCCAGAAAGACCCCTTGTTCCCCTTTGCAATCATACCTCATCTCTGGTTCATCCATTGGTCTGCTTTCCATCCCTGTAGATTAGTTTTGTCTGTTGTAGAATTTCATGTAAGTGGAATGATATATGTAAGCTTGTGTCTGGCTTATTTTGACTAGAAGTTTTTTGCGATTCATTTATATTATTGTATGTATCAGAAGTTTGATTCTTTCCATTGCTGACTAGTATTCCATTCTATGAATATACTGCAGTTTATTCATCTGTTGATAAACATTTGGATTACTTCTGGGTTTTGTCTATTTCAAATAAAGACATGAATATTCATATACAAGTTTCTTGTGGACATACATTGTAATAATAATAAGAACCAGTGACTTCATGGTTATGTTACAAATTTTAATTTGCAAATTTAGTCTCTACTATTTACCTGTTCTTAGAGTTTGCTAAAGTGTTTTCCTGTACGTTTGAATTAGTTACATCAAAGGAAGAATTTCAGTATAGGCAGAGTCTGACTTAGGTATGGTTTTGATCCTCATAGTTTAGGCAACCTATAATACTCTGATATAATCATTTCTATTCTCATTATCATTGAGGTAATGACTCGCATTTCCCAAGTTTTTATTATGTGTCAGATGATGTTGTAATCTTTTTACATGTATTATGTGATTTAAGTCATACAACAACTGAAGTGGCTTCTGTTACTATCCCCATTTTATAGATGAGGAAGCTAAAGCACAGATGGTTCAGCTCCTTATAGTAAGTGGTAGAGCCAGAATTATTGGTGGTTGGATTTCCAGTCCTGCCCATATGATTTTATTTAACTTGTAATTATAATATATACCAGTAGTACTTTACAATTATTAGTACCATGTAAGTGCTTCAGTGAAAAATTCAAAATTTCAGCTTGGGGTATAGAAATGTTTTCTCCCTCCAGTACCCTCACTTGCTTTTGCTGCTTTAGCACAGTTCAGAGTCATTATATCCACTTTCTTTGCCTTGTTTTGAGAGTCCTGCTTTACTTGTTTTTGTTATTAGCCTAGTCTTTATAGGTGTTTGGGTTTATGACCCACTTGCATCAATGGCAAGAAGAGACAGAGTGACCCTCATTCCTCCTTTTTTGTAGGGTTAAAACTGCAGTATGGAATTTTATAGCTTTTAATGATTAGAAGTATAATTTTCAACAAATTATGCTCTCCGTGCGTCAGTTCCCCTCTTTAAAATAGGGATAAAAATTACTATTTACCTTCCAGGGTTTTAGGGTTATATAAGAAAATGAACTTCTGTTTCTCAGTACATATTCCTTTGATAATTATTAATGTTATTAACCAGTAGACCTGCTTTTTTTTCTCTCTATGACCTCTTCCATTTATATCATAATTTGGAAGTTTTTTTGTTCTGGAAATAACTTTTCTAAATTGTAGATGAGACTCAAGTCTTGATTTTCACATCTTCACTCCAGGAATTTTTAGCAACAAATTGTCTCTGAATCTAACTTTGTTTGCAAAGTTTTGAGTCCCTAAAGTTTGATTAATTGTGTATAAATGATCTGAAATGGGTTACACTAAAACACTGGTGCTGTATCCTAGTTTTAAGTTATTTATCTTCTGATCTAGACTGACTATCAAAGACCTGAGTATTTTTAGTAAATTAAGTTAAATGAAATCTATTTGAATCAGCTTAACTAGTGTGATCCAAATAAGGGCTTATATAACTGGAGTTTGGGGAAGAGTGCTATAGATCTTTTAGTAGGCCCGAGGGATATGTAGGGTATAAAATATACATTATCTTATTTTCCTCCAGAGTATTCAGAATATAATTATGATTGCTTAAACAGGTTCCAGCAACAGATAGAAATGCTTTGAGTTCACTCTGGGGAAAACTGGCCTCTGAAATCTTAATGCAGAATTGGGATGCAGCCATGGAAGACCTTACACGGCTAAAAGAGACCATAGATAATAATGTGAGTTACACTTTTTCAGGGTGATTTTCTGAAATTTCTATGTATCCTTCATACTTTCTGATAAGGAAAACACTGTACTTTAGAAAGGAAGGAGGAAAGGGAGGGAGACGAAACTAAAATGTTGACCTGATACAAAAATCACAGTGGGTTTTAGTGGGTTGATTAGTTTTACTGAATCTCCTTGAAGGAAGCTGTCAAACTTTTTTTGGCTCTTAGAGAAAATAACTCAGTTTTCATTTTTGTTAGAGCTGTGGTGCCTCTTTGATCTGTTCCAGTGGAAATGACGTAATACTCTTAGTGCCACCCGTTATTGAAAGTCTAATGCAGAAGATGACAGTTTTCATCTACTGTTAATGTCTAATAAAGCTTATTATGAAGTGTTTAATTTAGTCCTTGCTTATAAAATGTTTTCTGAAATAAGTATAACTTAGAGCCTCTGTAAAAATGGCTTAGTGGACGTTGTTGAATCTGTCTCTGAGAACAGGGAAATTTTGAATGTCAAGGGTCATGCAGAGAGTAGAGTGGTCTGGGGGATTGGACTTTGATCATAATGATCACCGTGCATGCTTTAGAAGGTTCTCATTTATAATAAAATTCTGAGATCAGCCATGTTTATTCCCTTTCATCTTTCTCATATATTAAAATTTCCTATTTTAATCCTTTAGTCTGTGAGTTCTCCACTTCAGTCTCTTCAGCAGCGAACATGGCTCATTCATTGGTCTCTGTTTGTTTTCTTCAATCACCCTAAAGGGCGCGATAACATTATTGATCTCTTCCTTTACCAGCCACAGTAAGTTATTTCACTGTATAGTTTTGACTTTAATTATATGAAATCAAATAGAATTTTTAAAATTTAAAATGTACTTCTCTCTAACATTTGAATTTGTTGTCACATTTTTTCCCCTCTTCATGTGGTAGATTTGCTTGTTAATTGAAAAAAGCTTACATGTAACTCTTAAGTAAATTATTTGATAAAAGTATACTCTTAAGACCTTTAAAGTGCTATTTAAATTTGGTCCCTGGGCCAGCAGCATCAGTATCATGCAGAGTCTCAGGCCTTATCCTAGAAGAACTAAATCAGAATCTTCAACGTAAGAAGAACCCAGGTAATTCATGTATACGTTAAAGCTTTAGAATTAAGGCTCTAGGCCATATTATTTGGAAGGAAGATATACATTCCAAGAGAATCCCTTTTATATCATCTTTGTTCCATCATCCAGCTTTTGGTGATAAGAAATTCACTGCTTTATGAACTAGACTGTTCTACTGTTAGCTAGAAATCATTTTTAAAAATTTATTCTTCCATTTGAGGTCAATGCCTCTGAATATTCTATTATTTCTTATTTGGTTGGAGCAACAGAAAACTAGACTGCTTTATGAAAATACTTCAGATACTTGAAAATAATTTTCCTTATTTTTCTTTCCTTCAGGCTAAATATCTCTAGTTTTATTAGGTAATATAGTTTGTCACATTCTTTAGTATTTTGGCTGCTATTCTTAGGTAACCACCAGTTTATCCACAGCTTTTTAAAAATCTGGATCTTTAAAATTGAAAGCTTATTCTAAGATTGTTATCTAAGCTTTATAGATTACAGTGGCAATATTAGCTCCTATGACCAGTACATATACTTATATTAATTTAGCCCAAGATTGCATTCTTGGTATGACTTATTGACTGCATTGTTGATTAAGTCTCACATAACACTTTGAGCCATATTTTTGTTATTTTTAACTCAATTTAAGATGGAGATCCTAATACATTTCAGTTGATTTCTGCTTATTGTCTGTCAAATTAAGATTTTAACATTTTTTTCTAAAATTCATATTTAATTTACAGAAGTATAGTTTCGGAATAGATGGTGTAATACCCATCTAATAGAAAATCAATGAACATTGAACAGTGTTGTTTTTTTTTTTTGGCTACATGGGCCTCTCACTGTTGTGGCCTCTCCCGTTGCGGAGCACAGGCTCCAGACGTTCAGGCTCAATGGCCATGGCTCACGGGCCTAGCCGCTCCGTGGCATGCAGGATCCTCCCTGACTGGGACACGAACCCGTGTCCCCTGCATCGGTAGGCGGACTCTCAACCACTGTGCCACCAGGGAAGCCCTGAACAGTGTATTTTTAAATTTTTTTGTAATTTTTTAAGTCTTGAAAATAAGGTAATAATACCTTAGCGATATTTTTGTATAAGTTGATGAAATATAATCATCTAAACTGAGTCATGTGAATAAACATGTTCTTTAAATACTCAGTAAGATTTTTGAGACTATAAAATATTTGACCTCTTCAGTTAAGTTGTTAACATAATCACCTGGACTTTAAATTTAAGAGAAATGAAGTTATTGGTGGCGATACAGATGAAAAGTATTTGCCAACCAAGAATTGCCAGTAATTTTTAAATGTAGAAATGGAGTTTTGTGGGTTTTTTGGATGTGGACCATTTTTTAAAGTCTTTATTGAATTTGTTACAATACTGCTTTTGTTTTTTTGGTTTTTTGGCCACGAGGCATGTGGGATGTTAGCTCCCCAACCAGGGATTGAACCCACACCCCTGCATTGGAAGTCTTAGCCACTGGATCACCAGGGGAGTCCCAGGGAGCCATTTTTAAAATAGTTTAAATTGTGTTTTCTGCATTAAATGCTAAATGTTCCCCTGAATCTGTCAAATAGCAGCACTTTTATCAGAAATACGCTTGGCTTATTTTTTGTATTAACATCACAACTTAAGTTCAGTATTAATGTATTCAGTCAGTATTTGCATGACACGCTGGTCCAATTTGTTAAAACTGAACACAGGCAAAGAAGTTTTCGTAATAGGAAATTATTTCGGTCTTCCCTTGAAAAAACAAAAACTACATGGCATTAAGTGAGGTAGGAGATGGTGATTCCAGCATTAAATTTTAAATGTAAATCATAAGAGATAAGATTTTGTAATTTACATGGTATTATAGGTATTTCTTCTTTTATTAGAGATGTCCAAGTATGCCTTCTAGAGTCACATTATTCACTAATGTGAACATAAAAGTTTCATTCTGTCTGAGCTGTTGTTCCTCCTTTATTACAGAAACCCTATTTTGTGGGAAATCTAAACATTTTAAAGTTATATGCTTTACTCTTTGCTGGATGCTATGATTGATAGTAATCTGGAAAGTTATATATAAGTTGTAGTCCATATGTTGCATTAAGTAAAAAGCTCTTGGGAAAGGTTAAAAAAGAAAAGCCACTGTGTACTAAAGTAAGATCCTACAAGGGTGGTATTATTTTGTTCTGGCTTTTGGTATAGGAAGCGTGCAACTTTATTTTACAGGATCCTAGGGGTTGATTTGTGAAGAACAAAGTTGAACCAACCTCAAAAAGACTGATGTATAAAACCAGAATGCCATCATTATTTGCAATGAGAAGTGCTAAGAGGACTAAGTACATGAAACACGACCAGATTGTTCTGACCCTATAGGTTTAATACATAGGAAGCTGTAGAATACAGAAGATTCCTTTATGAATATTTGGAATCAGAATAGAAAATTAATTTATGTGACTGGAATGTTTCATGGCACCATCAGATTAAGCATTGGGTTAACATATCCATTTCCACAATAGGAATATCCTTATCATAAGGACCAGATCATGAACATTTTTTGACATGTTATGTCACCCTAAACATTTGGATGGGCATTTCCAAGATTTGCTTTTTACTTCTCTTTTTATGATTCCATTTCATATCAGTATCTCTCACTTTGCTCCTATCTTCCTTCCCTGTCCCCCTATGTTGATTTAAATATGTTAATATTTTTTATCAAGTTCTTCTCAAGACTTCCTGATCTGGTAGTTTTCTCTTACTAAACTGATGAATCTCTCTCTGCTCTGGTGCATTGTTTATTTAATCCTCTGAGGGCCGTCTTATTTCTGTTATACTCTGATTCTTGAGAAGTACCTTTTTCATGCACCCTTTGGGCAACCATTATATTTTAGAAGAGGCTTTTTTATTTGTGATACTGACAGTTGCAATCTTATGCAGTAGTTGAGACATACCAATAATGGATGAATCTGGAGTACCCAGAAAAATGATTGGTAAAACATTGCAAGAAATTTGGGGATGTTGGTGAATATAAAATATGTTACATACCTATCTTTAATGTTAAACTATCTGTGCATCTTATAAAAAGAGATGTTTGATGAGAATTTCAAACTCAAGAATTAAGGGTGTATTTCTCAATATTTATGGAGATTAATCGAGCATGCATTCAAAAGAGATTAAAAGTAACATTATCATGTAGTATTTTGCCTCCCTCCTGAATAATAAAACCTGTAAGATTGTCAGTAGTTGTGGCTCGAGGACTCTAGAGCGCAGGCTCAGCAGTTGTGACTCACAGGGCTTAGTTGCTCCACAGCATGTGGGATCTTCCCGCACCAGGGCTCTAATCCGTGTCCTCTGCATTGGCAGGCAGATTCTTAACCACTGCGCCACCAGGGAAGCCCTCTGCTGTAGTTTTTGCAGTTACAGATGTATCCAGAAAGGAACATTAAATTCAACTGATTTTTAAAAAATATTTTTTTTTTAACTTTGATTATGTTTTTAGTCTTGGGTAAACATGCAACAGTTCTGTTTTTTTTTGTTTTTTTTTTTCTTTTTTTTTGCAGTACGCAGGCCTCTCACTGTTATGGCCTCTCCTGCCGCGGAGCACAGGCTCCAGACGCGCAGGCTCAGTGGCCATGGCTCACGGGCCCAGCCAGTGCGCGGCATGTGGGATCCTCCCTGACCGGGGTACGAACCCGTGTCCCCTGCATCCGCAGGCGGACTCTCAAGCACTGTGCCACCAGGGAAGCCCTAAAAAATATTTTTAAGTAATGAAAGGAAGTATACAAACAAAGTAAAAATATTCAAACCCACTGTAAAAATTCTATAATACAAATAAGGGGGAAACAGTATGGATTAATCCCTGACAACCTTATGGCTTGTATGAAATCAAAACAATATATTTAATTCGTTAGTAGAATCATTTATTATAGATATTAGAAATAAAAAGGTAGTTCAGTTGAGATTGCAGAAAATTTTGTTAAAGATAAAAAATTAAACTTTTATAAAGGAAAACTGCAAAAAAGTAGATTTGTTTTTTAAATTTTAAAGTAAGGTAAAGGTTCATGGTCATAGAAATATAATTAAAATAACAACTTAGAATTAAGACAGTTAATTATCAAGCTGTATTCTACAAGTAGGCTTAATGCCTTCATTTGCATTTCCATGCTTCATATACAAAAAAGACAATACCTTATGCCATTAAAAATCTCTGAATAAATTTTTAAAACTAGAAATTTTATAACATGTACTTTCCGGACACAAAACAGTAAAACTAGGAGTTATTAAAAATTTTATAAGTAACTGAATCAAAGAAGAGATTAACTGTTGATAATTATGAAATACCTGCCAAAGCAGCACTCAGAAATTAATTCATAGCTTTGAGTACTTGTTCAACTTTTAAAACCTTGAGTAAAAGTACAGAAAAACGGAACAAAGGCACTGAAAATAAAATTAGCAATATATTAGTAAATGTTGAAGTTACTAATTTTGGAACATTAAAAGAACTAGGTGTACATGGGGAGATACTCTGCATCCAATTTTGTGAGGCAAATAGGACCAGCCCTATTAGAACATTCAGTAAGATCCTCTTACCCCCTCCAAGACCCAAATCAGATATACACACTGAGGAGAAAAAAACATTGGATGTTGAGAAGAAAAAAATACTGACATCAGAATTATCTTTGGCAATATTATTGTTACTGGTGAATGGTTCTTAAACTTTTTGGTCTTGAAACTCTTTTACACTATTAAGAGTTTTTGAGTGTAGTTTCGTACATGTTGGCTAAATTTATTGATATATACTGTATTAGAAATTAAAACTAAGAAATTCTGAAATATATTTATTAATTGACAAATAGTAAATTGATTATAGTTGGATATATTTTTATGAAAAATAAAAAACCAAATTTAGTGATGAGTGGCATTGTTTTACATTTTTGCAGACCTTTACATTTCTGGCTTAATTGACAGCTAGATTTTCATGTTTGCTTTCATATCTGATTTTCATTCAGTCTGTTGTGATATATCATTTTGTTTGAAGGATAAGAAGAAAACCAAGCCTCACACATACATGTAGTTGGGAAAGAGAGGTGTTTTAATAGCCTTTTCAGATAATTGTGACTATCCTTTTTTGATCATACACCAGAACTCAACAAGTAGTAATTTCTTAAAAGGTACTGAAATTTGGGATTTGAAACCATATCATTCAGTTTTTTTGGATTCTAAACTATACTAGAATTCTAAACTATATTGGTTGATTTTGCAATTTAAATGGATCTTTTACCCATGCATGATTTTATGACCGTATGCATTGATTGTTTGGGAAATACTGGTTCAGGGAGTTATGCAGGTATTCCAACGTATACAGCACCATTATACTATAAACACCAAAAAAAATCACATTCATTAATTTCACTACTAAACCCATTAGAAAAGACTTTTCAAGTATTGGAAAATAGTCAAACTCTTGATGACAGATACAAACTTTCCAAAATTTTACCTTTTTTTGAAAGCTCTGATTTTTATCATTTGTTTTTATTGAAGGATAGGCTCAACTTTATTATCTGGAAAATGTCTGCCAAATACTCAAGTCTGAATGGCTTTGGTTTGACTGTCATTCTTTCAGGTAAAAATAGTGTTCTATGAGAAAAGCACCTTGCAACTCAATCATTGAACGTGTACTTTTCCTTAAGACAACCATGACACTGTAGTGTACAGCAGAAGATCTTTCACACACTTCCCATTTTAGTCATACAGAATATTAAAAAGATAAGTATACACGGGTTGAAATTTTTGAAAATTAATAATTTGTACTGCCTAATCAAAGATATAGTTGAAATTGGCATTTTTTTAACTGTAAGAGTGTGGTTATTAATAACAGTGACTAGTATAGTATGATGCCACTACCGTGATTTGTGCTAAGGTACCAGATGATTTCATTTTTTGTCTACAATTCAGTGATTTTTAGTTACTTTACCAAGTGGTGTAGCCATTACCATAAATTAACTTTTGAACATTTTCATCCTCCCAATAAGAACCCTGATGCCATTTGGAGTATTTTTTTTTTTTTAAACAGAAGTAGCCTGTTCACAAAATGTGAAAAAGAAAACTCAGTAGTATTACAGTTTTAAAATTTCACCAAAATACAGTGCTTACCATTTTCACTTGCCATAGGGTCAGGTTGCCATCATATTTTCTTCCTCATTAGTAATGTCTTTATGACTTATTCTGATTTTTGCTTGATTCTAACTTTTTTCACGTGAGAATACACCCAGTTGGCTTGACAGATCGTTGTTTCAGCCATTTTCCTAGGTTGCATATTCTTTAAGTAGAATAGCTTCTAGTAAGTAGTGTGTAATTTGCATTTGTATGTCTACAGTCAGTATGCATTTTTCAATTGTCTCTGATAGGTAGTAGGTATTAATGGAGAAAGTATCATATTTTTCTGTTTTTAATTTCCAGTAGCACAGGAATACAATTTAATGTGGTTAATTGAGTGTATGTTAAATTGATAGTTTATATAGATTGTGATTTCAGGCTTTTTTTAAAATACGAAAGTACTGTGGAGATAATTTATACTTTTTGTCCTTGAAGTGAAAGTTTAGATGCCAGTGCAGGTTAAGTCTCTTACATCATATATATTATCATTTCTGCCATAATTTATTCTGAATCTAACATGGAGATGATTTACACATTTGAAAAATGTTGAACTTTTAAATGTAATACAATACGTAAGATAAAGTATCAGGTGTAAGCTAGAACAGTATTCGGTAGGCTATTAGAGATGAGGCTTTGCCACCAAATGTAGATGCTATTAGGGAGAAGAATGCATTTGTAATACAATGCCCTAGTTACTCTCCAGTTGTATAAAGAAAGATTCAAAGTTCAGTTAGCAAAAGAATGTTTAATTTGTTTTCTAAATAAAGATATCATAAATATCCTAAGAAATTTCAAGTTTTACTGTTAACAGTCAAGTAGATCGTGTCTAGAATTTGTCCTGATTTACCCTCTGCCTTTATTTTTCCTAAACTTTCTAATTGTTCCTGATAAGAAAACTTTTTCATGCAGGTGTTTTACCTGCTTTAGCTCAGGATGATCTCTAAAAATCCATCCTCTGCAGTTCTACTAAGTCTTGCCTTTTTGATTTTTTTTAGCCTTTCTGGAAGTACCTTTCCCTTTTTTGTACCAATTCAAAGCCTGCCTGTTTTTCAAGCTCCAGCTCAGGTTTACTTCTACATGAGGTCCTGTATATTGTGCCTACCTTATATTGATAATTTGGAATTTAATTATTTACTGTCTTTTTAAAAAATCTTATAATTGCCTTATCTCCCCAACTAGATTATAAGCATATTTGAGAGCAGAATTTTTATTCTTTATGTCCTTATAGTATCCCCCATATAATACTTAAATATTTTTTATTTGGTGGCATATTTTGTCTTATCCTTTGATTTCTAAATGTTCTGACTTACAATTAGAAAATACTGTAGAAAAAACTTCCATAAAATTGTACAATTAGAGCAGGGCTGTGCTAGAGGAAAAATAAACATTTTTACTTAACCATCATGAAATTACACTTCCAAACACAATAAATACTGAAGCTCTTATTTAAAGGAAAAATTAATTTTAAGTTAGATTTCAAAAATAGGGGAGGTATAGCCTCCTTTCTTACCTAATTTATAATCCAAACAAATAACAAGTAGTTTAAGAACCTACGTAGCTAAATACAGATGTATTAGGCATGCTAAACACACTGTAAATATATAACACTTATCAGTGAGACCTGGAGAAATTAGAGTCCAGTGAAGATGAAAATTGATTTGACTTTTAAATTTTGATTGATAGAGAGGAAAGGAGATGGATGATAAGAAAGAGAAGTAGAACAAAAGAGCACAATGGTTATGTACAGGCTGTTAAATAACCATATCTATGGTTTTGCTTTTGTTCGAACTAAATATATAATTACTGATCCTACAAGAGTGTGAACTAAGGTAACGTCCCCAGAATCACCCTTAATCCCCACTCCCTTCCTTTATATATTGATCTATATACATAACATACATACATACATACATACATACATACATACATACATACATACATACATACATACATAGGAAGGATCACTTCTGCCCTAGCATGTTTCGAAGTCAGCCATGGTAATGCTCTATACCAGGAGTCTGCAAACTATGGACCATGGGCCAAAACGTCTTGTGGCCCACTGCCTTTTTTCTTATGGCCTGCAATCTAAGAATGGCTTTTACATTTTAAATGGTTGGGAAAAAAATGAAAAGAATAATATTTTGCAGTGTGAAAATTATATGACATTACAGTTTTAGTGTCCATAAATTTTTATTGGAACACACATTTATATATGTATATATCTACACACACGCGCACACACACCTTTGGCTGCTTTTGGATTGTAATGGCAGAGTTGAATTGTTGTGACAGAGATCATATATTATTGCACTCTCCCTGCCTCACTCTGTTACTCAGTGCTCTTTGAATCCCAGTGATGCTGCCCTTGTACCTGGACAAAGTTCAAGTGCCATGTGTATCACTGTACTGCAGCATTTTACTTCTTTTAGAAAAGTGGACTCAAATGTGCTTAAATTTTTTTTTATAAATGTATTTATTTATTTTTGGCTGCGTTGGGTCTTTGTTGCTGTGCGCAGGCTTT
Source organism: Mesoplodon bidens (assembly GCF_964165515.1). NCBI lineage: Eukaryota > Metazoa > Chordata > Mammalia > Artiodactyla > Ziphiidae > Mesoplodon > Mesoplodon bidens. Next base: position 50,423,698 of record NC_138173.1, on the reverse strand, counting down.
CTCTAGTTGCGGCAAGCGGGGGCTACCGTTGCAGTGCACGGGCTTCTCATTGCGGTGACTTCTCTTGTTGAATGGTACGGGCTCTAGGTACAGGGGCTTCAGTAGTTGTAGCTCATGGGCTCTAGAGCGTAGGCTCAGTAGTTGTGGTGCACGGGCTTAGTTGCTCCGCAGCGTGTGGGATCTTCCCTGACCAGGGCTCGAACTTGTGTCCCCTGCATTGGCAGGTGGATTCTTAACCACTGTGCTACCAGGGAAGTACCAAATGTGCTTAAATTTTAAGGCACAGTGCAGTGGGAATTATTTTGTTTCAAATTAGAAAGCAGAGCATTGAACTGACAATGTAGATATGCTAAGAGAATACAATATACATCTACATAACCAGACTGTAAGCACTCATTACAATATTCCCAACTGATTACAAAGCAACTGTCAGAAAAATTAGGAAATTTAAAACAGAATATCTCATCACAGCAGAATTTCCTCACAAAAATTAATGAAAATGAGGCTTCAACCAAAGTAAGTTTCTGAGCGGCTCTTTTGTTAAGCAGGTAAGGAAAGCCATTTACCAGTGGTGATTTTGTTCAGTTGCAGTGGCCAAAGATATATGTCCAGAAAAAATGAACTTGTTTAAAACTTGTAGCCTTTTGGTGAGAACAGCTTCTCAGAATTGAAGATATTGGGAGCAACATCAGTAGTCAATTAAAAAATAAAGTATATGGTTTTTAGTGGTTTTCCTGGGCTCTTGATGAGTTGAGAGATGTTTACCAATATGGCTAGTTTTTGGCTTGAGGAGTCAGTGATGGATTTGAAGTGACTGAAGAACATGCCTCTGTGAATAGTCTGTGGAACAACTACAGGTGAAAATGTTTTCAAAGTTGAGGAAACACTAATTTAGTACAGCCTGAAGTGGAATCTGCTAAGATGTGTTAAAACTTTGGGTGGCAAATATGTGTGGAGGAGAAAAATGCTTATTAGTTGAACAGATTTACAAAGCTTGTGAAAATGTGAGGTGTTCAAAGCCTATAGTTATCCATTGCATTGTTCATTTCCAGGTACTTTGTGGGGAAAATTCTTGAATCCATGGTGTATTACTGAACCATTAGTGTCAACAGTGAACTTCATTTGCTATCGTGGACTTAACTGTTCTCAGTCCATGAATTTTTGTCAGATCAATAGAATAGCTTGATTTTTCCTGCTACCACAGTGATAGGATGGCTTTGCAGTGGCAAAGTTTTGTTGTGACTTTTTTGAGGTTGGGGCAAGATTGAAATTTTCCTGAACAAAAAATTGCCCTCAACCACTATTATCAAGCCATGAATGGCTCTGGAAGTTAAGCTATAGACTTGATAATGTTTCTAAATTCAACCTAAAATTACAAATCAGAACAGTACTTATATGCAAAACTTATACTCTGGTAGTCACTTTGATAATGCCTAACATAGCATGAATCCTATGTCCAGCTGCTTTATACATTTTCCATTCTTTCAGAAGTTAAGAGAAGAAATGAGACTCTCATTCCCACACAAGTTTGTAGTGGACACGTTTTTTGGGCTCAATTTACAATTCCAGAAAGTTTTAGACCTCATTGTAAGTATTGGGTTGGCCAAGAAGTTCATTCAAGTTTTTCTGCAAGATCTTACAGAAAAACTGAACCTTTTTGCCAACCCAATACAAAGGAAATTTCTGTATTTGAAAATTCATTTAACTGTGCAGTTGAAACAGAAGCAGTTTATCTGCAGTGTAATGATATGCTAAAAGGCAGTATTAAAAGAAGAACTTAACAGAATTCTGTAAAAGCCTTCCATAAAAGCCTTCCAAGTGATAAATATGCTCAATTAAAATCTTATCAATTGATATCAGAGGTAAAATATGTAAAATCTCATTACAGATCAGCATTGACAGATAAGCATTTGCAATAAGTTTTAGTGATAAGGATCTCTAACTTTGAACACAGTTAAGCAAAGTTACGCTATTAAAGGAATTTTATTCTTCTCATTAGTAGACCTGAATTATAAAAAATTATAGTCAACTATTATATTTTGTGTTTTGTCAGTAAAATGTTTTGGAAATTTGTTTTCTTGTTATTTAGATTATTTAGGTACCTGATTAATATTCTCAATCTTGCCTCTCGACCTGCAAACCTAAAATATTCATTATCTGGCCCTTTACAAAAATTTTGCTAACCCCTACCATATACTCACATAAGAGAGATGATTTTTTTAAGGAAGTCATTCTCCAATAAAAACAGTGAAGTTACACATGGTGCAATGATACAGAGAAAGGATAAGTAAAAATAAATGTTTAACATCATATAAAATAAACTTACAGTTTTTTATTTTGTATGGATAAATCTATGAATGAGTTTCATAAATGCCTACTAAAATTACCTACTTCAAAACTGATTAAGAACACCAGTCATGCTCTGCTGTACATGATGTCTCTGATAAGAGTATTGAGGCAATCACTTGTACTGAGTGAACATTGCATTTAAAATTTTCTGCCTAAAACTCAGGCTTAATTTTTCACATAATGAAACTTTTAGCTGATTTGTGTAGTTATCTTTTCTTAGAAATTGTTTTCTTCTTAAGTGAGTGTTGATTATTTTTATACCTTGCCTTTTTTAGAGGAAATTTAGGGAGGGCTAAGTGGGACTAGATTTTATTTAAGTGTTAGGTTTCTATCAGATTCTAGGGTCCTCTAAAGAGTTCAGACAGCATTTTATGGGGAATCTGCAATATGACAAAGTATAAAGATTTATTAACATTACAGTCTGGGAGAACTTGGAAGATAAGGTATCTGAGCTGGACCTTGAAGGATGGCTAGAATTTAGGCCTTCAGAAGGATGTGTTTGGGAGAGCAGTCCATATAGAGTGAGTTTTAAGAAGTGAGGGAAGCAAGAGGCAGTCAATGGTGGTGTGGTGGGAGATGAATCTGGATGGGTACTTCGGGACTTGAAGATTTAACTAAGAGAAATGGACTTTATTGGCAAACGTTTCCAAGCTTGGCATAGTACCTGGTGCTCAGAGGTTCTTACTGGATAAAAATTGGGTAGCTATATAAGGAAATTGAGCAGGAGAAATACAGGATAAACACTGAATGACAGAGGGTAGCCAGCTGGGGATCATCAAAATAGTTTCCAGTCTTCTATCCCCTGAATTTATTTTTTTAATTCTTTAATTTTTGTTGAGTGCCTGATTCTCTAATTGAGTAGTGTTGTTTTTTGTTTTGTTTTGTTTTTGCGGTGCATGGGCCTCTCACTGTTGCAGCCTCTCCTGTTGCGGAGCACAGGCTCTGGACCCGCAGGCTCAGCGGCCATGGCTCATGGGCCTAGCCGCTCCACGGCATGTGGGATCTTCCGGACTGGGGCACGAACCCGTGTCCCCTGCATCGGCAGGCGGACTCTCAACCACTGCGCCACCAGGGAAGCCCTGAGTAGTGTTTTTTTTTGCACACAGGTTTTCACACATTTGTTGTTCTAGGGAAATGATATCTTTTGAAACAGACTGACAGCATGTATAAGGGCCTTGCAAAATCCTCTTATTCAACAATGGTAATAGGATTATTTATCTCTTAAGTGAGTCAGTCATCTCACTCCAAATTGGGAAATACCAGCTGGCTTTCTCATCATTTAGACTTTTTCTTGGAGGAGATGGCCCTTACAGCAGGGGTCCCCAACTCCCAGGCTGCAGACTGGTACCCGTCCTCAGCCTGTTAGGAACCGGGCTGCACAGCAGGCGGTGAGCGGCAGGCAAGCAAGCAAAGCTTCATCCGCCGCTCCCCATCACTCCCGGTCGCTTACATGCTCACATTACCGCCTGAACCCTCCCCACCATTGAGCACATTACTACCTGAACCACACCAATTCCCCCCCGCCCCCCTCCCATGGAAAAATTGTCTTCCACAAAACTGGTCCCTGGTGCCAGACAGGTTGTGAACCACTGCTTTATAGTATTCATTCTTAAGTTTTTGCAATCCTAGTTTTCTGAAACAGTGCAACCTAATGGGCTGCTCAAGTGTTTTATTTTTATTTTTTTATAACTTTATTTTTTTAATATTTGGCTGCGTTGAGTCTTCTTTCTTGTGCACGGGCTTTCTCTAGTTGTGGCGAGTGGGGGCTACTCTGCGTTGCAGTGCGCGGGCTTCTCTAGTTGTGGAGCACGGGCTCTGGGCGCACAGGCTTCAGTAGTTGTGGCTCACAGGCTCTAGAGCGCAGGCTCAGTAGTTGTGGTACACGGGCTTAGTTGCTCCACGGCATGTGGGATCTTCCCTGACCAGGGCTCGAACCTGTGCCCCCTGCATTGGCAGGCAGATTTTTAACCACTGCACCAGCAGGGAAGCCCCAAGTGTTTTTTTTTTAAATCACAGGTGATTATAGATCTAAAAAAACTGGGTATGTTATTAATATTAAGTAACTTTTATATTTTTACCTTAGGTACCTTAATGCAATTCAGACAATGTGTCCACATATTCTCCGCTATTTGACCACAGCAGTCATAACAAACAAAGATGTCCGAAAACGCCGGCAAGTGCTAAAAGATCTGGTCAAAGTTATTCAACAGGTAAAAACTAAAATCTTTATTGATTTTTAAAATGTGCCTAAACTTTAAGTCTAACCTTTTTTTCTGAAAAAGTAGGACTCTTAGTTCTTAAGGTAAAAATGTTTAAAAATAGGAGGGAAGTATACATGAAGAGAAAAGAGCCCAAGAACCCCAAATGGGCATATACTACTTTAAGTTCATGATATACTTATGGTAGATGTGGTATGAATGAATACTGCTCTTTGCTAGTTAGATACTTAATACGCATTGTGTATTATTAGTGTTGCTCTTATTGCAAAGGGTGAAGATCTGGAGCTTGGAACTTTTTGTTGGAAGGTCACTACCTACATAGTTCCAGAGTAGTGATCTTTACATAGAATATAATTTTTATAGTCCCCAAGTTGTACAAAAGCTATAGCCCTCCTGATTGATTTTTAGTGAATTTCTTAGCAATAACTATGGGTTAAAAAAGAACTTAAACATTTATTTGATCTAAGAATAATTTAAGTACAAAAAGACAGTTTTATCCTGAAAGATATGAATACCCTTTTACTTGGAGAAGTTCATCACTGTTTACTAACTAAGGGAGACTTTTGGCAGTAGAGGAATTTGAAAGCTTTTGGAATGGTTCTAGGATGAGAATTTAGAGAACTTGGTCTGGAAGGCATTATAAGGTTAAGGTGTGGCCTGCAATCAGGATATGAGCAATTGCTTTGAGAAGATAATACTAGGTAATTTGTTAGAAATTAATGGTAAGGGAGGAGAAAATAGGAAGATTGGGCTATTCTGGGGACAGTCTACTAAACAATGTTGAATCAGATCCAACTTAACCTTTGACTTAATTTTACAGGAGTCTTACACATATAAAGACCCAATTACAGAGTTTGTTGAATGCTTATATGTTAACTTTGACTTTGATGGGGCTCAGAAAAAACTAAGGGAATGTGAATCAGTAAGTACAAATTTTTACTTACAAATTAATAATATTCTTAAAATTTTGAATATTATAAAGTTAACCTTGCAGGGTTTTATTAAAGTGATTATATCAGAAATGTTTATTAATCTTAATATGCAGATTATTTAGAAATGTGCTGGGTTGAAGACATTTTCAGTCTTATTGCCTGAGTCTATCCCTTTTGTTAGGACAGTTTGTTAAAACATTGGGGCATTATAAATTCACACGTCTTATCCTGAATGAGTAAATATGTGAAATATTTTATATGTATGGGCAAGATTATATGGAATTTTCCATCACAACTGTGTGTTACATAAGCAGGCCTATCTTCAGAATTTTTTTCATGATTGTATTTATCATTTGCTATAAATCAGTCAAGCTAAAGGTGAATTTTTTTTTTTTTTTTAATAAATTTATTTATTTATTTATTTTTGGCTGTGTTGGGTCTTCGTTTCTGTGCGAGGGCTTTCTCTAGTTGTGGCAAGCGGGGGCCACTCTTCATCGCGGTGCGTGGGCCTCTTACTGTTGCGACCTCTCTTGTTGTGGAGCACAGGCTCCAGACGCACAGGCTCAGTAGTTGTGGCTCGCGGGCTTAGTTGCTCCGCGGCATGTGGGATCTTCCCAGACCAGGGCTCGAACCCGTGTCCCCTGCATTGGCAGGCAGATTCTCGACCACTGCGCCACCAGGGAAGCCCCTAAAGGTGAATTTTTTAGCTACAATGTCTTCTGTTAGTTGGTAGAAACTAAAGTTCTGTGAGAGCAACTGAAAGAGTTAGATTTATGGGTTTTTTAAAATAACTTAGTTTGCAAGTTTTGAGAAACTAAGAATTTACCTGTTAAAGGCATTTACCAAATCTACAGGTTACTAGCTGTCAGTTTCATTTTTGAACCCAGATATTAGCACAAAAATTGGAAGAGTTTGTTGAAGGACTTAAGATCTTATTTGTCTAAGGAAAAGGAAATTATGTAAGTATACCTTTAGAGGTGATTTTCAAACATTGGACAAAATTAGAATCCAGTTTAATTGTGTACTTGCAGTCAAATGTGACATTATTAAATATTGGTGTATATTGTAATACTAAGTATCTAGGCCTTGCCAAGGCAGTGGGGCACTTGGTTGCTATTCTTGAAGTTAGAACATTCTCTTCTAAGCATGATACCATCTGTGGAATAGGTGCCACCCTTTGAATTTTTTTCTTCTGTGGATTTTCAAGTCTACTTACTGTCACAAAGATATGCATATCTTTAGTCCATTCGTAACTATCTTAAATAGCTGGAAATATGTTATCTACAGAGCATTTATGTAGGATAGAGACAGGACAAAGCTGCTTTGTCACAAGATTGCTCAAGTCATCAATGGAACAAGGAAACAGTGCAGTTCTTAGCTCTTTTTCCTGTAACATTCGTTTACTTCTTGGTTAAATTGTTAGAGACTTGAATATAGTGTTCTAGAAAGTGCTGTGGTGTACAACTTGTGATAGATGAGAGAATTATAGTGAATGGAATAATGAGTAAAGCACAAAGAAAGTATCTGTGACAAATTTTCCAAAATTGCTTGTCGGCACCGTTAATTTTTTCTTTTATATTTTATATGCATAGGTGCTAGTGAATGATTTCTTCTTGGTGGCTTGTCTTGAGGATTTCATTGAAAACGCCCGTCTCTTCATATTTGAGACTTTTTGTCGCATCCATCAATGTATCAGCATTAAGTAAGAGCACTCTGACTTGATTTGTATTTTCTACTTCTAAATTCCTGTAAATTTTCATTTACTGTAAAGTTATACTTAATAGGATTCCAGTTAATTGGATTTTTATTTTATTTCTCTTTACTTTAGAAGAAAAAGGAAACATTGTCCTAGTAATTTATTAAAAATCCTAGCTTTTGTTTGAATTCCGGGGTGCTACAGTCCTTCTTTATCTTCTTTAGTTTCCATGTGTGGGGGAAAGCATGAATTTTGAAAATGATAACTTCAAGGCAGTATTATGATTGTCAGTTACCTTTTTAAAGAGTTACCTTTTAAAATAATACTATTATACCATTACATAGGGAGAAAAGAGCAGTGACCAGTTTTAGAATGTTTTTTAACAGGGGTTCAAATAAGGAGTTAGTCCTTAGTAGATTGGAAATGCTGTTGAAAAGACCACATTTGGTAATCATTTCAGTTAATTGAGTTTGTTTTATTTAATTATATATTTGAATTCTCATACAGTAAACTCTTGTGACATCCTAAAATGTTGAAACATGGAAAAATTATGGTGAATTCAGTTGGAATTTTCTCTTGTGTGAGGAAATTATTAGGAAAAAATTGTGAAACTTACATAACCTATTAGAAACTAATTTTACATATTAGAATTTAAAAATAACAGTGCCCTTTGGCCACAGATGAAGTCGAATGGTAAATGCTCCTTAATGTTTAAAAACTTACTACTTTAATGTTTGCCTCTTAGGAATTGTATGTAGACCAGAGTTTTTCTTTAGTGCCATTTGTTTTTGCTAAGGCATCCATACTTGCTTGCCTAATTTTAGTGGATTGTCATTGAAGTGGTTACTCAGTTAGAATTACAGTGTGAGCGTGAGGCTTTTTCTATGGGAGTTGAAGCCTTGACCTGTTTTAGTAGTACTTTAGCTAGCAGACATATAATTTTAAAAATCTGATTCTCTTAAAGAATACATGGAAATTCCTAAAATGTCATTCGTTGTGAAATGCAATATTATGTATATGAGTATACATATTTATGTATACATATATGCAGATAAAATAAGAGCCCCTTCACCTTGTTTAGCCTGTACCTCTATTCAGCTTTCCTCCTGACTGTGGAACCATAGGACTCTGACTCTGGAAACCCAATTTTACAAAACACTGATTCAGTACAACTCCTTTGTTTTGTAACTCCCTGTTTATAGCTGAGAAACTGAAGGCTCAGAGACATTAAGCAGCTTAGGGCTTATTTAATGAAAGAGCCTGAGCTAATAGCTCTCTGACATTCATTGTCTTCACCCTCATTATAAATTCTTTCTTTTTCATTGTGAGCAATTGATATTTTTAGAAACAGCAGATTTAGACTAATTTGTCATTAGTGTATCACTTGAGCCAGAGGATAAAGATGGAAACCATAAGACAGTGTTTAATTTTTTTATGCAAAATCTGTAGAATTTTGATTTTTATTTTACAAAGAGATTCCCTGAAGCAACTGTGAATTTTCTGAATCAGGTTTTCTGTGTATGCTATGCTATGCTGTGTAATAAATAGGGCTACTATGCTGTTCCATTTAGGGTGATAATTCCAAAGCACATCAGGATTGAGAACCATTGCATCAGGTCACCCGTTTTTTTTAGGCACATAATTACAGCCTGCTAGGGTAATGAAGTGAAAAACCAGTGATTTAATATTTTTAGTATATAATGAATTAAAAAGGTAGAGGCAGAGCATAAAGTATAGTTTCATGTGAACAAAGAAATAATTCTTTTTAGAGTAACAGTGAGATCTCAGGTTGTAAGGTTTACGGGGTGATAGTGAAGAGTATGTGGCCAATAGGCTCAGTCCAGGGGGCTACGCTTCTTCATGTTTTTAGAGCTGCTTTAATGGGTTAGGAATATGGCTGAAAATTATGTTAAGCATCTAAGTTGGGCTTTTATAAGTACAACAAATGTCTTAATTCAGACCCCAAGGACTTGGAATCCATGATAATGACCAAAATAGCTAATGTTTACCTTCAAACAATCCATAGAAAAAATTACTGTTCTCTAGTCCAGAGGTTTTTAAACCTAGCTGTACATCAGAATCATCTGGAGAACTTAAAAAACCACCAACAACTTAAACTTAAGAAGAATAAATTTTCTGGCTTTACCCCAGATCTTCTGAATCAGAATCTCTGGAATCAAGGCTCGAGAATCTGGTTTAAAACTTCCCAGGTCCAACCCCTAAAAAACGGAACCATTCTTAGGGTGGGGAGGGGGAGATCTCAGCATCTGTATTTTTCAAAGCTCCTCTAAGTAACCCTGATGCAAAACTTCTTTTTTAAAATTACGCTTCTTATTTTGAGATGATAATAGATTCACCTTCAGTTGTAAGAAATAATGAGGAGATCTCCTATGCCCTTTACACAGTTTCCTTCAATGGTAACATTTTGTAAGCCATAGTAAAATATCACAGCCATCATTATTGTTGTTGATATATTCAGATACAGAACATTTCTGTCACCACAAGGATTCCTCAAATTGCTCTTTTATAGCCATATCCACTTCCCTCCCACCTCTCTTTAACCCCTGGCAACCACTCATCTGTTCTCCATTTCTGAAATTTTGTCATTTCAAGAATGTGCAAAATTTTTTAAAAGATAGTGTTCAGCTTTCTTTTTTTAGATACGATTTGCTTTTATTTATTTTTATTTATCTTTGGCTGCGTTGGGTCTTCGTTGCTGCGCGGGGGCTTTCTCTAGTTGTGGCGAGCGAGGGCTACTCTTCGTTGTGATGCGCGGGCTTCTCATTGCGGTGGCTTCTCTTGTTGCAGTGCACGGGCTTCAGTAGTTGTGGCACATGGGCTCAGTAGTTGTGGCTCGCGGAGCTCTAGAGCGCAGGCTCAGTAGTTGCGGCGCATGGGCTTTGTTGCTCCGTGGCATGTGGGATCTTCCCAGACCAGGGCTCGAACCCGTGTCCCCTGCATTGGCAGGCAGCTTCTTAACCACTGCGCCACCAGGGAAGCCCAGTGTTCAGCTTTCTAAAGAGGGTAAATATGTATGATATACATTAAGATATAATTAGTTAAGAGCAGTGTAACTAGTACAGTTGTTGAAGAAGAAAATATTACAGATGTGAATGAGTGCCTCTTGGACATAGCCTTAGAGCTTAAAATCCAGAGGAAGAAACAGATATTAAATAAAGATAAGATTACAAATTATGATAGGCATTTTGAAGAAAAATACAGAGTAATTAGAATGACATGGACATTATTTGTATATTGAAAAATCAGAGAAGTAATTTGGATTGAAGTTTCAGTGAACTCTGATAATTCTCTAAATGGGATATATTTAAGTAGGCTCTTCCACCATATATTAATTATGACAAATTACTCCATTCACTAGTTTATGCTGGCCCCTCTCTGCTGCTAATTAATTTAAAGTTATTTGATATTCGATCTTTTCTAGGGTTGGGCAGGGAAGATTTGTCTCTGTCTTCCTTTCTGTCCCCCAGCAGACGCATATCAAATGCTATTCAGTACTATAAACCGCATGGTTGTTTATTAAATAACTCTTTCCATTTGTGATTTGGAACATTCTCTGTTGATAGGATTCTTCACTAAGTGGCTGTAAGCACATGTGATAGTGTTATCTTTGTAAAAATGCATATTAAGAATGTTTTTATCGGTTTATATACAACCCTATAGATTTGTAGGATAAGTTTCGAATCTGTTTACCATAAAGTAAGTATGCAACGTCTGTCAAAAAAGATTACTGTGGTGGGATTTCATTTAGTATAGCCGAATAGTTTATCAGATATGGTGTATGTCTGAAATTTAAAAGCTGTTCTAGAATAATTCTTGGACCAGTTTTCAATTGTAGATAAAAGCAAAGTATGGAAGTAATATTTTGAAAGTGTATGATAAACATTTTGGAGCATACATTAATATAATTTCCCTATGGGGGTTAGTTTTGGCTTTTCACAAAAGTATGTATCTGCCAACTGCTCTTGCATTTAAGTTATGAAGTCATTCTACTTTGCTTATTTTATTAAGTAACATTTTAGATCTTAATATTTTCCTTAAAGTTTTTATTACCATTTAGCAATTTGTATTCTTAATTATACTTCCTGATGTTAGAAATAAAAAGGTACGTTTCCAGATGGAGATTAAATCGTTTTAACAGCCATTATCACTGCCATTTCTGTGTTAACTATAAAGTAATATACTGTCTTTTTTTTTAATCAGAAGTTTCTTTTTTTTAATTTATTCATTTTTATTTTGGGCTGCATTGGGTCTTCATTGCTGAACACGGGCTTTTTTCTGGTTGCGGTGAGCAGGGGTTACTCTTCGTTGTGGTGCGCAGGCTTCTCATTGTGGTGACTTCTCTTGTTGGGAACACGGACTCTAGGCTCGCGGGCTTCAGTAGTTCTGGTGCACAGGCTTAGTTGCTCTGCAGCATGTGGGATCTTCCCGGACCAGGGCTCAAACCTGTGTCTCCTGCATTGGCAGGCACATTCTTAACCACTGCGCCCCCAGGGAAGCTCTATACCGTCATTTTTGACTAATGGCGATGTTGCAAAATTCAGTGAGAATTTTCATTTGTCATACACAGAATTTAGCATTTTCTCAGTTTTCTCCTGGTTTCTTTCTCCTATTTCCTCCTAATCTTACAGTTAAACACAGTTTACACTTAACACTTATTCTTTAATTAGTTGTCATAGCATACAGTTATAAAAGACTGGTGCTCTTTGGATATGCTAAATAGTTAGCCACAGTCTTCAGTGAAAAGCAGGCTAGAGGTTTCCATAGCTTAATGCTAAAGTCAATACTATTTGAAATAAATTGTGCTTATCAAATAAAATTTGGAAAGCCAGGTTATTTAAACAGGTAATACATATGCCTGTGAAATGCTGGACCCCAAATCCTTATTTGTTAAGATACTAATATAGGGCAGGGGCTATAGGAGGGTTCAGAAAAGGGAGACTGTCTAAAAGATTAGTCATTGAAAACCTGATAAACAATTAGCCTAGAGTTGATGAAAGCCTAATTGGTTCTCTAGATTTAGATTTATTTATTTTATGTGCTTGAGTGGGACCACTGGTCTTAATTACTTCCCAGAAAGAAGAAAAGTATCTGGTTTTGTGCTAAGAGTCTTGAATATGTTTTATTAATGAAACTGAATAGAGAATGAAATACTTATTTTTTCTATGCCTTGATATAGCACTTAGGATTCTATTTTTTTCCCCCAAAGGAATGATTTATATTTTTATTTAGTCAAAGTTACTAAGCTTTTCCTTTATGGTACTGGATTTTGTATTTTATTTAAAAGTTCTTTCTCATAATAGGTTTATATGCTATTTATATGTTTTCTTCTAGGACCTTTATGGCTTTATTTCTTCTATTTGAATCCATCAATGATTTATTTGGGAATAGAGAGTAGCTCCCCCCCACCCCCAATAGCTAGCCAACATGATTTATTGAAAAACTATCCTTCCCCCGACTTATTTGAAATGCCACCCATACCACACTTTAAATTCTCATTTATATATGGGACTTTTTCTGAACTTTTTAATCTTTTATAAATTGTGTGTTGATTTCTGAACTTAGCACCAAATACATGCTAAGTTAACTTAGTACCTTTTTTCAAATAAGGTAGATCTATAGTATGTTTTAGTATTCAGTATTTATTTTCCATGTAATTGATAATTGCCACTTTCCCCTCATTTGCTTCATTGTTCTTCTTAATGTCTTTTTCATTAATTCTACTTCAGATTCTTTGCCAGTTTATAAATCTCTTCTGAAAAATGATTATTTTATTAGTTTTATCTTCCTCAAAAAAATCTGGACTCATTCCTGTTTCTGTGAGGTGCATATTTATCTCTCTTTGTCATTTGTTCTGGGGATTCCCTTAGCTTGTCTACTATGATAGTGCTCCAGTTTCTTGGGCATTATGCCTTCCTTTTTCTTTTTTTATTATCATATTTGGTCATTATCATATTCTTCAGTGGCTTTATAAGGAAGGGTACTTTGGAGGTAAATTTTTTCACATCTAAAATTGTGTATTTGACTCTCATACTTGAGTAGTGGTATTGCTAGGCATGGTATTCTCATTTGAAAACTCCAGAATTTTGAAGACGTGATTCTCTTGCTTTCTAGCTTTTGTTGTAGAAGTCAGAAGCCATTTTTATTCCTCATCTTTTATACAGGTGTTTTGTTTTCCTGTCTAGAAATGTGTGGGGAAGAAGCTTTTTTTTTTGTCCCCATTGCTCTGAAATTTTACAATGATATGTCTTAGCTTAGGTCTGTTTTAATTCTTCATATAGGACCTTTTTAGTTTGGAAGCTCATGCTCTCCAGTTCTGGGAAATTTTCTTGAATTATTTCTTTCTTCTTTATGTTCACTGTTTATTCTTTCTGGAACTTCTATTGTTCAGGTATTAGACCTGCTGGACCAGGCTTCCAATTTTCTTATCATTTCTCTATTTTCCATCACTTTGTCTTTGTGTTCTACACTCTGGGATATTTTCTCAACATCTTTCAAATCTTAGGTAGATTAAAAACAACAAATCTCTAATGTTACTCTTTAATTTCCAAGAGCCCTCTGTCACTCTTCTCTGAATATTTTTCCTTTATAGCGTTCTGTTCTTATTTTATGAATGCAATGCTACAGTGGTTTTTAATTTTGCTAAGGATATTAATGATAGTTTTTGTTGTTTGTTTTAGTTTTCTTTTTTTAAATTGAGATATAATTAATATATAACAAAACATTACATTAGTTTCAGGTGTACAACATAATGATTTGATATTTGTATATATTGTGAAATGATCACCATAATAACTGTAGTCAGCATTCATTGTCACACATAGTTGCAAATTTTTTTTTCTTGTGATGAGATTTACTCTAAACTATAGTCACCATGCTGTACATTATATCCCATGACTTACTTATTTTGTAACTGTAAGTTTGTACCTTTTGACCCTTCACCCAGTCCCCGCCCCCCTCCCCAATCTCTTCTCTGTAACTACGAGCAATTTTTGTTTGTTTTAGATTCCACGTATAAATGAGATCATATGGTATTTGTCTTTTTCTGTCTGACTTAATTCACTTGACATAATGCCCTCAAGTTCTTTCCATGTTGTCACAAATGGCAAGGTTTCATTCTTTTAATGGTTGAATAATATTCCTGTGTGTGTGTGTGTGTGTGTGTGTGTGTGTGTGTATCACATTTTGTTCATCCATTCATCCATTGATGGTCACTTAGGTTGCTTTTGTGTCTTGGCTGTTGTAAATAATACTGCAGTGAATATGGGTTTAAGTATATCTTCTCAAGTTAGTGTTTCAATTCCTTCAGATAAATGTTCATAAGTGGAATTGCTGGATCATATGATAGTTCTATTTTTAATTGTTTGAGGAACTAGCATACTGTCTTCCATAGTGGCTATACCAATTTACTTTACCACCAGCAGTGCACAAGTGTTCCCCTTTCTACACATTCATGCTAACACTTATTTCTTATCTTTTTGGTAATAGCCATTCTAACAGGTGTGAGAGATCTCATTATAGTTTTGATTTGCATTTCTTTGATGATTGGTGATGCTGAGCACCTTTTCACATACCTCTTGGCTATCTGTATGTATTCCTTGGAAAAATATTCAGATCCCCTGCCCATTTTTAAATCAAATTACTTGTTTTGATATTGAGTTATATGTGTTCCTTCTGTATTTTGGGCATTAACCCCTTAAATACATGGTTTGCAATATTTTGCAATATTTCTCCCATTTGGTAGGTTGCCTTTTCTTCTCATTGATGGTTTCCTTTACTGTGCAGGGGTTTTTTAGTTTGATGTTTATTTTTGCTTTTGTTGCCTTTGTTTTGGGGTTTGTTTTTGGTATCAGGTCCAAAAAATCATCACCAAGACTTATGTCAAGGAACTTACTGTGTTTAGCATACTGTTTTGATTACTGTATTTTTGTGATATAGTTTGAAGTCAAGGTGTGTGATGCCTCCAGCTTTGTTCTTCTTTCTCAAGATTGCTTGGGCTACTTGGGGTCTTATGTATTACTGACTTAACATATTCAGTATCATGTTGTTGTGTCACTTGAGGAGGAGAGCTCTTCAACTAAAAGATGGGAATAAGGGATTTACACAAATATTTTAAATGTCTTTTTAATTTATCTTATTGAAGTATAGTTGACTTACAGTGTTGTGTTAATTTCTGCTGTATAGCAAAGTGATTCAGTTATATGTATATATATTCTTTTTTATATTTCTTTCCATTATGGTTTATTATAGGATATTGGATATAGTTCCCTGTGCTATACAGTAGGACTCTGTTGTTTATCCATTCTATATATAATAGTTTGCATCTGCTAATCCCAAACTCCCAAACCATCCCTCCCCCAGCCCTCCTCTACCTCAGCAACCACAGGTCTGTTCCCTGTCCTTGAGTCTGTTTCTGTTTCATAGATAAGTTCATTTGTGTCATATTTTAGATTTCACATATAAGTGGTATCATGTGGTATTTGTCCTTCTCTGTCTGACTTCACTTAGTATGATATCTCCAGGTCCATCCATGTTGCTGCAGATGGCATTATTTCATTCCTTTTTATGGCTGAGTAGTATTCCTTTGTGTATATATACCACATCTTCTTTATCCATTCATCTGTCATTGGACATTTGGGTTGTTTCCATGTTTTGGCTATTGTGAATAGTATTGCTGCTGTGAACATAGGGGTGCATGTATCTTTTTGAATTATGGTTTTGTCTGGATATATACCCAAGAGTGGGATTGCTGGATCATATGGCAACTCTTTTTCATTTTTTGAGGAACCTCCATACTGTTTTCTCTAGTGGCTGCACCAATTTACATTCCCAGCAACAGTGTAGGAGGGTTCCCTTTTCTCCACACCCTCTCCAGCATTTGTTATTTGTAGACTTTTTAGTGATGGCCATTCTGACTGATGTGAGGTGGTACCTCATTGCAGTTTTGATTTGCATTTCTCTGATAATTAGCAATGTTGAGCATCTTTTCATAGGCCTATTGGCCATCTCTGTATGTCTTCTTTGGAGAAATTTCTGTTTAGGTCTTCTGCCCATTTTTTCGACTAGGTTGTTTTTTGTTGTTTTTGTTATTGAGTTGTATGAGCTGTTTGTTTACTTTGGAAATTAATCCCTTTTTGGTCGCATCATTTGCAAATATTTTCTCCCAGTCAGTAGGTTGTCTTTTTGTTTTGTTTATGGTTTCCTTTGCTGTGCAAAAGCTTATGTTTGATTAGGTTCCATTTGGTTTTTTGTTTGTTTGTTTTTTGCTTTTATTTCTATTGCCTTGGGAGACTGACCTAAGAAAACATTGGTATGATTTATGTCAGAGAATGTTTTGCCTATGTTCTCTTCTGGGAGTTTTATGGTGTCATGTCTTAAATGTAAGTCTTTAAGCCTAAAATATCTTCTTTAAGCTGCATACTGACAGGGTTGAGATTTTTAGTGTAATCTAAATAATCTGGAAGTTATTTTTGAGTTTGAAACCTAAATTGAATTAGGTATTTTTCTCAGAAATTCTGCCTTTTGATACATTTTGTCTTAATTTATTGATAAATTGAATTATTTTAAAAACACAAAATTAACATGGTGTAGGATAACTTAAGGCAAGTTTTTGTTTTTTTAAGCTTTAATAGGATATTAAATTTTTATTTTTAAACCTTTACTAATTTTTTCATAAAATCAGTAGAATGTAAGAGAATTGTAGACTTTGAGGATTTCTCTCTATTATTTAATTACTTTTACTGTGTATATTTTCCTGTTACTTGAAAGAAACTGGATTATTGCCATGTTCTCTTACTTATTCTCAGAGTGATTGGTAGCCTAGATAACCTGAGTTACCATCAATAATTTACTAATACTTCTCGGACCTTATTTCAAGTTTTTCTTTGACTTGATTTAAAAGTAAAGGATCAACAAGCACATTGCAAAACAGTAAATCCCCAAAGTGGGATTATGGGTCAGAGTATGCAGACATTTGTGGGTCTTGATGCATGTTGCCAGATTGCTCTAACCATGATGGAATATGAGATTTAGAATATGTATGTAAAGAAAAAAGAGGGATGGAAAATTCTAGGTAGAGTTATACAGCATAGAATTTTCTTTCTTTTATCTTAAAATTTGACCTTAAATATTTCTTTACTTAAACTGTCCTCAAACTTCCAGACTGGAACTGGTTAAACCCTTTTGCAGTCACATAGCTCCTTCCACTTTTTCATCCTTACACTTAAAATAGTTTATATATTTGGGGTATTAGGTGATTGTCCCCAATTTCCCAGTCTCCAGCTTTAAACTTTATGAAAGTGGGGAGCAGACTGTATGTTGTCACAGACATCTAACATAGTTCATATTTTGTTGAATGAATGATTTGGTTGGTGTGTGGTATTCATGAGGAAGAATAAGAGAAGGCTGGAAAATTAGATTGTAGCTAAATTGTAGAGAACCGTGAAAGAGAAACTTGGAAGTTTGAATTTTATTGTTTTGGTAGAAGGGCTCTATTAAAGTTTTGAAAGGAATTTAGGAATGAAGTGGTAGTTGGGTTTTAGGACTAAGCTGACAACTATGTAAAATAGATTAAGGAGAGACTCAAGGTAGATTAGTTAGAAAATTAGGAAATAGTAATGGAGCCCTAGGGTAGTGACTAGGGTAGGAATCAGACAATAAGTATTTATTTAATTGCCTCCTGTATACTGGGCATTGTGCTAATTGCTGGATATATAGCAGTGAACAAAGAAGCTATGATGCATGCTCTTGGGGTACATGTACAGTCTATCATGAAAGCAGATACTCAGTAAAACAACTACAGCTCTATGAATGCTCTGAAAAAAATAGGGGGCCATGAAAGCATCAAACAGATCTGTCATGATTGGCAGAGGCGTCTTGGAAGGCTGATGAGGGTGCTGTTTTAGCTGATACCCATGTAACACATAGCTTAGTGAAGAAAAAGGTGGATTAGCCTTTTAAGCAAAAGGCACAGCATGTGCAAAGGTCCTGAAGTGGTTAAAAACATGCTATGTTTAATGAACAGAGAGGTTTAGTCTGGTTGGTGAAGAGGAGAGTCTTTCAAGATGAGAGTAGTTTGGTAGGGAACTTAGATTAGAGGCAGTGGTTAAAGAGATAATTGACAGGACTTCTCAGTTTGATATAGGCAGCAAGAAGAGGAATCTGATCAATAACTTAGGCTTGAGACTGAATGTTTCATTATAATTTTAATTATGTAAACAGCCTGCATAAACAGGTTCTATATTATAATTTTTAAAAATCTGTACAAAACCAACTGTACATAATTAGTAGCTACTAGGAATAACATGTCTATTTTGAAAAGCAGTATATAGAGATCTTGAAGATTGGAGTTTTAATATATTCAGTATAAACTGTTTTCATTTGTGCTTTTCAGAGTAAAATGGTCTTGGCCTCACTTTAAAGAGTTGTATTTTGGGGGAATGCAGGAGACATACAAAAGAGAAATTGTTAACAGGAGTTGATAAAATAATATCTTTTGGAAAATATGTTCTTTACCTTTAGAGTAGCAGCTTCAGATAAAAGTATTAGGCAGTTGCTTACTTTAGCAGCACAGAAGAGAATGGAATGTATTTATTTAATTTATTTATTTAATTTATTTATTTAATTTATTTATTTTTGGCTGCGTTGGGTCTTCCTTGCTGCGTGCATGCTTTCTCTAGTTGCGGAGAGCAGGGGCTACTCTTCGTTGTGGTGTGTGGGCTTCTCATTGCGTTGGCTTCTCTTGTTGCGGAGCACGGGCTCTAGGCACGCGGGCGTCCGTAGTTGTGGCTCGCAGGCTCTAGAGCACAGGCTCAGCAGTTGTGGCGCACGGGCTTCGTTGCTCTGCGGCATGTAGGAACTTCCCGGACCAGGGCTTGAACCCTTGTCCCCTGCATTGGCAGCCGGATTCTTAACCACTGTGCCACCAGGAAAGCCCAGGAGAATGAAATTTACACATCTCTAAAATAAGTCAAGTACCTACAGGAAACACAAGGAGTTTATTGAGAAGCCACAGGAAACACCAGCTGCAGGAATTTTTCCTAGTCAAAAAAATGCCTGGTTCTTTCAGTAAAATGACACACTTCCCTACTTCTAGTAGCTTAAATAAAATAAGGTTTGGTTAGAGAGCAGTAACAAAGAGACTAAGATGAAACCTGATCATGAAATTGAAGTAGTAGTCATGGACTAATTGTTCTTTGTGTTTGCTGAGAATGTGTACTTAAAGCAAAATTGACCATAAAAAGACAGAGAACAGAATTTGACATGTAAATCCAGGGAGTTCTATGGTTGAGTTGGCTCATACTCATCATGATGTTTTTAACATCAAGCATATTTTAGGGATAAATTTTAAATGATTGTCTTCATAGCTTTAGTTTGTAATTTAGTGTGTAATGATTTTATTGATAGCCTAACTTAATTTTTACATTTTGAATGAAATTCTTCTCTTTGACAATAAACATATAAAATAGGGATAGCACAGATTATATTATTCCCATAAAGGTATTTTTATTAACTTGATTGGTTACTTTTAGGTTGGGAGCTCCAGAATTGCATAATTATATGATTGGCAATATCTTGAATATTTATATTATAAAATTGGGAATGCAGTCAGATCAGGAATTTTAGTTTATAATATTCTAAGGAATTATTTTGTTACTGATATTCTAGGGTTTTTTTTTTTTCATTAAACCAGTGATAACATTAGAAGGCCTAGCAAGTGTGCAATATCTTCAGTGAAGACAAGTAAAAGGAGACAGTTAATGTTTGTGTCTAACACCTGTGTATATGCATATATGTATACCATCCTTCTAAATACTATACATGCATATGTAGATACTCTTTCATCAGGTGACTGACTGGCTTACCTACTAGCAAGGCTTGTTTGTGTTAGTCCTGATAAATTAAGCTCTGCAGTGGCCTCTTTTTCAACCTGACCATAAATTAGAAAATGCAGATTGGTTGATGACATCAGAGGCTTCAGATCAGGGTCTTGGTGTCTGTCATCTTTTTCCCTCCCCCTCTCCTTTCGTGTTTTCTGTGTATGTGTGTCTGTCTCTTTTCCCTTAAATTCAGTGGCCATTTAGGTTATATAGTGTTCTAGTTCTAGGGAGTGTCCTTAGAATTTATAACAAACATGTAGTGGCCCTGAGTTTTAGTTATGTGTTACATTTTATTATTCTTACTACTGATGTTCCTTGTAATAGAATTTCTGTAATACAGAATATGGGGCCCTACCTTCAAGGATCTTACAGTCTGGTTGGTGAAATGAGATAGATTGTGAACGGTACAAGATAATAGCACAAATATCAATAGTGCACTTTTAAGACTCATAATATTTAAGAGAAGGTGACCCATAAGTACCTAAAAATTTCTATACAGAGTGTAGGTCAAAGACTATGTATATGAAACTAAGTTTTTAGACCCAGATAATGTCATTTTTTTCTTTTTTCGTTAGCATGTTGGCAGATAAACTGAACATGACTCCAGAAGAAGCTGAAAGGTGGATTGTAAATTTGATTAGAAATGCAAGACTGGATGCCAAGATTGATTCTAAATTAGTGAGTATTATGTTATCTGTGCAAAATACTAGATATCAGTTGCTGATTATTTGATACTTTGGGGAGAAGTTTTTATTAGGACGTTTATTCTATTAAGAATTTTTGTTTTAATGTATAATAGTTTTTTGAAGGCAACAGCAACCTTCTATTTTGTGTTGTTGGATGAATATTGTCATCTCTGTGCATAAAAATATTTGCAACAGGCATGTAGGTTGTGATGTCATCCTCATGACTTACCTGAGAAACTTGGTTGTTAACATTACAGGATCAGTTTCCCTCTGTCTCATTGTAGGGTCATGTGGTTATGGGTAACAATGCAGTCTCACCCTATCAGCAAGTGATTGAAAAGACCAAAAGCCTTTCATTTAGAAGCCAGATGTTGGCGATGAATATTGAGAAGAAACTTAATCAGAATAGTAGATCAGAGGTAAGAACCACACATCTTCTCTTCTGTCTGGGATTTAGCAATAATGTAATATAATTGTTACATGGACTTCATTTGAGAACAAATTAATTTTGGTTGTATCTGATTCTGTATTTGTTGGGGGTATAAACATTTTATTTAAGAAATTACTAAACGGAAAAGGTTTCTCTCTTCGATGTATTATGCGTTAGTTAAGGCAGCAAAAAAAATTAAGTGTTCCTAGTTTTACCATAATTGGGTTTTTTTCTTTTACCCTTCCTGTGTGCCTTCATTATCTCATTTCCTCGGTGTTTTCAACACATCATTTTGATACTGGCAGATGATAACTTACATGTGTTATCTCTCAAGTGTTTGAAATCATTTTCCTTTTATTCAGTAAATCTAAAGAACTACTTCTGTAAAAATGTTGATCTTCTTATATATATTAGTATTGATTTTATAAAATTTGATTTTATCTGAAAGTCATATTTAATTGTCAGAAAAATATATCCCCCTTTTTGGTAGAAATCCTGCATATTAGATACTAAAGGAATTTGAATGGCCTTGTAATTTTGGGATTCCAAACTACCTCTAATGCTCTTTAGTCATTATGATTATGTATAACTGGAGGGTAGGACATTTTTAGGAAACTGTTGAGGTACATTCAAAGATCTCATTTGATTGAAGTTTTAGCATCAGATTTTGTCCTTAGCATAGTCCTTCAATTTTAAAAGAGAAGGAAGAATTAGGAAATTATTGTCCTTGCCTTTCATCCAAGTCCAGAATAACTGAGCCTGAAAAATAACTTTTATGTAATGGTTGTTTCTGTATGCTTAAGGATCAATTTGTATTGACTTTGGTAATAATATTGGTGATATTGTCATTGTCATACTTTATAATTGGTGAGAAACTGTATCAGATGGTATTTTGGTGTGTTTTGTTGTTGTTCTGAGACACCTCACATTTAGTAATTGAAGAGGTTGTTAAAATCTTAGAGAATGGTTTGGGAGGAGTATTGCTAAAAAACTTTGCTAGTATCACTTTTTTTTGAAACTGGCTTTTCAGAAAGTATTTCTTTTCACCCTATTGATTTCTCTTTGTGTATTTTAGGCTCCTAACTGGGCAACTCAGGACTCTGGCTTCTACTGAAGAACTGTACAGAAAAAATGAAAAAACTATAAAAGAAAGGTGAAATAATAAAACCATTATACAAAGGTGAAACATTTTATAAACAATTAACATATTTAGCATAAATTTTGGAGAATTTGAATAAAATTGGCTATGTTTCATTTATGTCATTATATTTCCTTGTGTATGTAAGTGTGTGATTTTTTAAAAACTTTTTATTTTGGAATAATTATAGATTCACAGGAAGTTGCAAAAATAGTACAGAGAGGTCCTATGCAGCCTAAATCTAGTTTCCCCCAATATTTTCCTCATGTGTTACTATAGTACAGTATCAAAACCAGGGTATTGACATTGGTACAATGGTGTGAATAGCTCTGTACCATTTTATCACTTTTTTGGTAACCATCGCTGCAGTCAAGATACAGAGCTATCATCATCATGAAGATCTCCCTCATGCTATCCCTTTGGAGTCACACCTACTCCAACCAGCTCTAACCCCTGGCAACCATTCGTCTGTTCTCTGTCTCTGTAATTTTGTCATGAGAATGTTACAGCAATGGAATTATACAATAAGTGACTTTTTTGAGATTAGCTTTTTCTACTCATAATGCCCTTGAGATCTCTTTATCCAAGTTACCATATATATCAGTAGTTTGTTTTTTTTTATTGCTAAGTTGTATTCCATGGCATTGATGTACCAGATTGTTAACCATGTACCTATTTTAGGATATTTTGGTGGTTTCCAGTTTGGGGCTATTAACAAATAAGGCTGCTATTTCTTAATTCCTTAAAGTGGCTCTTTAGTCACTCACTAGGCAGCTACAGAGACTTAAATAGGAATATAAGTCGAATTTTATAAATACCTCCTTGAATATTTTGTGCATGTGCGTGCACGCACACAGATAAACACACAGAGTTAAATAGACACCTAAGATATTAAAGAAGTATATAAAGCCCTGGTTGGGTCTCCTTTACCTAGAAGTGGTTTGATTTTTCATTTTGATTGTTGAACTAAAACCCAGTCACAACAGAAGTTTCTGTTTCTGCTCTCAACAAATGGTACAAAGATAAAAGATACATGCATACTGTTCTTTTATTTGACACCTGGTCAGGCCACCCTCAACATACAGTTAAATTTGGAGAATACAGGCCAGATTTGGCCCTTGTGCTGTGGTTTGTGGTATTGGTTCTTCTAAACTGTAATCCAAAGGTGTTGAAGCTAGGAGGAGGATTCCTGGTCAAGGTAAGCCAAATGCTAAGTTTTGATTCATCTATAACCAGTGTTGTGAAAATGCCAAGTTTAGAGGATCACTTGTAGTACAAAATGATCAAGGTTCATAGAGAAAGTACCATAAGGTGGCATATCAGTAACTAGATAGAAACAGACCCTCATTACCTCATGTGTAGGAGCTAATTCCATGGCTCAAAAGTACAGAGCTATAAGAAATGGAGCAGTAGTTATATAAAGTTGCATGTATTATTCAGGCTATGTTGAAATGGGAAGAATGTTTAAGATGCCTGTGTTTCCATCCTCACCAGTGACCCAAGGGCAAAACATTCTTAAAGGCATCATTAATTTTCACTTTTTAATCTTAAGATAGCTCAACCAAGCCATGTTAATAGCAAAGATCTCTAGGTGATTATATCACTAGCAATTAAAAGCAAGTCTGACAGTTATTTAATACATCTTAGTGGACCTGTAAAAACTGCAGGGAGGAAAGATAGTATGTGACTATTAAGCATTTACTATGTGTCAGGCATTTTTACACCTATATATCTAAATAACCCTAAGGAAAAGAAAAGGAATCTAACATTTGAGTGCCTCACTTATGCCTGGAAACACTGAAATTTTTGTGCAAATATTTATATATTGTTGATGAGGAAATATACACAGATGGTCATGGTCATACCTAGTAAATGTTAAAGCAAGGAATTGAAAACAGGCTTTTTCAGTTATGTCACACTGTCTCTCCTTACATCATTATTGCTTTATAAATCCTTCCAGACTAAGTTTACATAGGGTTATGGGATGTATGTTTAGTAGGTTGTAAATGAGAATCTTGATCCACAAAACCATTTAAGTCTCTTGGCACCATTATCTTCAAATGAGAGCAAAAGGGTGTTTTGTTAAGTTTTGTTTTTTAAGCCAGTATAATCATCTGATGCTATTAGCCTCACAAAAGAACCTATTGGAACATACAAAACTTTAATGAATATCTCTGATTCTTTTTTCTATTTATGTACTGCTCCTTCAAGATTATACATTATATGAATAGTTAATATTCACATTTTCTACCACTTTTTGCTTTCAATATTGCTGCCCTTTGAAGAAAGATGATGCCACTATGGATTACCAGTATCAATCAGAAAAATAATCAAACTGTATATAACTAATGGCCATTTTTACACATTACCAAAATTTGTTCATTGTTGAAGTGCACATTGGAGGTTTGCATAAAAGCAAGTTACTTGGTTCTGGATTTAACCTTAAGTTTTGATAACAGGTAAACTGTCCCAGTAAGATGTTGAGCACAAATTATGTACTGATTAATTTTTTTATGCTCTTTATTTTTTTCCATTCAATAATAGACCCTTCTATGTGTCAGCAGTTTTTACAGGCACTGGGAACACGTCAGAGAACAAGAGTTCATGAAGCTTAAATAGTTGCTTGTGTATCTTTTTTAAAAGTTACTATATATTCACAAGCAGTGTGTTTATGCTTTTTAACATCTGAAACATACAAAAGAATATATATAAATAATATCTCCAGTTTAAAGAAAAATAAAATACCCATTTACCAGTATCTCCTACCTACTACTCAGCTTAAGAAATTGAATGGTTCTAGTAACTTTGAAGAGCTTGTGAGCCCCTCACTAATTGTATTTTCCTCTTTGCCCCTGAGAAGTAACCATTACCATGACCTTTATGTCAATTTCTTTATATGTACATCCCTAGCAAAAATGCCTGGTTTTGCATGTTTTTGACACATATTTAATTGAAATCATACTTTGTATTCTGTGGCTTGCTTTGTAAACACTGAAACTTATCCATATTGATTTATTCATGTTGCTGTATTCAGCTGTAGTCTATTCTTTTTCACTGCTTTGTAATATTCCATTGTCTGAATATACCATAATTAATTCATTCAAGAGTTGATGAACACAGGGTGTTTCCAGCTTCTTATCTGGAGTTTTTGGAACCAGCCTGACAGTCATGTGTCTGTTAACTGGAATGTTAAATCCATTCCTTTTATTATGATTACTAACATATATGGGTTTATTTCTACCATCTTATTATAAGCTTTCTATATGTTCCACTTTGTCTTTTTTCCACTCTACTTCTTGCCTTCTTATGGTTCCATTTTTCTTTCATCTTCTACTAGTTGGGTAGCTAAACATTCTATTTTTATAGTGGTCACCCTAGAAATTTTAACATATTTTTGAACTTAATGTCTTAAAATTAATATCTTTGCCCCCTGCCAACAATATGAAGAAAGCTTCTACTGCAGTCATCTTTCTCTCAGCTTGTTGTTTGTGTCCATAGTCTGTCCTTTTCATTGTAACCTCATAAATAAGACATTATTTTGTACAGTAGTACCCTTTTTCTTATTCATTCTTTTTGTAATTAGGTTTTTCTTTCCTCAGGTTGCTTATAGCATTTCCTTTTCATTGGTGTTCTACAGTTTTACAATGATGTGTCTAAGTGAATTTTCTTCTATTTATACTGAAAAGTTTTCATTGGGCCTCCTGATTCTGAAAATGGCTTTTGTGTTGCATTAGTTCTGGAAAATTATCTCTTTGGGTATTTCCTTTTCTTGGATCCTCAAGTTTTTGAGTTCTCACTCCAGAAGAACCTCCCTCCCTTTCATATTTTTTTACCTCTGTCATCTGTGCTGCATTGCTTTTTGGGTAATTTCTTCAGATCTGTTTTCTAATTCATTAACAACCTCTTCAACTGTGTCTAATTTGCTGTTAAACATCCATTCAGTTTCTTATTTCAGTGATTTTCTTCATCTTTGGTAGTCTCTTATCGTACTTTCAATGCCCACTTGTATTCTTTAAATTTATTTTATATTTTATGTTTTGAATCTATTTCTCTGCCACTACTCTTGCCCAAGCTAGCATCCATCACTTAATGAACACAATAACTTCTGAGTTACTCTCCCTGTAACTATTCTTGACACACACCCCCATTCCCACCTGTTTTCCATATTATAGAGTCATTATACAGTCATTTTTTCAAATTTAAATCTGATTGTTTTTCTTCCCTGGTTAAAATTCTTCAGTGGCTCCCCATTGTTAGCCTAAAGACTGAATCCTTAACCTGGCTCTCATTATCTGGCATCTGCTTGCTACATCAGCCTCATTATATGCCAGCCTCAAGCCCTACTGACCTTCTCAGTCCTTAAAGCAGTAGCTTCAAGCCATTTTGACTGCTGCAGAGTAAGGAAAACATTTTACATCATGACCCAATACTATTAAAAAAAACATATTTGGTGTAAAAGTTTTATAAAACAATACCCACCTTTTTGATATGTGGTGATCTCTTTATTCTGTTCTGTTCTATTGGTTTCATAATCTATTTGGTATTCACATTTGAAAAATACTGCTCTAAAGAACAACAGTCCTTCCTATGCTTTAATGTTTGTAATGCTGTTCCCTCTACTTGGGAATAAATTTTCTCTGCTTCCACTTCCCACTTCCCAGAAGCACACATGTACTTTTTTTTTTTTTAATATTCATTCATTTATTGATTTGGCTGCATCGGGTCTTAGTTGCAGCACGCAGGCTCTTCATTATGGTGCGTGGGCTTCTCTAGTTGTGGCACGCAGGCTCAGTTGCCCCGTGGCATGTGGCATGTGGGATCTTAGTTCCCTGACCAGGGATTGAACCCGAGTCCCGTGCATTGGAAGGCGGACTCTTAACAATTGGACCACCAGGGAAGTCCCCGCACATGTGTACTTTTAGTTTATATTTTATTTTTCCTGCAGGACTCAACTCACATCAAAGAAAACTTGACATTTCCTTTCTCAAGGAAGATTTTCCTTACCCGCAGACTAGGCTAGATTCTTCTGTCACAATCTCGGTGTCATTTGTATTATTTACCCCACTATAATTATATTTAATATTTTATAATTAATTGGTTCATTTCTGTCTTAGGCTGTCATTTTCATTTGTTTATGGATAATGCGTGTCTTTTTCATTGCTGAATCCCTAATGCCTGGCTTATAGTAGGCCCTTGATAAATTATTGAATGAATGAATGAGTCTTGTTCAGAATGGTGCAGTGGAAAAAATGTGGACTTGGAGGGGGAAAGGTTGATAAATGTACCTGTTCAAAAACGTGTAAAGACTTCCACAGCCCTTCTTTCCATGAGTTTAGAGTTGATGTCTGAGACAGACACAAACATAATACAATTTGGTAAGTACTATTGTACGTGGAAACACTTAGACTGATGAATTGTTGCTATAGAATACGTTTTTATTTTATGGTTAAGGTTAGTTGAAAAGTTGTTAAAATCAACATGATAACTGCAATTTATGAAAAGTTTCCAAACTTGTCTTTCTCTGGGTCTTGGCTCTTTCTTGGTAATGGTAGAAGGAAAATAGAGGCAGATATTCTAATGATCTCAGATGTTTTCCTTCCTCTCTGCTTCCCAGTGGTCAGGAAAACAGCTGAACAACATATAAAACTATTGACTTCTAAAATCACAGTATTCTGAACTCAGAATTCTGTTTGTCAGCCTACTGTTGACCCCCACATCTAACCACTGTTTTGTTTTCCAGCTGGTAGATGTGTGAACAAAGGAAGAGGTACAGGTATCCTCAAAAATCCTCAAGCATCTTGAAGAGGTCACTTGGGAAGAAACCTTTTTGGTTCTAGTATCACTGCTAACACTGGAGCAGTTGAAGCCCTAAATCAGATTTACCTCAGCAGTAGACGTCACTAGTAAAATACTGAGTAGTAACGACCATCAGTAAGAGAAGTAACCAAGGTCAGGTCCAGACTGTCTGCTAGAGTGAAATGTTTAAAACTTCCACTGAGTCTTTAATTAGACTCTTAGAAAATGGCCTGCTGTTAAATTGTTTTATGTGTTTTCCATGCATAATTCACTCCCACGCATTTTAATTCAGAGAACAAGCCATCCTCTGGAAAAGTGTTAACTTGCTGGAGAGGTAGCACAAACACTGTTAAGTTTTGTTAGTTTTTCATCTCATGTATTTAATAAACTGTTGAATTGTTAGAATCTGCAAGAAATAACATTAAGGCATCTCCTATTTTGGTTCTAAAACTGATTCTTATGCTGACTTCCATTTAGTCTACTGAGATTGGGAGAACAATGCCAGATTGATTCATTTAGTTTTTAAGTATTATAAGGACAATTGAGGAGAAGTTGACATTTTGAACTGGGAAACAGCATGGGTACTTAGGCACAATTCCAGGTAAATAAACGGAGTATGTGTAAATCTGATGGCTTAAACGTATACATCTAAGATTCCATGTGGATCTAGACAGCAGCTGTTTTGAGGACCCAGAGGTATGGCTTATGTGCACAATGGCATGGAAAAGCAATTGGATTGCAGAAACACTTTTATTTAATTAGGACTTGAAATCTGGTGCTCTTAGGGAATAAAATATAGTATTGGATTGCTTTTATTTGTGGACCTTTTTTTTTTCTTGCCTTCTACATTGCCCTTTAAGCATAATAACCATAATTTCTTCATCTTTGTACTCCCTAAACAGTAGGCATAATAGTAGATGCTTAGATATTTACTCCACTATCTGTTTATTCAGGTACACAGGTGATGTTTGGTAAATATTAAAGCAGCAGTCTAGCAGAGAGGGCACTGCTGTGATTCCCTCTGGTTTCCTCAACTTAGGGAGTATGCAGCTTTTCATTTTATTTTAAAGACAAATGGTTTGCATAGAGAGGAAGCACTGATTAGTTGTGTCTTTGTTCAGTTGGCTAATTAGGACAGAGCTGTTGGACCTTCTGTGCATAAGCCAGTTAGTGTTTCTCCACTCCTAGCCACAGATTTGCACCTTGAAACTTTGCCAGCTGTTTCCTAAGTGCATGCCATGAGATGCCAGGAGACGAGAAAACAGTGCACGTAGATCGGCTTAAACTCATCACAACTTTTAAAAACAACGCATAAAGCATGAATCCCATAATGGCAAATCAGAAGCTTTATCTTTGTATATTGAAAGGTCAGTAAATTGGTGTCATATGTGCTGCTGTCATTGTAAACTACGTTGAGAGGGACAAAACTTAAGCTATGACAGGTATTGGAACTTTTGTTATCATTCTTACTTAAAATTTTAAATTTCTGCTGGTGAGTTAGAATAACCAGGCCTAGAAAATACTGGGCAGAATGTGGATGGTTTCCTTGATTCAGAAATCATCCAGAGTTCTACATGATCAGTATGTTTTAACAGACGACATAATTAGAGAACATTCTTGGTTGTCTAGCCATAACTAGACACAGTTATGGGACTTTGGGCCTTGTTCTTTGAAGATTTGTAGGACTCAAATGCGGTTTCACTGAACAGTAAGTAATAATGCCTCATATTTGCTTCATTTTCACTTTTTGTTAACATTCATCTGTAATGATTTACATCGTCTCAAATGAGTCTCAAAACAGTCTTGTAACTTGGACATTATTGTTCAGGTTTATCATTTGATCACCTGGCAGCCTTTTCTTATCTGACTATTAATGACTTAAGGAACTCTGGGAAGAACAGTTGACTATATAGTTTAAAAAAACAAGTCCCATACTGACAAAATTATTTCTCTTATAAGGTGCTATTACATTCTCTTATTAGAAAACAGAATGAAATTTAAGTTCATCATTCATCAAAGTTAAAAACAATACTAAAACTGTTTGCTCCCTTCTAGAACATCTAAAGAAAAAATGAGAGAATTCCCTTTGGCATCTCTGGATATTTGAATAGACAACAAGGAAGAACTGTAGCTTTTTTTTTCCTTTTTCTTTTTTTCAGCTAAATTATCCTAAGAACACTCTGCTCCGACATAGGAGTGCCAGTGGAATAGGAGATGGTAACACAAGATGCACCAGGAGACTCGAGGTTTTGTGTGTTTGAAACTTATATTCTACTATAATGACTAAATTGTAGAGAAGCAAAACTAATGTGTGTGTTTTTTTTTAATTTACCCAATGTTTTGGGTTTTGTCTTCTAGGAGCAGACAAACTTCTTCTGTTTTTTGTTCGTTTTTAAAAATTCACTCTTAAATTTTATAGAACAATGTAAGACAAGGAAAATTAAAAAGTTGTACTACATTAGAACAATATATTTGTTCAAAATAGAAATGTCAAAGACATATAAAGGTATAAAGTGGTATGCAGTGTTTCTTCACATAATTTATTTACATTGGTAAGACTTCTTTTGTCTTTCAACTTTTAATTTCACTATAAACAAAAGTGAAGTAAATACACTTCACTGAATTTATCAACTGAATACTAGATGGGGCCTCAGTATTTAAAAGAGCATAACTCTCTTTTTAATTCAGGAATAATTATGCTGGGTTCTTATGTATGACTGGACAAAAAACATGCGGTTGTATGTTTTGGCATATGTTCTTCCAGATTTTTCAGTGATAGTCATGATATCCAACAAAGGAAATTTAGATTGGAAGGCCTTTTTCTGTACAAGATTCTAATAATCACCCTAAAAATAATTCCAGCACCTATTAGTTACTTTTACTTGAAGTCCTTCAGTATATATATACATGACATAGAATCAGTGACATTAAGTGGTGGAGAATAGGGATGTGGAATTAAGAAGAATTAACTTTTGGAACAGATACCTGCACAATACCATGTTCCTTTCCAGCTCCACTGTTGTTACCAGAAAAAGATTTGGGTAAGTAATAATGAAATTAGTAAAAATATAATGTTTTTATAGCAGACTTTTTTTTCTATCAAGCCTTCTTCCTCTGTCATTCATGTTTAAAGCTTTCCCAAGCAAGCAGAATGAAAATTGTAAATCTTAGCTTTAACGTATATTATTACCATAAAGGAAAGGAATCTATACACACACACACACACACACACACACACACACACACACACACACGTGTAGAACAGTGATGTGGGTGTTGTGCAATCAACAAAACACTTGTGCAATAATTAAAGAATTTTTAAACTGAAGATTAAATTGGAATGTTGTTATAAACATGAGGGAAATGGCCAACATTTTTCGTTGTATCAAAAGAAAACTCATTTCTAAAAATAAGCACCCTCTTTGTGATGACCCTTTAAAATAGTTTTAAGTGATTGCATTCACAGATGAGCTTTTGGGTCTGCAGCCCTTTGCTGTAAGTGGTTTGCTCTTTGATCCTGTAGCCTTTAATCAGGTGTGTATCGAGAAGAAGAAAGCACTGGCATGGCGATATCACCCTCCAGACTCTGCATCTCTCTGAAAGTGAACATGCCATGACTAAAACAGCCTGCTGGGTCCTGAAAGGTTTCCTTTGGTGTATGAATTTAAGAAAACATTGCTAAGCTTTATTTTACCAAATTGAGGCAAACGTGGACCTTTCTAAAGTTACCAAATTTAAAAATCACCTTTACCGAAAAGGGAAAGAAAAGTGTTTTTATCTTCCATGTTTCATTTTAAGTTCCCAGAAATTAGAATTAAAGGATTGAGAATGTTGCCTAGTCTTTTAACTCTTGACCTTCAGTGTTCAATCCCTTTGTAATTCAAGACTGATTTAGTGTAATCTTTTTTTAGAGTGTCTTGGATAGTGCCGTCAGAAATGCAAAAACCAAAAAATTATTCTTTTTATTCCATCTCCCACCCCACTCAAATCCACACTTCTTATCACTACTGATCCTGTTGTTTAGATACCAGACCTTTCTTCCAGGTCCTTTTTCTCTTCGTATCAAAAAAGTTTTTTCCCTAATAACTTAGTGACTAAGATCTAGGTTTGAGTTCTTTACCAGACATAAATTGTTATAACTTGGCCTTGGGCAAGTTACTTAACCTCTGTAAAGACTTTTTCCAATACCAATTTCATAGGGTTATGGGGTTAAATGAAACAATTCATGCACAGCAATTAACACAGTACCTGCCCTCAGTAGCTGTTAGCAAGCACTCACTATTTCCCTGCTTGCCCTTCCCCTCCTTGCTTCCCTCACCTGCTCTCCTCACCCTCCTTTATCCTTCTTCCCCCCCTGCCCTTCGTCCTCTTCCTCCTCCAATTTGAGTGAATGCTTGGCACAGGGTAACTACTCAATGAAGTGGTAGTTTTCACTGTTACGAAACTACCTTCTCCTCTCCAAGAATCAAGCCCTCATTATTTCTCTTCTGGAACACTGAATTTAGTTAATTGGTCCACATGCCCTATTTATTTATGTCCTTCACAATAAAGTTCTGTATCCATTGATTTCAACTTCTAAAATTCAGTTTATAAATAAAATCATGTGAAATAAATTCAGGAACATGAAATAAATTATTGCAAAAACCACTGTTAATAACAACGCTTTTGCTTTCTGATCATATCCTATCTTCATGTAGATGCTCCATACAATTGCTATCTTCATATAGACTTATTCTGAGGATTTTTAAATTATTTTGAGAACATGTATAAAGTTTTACTTAAAAACACTTTGCCATGTGCCAGGCACTGTGATTTAAGTGCTTTACATAACATCCTATTTAATTCTCAGTAACCCATGAGACGTTTAGTATTATTGCCATCCATTTTACAGGGAAGGAAATAAACAGGGTCATTCTCAGGGTCATACAGCTATAAATGGTATAGAAGGATTTGAACCCAGATGCTCTGATTCCAGAGCCTATGCCCCTAAACACTAGTCTATACTGCCGCCCTGCTTCCAGAAATAAATAATAAAGTGCATCCTTAGCCTCGTATTTTCTGAGTACTTGAGTTATAATGAAGAACACTTCCTGGAAATTAACTTTTAAAAGGAAAAAAATTATTTTCTAATAAAGATAAATCTGAAAATAAACCTTATGTTGACTTTTCATATTTTTCATGGCTAGTCAATAAGGTTTTCTCATTCACTAATTGTCTGAAAAAAGGGAATATGTCTGAAGGATGGCATCTGTGTTGAAGAGACAAAATCATGACCTATGAGAAATAGTTGAAGAATCTGGAGATATTTAGCTTTGGGAAGACCCAGGGGGGATGAAAACTTTTCAAATATTTGAAAGGCTTGCATGTGAAGGAAAGATTAGACATACTCTGTGTGTCCCAAGAGGATAGAATTAGAACCGTTTGTTGGAAGCAATTAGATGAGAGCTTTCTAACAATTAGAGCTATTGCACCATTGAAAACCCCATTCTGAAATATAGTGATAAGACCTTTACCAATCACAGTTGATTTCTACTCATTTTCTAGCTCACACTTTCAGGAAAAGGAAAGGCAGCTCATTTTTTGCAAGAACCCTCAGAGACCTTAAAGTGTGCTCACTTGGCACATTAAAAAAATGGAATTTCATAAAACCAGAAACCTAATCCCACAATCTAGGGACAATAATTTGGTATATTAATAGCATCTTTTTTTGTGATTGTAAAATGAATATCATAGAAAATTTAAATACAGGAAAGCATAAAGAGATACAAATATAGGGAAAAGACAAGTAAAAACAATTCCATAATCTACATAATCACCACTTTGATTTATTTTTCTTCTAGTCCTTTATTTTGCTATTTTTATATTAAATTTAAATTATAATTTTTAATGAGACTTACACTTTACAAAGTTTTGTAGGCCATTCTTTTCACATAGCCTTATATTGTGGACATTGCCTCTTTTTTTAAATATTTCAAGTACGTAATTGTTAATGGAGACTTATGGCTCTATCTTATGAATGTACTGTGATATATTTGACCAGTTTCCTATCACAAATAATTATGTATGCAGTGGTTTGTTAGCATAGTGATGTTGCAATGAACATCTTTGTGTATTATTAATTATCCAAATGCTAGTTGTGCTCTTAAGTTAGATTTCTAGGAGAGGAATTAATAGTTCCTCCAAGGTTCTTGATATTTCTGACCAAACTGACCTCTGAAAACCATGTATCAGTTTACTTTCTCACTATCAGTAAGTTATATTAGACTTTTTAAAATAAATTTTTATTAAGTTATAGTTGTAGATTATGAAGGCAATTTTAATTTGTATTTCTTTAAATAAAATTAATCATATTGATTTCATATGACTAACGGCGAATTACAATTTTTCTTTAACATAATTATTCATATTTTCCCCCATTTTCAGCTGTATTTTAAGAATTTATTCATAGGAACACTTTATATATCAAAGACATTAAAACTTTATCATGTTTTTTGTTTTGTCTTGAATGTATTTATGTATTTTTAACACTCAGAAGTTTTAATTTGTATGTGATCATACTTCTCAGTATTTGTGATTTCTTCCATTGCTATTACGCTTTTTAAAGTCCTTTACATCAGTCCTTCCAAGTTAGACACCTTGTATCAGTAACAGTTCAGAGAAGCAGAACCACTAGGAGATAGACACACACACACACACACAGTTCTTATGCAATTATAGGAACTGGTTAAACAGTGTCTGCAAGGTTGCTTGTCTTTGTGCTGTAGCTTGAAGTTCAAAGGGCAAGCAGTTCGGAAGGAAAGATGGAGGTAAAGTGGGAAGAGCAAGGACAAGGTGGAACCACAAGCATGAGCTGGGCCCCAGAGGGATGGAGTGACACCAGTGCCTGTTCTTGTTGCCTCTGCCCTTGGTGTTATGGCATGGGTGTCTGCCTTTGGTCATGGGTCCAAATACACACCTAGTCCAGGAGTTAGAGCAACTGAAAGAGGATCTAGGGGAAGGCAGAGGATTGTATGTAGGCCTGGCTGCTACATCACACCAAGAGATGAAACTGCAGATCAGTGACAATGTGTACAAGGTACAAAATGCCTGCTGTCTTGCTCCCACTCCAAATCTCCCATAAAAATCTCTCGTTCACTCTTAACAAAAGAGAGTTGACACATGACAAAGCACCCCACACCTACATTTTTTCTAGTTTTATTAAATTAACTTGGAAAGAAATATCTGCAAAATTAGCCTGTCCATTCAGGACCATGGTATGATTCTATTTAAGGAAAGTGCCATAATTTGGTCATATGAACCCTACATAATTTCTATTACAGATATTTCTTGTTTTAAGAGCAAATGAAATTCGTTCCAATTACTTTTAGCTAATTGAAAAGAAAGCTATTACTTTTAGCTATTACTTTTCTATTCTGCTACTTTGCTGAAAACCTGTTAATTTTAGAGCTTTGTTAAGTTGATTTTCACTAGTTTTCTAAGCATGTAATTGTATTATCTACACACCATAGCATTAATCCTTTTTATCATCTCATTGTTCTGGAATTACTAATAGGTGCACTGTTAACCAATAGTGATGATAGTGGATATCCATTCAGTTTACTGATTTTACCAGATATTTTTAAAACCTTGAACAGTTACTTCTATTTTTGCTTGTTTGTTCATTTCTAAAATCAGGAATCTCTGTGGAATGCCATTTGACATCTACTGGCATATGGGGTAGAATACATTAATAAATTTCTCAAAAGTGGACTATCTGCATTCCTGGAATAAATCCTGCATTGTGCTGGTGAAAGATTTACTTTTTAATGTACTTTTGAAATGTGTTGCTAATAATTTATTTTTTTAAATCAGTATTTCTAAGTGAAATTGATTCAGTTCTTTATCTGGTCTCAGTTTCCGAGTTATGCTAATTTCATAAAATTAACTCAGTAGCTTTACTTCCAAACTGTGTAGCAGTTTGGTTTTTGAAAATATGAAAGACCTTGCCAGTAAAACTGGTACCAGGCATTTTTGTGGTAGTTTTTAAAAATTAACTTTTTATTTGAGGTAAAACATACATATGGTAGAGTGCACAAGCCTAATGAAATTTTAGATACAGATAGACACACACACACACCTCTGGAAACACCACCTAAATCCAGATATAAATCATTTCTAACACCCTAGTCAAAATTCCTACAAAGCTAATTCCTATTCTGACTTGAAAATACTTTTTATTCCCATTTTTTTCTCATGTGAGTAGTTTGAGTGAACACATGCCCTCCTCCTTCACCACTGTATTAGTTTGCTAAAGCTGCTCTAACAAAATAAGACTAGGTTGCTTAACCAACAGAAATTAATTTTCTTACAGTTCGGGAGGCTAGACATCCAAAATCAAGGCATCAGTGTGTTTGGTTTCTGCTGAGACTTGTCTCCTTGATTTGTAGATGTTCTCCTTCTTACTGTGTCTTCACATGGTCTTTCCTCTGTGAGTGCACATCCCTGGTGTCTCTTGGTATGTCCAAATTTCCTCTTATGAGGACATAAATCAGATTGGACTGGGGCCCATCCTAAGGTCCTTATTTTAACTTAATCACATTTAAAGGCCTTATCTCTAAATACAGTCTGCTGGAGGTTAAGCCTTCAACATAAGAATTTTGGGGGAAGCACAATTCAGTCCATAAGAGCCACCTAACAATTTCTAAGACCTTCACTGTATTTGGGGAGTTTCCCACTTCAGTAGTCTACACTTTAGAAGCTAGAATCCAGAAACTCATTTTTCAAGCAGGTGCCAGGGCTTCTGCAAACTCCTATGATTATACTGCACAGCTTAAGATGGTATTCACATAAACTCCGCTGAGAACGATTCTTCACAGTTTTGCTGTGTTCAGCTTCTTTATCATATGACTTAGGCCCATTATTTTCCAACATTTTGAAACTACTGTCACAAAGAAGCCGGTATCTCAGAAATCAGTTCCAGTGCTGATGAGGGCCATGAAACTTCCAGAGACAGAGAATCTAGTGGCAATGCCCACTGCCCAGTGTGTGCAGCTGCAGTATGTACCTTGAAACTACTGAAGTGGCAGTTCCACAGGGACCATCCAGCAGAGTAACTTGGGCATCATTTCTGTCTGTATGGTTTCCATGTTGGAATAGCTGATTTTAATGGAAATTTAGTAACCACATAATATACTTTACAAAATTGATTTTTTGCTTGAGCTCTTTTCAAGTGGATTCTTTTGCTTTCAACTAAGAGCCCTACTGGATACATTAGTTTATTCAGGGTTTTTGCTTTTTAGAAAAAAGAAGGGTTTCTTGGTGTGTGTTTGTAAAATATAGCACATATCCAAGCAAGAAGAAGAATATAAAAGTGTATATGTGCAGTTTAAAAATAATAACAGATTTCTATGTACTCATTACTCAGGTCAAGAAATAGACCATTGTCTTTCCATGTTCCTGCCGTTTGTACCTCTCCCCATTCTGACATTGTGTCAACCATCCCCTTGCTTTTCTTTAAAGTTTTTACCACCAACATATGCACCACTAAAGAATACATTATGAGGTTGTGCCTGTTTGTGAAATTTATATAAATGAATCAATATTGTATGTATTTTCCTATGGCATTTCCTTTTGCTCAACACAATATTTTTGAGCTTTGTCCACATGGATGCACTTAGCTATAGCTTACTCATATCACTCTGTGTCATGATCTGTTGTGTGATCCCATAACTTATGTATTCATTCCATCAGTGATGGACTTTTATTTTCAGGTTTTTACTATTATGTAAAATGGCACTATAAATAATTTTATACATGTCTTCTGGTGCACATGTGCAAGAGACACCCTTAGGGTATACCTAGTAGGGCATCTGGTGGGTTATAGTCTTTGTGTGTATTCTCATTTACTGGATAACACCAAAATTTTTCCTAAGTGCTTGTGTCAGTTTTTAATTCTAATAGCAGTGGATGAAAGTTCTTTTTGTTCTGCATTCTCATTAGCACTTGATATTGTCAGACATTTAAATTTGTGGATACAATCTAGTATAAATGTCATCTCACTGTGATTTTCATTTGCATTTCCCTGATTTATCAATTAGATCAAATATCTTTTATTATATGTGTATTTTTGTTTCTGCTGTGAAATTTATTTTTTCCCTTTTTCCTATTATCTTTCTAAAACTGAAGCATAATCTTTATATTTTATTTGTATGTGATCCTTCATTGGTTATATATTTTACAGATATTTGCCTTTCACTTTCTGTATAGAGTCATTTGATAAACACAAGTTCTTAATTTTAGCAGTCATTTAATAACATGTTCCTTTGATTTGTCGTTTTTGTGCTTTAAGAAATCCTTTTGTACCATGCGGTCTTCAAAATATTCTCCTACATTGTTTTCTAAAAGTTTTATAGTTTTGCCTTACACATGTGTCTGAAATCCTTCTGGAATG
The DNA here is from genome assembly GCF_964165515.1 of Mesoplodon bidens. NCBI lineage: Eukaryota > Metazoa > Chordata > Mammalia > Artiodactyla > Ziphiidae > Mesoplodon > Mesoplodon bidens. The sequence continues at coordinate 50,385,127 of NC_138173.1, read as the reverse complement.
AGCTTTGTGTATGGTGTGAGGTATGCGTGCTCTGCAACACTATCTCTGTCATACAGCTAATGACCAATAGAAAGGTGTTTGTTTTTAAGGTCTTTATTCTCTTACCATGCTAGTATTGATTTTTGACTTAATCACACTGTAGTTGGAGAATAAGGTCTGTGATCCCAGTTCTTTCAAGTTGGTTGTAAATTGTTTTATGTATGTGGTCACTTGTGGTAAATATTTCATTTGTGCTTGATAAAAAATAATGCATTCTACAGTTGGGTGCATTCTGTAGACTAACATTGAATAATATTATTCAAATTGTCTCTGTCCTTAATTTTTTTCTACTCATTCGGCCAATTACTGAGAGAGTTGTGTTAAAATCTTCCATTATTATGGTAGATTTGTTTGTATCTCACTGAAGTCTGTTAATTGTTGTTATATATGATTTGAAGCCATAGTATTAGGAATATAATACAAGTCTAGAACTCTTAACTTCTTGTTTATCAGCATGTAGTGAACCTCTTTATTTTAATAATGTTTTTTGTCACAAAATCTATTGTGTCTGATATTAGTATACAGACCCTAATTTTCTTTTGGTTCAATATTCCATGCTATTTTTTCCAACTTTTTCCTTTTAAGCTTTTTATAGTTATGTTTTAGATGTACATTTTTCTTTTCTTAAATGTATTCTGCTGATCTTTGCCTTTTAATGGGCTTATTTAATCCATTAAAACTTATTTTAATTACTATCTGTAAATATAATTACTATGTATGTGTAAATATATATGATATATAAATATATGTTATAATGTTAATATATAAATTCTGTTTATATAAATATGTATATTTTAAATTACTATACACATACTTGGATTTTTTTCTAACATTTATTTTGCGCTTCCTTTTTCTATCTTTTCTAGTTTCTCTCTCCTCTTATTTTTCCAAGTGTTACCTTTCTCTACTATTTTGGATCAGTCTTATTAATAGCTACCATATCTATCAAATAATAAAAGAGGTATTATTTCAAGAATTTTCCTAGAAATTTTAACATGCATTAGTTAATTAATTTTACATTATTAACCTGTAGATTTAATAAAAAATATTTATTCCCACCTGAACAATATACAAGCCTTAGCACAGTTGATTTCAGTCACCTATCCCCCATTTGCATCCTATTGTCATGTATTTTAATTCTAACTTATCTTGTTTTAATTTTAATCCAGAAAGATATTAGTATTGTTGTTTTATATCATCAATATTTGTTTGAATTTATCCATATAAACCCTTTCCTTCTTGAACTTTAAACTTTTCATCACAGATCCTAATCCATGTGTCTGAAACACATACTTTGGGATTTCCTTTAGTAATACTTTATTGATAGCAAACTCACTGTTTATCCTTCTCTGAATACATTTTTTATTTCACCTTTAGTTGTAATGACTTTTTGGTTATATTCCTTCTGGATATAGAATTCTGATAGTTTCTTTCTCTTAGCAAAATTGAGTGCATTTCATAGACTTCTGGGTTCCATTGCTGCTATTGAAAATTCTGCTGTCAGTCTAAATTTTGCTCTTTTGAATATTGTTTATCTTTTTCTCTTAGGCTTTCCTGAAGATCTCTCTATCTTTGAAGTTCTGTAGTTTCATTATGATGTCTAGGTGTTATTTTTTTTCTTTTAATTTTACTTAGAATTCATGGAACTGTTTAAGTGAGTAGAAGATGATAGAAGATGACTTTCATCAGTTCTGGAAAAATTTTCAGTCAATATCTCTATTTTTCTCTATACTTATTTTTTCGACATGTTCCTACGTCTCTTTCACATGTCTATCAAAACAGTGCATTAGTAACCTAATAAATCAGTCTAAAACAACAATAATAATTTATTATCTCCCGTAGTCTCTGTTGGTCACATTCAGGATATAGTCAGTCAATTAGTTATTGTTTGGAGTCATGAGATTACAGTCCTATGTTGGCTGGGGCTGCAGTTATCTGAAGGCTTAAAGGGTCCTGGAGTACCCAATACCAAGGTGGCAAATAGGGGCCTTATTTCTTTTCTACGCCGATTACTCCACAGGCCTAATGGAGTGTCTTCATGGCATGGCACTCATATTCAGCTTTTTTCTCATTATAAAGATGGGAGAGATGACTTCCAAGCTCTTTTCATGTCAGAGCAGGAACTGGAAGTGCTGATTTTGTCTTTTGAACTTTTGTTTGAAATTTTTATTCTATCCTGTTTTGGATTTTAAAATCTTCATCATCTTTAGTAACATTAGTATAGTTTCATAACTGTAGTAACTTATCTTTCTCTTTTCCATCTGAACAAGTTTTTTTTAAGTTTTTTTTTTTTAATTTCTTCTGCTCTTTGATTTTTCTCTCTTTTGGGGGAGATGATTTCCATTCTTCTGAGTTTTAAAAAAAATTCATTTCACTTGCCATATAAATGTCAAATGGAACTGTGGGAATGGATGAAATTGCCTCACAACAGAATGGGAAGAGAATCTAGCCCTGGGAAACTCCAACATGTAAAAGGTAGAGAATGAAGCATATTATTTTTATAGCTTCTTGAATATTAGTTTTTAATTTTTCATTTGCTATTTTTTAAAACAGTAATAAGGATTGTGAATTTTTGCCTTTGGACAACTATGACTATATTCCATAACATGTGATCCAGTAGGAGAAACACTTTAACACTTCTAATTTTGAGGGAGTAGATTTTTCGGTTTAAATTTCCATTATTAATTTATAATTTTATTGCTTTGCAATCTATAAAATAGACTGCTATAATTTAGTTTTGCAGAGTTTATTTATATATATTTTTTGGTCTAATGGATGTTACCATGTTAATTTTACTTAGATGCTTTAAAAATTATGTGAAAGTGTTTTCAGAGGGAATCATTAATTGATTATTAATTACTTTTTCAAATCTCTTTTTTTTTCTATCTGATATGACAGAATTTATAGTGGCATGTTGAAATTTTCTATCTAAAGTGTATTTCTAAATATTTCACAGATATTTTAATGATTCTTTTTACAGTTTAGTGCTATGTAATTTGATACATAGACTTTTATGCAGTTGTTATTAATTTTTATAATGTATTATTATACACATGTGTGTATCTTTTTTCCCACTTAATGTTTTCTTCCTTGAATTCTCCTTTTTATGAAATCAGTCTTTTGACACCTGTTTTATTTGTGTTTGCCTAATATGTTTTAAGGTATCTGTTAATTTTAAACTGATCTGTTCTTTTGTTAGTTTCTTCTCTTGTCTGAACATTTGCCTTTTATTTTTACCTACTCTGATGTCTTTATCTTTAAATTGAGGCAGTTCCGGTGCTAGTTCTATGTATATTTTTATATAGTTGAATGCATACTGAATACATAATTTTTATTATACGTTTCTGATTTTGCAGTGTGACAAAGCAGTTTTCCTTATCAAAAATCTTCTCACAGTTATAGTGAATAATGTTGGTGTACTATAGTTTTACTATAAATTTTCTATTATTAGGTATTAGGTTGTTCCTTTTATTTTTGTAATTGTTTCAAGTAATATTTCAATAAACTTCTCTGTATTTTGATTTAGGATAGATTCTCAGAAGTGGAATTAATGAGTCAAAGTGCACAAATATTTATAATAAGGCTTTTGATATATAGTTCCATTTTTAAAATAAATTTATTATTTTCCTATCAGTGACTGACACTGAATCCAAACAAATATGCTAGAACTTATATATCCCAAAGTCTCGTCCTCCTTAAAGTGCACATTCTGCACAGGTAAGTGCTTATGTAACATGCTGCAAATACTGAAACTCCTCTTTATGAGTTGCCCTCAAAGCTTAACACACAACTTTTTAGTGATTTTTCACGTGATAATCTTAATTTTTTAGAATAAATTTGGTTTTTAGAAATGGATGTCTTTCAAATTCATGTCTTATGACTCAGAAGGAAGAACAAACCCTTTGATGAAAGTCTTGTATGTAGATACCTGGATAAGGCAGGATTTTAACCCAAGTCTGTCTGACTTCCAAGCCTAAGTATGTAATAAGACTTACAGTCAGCAGAAAAATATTTATTGAGCACCCATTTTATTCTAGGCATTATGCTAGGTGCCAAGAATACAATAGGGACCATAACAGACATGTTTTTGGTTCTTCTGCTGCTAAGAGTTTATACTCAACTTTCTTCTTTCAGTTATACTCTTTTAAACATATAAGTAATGGTACTTTTAAAAACTCTATCTTGTTAAATGGTAAGTAGTGCTTGTACTCACCACCTTATGATAATGTCATTTCTTTAAAAGCAGAAGGCATTCTTTTTTATCTCTCAACTGCTATGCATTTAGTGTTGGTCAGTTAGTACTTGCTCTAATGAATGTCTGATTGTATATTGATAGCTTTGACTCAAACTCATTTTAGGTAGGGTGACCTTATAATTTATCATCTAAGCTGGAGTATATGATTGCCCTAACTTTATGTAGTGTATTAGAGAAAGGATTTTACAGGGCAGCAGACAGGTGCTTTGAGGATTTTTTAAATGTGCTAAGAGGATAGAAAAATGAATCTGATTTTAGAGGACTTCAAGGTAAATTTCTGTTGTGAAAAAAACACTTCATTGAAATAAAAAGTGGAAGTTTAATAAATATTTCTTAGGACCTCTTTTATTCCAATACCTTTATTTTATTAAGTCAGATTGTGAAAATTACAACCATAGCTTAAAATATAGATCACTCCTTTTTAAAATCCAGTGCATTGGCATAATTGCTTTAAGCATTATGGCAACAGCAACGATTGGTCCTAGACTTATAGAAAGTAACTTAGTCATAAATTTTGGAACCTCCAGAAAGAAGATGGGCACGGGGCATTTTCCAACTCATTTCTCTTGGCATTTAGCTTGTAGGGTCAAAAAGCATCTGAATTTTAATAACTTATATGCTTGAATCATTTCTTGAGCCCTATTTTGTTTTCCTCAAGTCAGCAAGAGTATATGAAGCAATAATCAATTTTAAAGGACATCTGGAAAACATTTGATATCATCTCCTGCAATTTCCATAATTTTATTTTTAATTCAGGGTTACATGAACCATAGTAACTTCTTTTGACTAAGAAAAATTAGTAATTAAGATATTTAATATATTACTCTGAAAAATGTCCATAATTATTTGAAACATAGAGATTTAGGAATGTGTGTTTGGGGAAGATGAAAACCCACCATTTGCTCATTTGAAGTGTCTGGTGAGTTTCCTAGATAAAGTTGGTTCTAATAATTAAGTGACTTTTAAATTAACATAGCAAAATTATGCCATAGGTGATGAGACAGGTCAGAGTTAGGTAAATCATAAGAGCTCTATTTAAACATAAACCTTATTTTGGATTTGCTTCTTCTTACTAATAGTGAGTACCTTGTATGCCATAGATTGGGATCTCGTAAAGACCCATCTAGAGCCATTAGTATCAGAATCTTTGGGGATTCTTGTTTAAAATGCAACCAGTTTGAAAACATCATTTTAACTGATCAATCTTTAGCAAACCTGTCCAAGAAAAAGAGAGGAAACCCAATTTACCAATATCAAGAATGAAAAAGGAGATATTTCTACAGACCCTAAAGAAATTAAAAGGATAAAAGTACTGTGATCACCTACCTCTATGCTTATAAATCCTGTAACAGATTAAATTGACAAATTCCTCAGAATACACAAATTACCAAAACTCACTCAGAAATAGATAACCTGAATTGTTCTATACCTATTAAAGAAATTGAATTTATATGTTAAATACCTTCCCACAAAGAACTGGTTCCAATGGCAAATTATACAGAACATTTAAGGAAGAAGTAATATGAATTCTGTACAAACTGTTTCAGAAGATAGAAGAGGAAGAAACACTTCCCACCTCTTTTTAAGAGGTCAGCATTATTCTGATACCAAAACTAGACAAAGACTTTACAAGAAAAGAACACAACAGACCAATATACATCATGAACACAATGACAAAAATCCTCAACAGTATATTATCAAATGCAGCAACATATAAAAGAGTAATACATCATGACAAAGTGGAGTTTATCTCAGAAATGGAAAGCCAGGTCAACATAGAATAATCAATCAATATAATTTACAATATTAACAGATGAAAGAAAGCCACCTGACCCTTTAAGTAGATGCAGAAAAAGTACTTGAAAAAATTCAACAACCATTCATGACAAAAATTCACAGCAAACTAGGAATGAAAGGAAATTTCCTTCATCTGACAAAGGGCATATATGAAAAACTACAGGTAACATCACAATTGAACATCTATATGTAAAAATAAGGCACCTTGACCTATACCCCATACCTTATACCAAATTTACCTTTAAGTGTACCATAGGTATAAATGTAAATGGTAAAACTATAAAAATTTTGGATGAAAACATAGGAAAAAATCCTTGTGATCTTAAGTTAGAGCAAGAATTCTTAGATACAACATCAAAACCATAATCTATAGAAGAAAAATATTGACTAATTGAACTTCATAAAAACATTTTTACTCTGAAAATGACACTGTTAAGAAAATGAAAATGCAAACCATAGACTTGGAGAAAATGAAGACCCCATATTTGTAAAGGACTTGGATCCAGATATATAATGAAAACTCAGAAATAAGAAAACAACCTAATTTTAAAATGGACAAAAGATTTGAAGAGACAGTTCACCAAAGAAGGTATACAAATGGCAAATATGCACTTGAAAATATACTCAACATCATTGGTCTTAGGGATATGCAAATTAGAACTACCATGTGATACCACTACTCATAGATTAGAATGGTTGAAAACAAAGACTGACATGCAACACAGGAAGGTGTGCAGCAACTGGAACTCTTCTTTGCTGGTGAGAATACAAAGTGGCATTTTAGAAGACAGTTTTACAGTTATATATAAAGTTAAACATACAATTAAAATACAGCCCTACAATTCCATTCATAGTCATTTACTAAGTGAAATAAAACCTGTGTTACATAAAAACTTATATGTGAATGTTATGACAACTTTATTCCTAATTACCAAAACCTACAAATAATCTAAATGTCTTTCAACTGGGGAATGGACAAACATACATATAATGGAATATTACTCCTCAATAAAAAGTAATGCACTATTGACACATGCAACAACATGAATTAATCTCAAGTGCATTATGCTAAGTGAAAGAAGCCAGAGTCAAAAGGCTATATACCAGAAGGTGCGGCCAAGATGGTACAGTAGGAAGACCTGGAGTTTACCTCCTGCCATGGGCACACCAAAAGTACAACTATTTACAGAGGAACAATGAGATAGTATAAAGAATGAATTTTTTTTTTTAGAAAAACATTCATTTTATTACCACATGGTACACTGGATATTAATACAATAACACCAACACCAATCTCTATTTTTCAGCATTGTGTATTAATATAAATGTTGATAATTTATACTAATAAAACTCACCCTATAATTTTTATTAATTTACTCACACTGAATGAGTGTTGTGAATAGTCAAAATTTAGAATTAAGTGTACCCCAGTAATTTAGCAATGACATGGTAGAGAGCTCAGAAGTTTCTTTTGTTCTTCTTTAAGCTATTTTGGACTTCAAAAGATACTTTGTGAAGAGAGCACAAAGCCTCTATAAAATTACATTACGTTGTAGTAACATCTGTAAACAATGGTTAAGGTTAACTGCTAAATCTTCACTATTTAATCAAAGAAGACTATAGGCATTTTCTATAGTTTATACCTTTCCACACTAAAGGTATAAAGACAGAACTACATATAGAGACATGTAGTCAAGACCCACACTCCCAGGTAGGTGATCTACAAATAGGAGGATAATCACAATTGCAGAAGTTCTCCCCAAGGAGCAAATGTTCTTAGCTCCACACCTGGCTCCCTAGCCCAGGGGTCCTGTACTGGAAAGATGAGCCCCCAGAATGACTGGCTTTGAAGGCCAGAAAGGCCTCCACATGGGAGAACTGGAAGGCTGTAGGAAATAAAGATTTTGCCCTTAAAGAGTGTGTGCAAAATCTCATGCTCCAAGTCCCAGCACAGAGACAACAAATTGAAAAGAGCCTGGATCATGCCCACTTACTGAACTTGTAGAGCCTCATGGAAAGAAAGGAGAAAACTGGGACTCCCCCTGGGGCCATAGATGCTGGCAGCAGTCATTTTTAGGAGCTCTTTCTACCACAAGGACACTGGTGCTGGCAAGTGCCATTTTGGAGTCCTCTCTCTAGCCTATTAGTCCTGGGCATCCCTAGCCCTGTAGCCAGCCAGCCAGAATCTGACTCCTTTTACCAATGGACCGGCACTAGCCTAAGTGGACCCTCCAGAGAGTCATGCTGAGACCCTGCCCCTCCCTCCAGTGGATGGCACAAGTCTCAGGATGGCACCCACCACAGGCTTCCCTGGGACCTGGCCCCACCCACCTGCAAGCTGACACTAGCCCTAGGACACCCAAGGCCTTGTAGCTAGCTGAGCTGAGACTCAGCGCCCCCACCAGTGAGCCAGCAGCTACTACACAAGACAGGGCCTGGCAGCCAACTAAGCCAGAGAACATGCCCACAGTAGTTGGTCCTACCAGAAGAGAATGACCCATGCAGCCCACACAGGGGGCACTTGTAGAGCATATAGCTCAGGTGACCAGAGGGGAGTGTGCTGCTGGGCTCCACAGGACATCTCCTATATAAAGCCACTTCTCCAAGATTGGGAAATGTAACTGATGTACCAAATACATGGAAATAAACACATAATTAGGCAAAATGAGGAGACAGAGGAATATGTTCCTAACAAAGGAACAAGACAAAACCCTAGGAGAAGAACAAAGTGAAGTGGAGATAAGCAATCTAACTGATAAAGAGTTCAAGGTAATGATCATAAAGATGCTCAATGAACTTGGGAGAAGAATCGATGAACACAGTGAGAAGTTTAACAAAGAGAAGATATAAAGGAGAACCAAATAGAGCTGAAGAATACAATAACTGAAGTAAAAAATACACTAAAAGGAATCAGCAGTAGATTAGATGATACAGAGGACTGGATCCGTGAACTGAAAGACAATAGTGGAAATTACGAAGCTGAACAGAAAAAAGAAAAAAAAGTTTTTTTAACTGAGGATGGTTTAAGAGACCTCTGGGACAACATCAAGCATACTAACATTCTCATTATAGGGGTCCCAGAAGGAGAAGAGACAGAGAGAAAGGGACAGAGAAATTACTTGAAGAAATAAGAGCTAAAAATTTCCCTAACCTGGGAAAAGAAACAGACAGCCAGGTCCAGGAATCACAGAGAGTCCCAAAGAAAGATCCACACCAAGGCACATCATAATTAAATGGCAAAAGTCAGAAACATGAATTTCAAAGGCAACAAGAGAAAAAAGTCACATGCAAATGAATCCCCATAAGGCTATCAGCTGATTTTTTTCAGCAGAAAATTTGCAGGCCAGAAGAGAGTGGCATGATATTGATATATTCAAAGGGATGAAAGGCAAAAACCTACAATCAAGAATTCTACCTGGCAAGGTTATCATTCAGATTTAAAGGAGAGATAAATGGTTTTACAGACAGCAAAAGCTAAAAGAGTTCAGCACCACTAAACTGGCTTTATAAGAAATGTTAGAGGGACCTCTCCAAGTGAAAAAGAAAAGACCACAACTAGAAATATGAAAATTATGAAAGAAAAAAATCTCATTAGTAAAGGCAAACATACAGTCAAGGAAGTAGATCAATCACCTATAAAGCTAGTAGGAAGGTTAAAAGACAAAAGTAGTAAAATAATCTATAACCACAATAAGTAGTTAAAGGATACACAAACAAAAGGTAGTAAAATATGATGTTAAAAATAGTAATCATGGGAGGAGGGGAATAAAAGTGTAGGGTTGTTCAAATGCATTTGTCATTAAGAGATCGGCAACTTAAAATAATCAGAGATGATACATAGATGATGATAGATGATGATGATGATAGATAGATAGATCACTATATATAAACTTCATGGTAGCCACAAGCCAAAAACTTATAATAGATACACAAAAGAGAAAGGAATCCATAAATAATACTAAAGATAGTCATCAAATCACATGGGAAGAGAGCAAAAGAAGAAGAAATGAACAAAAAAGAACTATGAAAGCAACCTGAAAACAATGAACAAACTGTCAGTGAGTACATACCTATCAATAATTACTTTAAATGTAAATGTACTAAGTGCTCCAATCAAGACTGAGAGTGGCTGAGTGGATAAAAAAATAAGGCACATGTACGCTTGCCTATGAGAGACTCAGTTCAGATTTAAAGAGACACACAGACTGAAAGCGAGGGGATGGAAAAAAGGTATTCCATGCAAACGGAAATCAAAAGAAAGCTGGAGTCGCAATACTTGTATCAGACAAAATAGACTTTAAAACAAAGACTGTAACAAGAGACAAAGAAGGACATTACATAAATGCTAAAGGGATAGATCCGACAAGAAGGTATAACAATTTTAAATAAATATGACCCAACATTGGAAAACCTAAATACATAAAGCAAATATTAACAGACATAAAGGGAGAACTTGACAGTAACACAGTACTGGTAGGAAACTTTAACACTCCACTTACATCAATGGACAGATCATCCAGACAGAAAATCAGTAAGGAAACACTGGCCTTAAATGACACATTAGACCAGATGGACTTAATAGCTGTATATAGAGCATTCCACCTAAAAGCAGCAGAATACACATTATTTTCAAGAGCACATAGAACATTCTTCAAGATAGAGCACATGCTAGGCCACAAAAAAGTCTCAGTAAACTTAAGAAGATTGAAATCATATCAAGCATCTTTTTTGACCACAATACTATGAGACTAGAAATCAACTACAAGAAAAAAACTGCCCAAAACACAAACATATGGAGACTAAACAATATGCTGCTAAACAATGAATGGGTCACTGAAGAAATCAAAGAGGAAATCAAAAAATATCTGGAGACAAATGAAAATGTCTCCATTTTGGACCAAAATCTATGGGACTTAGGAAAAGCAGTTCTAAGAGAGAAGTTTATAGTAATACAAGCCTTCCTCAGAAAATAAGAAAAATCTCAAATACCACATTAGCAAACTGAAGAATAAAAATTATATTATCACCTCAATAGGTGCAGAAAAAGTTTTTGACAAAATTCAACATCCATTTATATAAAACTCTCAAAAAAAGAGGTATAGAGGAAACATACCTCACATAATAAAGGCTATATATCAGAGACTTAGAGCCAACATCACATTCAGTGGTGAAAAGCTGAAAACATTTCATCTAAGATCAGGGACAAGACAAGGATGCCCACTCTCACCATTTTTATTCAACATAGTATTGAAAGTTGTAACCATAACAATCAAAGAAGAAAATGAAATTTAAAAATTCCAAGTTGGAAAGAAAGAGTAAAACTGTCACTGTTTGTCGATGACATGATGCTATATATAAGAAATCCTAAAGATGACACCAAAAAACTATTAGACTAATAGACAAATTTAGTAAAGCTGCAGGATAAAAATTAATATACAGAAATCTGTTGCATTTCTATACACTAAAAATGAACTATAAGGGAAGGAAATTAATAATACAATTATATTTTACAATTATATATTTACAATTGCATCAAAAAGAATAAAATACCTAGAAATAAATCTAACCAAGGAGGTAAAAGACTTGTACTAAAAAACCTATAAGGCACTGATTAAAGAAATTGCGGGTGACACAAACAAGTGAAAAGATATGCTGTGCTAATTGATTGCAAGAATTAATATTGTTAAAATGACCATACTACCCAAGGCAATCTACAGATTCAATGCAATTATTATCAAAATACCCATGACATTTTTCAGAGCAATATAATAAATATTTCTAAATTTTTTAAGGAAAAACAAAAGACCCTGAATAGCCAAAGCAAACTTTAGAAAGGAGAAGAGAGCTGGAGTTATCACAGGCCTTGACTTAAAACTACACTACAAAGTTACAGTAATTAAAATAGTATGATACTGGCACAAAAACAGACACACATAGATCAATACAACAGAGTGGATTGCTCAGAAGTAAACCCACACTTACATGGTCAATTAATCTATGACAAATGAGACAAGAATATACAATGGGGAAAACTGGACAGCTGCATGCAAAAGAATCAGACTGGACTAGTTTCTCACAATGTATACAAAAATAAACTCAGAATGGATTAAACACTTAAATGTTAAGACTCAAAGTCATAAAACTCCTAGAAAAAAAATAGGCAGTGCAATATTTAACATTAGTCTTAGCAGTACTTTTTTGGATATGTCTCCTCAGGTGACAGGGACAAAAACAAAAATAAACAAATTTGACTACATCAAGCTACACAGCTTTTACACATTGAAGGAAACTATCAACAAAATGAAAAGACACCAAATGAGAGAAGATATTTGCAAACATATATCAAATAAGGGGTTAATATCCAAAATATACAAAAATTCATAGAACTCAACTTCAAAACAAACAAACAAACAACTGAATTAAAAATTAGGCAGAGGAGCTGAATAGACATTTTCCTAAAGAAGACATGCAGGTGGCCAATGGACACATGAAAAGATGCTCCACATCATTACCCATCAGGGAAATGCAAATCAAAACCACAGTAAGATACCACCTCACACCTCTCAGAATGGCTATCACCAAAAGGACAAGAAATAACAAATGTTAGCAAGGATATGGAGGAAAGGGAACCATTGTGTACTATTGATGGGAATGTAAATTGGTACAACCACTATGGAAAACAGTATGGAGGTTCCTCAAAAAATTAGAAATAGAACTGCCATATGATCCAACAATTTCACTTCTGGGTATCTACTCAAAGAAAACAATAACACTGATCCAATAAGATATATGCATTCCAATGCTCATGCAGCATTATTTACAATAGGCAGGATGTGGAAGCAACCTAAATGTCTATTGATAGACAAATGGATAAAGAATATGTGGCATAGGGGCTTTTCTGGTGGTGCAGTGGTTAAGAATCTGCCTGCCAATACAGGGGACATGGGTTCGAGCCCTGGTCTGGGAAGATCTCACATGCTGTGGAGCAACTAAGCCTGTGTGCCACAACTACTGAGCCTACACTCTAGAGCCTGCAAGCCACAACTACTGAGCCCATGCACCACAACTACTGAAGCCTGCGTGCCTAGAGCCCATGCTCTGCAACAAGAGAAAACAACGCAATAAGAAGCCCAGGCACTGCAATGAAGAGTAGCCCCCTGCTCACCACAACTAGAGAAAGCCCACATGCAGCAACAAAGACTCAACGCAGCCAAAAATAAATTAATAAAAAAATTTTTTTAATTAAAAAGAATATGTGGCATATATATATGTATATATATACATATACACACACAGTGGAATGTTACTCAGACATTTTTAAAAAATGAAATTTTTCCATTTGCAATAATATGGATGGATCTTGAGGGTATGATACTAAGTAAAATGAATCAGACAGAGAAAGACAAATATCACATGATCTCACTTATATGTGGAATGTAGAAAAAAAAAAAGCAACAAAAATGGACTCATAGATATAGAGAAAAAACTGGTGGTTGCCAGAGTGGAGGGAGGTTCAGTGGGGGGAAATAGGTGAAGGGGATTAAGAGGTACAAACCTGATGTTATATAATAAATAAGTCACAGGGATATAATATACAGAATAAGGAATATGGTCAATAATATTGTAATAACTTTGTATGGGGACAGATGTTTACTAGGCTTATCATGGTGATAATTTCCTAATTATGCAAATGTCAAACCATTATGTAATACATCTGAAACTAACAATATTGTACAACTATATTTCAATTAATAAAAACTTTTGAAATGTTAAATTATGTTTTAAAAATTGTTCTCTTTAATTACTGACTGCTAATTACCGAGTGCTAAAATATAAGGTGCTATTTGACATAGTCCAAGTACTCAATCTGTGTTCTTTTTCTATTATAAAACTATTGAGTTATCTTAAAATTAAAAAAAATTTAAGTTACAATTTGTATATCAAAAAGTGCTGAAATTTCAGAGTTGAGCCATATTCAACTGAAAATTCAGGATGGTAACTTATGTAGAAAAAAGAAAAAAAAGACTATATTCCATGTGATTTCATTTATATGATGTAAAACTATAGAGATAGAATACATATCTAAAACTATAGAGATAGAATACATATCAGTGGTAGCCAGGAACTAAGGGTAGGGGGAAAGTCTGACTCCCAGAGGGTAACCAAAGAGATCTGGGGGAGGTTGTTGGAACTGTGGTGTGTCTTGTTTGTGGTAATGATTATATAACTATGTGCATTTGTCAGAACTCATAGAACTGTACACTGAAAAGGGTGAATTTTACTGTTTGTAAATTAATATAAAAATCCATCTACATCTCTGATTTTTTTCACTTGTACCATCTCTCAGTCATTTCTGTGCATACTACCTTTTAAAATTCCTCCCTGGTTAATATAAAAATCCATTTACATTGTTGATTTTTTTCACTTGTACCATCTCTCAGTCATTTGTGTGCATACTAGTTTTTATTTTTTTATTTTTTATTTTTTGATTTTTTGGCTGTGTTGGGTCTTCATCACTGCATGTAGGCTTTTTCTAGTTGTAGTGAGAGGAGGGCTACTCTTCGTTGAGGTGTACAGGCTTCTCATTGTGGTGGCTTCTCTTGTTGCAGAGCACGGGCTCTAGGCATGCAGGCTTCAGTAGTCTCAGCATGTGGGCTCACTAGTTGTGACACATGGGCCCTAGAGCACGCGGGCTTCAATAATTGTGGCACGTGTGGGCTCAGTAGTTGTGGCGCACAGACTTAGTTGCTCCACGGCATATGGGATCTTCCCAGTCCAGGGATTGGACACATGTCCCCTGCATTGGCAGGTGGATTCTTAACCACTGCACTACCAGGGAGGTCTCCCATAATAGTTTTTTTAATTTCCTCCTGGTGATTCAGAAAGTAGCTTTGCAAGGGACATCTCTACACTTTTCAGTTTACAAATTGCTTTGCAGTTATATAAGCAAAAAGTTAAGTAAATGCCATTTGGGTGCCCAAGATTTAGCTACATATGGTAACATACTAAAAGTATAAAGTTTTAACTATTATTTAATTAAATGACATTATAAACTGTAAAATAATACTATTTATGGTCATAATTGTACTTTCCCCACAATGGTTCTGAAAGCATTATGTGGTGCTTACTTTTCACTAGTTAGAGCAATATATGCATCAGAGAATACAGAGAGGGATCCAGCTGGTAACTTCTACTCTCAGGAAACAAGGAAGAAGTGAATAATCTGAAGGATTGGTGGGAGAAGAGACTGTCTTGATATTCACCAGAGTCCTACTAGCAGGGTCAATGGTCACACTCACTTTTTCTTCCTGTACTACACCCAATCACTTATGGTAACATACACAGAGAGCAGAATAGTATGGATAAAAAATTTCTATGGAGCATACAATACTGTCACTCCAACCAGTGATGACCTCTCTTTCCTTGATGTCATTGCACATTGGAAGGTTGAACTTGATAGGTTTTATTTCCCATCACATCCTGTAATGAAAGGCAGTAAAAAGAAAAAGGAGGAGGAGGGGGAAGAGGAAGGGAGGGAGGGGAGTGGGAAAAAAATTAGGATTTAACAAGGAAAAACATCAATGCCAAAGGGCTGGTGAAATCTATAGGGAAGTAACAGGGTGTTATGGCAGAGCATAGATGTTGAGGTCGGACATATTTAGGTTCATACCTCAGCCTGCCACTTATAATCTATTTAAGCAAGTTGCTTAACTTCTATGAGCCTCAGTTTCCTTGCTTTTAAGTTGGAAATATAGTACCCAGCATAACAAATTCTTGTGAGAATTAATGAGATCATGTAAGGGGGCTGAATTTAGCTTTTGGTACAGTGAGGATACTCAACAAGTAATAATTGTTACTATTAATGTTATGATTATACCTTTATAAATCAGCATGGAATAACTAAAGTGATTGTATTTAAGTTGCTATTATTCCTTCTCTTCTAACACTCACTAGCTCTATGACTGGGCACATGACATACTTTCTCTGATCTTAGTTTTCTCATCTATAAAATGAGGATAAGCATATTTCATAGTGTTGTTGTGAGGATCAACTAAGTTAATACTTGTAATGCTCTTAGAACAGTGGCTTGCACATAGTAAGTACACAATAAATGTCAGCTATTACTACTACTACTAATATAACTATTGTTATTGCTATTATTCTCAACCAAGGATTAACACGTACTAACTGAGCACTATTATGAGTCCAACAGTGTTGGTAAAAAATTTGTGAGCTATATTGAATATTAAACTGTGTAGTATTGAGGCTAAATTTCTAGCACTAAGTACTCAAAGTATTTGATTAATTAATGAAGGCATGCATTAGTAACCCAGAGAACAGACAGTGAATTGGTGAGGAAGAATCAGGAAAAACAATACTCATATTTTTGAGAGAATTGAATACATGAGAAGGAAAAAAGGAGACCCTTTTAGACTGGGACAAAGGCATGAAGGCATAAGTGGAACAAAGTGCGTATGGAGAAGTGAATGTCCACCAGCAGTGGCATGGATACAAGAAACTGCAATATAGTAAAGTAATACAGTGGATTACTATACAGCAGAGAATATTAACTAATTATACCTATATATCAGTGTGGATGAATCTTACAAACAAAATATGGAGTAACATAAGCAAGTCACAAAATAAAAGCTATTATTATTCTATTTATATAAAATTCTAAGCTAAGCAAAACTAAATTACATTGTTACAGGATAACATATGTAAATTATAAAGCTATTAACAATTATCGCAAAAGTTAAAATAGTGGTTACATCTGGGGAAAGGAAGGGAAGGTCTCATGAAGTATTAATGTTCTATCATTTCATAATGGGGGTGTGTATGAGAACTTGGGTGTTTGCTTTACAATTTTTTTATTAATAAATTTTATTTATTTATTTTTAGTTGCATTGTGTCTTCGTTGCTGCACGCGGGCGTCAGTAGTTGTGGTGTGTGGGCTCAGCTGCTCTGTGGCACGTGGGATCCCCCAGACCAGGGATCAAACCGGCGTCCGCCTCACCAGCAGGTGGATTCCCAGCCACTGCCACCAGGGAAGTCCCCAGGTTTTTTTTTTTTTTTTTTAGTGTACACGTATGCTTTATATATTCTTTTTTATGGATGACATATTTCATAATAAAAAGTAAAATCACTTAAAAGTAAGAGTGAATGGGGTCCAGGAAGTTAGCAAGCTCAACCAGAGGATATTGTATGTTGTGGAGTAGCAGGAATTAAAACAAATAAGGTGATATTCAATCCATTTCTTTTTGAGTGCTAAACGGCATCCAATTGGTTACTTTTTCCTCCTATAAGCTTAAAAATCTCACGTTCCTCAATATATAAAAACAAATAATAATGATAAACAAAAACAAAAACAAAACAAATAATGGAAGTCATGAAGCAGAGTCAAGGGGTCATGACGGAGGGTATTGAAACCTGGGAGAGGAATGTTACCTCTGACACCTAGCTAGCTGGGCCAGGGTATCAGGCACAAGGCAAGAGTGAGGCACTGATAGTCGGCAGTTGTCTATCGATATTCAGGGCTTCCTCATCACAATTGAGGCCCTTATTCCAGTTGACAAATGACACCCCACCAAAAGAGACGATGGAATTCATTCTGCTATCGAGGATATGGTTAAAGCAGAGTCTGGTCAGTCCTCAGTGGGAAAATGGAAGAGATCAAGTGAGGATAAACCAAAGGAATGTACTCCTACTAGGAAGATCAGAAAGAGATATAGGCTGATATATATGCAAGTTTAGACACCTGGAGTTTATCTCTTGTGCCCGAAATCTGCCCCAGACATTCCATTACTCATTGCTCTTTCTCTTTTAATCCTGCTGTCGAGGAAATAAGATGCAAACCGAGCAGGTGGGGACTAAAATCAATAACTTTAACATTCTATTTGAATGCTTCTATCAATAGAATTTAGCCAGCAACGAAAAGGTTTATTCTGAGCTCCTTATTATTTTTTTAAGTGGCTAGCCAGCTGAGAGCTAGATAGCTGGATATTTGGAAGTATTTCTGTGTTATTTGGGTTCAATTAAAATGTCTCTGTCTCTCAGAAATTATTCTGGGAACAGGTAAATGTCCAAGGCTAAATAAGAATACTAGAATACCATAGCAGATAAATCTTGACTTGTTATAATAATTATTTTACTGTTGTTTTTGTATATAAAGTGGTAGACACTTTACATAATCCCTCAACAACCTTGCAAAATTGCTTTTTTTTCCAGATAAGAAAACTGAGGCTCTGCAAGTTTAAATAATCTGATCAAAAACGTATAGTGAAGGTAGGATGCCAACTCAGTACTGTCTGAACACAAAACAAAAGCAGTAGTTAGGTAATCACTAATTTCTTAAAAAGCAGGAGAATACTTTAAAGGAATCTTATCAGAGCTAGTCATAGAGGTGGGAAGATTGTTCTCAGAAAGACTGGTATATCTAGCGGAAGTCTTTCTAAACTAATGAAAGACTGGGTGGTGAGGGGACCATGTGAAGTAGAAAAGGTGTAAGTCACCTAAGATAGGCAGTGGCTCCTCACTTCCCACTGATTGTTGTAATGCGGGATTTAGGCCTAGTATTGCTAAATTTCTTATTTTTCAAAAGAGGCCAGAAATCAAGCATTTAAATAAAAAATCTCTTGATTAAAAAAAAGACTGTACTGTGTCTGAGTTTTTACAAAACACTATAATGGCCTAACAAAGTCTGCCATCAGCCTGAATTTGCCCTGCAGGCAACTAATTTGCAACCCTGAACTTATTCCAATACTGCAAACCTAGGCTTGCAGATGGTTTTCTTTTTAGCCTCCAGAGAATTAACTAGCTGTCTCTTCCTCAGGAAAGCCTTCCCTGGCCAGATTGGCTCTTCCAGTTGGACTTTCTCTAATTCTCTATAGATCCCCTATCTCCTTCCTCTCTACATACTTTTTTTGGAATTACATGTTTGATGTTTTTCTTTCCTCCTAGACTGTAAGTTCATGAAGCAAGAAGCCATTTCTGTGCTGGTCATTGTCATTGGCTTCCCCAGAATCAGACTTTGGCTGACAGGAAGTTATGTGAAGAAGGTTTACTGAAGAGTGCTCTTGGGAGCATCAGGTGGGTAAGGGAGCAGGATTGGTCTGGGAGAGAATTAAGGTGAACAACTTCGTAGAGCTCCCACCGTGGAGATAGCTATCTATAGTATATGATAAATAATTTATATGTTATTACTTTAAAATAAAGATATGAAAAATGGGTGCTTATTTGAAATTATATTAAATTCTGTATTATTTACTGTTCTGTTATATAAATGCTATTGTTTTAACCAAAGCAATAGAACTAGTTAATAGTGACAATTAGTAGTAATTAATAGTAAGACCAATTAATTGTATGTGTGAGGAAGATTTAACAATATTTTGATAATATTTCTTTCCTCTGATGCACTGATTTAACTCTCTTAATTGGATATTAAATAATTTCAAGATATAGTAATGTGTATTTTTAAGATCCATACTAATTAAACAGATATTACCTATATCTAATAAAAAAGTAACAATGAGGGCTTCCCTGGTGGTGCAGTGGTTGAGAGTCTGCCTGCCAATGCAGGGGACACGGGTTCGTGCCCCGGTCCGGGAAGATCCTACATGCCGCGGAGCGGCTGGGCCCGTGAGCCATGGCTGCTGAGCCTGTGCGTCCGGAGCCTGTGCTCCGCAACGGGAGAGGCCACAACAGTGAGAGGCCCGCATACCGCAAAAAAAAAAAAAAAAAAAAAGTAACAATGAGATCGTTTCTTTCTATCTTATGATATGGTAGAATATTTTTACTCTTTCAGTTTCCTTTTCCAATAATACTTCTCTGAATGCCTGAAGGCTTTGCCTTAGGACATCCTTTTTTTCTTTTATGTAGTAGTGGTAAAAGTAAATATAGTTGAATGTAAAATTCATTTTGATTTGCAGCTCTGCACTTTCTTTTAATTCTTTTCCTTCTAATTTTATTGAGATACAATTAACATACAGCACTGTATAAGTTTAAGGTGTACAGAATAATGGTCTGACTTACATATGTCGTGAAATGATTAGCATGGTAAGTTTAGTGAGCATCCATCTAGTCATATAGATATAAAACTAAGGTAATAGAAAAAAAACTTTTTTCTTGTGATGAGAACTCAGGATTTACTCTTAACAACTTTCACTTATAACATTAGCAGTGGTGATTATACTTATCATGTTGTACATTATGTCCTTAGTACTTACTTATAACTGGAAGTTTGTACGTTTGCCTTCATCCAATTCCCCCTTCCACAACCTCCATAACCACAAATCTGATCTCTTTTTCTAAGAGTTTGTTTGTTTGTTTGTTTCTGAAGTATAATTGATCTACAGCTAGGCTCTACTATTAGAGCATGTTACACACCATAGTGATTCAATATTTCTATACATTTCAAAATGATCACCATGATAAGTCTAATTACCATTCAAAGATAGTAAATATTATAGCTATAAGCCCATGGATTTCTGATGTCAATCCAATGTGATGACATTGATCCCAATATCTTCTCAACAAGTTGGGCATTGAATACTTGGGATTTTACTCTATAGTAACAGCAGGGTTTTAGACTTATAAGAATTAGTTTCTGGCTCTCCCAAAATGTCCATTCATGTTGTATCTACACTCTTGTTTTGGTAGACCAGCTGCTTATCAATCAGATCCTTTGCATGTATAAGTCAATCAGGTAGGTTATCCACAACTAAATTGTTCACCATTTTTTTTTTTTTTTTTTTTTTGCGGTACGTGGGCCTCTCACTGTTGTGGCCTCTCCCGTTGCAGAGCACAGGCTCCAGATGCGCGGGCTCAGCGGCCATGGCTCTCGGGTCCAGCCGCTCCGCGGCATGCGGGATCTTCCTGGACCAGGACACGAACCCGTGTCCCCTGCATCGGCAGGCAGACTCTCAACCACTGCACCACCAGGGAAGCCCCTTTTTTTCATTTCTTTAAACTTTTTTGGGGGTTTGTTTTGTTTTGTTTTTTTAATTGTTCATCATTTTTAAACAATCAAGCACATGTCATCATAAGCAGGATGTCATCATAAGTTAAATGCTCTTTCTCAGCATTTAATGCATAGAGGTAATTTGAACTTGTGAAATTAAAGTTGGATTCCAAATAAGGTAGTTTTAGTAAAGAAATGAGAAAGTCCTATTTAACTTGGCTACCATTTTCTGAGTTTTAAAGCAGTCTTATTTCTCCAAAAACAAGAGTCATTTTTTTTTCACTGTATGAGTTTTGTTGAAACCTACACATAACATTGAATGATTCATGTGCACCCAGTCCATCCTTTTCCAGGTTCCTTATGGCCTTTTCAAAGATCATTGAACAGTTTCAGAGAAACAGCATATACAATTCTGTTTTACTGTAATCTTTTTTCCATTCTCCCTCTGGATGGATTTTCATGTTAGAGAAGGACATTCTTCTTGTCTCACATGTTGAAAATATGATTTTACAGTAAGCTAACGTTTTAGCATCTTTTCTATGGCTAGCAACAATGATACCCATCTTGTGGGCACATGTCTAAGGACACAATCTCCTTCCATTTCTATAAAGTCAATCTTATTAAGTGCTTCTGTGCATTTTAAGGAAATTGAAAAGTGACCAATGTTTTCACTATGAAAGCCTCAATATTATGGGCAAGAAAAGCACACTCCTTTTTTTCCCCCAATACTGTTGTGTACAGGTGTGTAGAACATAGCAGGTAAGACCTTTCTATTTTCTTTGATAAGAAGTTTCTAGACTGGAATTTTCCAAAATTTATATTTCTATAGTACATCTGCTGAATATACAGATAGATGAGCAAAGTCCACTTCTGTTTGAACAAAATATCAGTAATCTTTTGTATTTTCTGTAGTTTGATTAAAATCTTCATAGAAATCAGGAAGATGATTTGATTTTCAAATCAAAGTACCTATGAGCCAAGGGGAAACTTTTTTTTCTTGCCATGATTCAATTTATCACTTGTACTATAGAAAGTATGGTCATTGGTAATACTTGACATAATTGGCTCCAAGGGACCAACACATCTGTTATCAAAATTCTCCTGTTTGTTTGGACCACAGGACATTTTAGTTGGGACTCTAAATCAGAAGAAATAGCTTTACTCAGCATCAAAGAGCAATTAAGGGACTGATAGATAATGTATTTTATGTGGTGTGTCTAAATTAATTCAATGGCCACTATTTTCAACTGAGAATTGGTGTCTTTTGGGGAATATGAAAAGACTGTTGATTGACTTAAAGTACTTGCCTGCTTCATTCCTAACTTGTGAGATTTAATCTTCTTATGTGCTTTTACCTCCCCTTCTCCACCATGCCCAACCCCAAGTTCTTTTTTGCATATTACACCAATATTGTACCGATGGTATTTTTTGTTTTAGTTTGGCCCTGTATCCATTATCTAATAAAGTGCTTCTAACAGTATGAAAGACCAAGCCTTGAGCTATATCTTATATGCGGGAGCTCTGACTCAACATTTCATTTTCAACTCTTTAATGGAGTTCATCCTAAATTTTAGGAAACTTCAATTTTCCTACATGCTACAGGGATAGGAGGCTGTACTTAAAGGGAGAGGCCCTGATAGGAAATTGCAGTAAGCCCTGGAGTTTCTTAGTACAGCACAATGGAAATAAAAGCCACCTCCCTTCTGCTGGTCCATTTTCCCTTTTGGATGAGCAAATGGGAATCATCTTTAGGGCATTACGTATTCATTGAGGGGCTGTGACCTTAATCCATAAAGCCCTATGGAGTTTATGCTTTGATTACCTTAAAGCTCGCCTCCCCTTATACAGTGTCCCAGACAGTCAAAATCTCCCCACAATGTGCCTGCTAACAGTTCACAGTTTCAGTGGACCCAAGACTGAGCCCCATCTGGTAAACAGGGCTTGGTACAGAGATTCCCCTTAAAGTGATGTGGCTATGCCACACAGTTTGCCTAGAAATCTTCTCCTGAATTTCCATAAAGCTAGGCTAGTTTTTAGAACTCTCCTTGGATTATTGGAGAATACAGTAATTAAAATAAGCTATAATTGTGGATTCACTACAACAAAGTTTGTTTCTATATAATGGTATTTAGAGTTTTGTTGTTATTAAAAGGGGATGAATAAAGGTTAAATTCAATGGGGCGGGTATAAAGGGAAAAACATTTTTTGGAGGACCTACATGTGTCAGGAAATTGATATGTTTTTTCATTTGACTCTCACAACTCTATGATGTAGATGTTATTATTCTTATTTTACAAATGAGAAAACTGGCTTAGAGATGTTAAATAACATTTCCAAAAGCATATGGGTAGTGAGTGGTGGACTTGGTGTTCAAATTCAAGTGTGTGGGCTCCAGATTCTAGGTCTTTACATTCTGTTACCCAAATAATAACTCTTTCTGAATTCCCTATTTCTCACCCAAGCTCTAATTCATTTCTTCTTTATTCTCTTTACTTTTCCTATATTGTCCACCAGCCTGTTATATTTTTCATCATTTCTCCTTTTGATAGTCTCTTTAATGTCTTCTTTTAATGACTATTTTTTAGTTTCATTTCTCATCTCCTAGAGCTTAAGCCATTGTCATCTTTCCTAGACCACTGTATTAATATACTAACTGATCTCATATTTATTCTCTCCTTTCAGAGTCTGTTCTCCATACAGGATTATCTTAGAGGAAATAAGTAAATTATGCCACTCCTTTGCTCAAAATCCTGTAATGGGCTCACATCACAATTTAGAGTGAAATTCTCCCTTTTGATGGCTGAGACATTCTGTGGGGTCTGGCTTCCACTTTAACCTCTTACCGAGCCTCCTGCTGCTGCGCCTCACTCCAGCCACACTGCTTTTCCTGCAGGATCTTGCACTCCAAGCTCATTCCTGCTTTTGTACTTGCTGCTCCTTTGCCTTCCCTCTGACCTTTCCTTGGCTCTCTTCCTTCATTTAGGTCTCTGATCAAACATTCCCTCGAGAGAGAGGTATTCCTTGACTCTCTACTTCTAAAATAACCACCAACTAGTCCTACTCTAATGCCTTACCCTAGAATTTATCACTCACTGCCTGGAATTACATTAGTTGTGAACATAAATTTATTCTCTTTGTCTTTCTCCTGCCATTAAAATACAGGCTCCATGGTAACAGGAATCTTTTCTGTCTTGTTTATCACTGTTTCCCAGAGCCTAGTATAGTGCCTGCTTGTAGTAGACAATCAGGAAATATTTTTTGAGTGAATATACTTTCACAAGTGCCTCAGGAATTTTCAAGGTGATCTTAGCAAATTGCTTTTCTGGCCACTAAATTATTTCTTCACTTCTTTTATTTGTTGCATTTTAAAAATTAAACACTTACTCTAGCACTTGATCACATACTGCCTAATGATGTATTTTGTATTATTACTTAAATAACATCTATACAGTATCATTATAGTTTGTGTGTTTCAATTTTTATCTTGTCTGTAAACACCATAGTAGCTTAAGGATAACTGTACTTCTCTTAGTATTTTCCAGAGCAACACAGTTATTATACCACATAGTAGGAAATCATAGATGCTTCATTATTTGATGATTGAATTAATGACATGTTATTAAATCCCAAGACAATATTCTAATACTTTTTCAATATTATTCCTTTTATCCTTATGACAACAACCTGAAAGTAGGAATTCGTATTCTCCTCTTGCAAATAAAACAGTGGTTCAGAAAGGAGAAGTGAAATGGTTCATTAAGTTTGTACACCTAAGAAAAGATGAAGTGGGTCTTAAACATAGATCCTGACTTGAAAACAAATGCTCTTTCCACTAGAGAGTATAATTTTGCAGTAAATCTCTGTTAATATATAGATTCATTTATAAGGCACAGTGACTCCCAAATCATACTGAGCTGACTTGTCTATTGTGGGTAAAGAGGAAGAGTAGAGTGTGTGGCTCTTGATTATTACCTTTATGCCATGTGCTTACAGTGTCGTGAAAAGAAGAACTGCAAAGGCAACTGGCTCTACTCAAAAGACAGGCATTTAAAAACGCAAAATGAACCAGCATGAAGGGTAAAGTACAATTTTGATCCAATCCTCCATATTACTTGACCCCCCCAAGACAAACTATGTTGCTTTCTTTTCCTTCCCATGACCATTATTCCTAATGAGGCTTGTGGCACACAGGAAAGTGTAGCTGTAATTAGAACTGGGAAACAACGTACAGCCTAAGGGAAAGTGAATCAATCACTAGCTAGCCACATTTCAGTTCTCCACAGTTGTCCAAAGCTTGCAATATCCTTGGCATCTTTGCAAGCATGACATTGTGCAAGGTGCCTAGCAAAACCAAAAAATCACTGCCTAAAGAGCACAAAAGAGGGCTGCAGCACGCAGTAGGGATTTGGTGATTTGGTGAAGCTTGACATTTCATGAGATCTTCACATTTGCTGTACTTTCTTATTCAAGCTGAATTTCCTGAATGTTATCATAAATCAGTGGCTCTCATGTTTTCATATACAAGAACCACCAGTGCATCCTGTATGAAAAAGCAGTTTCCAGGGTCCTCATTGCTAGGGATTCTCATTTAGTAAGCCTTGGGTGAGCTTGAGAACCTGAGTCTTAAGTACCTCCAGGTGATTCTGATAATACATTATCCACGGATATATAACAGTCTAGAAAAACCTTTCCCTCCACTCAGATATTTTAACTCTGGACTTGTGTTTTATGTCTCTGAATAATATATTATTTTCCACATGAGCATGGAGGACAGAGAATATTATTAAATGTGTTCATTTTAGAGACTCAAATCCAAAATGATAATCAGAGAAGAGATTGATCTTGGAATGATTTATTCAAGCCTTTTTATTTTGTTTTGGTCTTGTAGGGCTTTTAATGCACAGTCAATCTTTTAAATTAGACATCAGCCAAGTGTTAGCTCACAATCTATATTGCTAAGTACAAAAAGCTGGCCCAGCGTTCTGGCAAGAAGGATGAGCTGTGAACAGTGAGGCCTGACAACCAAAACGGTGTGAAGTGCTTAGATCACCTTGGGGGGAATCTTGGCACTAATGCTAATCCTTATTTCCCAGAAGGTTCCTCTAGTGTCACACAGTGGGGAAACCATTAGCTGACACACTGCGAGAGGATTTTGATTGCTGTGATACATACATGCTGCATCTTCTGGGGATTTTTGTACTGCTTTCATTACACGATTTCTCTAAACAATTATTGAAAACTTATATTAGACTCTATAAAGTTATATATATCACAGTCACAGTCCTTGCTCTATTTACCCCATAATATGGATATGGACAGATATGGATAAGAGCAGACCTGTATGTTATTAATTACGATAGACTATGAAAAGCACTACACAAATGGTATGAACAAAGTGCTCAGAGTTTGGAGGCTATGAAGAATGTGGAGAGGACAACATTTGAGCTAGACTGTAGAGTATAAGTAACCTTTCACCAGGCATAGAATGGAACAAAAGCCTTTCTAAAGAGAAGAACTGCTTTAGGATAAAATAATAGCAACTAACATTTATGGAAAACTTATTATTTGCTAGACACTGTTATGAGCACTTGTGTTTTATCTCATTTAATTCTCAAAAACCTCTATGTAATGGGCACTGCTATTATCTCCCATATGAAAATGAGAAGACCCAGCTGTGTTCATATGTTTGCAATACTCTTGGGTAGCAGGAGCGGGTCAGGCAGTGGCAAATGGTGTGGCGTGACCTGAGTCAACGGAGGAGGACTCAAAGGTAGGCTGGGGCCGGGCGATGAAGTGCCTTTGTTAGGTGCTGATGAAGTGCTTTCATTACATGGAGGGTTTTGTTTTTGCTTTTTAAATTAGTGTTTCTAATTACAAATGTGATATCTACATGTGATTTTAAAATCTACAAAGAGCGCATAATAAAAAGAATCTTTGGCACTCTAGATCTTCATTTCCACAGCCTCCCTCCTGGGAAGCAACCATGATCCTTAACTTCTTGTGTATCTTTGTGGAAATCATTTATGTATAAACATCTCCTTTCGTCACCCTTTTTTGCACACACAGGAGCATACCATACAGACCTTGCTTTGTATCTTGAGATTGTTCCGTATTTGGCACATTTAGATCTATCTCATTCTTTTCCACAGCTCCGTGTTTTACAATTATGTGGTTGAACCATGGTTTATTTAACCCGTCTACTAATGATAGATATTAAATATGTTGCCAGTCAATACACAATGCTGATTTGAATATTCTTGTCTTTTTTTTTTGCGGTACGCGGGCCTCTCACTGCTGTAGCCTCTTCCGTTGCGGAGCACAGGCTCCGGACGCACAGGCTCAGCGGCCATGGCTCACGGGCCCAGCCGCTCCGTGGCATGTGGGGTCCTCCTGGACCGGGGCACGAACGCGTGTCCCCTGCATCGGCAGGCGGACTCTCAACCACTGTGCCACCAGGGAAGCCCCTCTTCTTGTCTTTGAAAACATGCAAGTATTACTTACAGGAGATGCTCCTCAAGGTGGAATTTCTGTGCCCCAGAAAAAAATTTAAACGGGGGAGTGGCGTGAACAAGCTGACCTTTTAGAGCCATCAATCTGGCTGTTGTGTGGGGGATGGATTGGAGGGAGGAGCAGTTAGAAGCAAAGAGATCAGGAGTCTCTTGCATTTCTTCAGAAGCAAGACAGTGAGAGTTGTGCACAGCACTGCCAAGGAGTGCTGGGAGTGAAGGACAGGTTGGAGAAACAGTTAATGGATAGAGTCGACTGAGAGAAAGAGTCTGCACCCCCTTTCTGACTGCTTCTCTTTCTCCCTTTATGCCTTTCAAAGACTGAGCTCTTTGACCAGATATCCAGAACCTGTGATCAGAAATTATTTGTGCCAACATCACCACCTTTATCTTTGAAAGTATTTTGAAATTAGTAAACACAGATAATTGAAGAAGCCAACAAGTAGTGGGAGAAGTGGGGGAGGAAACTGTTCTTAAAAATGAATTCCAAAAGGGACAGTCCAGTTACCTTAGTGGTCAGATCTGCTCCCAATTCTACTAGAGGATTGCGGATGGAGCTGTGTATCTGTGCATCTTTTATTGCCGTCTTTCCTTTTTTAAATTTATTTATTTATTTTTTATTATTTTTGGCTGTGTTGGGTCTTCATTGCTGCATGTGAGCTTTCTCTAGTTGCAGTGAGCAGGGGCTATACTTCATTGCAGTGCATGGGCTTCTCATTGCGGTGGCTTCTCCTGTTGTGGAGCACAGGCTCTAGGCACGCGGGCTTCAGTAGTTGTGGCATGCAGGCTCTAGAGCACAGGCTCAGTAGTTGTGGCACACGAGCTTAGTTGCTCCAAAGCATGTGGGATCTTCCCAGACCAGGGCTCGAACCCATGTCCCCTGCATTGGTAGACGGATTCTTAACCATGGCACCACCAGGGAAGCCCTCCTGTTTAAAAAAAAAAAAAATTTTCTCCTACCAATAAAAGCAAGCTTGTTATTCTTTTCATTTGAGGGTAACTACTATACCCTCATTAAGCCCTGTGATTTCTTCATTCATTGTCTAGTCATAATCTTAATTACCCCTGCTTAAAAAAGCTTAACCTACTTAAAAGAGAAATAACAAACTAATCCTAGTTTGACAACACATGTACATTGCATCTGGCATTGGAAGCAAAAGGGTTTACCCAGCATCTATCACTGTGTGGCTTCCAAGGGGAAAATGCAAAGAAGCAAAGGCTCAGAGTTATCTTCCTCTCTTCTCTCTGTCTCATGCATGGAGTCAGCTTTGGGAATGGACTCACTCACTCCAAGCCTGAGCTCCAGAGAACTCCACAGCCCATGTGCCCTAGGGCCATCCAGCTTTATGTAACAGAGAAATGAAGTAGAACTCCTCTTGGTGAGGTTGCAAATCAATTAGAATTTGAGAAACATAAAACTGAAAGCCAGAGAGGACTGGCTGCCAGTCACACAGTGTGTCCTTCTGCCAGGGCATTCCTGCCCCAATGATATGGGTACCAATGTTTATTCTGTTCTGGCAGAAAAAAAAAAAAAAAAAAAAGCCCCGACTGGTGCAGCTCACACCACTTTGGCTCAGAAGGGACCCAGCACACTCACACACCTGTGCTGCTCATCCAGCAGTCAGGTTTTGATGATGGGAATTGCAAGACAGTAAAGACAGTGCCTGCTGTTCATTCAGGGGAAAAAGTGAAATCTGCAGCTCAGCAGTCTTCTAGGTAAATGGTGTTCACAGTTTGCTCTGGGCTTCCTAATGCTTCCATTTTAACTACTATCGTTCTGTTTTCCTGGAGGAAGAAGAAAGAAAAAGGAAAGTTTTAACTGGGATTTTTCAGGTAGTGGGGCCTATTTATTTGTTTTTAGTGGTGAAATTGACTTTCTTCAGCACATTTCTTTTTATTCCTGGAGGAACAAGTTCGGAGCATGTGCAGAACCAGAGAAACGGAAGAGGTGAGATGGAGTAGGTTCTCAGTTCGCTTCCTGCTTTCATGTCTGGAACATTTCTCTAAGGCAGAACTTCCTAAATAGGGGGGATTTCAGTGTTCCAAAATACTGATCCTTTCAGCTCACAGGTTGCAGGACAAGGCCTAAAAGGGCCTCCAGTGGCCTTCTCCATGTATCTCAAGTCACTTTCAAATATAGTCCTTTTGTGTGTATAGCAAGATGTGACATTTTTAGAGGCACTAAGAAACACTGTTTTAGAAACTAACAGTCCCAAATTCTTGGAGAGAAACACAAGATGGCTATTTTACCCCATCAAGCCTCTGGTTTGCTAGGTTATGTGGATGTGTATGTGTTTTATGTATATATGCATGTATGTATATATGTGTGTCTGTACATATATATCTATAGAGAGAATTAGAGAGTTAATCAAGTGTGGTGGCTAATAGCATATGCTTTGGAGTCTAGAAGATTTGGTTTGAAACTCAGCTTCACCATTATCTCACTGTATGTGACCTTGAGCAGGTTACTAAACCCCTCTGAACCTTGGTTTCCTGGGGAATAAATACCTACCTTTCAGGGTCATGACCTTGAGCAAGTCACACTCTGTTCTTCAGTTTCCTCATCTGTAAAATGGGATAATAACAGTATCTATTTCAAACTTTTGCTGTAAGAATTAATATGTTTACTCATGTCTTAGTATATGAGTTAATATGTATATAAATCAGTTAGAACATTGCCTGTTATGTGATTAACTATGAAGTTGTGAGTCTTCATTATCATTAATCATCATCATCATCATCTCGTAAAAGGTTTAGCACAATGTTTATCCTGTTTAGCACAGGATAGCTATCATCATCATCATTATTATCATAGTTAGCTTTGGGGAAGAAAATGTTTTTGTTCCCACCACAGAAAACCAAAATGTGTGGAACTCTGACAATTGCTGAGAACATAGGAGATAAGACTCTTTTCTGAGTCAGTGTAAAGTATACGTCATCTTCGCAGTCTAGAAGATGAGCTCCAATGTGGGCCTCTTATCTAGTCAAAAGTCTCTTCTCTTCACCCCTTTCTTTCCAGCCTCCCTCCATCATATTTCCGTCTTTGTTAAAGCACTTATCCATTAATTCTGCCAAAAAGAAAAATGGGAATATTTGTGTTCTTTGGAACCCTGGCCTGTCCTTGGCATATCAAAAAGCTGGCTGCCAAGGAAGATTTGCCCTGGGGCTCCCTGGCTTCCCCTTGGCATTCCCATTCCACTGCTCTCCATGTTGGCAGCTGAGGAAAGCAATGTTCATGGCAAGGAGTGTGAAGAGTCAGCAAAAGCTGAGCTGAGCTAAAGTGTTATTAGAAACAGAAGAATAACCGACAAATTGAGCATTCAGACAGGAAAATAGAGGCAACCAAGACCAAGTCCAGGTGGGCACCCCACGGACCCAGGAGTCTTGGGGCAGATATAGTGTGGAGGGGTGTGGCATGGCAAAAAGACCTCCTGTGGACTTCTTGTTACTCCCTGTCATTCCATCTCGGGGTCAATCTACCCCATCTCTAGGAATCCGAGCAGAGAGCAGCCCCTAGGAGAGGAATAAAGCAGGAATCGCTTCCCTGGTTCACCCTCCTTTTCCGCATGCATGCTGGATTGTCAGGGAGCTGGAAGAAGAGGGCATGAGTCAGAACTTGAATACTCCAACTAGAGTTAATTCCAAAGCTCCCAGGACAGCAGCCCTGCTAAGGGGATAGGAGAGCTGCATGGAAGTCAGATGGACCTGCGCTGAAATCCTAGCTCTTCTCCGCAACTGAATGATCATACTCAAGTTACTAATTTCTCTAAGCCTTGGGACCCGCATCTGAGAGATGGAATTAAAGACAGTTGCACATATTACATTGTGCCTGAACCAGTTAATGTATGGAAAGAACTTGCCACAGTGGGGCATCACAGGTGCTTAATAAATGGTAGCTTTTGTTATTCTATCATTATTATCATTAACATTAAAGTCATGTATAAACTGCTCTTCAATGGGTCTGTCCACTGTTACCCCTGAGACAAAATCTTTTTCCTTTTTTCACTCACATCTGCTGGCAGCTTCCTGCTGGCCTTTCTTGACTCCATTTCCTCTTTGAATACTGCAACTGATGTTGCTTTAATCTGGGTTTTACTTGTATATATGTGTTCACTCTTTGAGATAGTCCTGGGACTCTGAGCTCTCCTTGAGCCACCCTGGTAAGGAGTGAGGTTGGGAGAGAACCCAAGTCTCAGATCTCATCTCCTGCTCTGATCCCTCCAAAGTCTTTTCCTGCCATATCCAATCTGACTGAGGAGCCTTATAAACTGCAGATACATTCATGGGGCACTTGCTAGGGGCAGGAGAAGGGAAATGATCCCTCCCCATGGAATGATCTCTGGGAGGGAAGGTGGAAGGGAGACTGGGTTACACAACAGGGAAAAAGCTTGCTGTCAGTAGCTTCTTATTGGCAGTTATTTTGGTTTCTGGTTTTCAAACTGCTGTGCAAAGTCAGCTACTGACAGTTTGAGTTGCTGTTTGTTGATGCAAGAGATTCATAAGCCCAACCGAAGTTCTCCTAAGCCTCCTCCATGGGATTGTTTCAAAGTAAAATAAAGAGAAAAAATGCCATTGGTATCTTCTCTCTCCGAAGCTTTGATAGTCTCTCCAGTTATCATTCTGGAAAGGACTCTGATCTAGTATTTCATGAGAAAACCTAAATGAAGCATGTAAAAATAGCCTTCTGTGGGGTCATAGGAGGGATGGCATTAGATGCTACAAATGGAAATGTTGGCTCAAAGGAACTGAGCTTCAGAATGAACAGGACCCCTTGGACGGTTGTAGACACAGGGTCTCCCCACAGGTCAGAATAGGGAAAAGGTGGTTCATCCTCTTAAGTGGCATGAAAAGAGGGCCTCAGGATACTTAAAGAGAGATTCTGCAATGCCAGGATTCTAAGCCTTATGAATCTAGCAGATGTCTTTGGTAGAGAATTTGGTTGGCTTTGAAAAAGAGTACAGGAAGACTTTTAACTCAGCGTGAGGACTCAGTCTTTGAAGGCTGATTAAACGAATACGTGGGTAATACTGTGTGTTTCAGACATCTCCCTTTCTTTGCTTCTGAACCCATTTTCAAGTGATGTTATCCGAGAGTTTATTGAAATGGTTCAGAATATAATTATATCTGTCTTCTTGGCCCTACCTGAGGAATTTGCTCTTTTCCATCTCTTATGTCTAACGAATTCTTGTCACTAAGTTCAATTTCTGGAATTATCTAGCTGATAAAAGTCTATAAAGTTTAGTGTGTCCTGGACATATCTAGTTAAAGAATCATAACTAAATTAATAGTTACTGTGTTGCAGAGTGGAACTGAGGTCTGCATCCCCTCACTAGAGGGGGTAAAACAATGAAATGCAATGAGATGAAGTGATTCTATCCTTCCAAGGACAATTTCCTGTTCAACTTAAGCACCTTAACTTTGGTGGCTAAGCTAAGGACAATCTACTTTCTTCTTGTCCCTCCTTTAACAAGGAACTTATTAATTCATTCATTCACTCAACAAATATTTATTGAATATCTGCTGTGTGATAGGAACTCTTCCAGAAGCTGGGAATATAGTAGTGAATAAAACCAAGTTTATGCTCTCATGAAATTATATTTTACTAGCAGGCGATAGACCAGTAACCTAATGACTATATTATATAATGTTGGTGGAGATAAGTGCTATGAAGAAAAACAAAGCAGGCTATCTAGCAGAAGACTTGTTTGGAAAGCAAACTATTTGGCTAAAGAGAAAGTAAAGCATTAACACTTCAGGCATCCTTCAACCTGTACAATTTTCCCACTTGAAGGGCTCAGGACTCTCAAATGATGTTAGTGGTGCTCAGCAAAGATAAACACCTTTGTGCAGACATAGAGACGTGTACTTGTCACAAAGAGGGAACCGTGTCTCAGGGTCAGGTTTGACTGCCCCGTGAACACCAGCACTTACCTCAGAGATGTGCTGGGCAGAAATAGGCTTGTGGTGCTGAACCTGACACATCCAATTTATTTCTTCTTCTTTTTTTGGCTTTAAATCTGCATTTTTTAAATCGTGGTAAAAAACACAGAACATAAAAAAATTACCCTCTAATTTTTAAGTGTACAGTACAGTATTGTTAACTATATACACAGTGTTGTACAGCAGCTCTCTAGAATTTTTTCACCTTGCATCACTGAATCTTTAGACCCATTGAACAGCAACTCCCCATTTCCCCCTCCCCCACATTCTACTTTCTGTTTCTATGAGTTTGATTATGTTAGATACCTCATATAAATGGAATCATACAATATTTGTCCTTTTGTGACTGGCTTATTTCACTTAGCATAATGATTTCAAGTTTCATCCATGTCGTAGCATTGGACAGGATTTCCTTCTTTTTAAAGGTTGAATAATATCATATATATATATATATATATATATATATATATATATATATATATACATACATACATACACACATACCACATTTTCTTTATTCATTCATTCATCGATGGACATTTCATTTTGGATGGTGGATCCAAATTTGGATTTGTGGATTGTGCTGCAGTGAACATGAGTAAGCAAATATCTCTTCAAGATCCTGTTTCCAATTCTTTTGGGTACCAATTTAGGCATTCTTGAACCACTGTATGATGTGTTGACCCTGAATGAAATGCATGGATCACTCTCTTTGTAATTTGCAGTGGTTCCTCCAACCCCCATACATCAAGTACCAGCTGTCTCCCAGGCTCTGGAGACACAGAGGAGAATAGTAATAAAAGCTAACACTTCTATGATGCTGGGCACTCTTTTAAGAAGCTTGGGAGGTAGGTACTATTATTGTCACTCAGGGAGAATGCTGAGGCATACAGTTAACTGGCAAAAAGAAAAAGGGGCTTAGTCTCAGGCAGTTTGACCCCAGAGGCTGTGCTTGTAGCCCTTACACTGAACAATCTCCTCTTTGCCTTCCAAGTGTTCAGGGTATGGCAGGACAGGGCTGACAGACAAGGAAATGACCACATTCAACAGTGCAGGAGTTGCTGCTGTGTATATGCTCAAACAATTTGCTTTGGAAACGGAGCAAAAAGCACTGAACTCTATGAAGTTGGGCAGGATTTTTCTAGAGGCAGAGAGGTTTGGGTTAAATCCTGACAGGTGAGTGGGAGGAACAAATGAACAAAGGGGCATTTAAGGTTCCTTCCAGGTAAAATAAAATCCATGTTTTTTCACACCTGTTTTGTGCATACCTGCATTCAATACCTGCTGTTCAATTTGTGTGTGCTAGACCGGACTGCAAGTATTTTGTGTATTATTAATCCCAAACCCTTGTCACTGGAGGGCAAGTATAATAATCCTCATTTTACAGGTGAGGAGACTGAAATTCAGAGAGGTGAAGTATGGTGCCCAAGAACATCCAGCCGAAGTCCAAGTCCAGTTTGTTGGACTCTCAAGCTGGTGCTCCTGACACTCTGCGAAGTATAAAGGGAAGACAGATGAGGTAGAAGTCAAGCTCTTTACCCTTGGAGACCCCTGAGGGTGCAGTTGCCCAGGCAAAGGTGTGGTGTGAGCTGGTCCAGCTCGGTCCACTGACTGATAAGCCTGCCTGGAGTACACAGCAGAAAAGGAAAGGTTAAGAACAAGGGCAAGGTAGCAAGCCCTTTCTTTAAAGAAAAGAAAGCGGGGCCTCCCCCGCCCCCCCACCCCCGAGCTTAGCACTTCGGCACCGCGGTGGAGCTGGGTGTTTGGTTGCCTTGCAGCCACTGTTCTCCTCGGTCTAAGGTTGCAGTGCAAGGCTCCGTTCACCTGACACTACTGAAAAGCGGAGCGAGTGAAACAGTGGCTTATCACAAGGCACCGGAGGTCTCTGTTTCTGGCTGCGTTCTACCGTGCACTTGGCATTCTGAAAGCACTTGTAGATGGACTGCCAAATGCCAGCTTTTTTTTTTTTTTTTTTTTTATAAATCCAAGGTAGGGTCAGATTTTCTCTCCATCCACCCTCCTCCCCCTCCCCCAAGGTAGTAATCGCATCATAGGGAAACCTGAGCTGCTTGTTTTTTGCCGCTTGTTCCTATTTGCCTGGAAAATACATTTGCTGGAGAAGAATCCGGGAGGAGCTCGGTCTTGATTTATTGCTCTTTCCCTGCGAAGTTTTTGCTTCTGAGAATTCTATTGTGTCAGAACTGGGTTGGGATTTAGGTCTTGCTCTCAAGGACCTGAGTCTTGGTAATAAGATTAATAAAGGGCATATTCTGGTCTTTCAAGCACTGTGATGTGGGAACTTATTAAGGAGAACGGAGAAGGGATGGTTTGTTAAATTGCTTTGCTGTTCCTGTGGACCTTTATGTACTACCCTAATGCACATGATGGGCAGACTGGGAGGTTCGAGGCTGTCTCACAGGTCCTCCCAAGAACTCTGCAGCACATCTCTATCTCCTCATTCTCTCCCACACATAATGGCAAGATGCCCTTGACAAGGGGCTCAGAAGAGGAATAAGTGTGTTTTGCCTTCAATTCAAACATCCTTAGTGATATAGGTGCTCCACGAATGTGTGTTAAACGGGTGAGCTGGGATTTAGGAAAGAGTGGGCGATGGTGGAAATGGGGCAACAGGCTGGTAGAGAGTGAGGAAGAGAATGGTAGTCCACAGTAGGAAGGAAGACAAAGTTGGTGTCCTAACCTCCTTTGGTTTCTCCACCACCAAAATCCTTTACAGTCCTGGCTTGGGAAATCCAAATATGCTCAATATGTTCACACAGAGGAGGACTTTTCTCTTTGCAAACATGCTTGGGGAGTATTTTTAGTAGAACTTAAATCTGTTTTTACTTTGGGTTCGAAGAGCAACTCACATCCAATGACATTTTCTCTTTTGTGAGACAATCATGTAGTTAAGCACTTGTCAGCAATGGCCACAGGATAGGTTTCTTTTTGTAACTGCCCCCAAGTTTGAAGGGAAAGTTTTTTGTTTTTTTAAAAAATCATTTCTCAAGTTCAGAAACTGTATTTTGGTAGACATGGAGGAAAGGACACTTCTGATAAATATACAGGAAGATGAAACAAGGATTACCTTGATTTTAATTATGACAATAATCCAATTGCTCTTTTTCATGTGTGTGATTTTTATTTTTTTATTTTTTATTATTTTTTTTATTAGTTTCTGCTTTATAACAAAGTGAATCAGTCATACATATACATCTGTTCCCACATCCCTTCCCTCATGCATCTCCCTCCCTCCCACCCTCCCCATCCCACCCCTCCAGGCGGTCACAAAGCACCGAGCTGATCTCCCTGTGCTCTGCGGCTGCTTCCCACTATCTATCTACCTTATGTTTGGTAGTGTATATATGTCCATGCCTCTCTTTCGCTTTGTCACAGCTTACCCTTCCCCCTCCCCATATCCTCAAGTCCATTCTCAAGTAGGTCTGTGTCTTTATTCCCGTTTTACCCCTAGGTTCTTCATGACATTTTTTTTTTTAAATTCCGTATATATGTGTTAGCATACGGTATTTGTCTTTCTCTTTCTGACTTACTTCACTCTGTATGACAGACTCTAGGTCTATCCACCTCATTACAAATAGCTCAGTTTCGTTTCTTTTTATGGCTGAGTAATATTCCATTGTATATATGTGCCACATCTTCTTTATCCATTCATCCGGTGATGGACACTTAGGTTGTTTCCAGCTCCGGGCTATTGTGAATAGAGCTGCAATGAACATTTTGGTACATGTCTCTTTTTGAATTATGGTTTTCTCAGGGTATATGCCCAGTAGTGGGATTGCTGGGTCATATGGTAGTTCTATTTTTAGTTTTTTAAGGAACCTCCACACTGTTCTCCATAGTGGCTGTACCAATTCACATTCCCACCAGCAGTGCAAGAGTGTTCCCTTTTCTCCACACCCTCTCCAGCATTTATTGTTTCTAGATTTCTTGATGATGGCCATTCTGACTGGTGTGAGATGATATCTCATTGTAGTTTTGATTTGCATTTCTCTAATGATTAATGATGTTGAGCATTCTTTCATGTGTTTGTTGGCAGTCTGTATATCTTCTTTGGAGAAATGCCTATTTAAGTCTTCTGCCCATTTTTGGATTGGGTTGTTTGTTTTTTTGCTATTGAGCTGCATGAGCTGTTTATAAATTTTGGAGATTAATCCTTTGTCAGTTGCTTCATTTGCAAATATTTTCTCCCATTCTGAGGGTTGTCTTTTGGTCTTCTTTATGGTTTCCTTTGCTGTGCAAAAGCTTTGAAGTTTCATTAGGTCCCATTTATTTATCTTTGTTTTTATTTCCATTTCTCTAGGA
The DNA here is from genome assembly GCF_964165515.1 of Mesoplodon bidens. Lineage (NCBI taxonomy): Eukaryota > Metazoa > Chordata > Mammalia > Artiodactyla > Ziphiidae > Mesoplodon > Mesoplodon bidens. The sequence goes on along the minus strand of NC_138173.1, from coordinate 50,347,311 downwards.
GGTGGGTCCAAAAGGATCTTGCTGTGATTTATGTCATAGAGTGTTCTACCTATGTTTTCCTCTAAGAGTTTGATAGTTTCTGGCCTTACATTTAAGTCTTTAATCCATTTTGAGCTTATTTTTGTGTATGGTGTTAGGGAATGATCTAATCTCAAACTTTTACATGTCCTTGTCCAGTTTTCCCAGCACCACTTATTGAAGAGGCTGTCCTTTCTCCACTGTACATTCCTGCCTCCTTTATCAAAGATAAGTTGGCCATATGTGCGTGGGTTTATCTCTGGGCTTTCTATCCTGATCCACTGATCTATCTTTCTGTTTTTATGCCAGTACCACACTGTCTTGATGACTGTAGCTTTGTAGTATAGTCTGAAGTCAGGGAGCCTGATTCCTCCAGCTCCGTTTTTCGTTCTCAAGATTGCTTTGGCTATTCGGGGTCTTTTGTTTTTCCAAACAAATTTTGAAATTTTTTGTTCTAGTTCTGTGAAAAATGCCAGTGGTAGTTTGATAGGGATTGCATTGAATCTGTAGATTGCTTTGGGTAGTAGAGTCATTTTCACAATATTGATTCTTCCAATCCAGGAGCATGGTATATCTCTCCATCTATTTGTATCATCTTTAATTTCTTTCTTCAGTGTCTTATAATTTTCTGCATACAGGTCTTTTGTCTCCTTAGGTAGGTTTATTCCTAGATATTTTATTCTTTTTGTTGCAATGGTAAATGGGAGTGTTTTCTTGATTTCATTTTCAGATTTTTCATCATTAGTGTACAGGAATGCCAGAGATTTCTGTACATTAATTTTGTATCCTGCTACTTTACCAAATTCATTGATTAGCTCTAGTAGTTTTTCGGTAGCATCTTTAGGATTCTCTATGTATAGTATCATGTCATCTGCAAACAGTGACAGCTTTACTTCTTCTTTTCCAATTTGGATTCCTTTTATTTCCTTTTCTTCTCTGATTGCTGTGGCTAAAACTTCCAAAACTATGTTGAATAAGAGTGGTGAGAGTGGGCAGCCTTGTCTTGTTCCTGATCTTAGTGGAAATGGTTTCAGTTTTTCACCATTGAGGACGATGTTGGCTGTGGGTTTGTCATATGTGGCCTTTATTATGTTGAGGAAAGGTCCCTCTATGCCTACTTTATGCAGGGTTTTTATCATAAATGGGTGTTGAATTTTGTCGAAAGCTTTCTCTGCATCTATTGAGATGATCATATGGTTTTTCTCCTTCAACTTGTTAATATGGTGTATCACATTGATTGATTTGCGTATATTGAAGAATCCTTGCATTCCTGGAATAAACCCCACTTGATCATGGTGTATGATCCTTTTAATGTGCTGTTGGATTCTGTTTGCTAGTATTTTGTTGAGGATTTTTGCATCTATGTTCATCAGTGATATTGGCCTGTAGTTTTCTTTCTTTGTGACATCCTTGCCTGGTTTAATAATCCAATTGCTCGTTTTCATGTGTGTGATTTTTAAAAACCACTTTATTGGTATATAATTTACAGTCCATAAAATTTACTGTTTAAGTATACAATTCAGTGCATTTAATTTACTTATACAGTTGCTACTATCACCATAATCTAAGTTTGTAGCATTTTCATCCCCCTAAATAGAAACTATGTACCTAGTAGCAGTTACTCTTCATTCCCTCCAGCCCCCAGCCCTAGGCAACCACTATTCTATGGATTTGTCTGTATGGATTTGCCTCTTCTGGACATTTCATATAAGTGGAATCATCTAATATGTGGTCTTTCATGTGACTTCTTTCACTTTGCATAAGGTTTTCAAGGTTCATCTGAACAATGTCGTAGCCAGTATCACTACTTCATTCCTTTTTATGGCTGAATAATATTCTGTTGTGTGGATATACCACATTAATTAATTTTTTTTACTTTTAAAAATGATTTATTTAAAATTTTTTATTTTATATTGGAGTATGGTTGATTTAAAATGTTGTGTTAGTTTCAGGTGTACAGCAAAGTTATTTAGTTATATGTATACATGTATCTATTCTTTTTCAGATTCTTTTCCATATAGGTTATTAGAGTCCCCTGTGCTATATAGTAGGTCCTTGTTGATTATCTGAAAATAATCCAATTGCTTTTAAATGACAAAATAAGTTAAAAGCAGTTGGGATCATAATTTCTGAATGTGTGAAGTAATTATGTATATTCTTAGTGGAGTTAGACTTAACTCCTGAATTAAAATTTATTTGTGGTATAGTGTCATTTTTCAACCTTTTACTAAGTTGGGGATCAGAATAATTTGATACACAGTTGTACCTAAATACTTCCATATAGAGGAAAAAAAGAGATTAAAATGCTTCCAGTTTACTGTGTGATATCACTTATATGTGGAATCTACAAAATATAGCAAACTAATGAATATAACAAAAAAGAAACAGACTCACAGTTGTAGGGGACAACCTAGTGGTTACCAGTGCAGAGAGGGCAGGGGAGGGACGATATAAGGATAGGGGATTAAGAGGTACAAACTATTACGTATAAATAAGCTACAAGGATATATTGACCACACAGGGAATATAACCAATATTTTATAATAACTATAAGAGGAGTATAACCTTTAAAAATTGTGAATCACTATATTGTACACTTGTAACTTATATAGTGTTGTACATCAACTATACGTCAACTAAAAAAAAAGAGAGAGAAGAATCTGGAAAAGACAAAATCTATGAGACCTTGCTCCACATTGCTTGTTGTGATGCTTGAGGCTATAGAAGATGGCTTCTGCTTTAATGCATTGAGGCCTAGAGGAACGTAAAGTGGACTCAGATTCCTGGTGGTCTTCGCTAGACAGCAAAGCATGTTTGGAAGATTTCCTGGTAAGAAGCTGAGACCCTGTAAGAGCTCTGAGGTCAAGGACAATGTCTCTCCTGTTCATAGCTCTATTCAGGACACCTAATAACGACTTCTAACCCAGTAAGTACTCAATAGATAATTGCTGAGTAGGCTGAATGAAATAAAATGGAAATGGAAATCTGAGACCTTATTGGGTTAAGTGCTGATGATTCAGCAGTGAATAAAACAAAGCCCCTACCCCTATGGCGCTTCCATTCTCACACAATGGTGTTGGTGTAGAGAATTTCATCAGAATCATTCCACAGGCAATATATATTTTTGTTGAGAAACTATTTTTCCAGAGTGAATTGCACCAAATCAGTTTGATTCCTTGATCAATTTTCTATAGAGTACAGTTAAACATTTCTAATATTTCCATTTTCATTCTTATTTTATTAACTTATTTTACTATTTTTACTGAGAGCTTTTTTCTTGTGAAAACTTTGCAGTGAAATTTGATTCCTTGGTTAGTTTTTTGTCCATTTAGAGTCTACCAATTATAGCTTATTCTATTTGTAATTTTTGAACTTCCTTTTGATTCCTGTTTTTAATAAGTCTAACTTTCCCAGGTCAGATTGAAGACCTCATAATTTAGCTGTTGCCAATCTTATTTTATGTTGATTGTTTCTACCATTTGTTATAAATGAGATAAGAGATCACTAGATTGTGTTTATATCCCCACTAATTCTTGACATAGTGCAGGATGGCTCTACTGTCCGGAATTATTCTCCCACATTTAATACAGATCTTCTGATCACTTTGTATATTCTGTTCTCTGTGTCAGCAGAACAGAGTGTCACCATATCTGGTTTCATCTCTAACTTTATCTCCTCCCCTGACACTTTAGGCATTGTTAGTTTCAGCCAAATGGACTTCCTACTGAATGTTGCTTTACCTTTTTTGTTCTTTCTAGCTTGAGAGGCTTTGCTTATACAAATTTTACTAATCTCTTTAGGTCTATGAAGGATGTTTCTGAATCCTCCAATCAGAGGTAAATTTTTTTACATCTTTGATGGCACAGATATTATGTTATATTATGTTGTTATGTTATATTATATATTATGATACATAATATATGTATGTATATATATATATATATATATATATATATATTTATATCCCAAGATATATGTACATATATAATGACCTTGTCTTATTTTCCATGTTTATCTTGAAATTCCTTGAAGGTACTGTTTGTGCCTTATTTATAGTTATGTTATCTAGGGTTACTTAAAAACCAAGTTGAATCCCTTTCTGAACCTATATCACAGTAGGCTGGAGGGATGATCAGTCTCATTCTTGTTGCTTCCCCTCCCATCACAAGTCCACACTGCTACTATTGAGACACCTTAATCCAAGCTGGAATGGTCCTCTCATTTTCTGCAGCTGTGCCCCATCTGTACCATATGTGGGAGGTGGGAAACTTAGGCACTGGGGGTTCCTGGGCCTAGGTTTCTTGGTAACTCATACAGACAAACCTCTGAGGCCTTGCCAACTCTCAGGAGTACTCCCCTGAGATGGGCCTGGGTCCTCATTCCTCTTATTTCCATAGAATACACATTTCTCAGTTCTACCCATTTAGGTTATTTAAAATAAGCTCTTCAGTAAGTTTTTGCAAAAGACAAAAAAAGTCATCTTCTTCAAGTGGCTTCTGCTTTCTTAGGAAAATTCTCTGCATCAAGGAGATACTAAGGGCCTGGCTACTTGCTTGGAATGGTTGGGGAAGGGAAAAACATAAAGAAGAAAAAAGTATTAAGATTTTAGGGAAAAATCCTTCCACAGGAAAAAAGCTGAAAGACTGGCTCTGAGATGTGAAACTTTACACAAATAAAGGACTCATCTGAATCAGGGTTGTAGTCAGCTGTTCAACTGACTTGACGCAGGAGACCAGTCAACTCTAAACCATACGAAATATGAGGAAATAAGGACTGGCACGTGAGCTGCTGGGGATTTGGTAACTAACAATAGCTAGAAATATCAACAAGAAGAGAAGAAGCATCAGGAAGGTTGGGCAAAGAGGGGGGAGGGCATTGGGACTCAGGGTTAGGACACTGGTCTTCAGGAGGATCAATGGGACCCAGGCAGGACCTTAGCTCTAGAAGAATGGGCATCAGGTCAGGCAATCACAACAGGGTGTTCAATAAGGAAAAGCACAATGAGGGCCAAATCACCAGAAAGGGATTCAAAGGTTAACCATATCCAGAAGCAAGGCTGACTTCATGCTAGGTTGCTGAGTCATTGAGCTGCTTGATTATAGCTCCAGAATTTGCCTTCTAAAAGGAGGAAGGAAGATTGGTCCTCAAGCTGGGGGTGGGGCTAATTTCCAGCCTGCTGTAGAAATATGAGTTGCCCAAGGGATGGAGAATGAAGGGATGGGGGAGGAATGGAGAGTGAGTCAGGCAGGCCATTAAACTTAGGTTTCGATGCACAGTGTTTGAAAGGACACTGGCATAAAAATTAGTCTTCACACACTTCTCCACACATGGATGCTATCAACACTTAACTTTAAACATGTTGACCAAAATAAAAATGGCCTGCTTTTAAAAAAATCACGACTTATATTTCCTTCTCAAAAGCTCCGTTGCCACAATTCCAAGGTAGAGAATGTCTTATATATTGAAAAATATAGTGACAATATTGTTCTGATAATGACTGTTAGTGAAGTCTCCAGAATGAATAGAACATTTTCTGGGAGGATTAGAGAGCATGTCATGGGTGATTGCCAGTTTGTGAACCATTAGTCAGGAAACACTTGTGTTAAGGTAACTCTAAGACCTTCAGTTGGGCAACAACCATAACTGATGCAGTGAAAGCACTTGAATGTTTTTCAGTGACTTGATAAGCAAATAGATCAAATCTCTTTCCACTTTAATCTGTACCACATTCTACAAAGAAAAAAAGTTTTCTTAAACTATTAAACACATTCTTCCTCTTGCTTCAAAACTTTGGGAGGTCCTTAATATGCTCCACATCAAGTCCAAAATCTTCCTGTCAAAGATATCCACAACTTGGGCTTCCCTGGTGGTGCAGTGGTTGAGAGTCCGCCTGCCGATGCAGGGGACACGGATTCGTGCCCCGGTCCGGGAAGATCCCACATGCCGCGGAGCGTCTGGGCCCGTGAGCCATGGTCGCTGAGCCTGCGTGTCTGGAGCCTGTGCTCCGCAACGGGAGAGGCCACAACAGTGAGAGGCCCGCATATGGCAAAAAAAAAAAAAAAAAAAAAAAAGATATCCACCACTTGAACTCACTCCACCTATTACTCATTGTTCTCTCATTGTTCCCAGCCATAGTCTTCCCTTAATCTGTTCTCTGAATATGTCAGGCTAATCATTCAAATCTGACTTCCACTTCTGGTCATGCTGTTGATGCCACTGGAGCAAACTCCTTCTGTCTTCTTTGGGATATCCAGATCCTGCCACCTTTCCAGATGAAGCTCTTGTTTCACTTCCTCCATGAAACCATTTCCAAGAAGTTTCTCCCTTCTTTCGACTCTCAGTATTGCAGAAACAAATGGTCATCTACTTACAACAACTCTCCTTTTCTTTTTCTTTTATAGAATCCCAATTTTGTTCTGGGCAGCTCTTTTGAAGCAAGGAGTGATAATACTCTGGCTAGTGAGACAGAAATGAATTTTTAGGAATTGTTTTCCCAATATAGACATGGCATCCTCTTTTCCTCTTGATGCTTCTTTTATTTTTTTCTAGCTTTATTGAGATAAAATGGACATGTAACATTTTGTGAGTAATGTGTACATATACATATAAATGATTACCACTATAAGGTTACTTAACATGTCCTTCACCTCACATAGTTACCATGTTTTTGTTTTTGTGGTGAGAACAATTAAGTTCTACTCTCTTAGCAGCTTTAAAGTATACAACATAGTCAACTGTAATCATCACGCTGTACATTAAATCTCCATAACTGATTCATTTTATAAATAGAAGTTTGTTTCTTTGACTAACATCTCTTTACCTCAACCCTCCAGCCCCTGGCAACCAGCAATTGACTCTCTGTTTCTATGAGTTCTGCTTTTTTAGATTCCATATATGTGATACTGGTATGTCTTTCTCTGACTTGGTTTACTTAGCATAATGCCCTCAAGTTTCATCTATATTGTTGCAAATGGTAAGATTTCCTTCTTTCTCATGGCTGAATAATGTTCCATTGTTTATATACACCACATTTTCTTTATGCATTCATCTGTTGATGGCCACTTAGGTTGTTTTCATGCCTTGGGATATTGTGAATAATGCCGCAATGTATATGGAGTGCAGTATCTCTTCCAGATACTGATTTCATTTCCTTCAGTTTATACTTAGGAGTGAGATTGCTGTATCATATGGTAGTTCTATTTTTAATTGTTTGAGGAGCCTTTATACTGTTTTCCATAGTGGCTGTACCAATTTACATTTCTATCAATAGTGTTCCAGTGTTTCCTTTTCTCCACATTCTTGCCAGCACTCGTTATCTCTTGTCTTTTGATACTAACCATTCTGACGTGTGTGAGGTGATATCTCATTGTGGTTTTGATTTGCATTTTCCTGATGATTAGTGATGTTAAGCACCTTTCTATTGCCATCTTTATGTCTTCCTTGGAAAAATGTCTATTCAGGTCCTTTGCACACTTTTTAATCAAATTATTTGGTGTTTTTGTTATTGAGTTGTATAAGTTCCTTCTATATTTTGAATAATAACCCCTTAGCTATATCGTTTGTGATATTTTCTTTCATTCCATAGGTTGCCTTTTCATTTTGTTGATTGTTTTTTTTTGCTATGCAGAAACTTTTTAGTTTAGTGTAGTCCCACTTGTTTATTTTTGCTTTTGTTGCTTCTACTTTTGGTGTCATATCAAACAAATCATTACCAAGATTGATGTCAAGGAGGTTTTCCCTATGTTTTCTTCTAGGAGTTTTATGGTTTCAGGCTTACATTTAGGTCTTTAGTCTATTTTCAGTTAATTTCTATGAGTGATATAAGATAGGATTCCAATTTCATTACTTTGCATGTGAATATCCAGTTTTCCTAGCATCATTTATTGAAGAAACTATTTTCCCCCATTGAATATTCATGTCTCCTTTTTCAAATATTAGTTGACTGTATATGAATGGGTTTATTTCTGAGGTCTTCATTATGTTTCATTGTGCTATGTGTCTGTTTTTATGCCAGGACCATACTGCTTTGGTTACTATAGCTTTATAGTATAGTTTGAAATCGGGAAATGTAATGCCTGCAGCTTTGTTCTTTTTTCCTCAAGATTGCTTTGGCTATTTAGGGTCTTTTCCACACAAATTTTAGGAAAATGCTATTGGAATTTTGAGAGAGATTGCATTGAATCTATAGATGGATCAGGGCAGCATGGACTTTTTAACAACATTAATGGCTTTTTTGTGCCATAAACACGAAAAAATCTTTCCATTTATTTGTTGCTTCTTCAATTTCTTTCATCAGTGTTTTATAGTTTTTGGTATACAGATCTTTCACCTCCTTGGTTAAGTTTATTCCTAAGTATTTTATTGTTTTTGATGCTATTATAAATGGAATTAAAAAAAATTCTTTTCAGATAGTTCAATGTCAGTGTATAGAAACCTGTGTGATTTTGGTATGTTGATTTTGTATCCTGCAACTTTACTGAAATTATTTATTAGTTTTAACAGTGTTTTTCAGCTTTACTGAGGTATAATTGAAAAATAAAATTATAAGATATTTAAAGTGTACATTGTGGTGATTCAATATATGTATGCTTTGTGAAAGGATTCCTCCAATCTAGTTAAACACACAATCACCTCACATATTTATCTCATTCTTCCTCTTCTTCTTCTTCCTCTTCTTCTTTTTTTTAACATCTTTATTAGAGTATAATTGCTTTACAATGGTGTGTTAGTTTCTGCTGTATAACAAAGTGAATCAGCTATACATATACATATATCCCCATATCTCCTCATTCTTGTGTCTCCCTCCAACCCTCCCTATCCCATCCCTCTAGGTGGACAGAAAGCACAGAGCTGATCTCCCTGTGAGATGCAGCTGCTTCCCAATAGCTATCTATTTTACATTTGGTAGTGTATATACGTCCATGCCACTCTCTCACTTCGTCCCAGCTTACCCTTCGCCCTCCCTGTGTCCTCAAGTCCATTCTTTATGTCTGCGTCTTTATTCCTGTCCTGCCCCTAGGTTCTTCAGAACCTTTTTTTTAAAATTCCATATATATGTGTTAGCATACAGTATTTGTTTTTCTCTTCCTGACTTATTTCACTCTGTATGACAGACTCTAGGTCCATCCACCTCACTACAAATACCTCAATTTTGTTTCTTTTTATGGCTAAATAATGTTCCATTGTATATATGTGCCACATCTTCTTTATCCATTCATCTGTCAATGGACACTTAGGTTGCTTCCATGTCCTGACTATTGTAAATAGAGCTGCAATGAACATTGTGGTACATGATTCTTTCTGAATTATGGTTTTCTCAGGGTATATGCCCAGTAGTGGGATTGCTGGGTCATATGGTACTTCTATTTTTAGTTTTTTAAGGAATCTCTATACTGTTTTCCATAGTGGCTGTATCAATTTACATTCCCACCAACAATGCAAGAGTGTTCCCTTTCCTTCACACCCTCTCCAGCATTTATTGTTTGTAGATTTTTGGATGATGGCCATTCTGACCGGTGTGAGGTGGTACCTCATTGTAGTTTTGATTTGCATTTCTCTAATGATTAGTGATGTTGAGCATCCTTTCATGTGTTTGTTGGCAATCTGTATATCTTCTTTGGAGAAATGTCCATTTAGGTCTTCTGCCTATTTTTGGATTGTTTTTTTGATATTGAGCTGCATGAGCTGCTTGTATATTTTGGAGATTACTCCTTTGTCAGTTGCTTCATTTGCAAATAGTTTCTCCCATTCTGAGGGCTGTCTTTCTGTCTTGTTTATGTTTTCCTTTGCTGTGCAAAAGCTTTTAAGTTTCATTAGGTCCCATATGTTTATTTTTGTTCTTATTTCCATTTCTCTAGGAGGTGGGTCAAAAAGGATCTTGCTGTGATTTATTTCATAGAGTGTTCTGCCTATGTTTTCCTCTAAGAGTTGTATAGTGTCTGGCCTTACATTTAGGTCTTTAATCCATTTTGAGTTTATTTTTCTGTATGGTGTTAGGGAGTGTTCTAATTTCATTCTTTTACATGTAGCTGTCCAGTTTTCCCAGCATCACTTATTGCAGAGGCTGTCTTTTCTCCATTGTATATTCTTGCCTCCTCTATCAAAAATAAGGTGACCATATGTGCGTACGTTTATCTCTGGGGTTTCTATCCTGTTCCATTGATCTATATTTCTGTTTTTGTGCCAGTACCATATTGTCTTGATTACTGTAGCTTTGTAGTATAGTCTGAAGTCCAGGAGCCTGATTCCTGCAGCTCTGTTTTTCTTTCTCAAGATTGCTTTGGCTATGCGGGGTCTTTTGTGTTTCCATACAAATTGTAAAATTTTTTGTTCTAGTTCTGTGAAAAATGCCATTGGTAGTTTGATAGGGATTGCATTGAATCTGTACATTGCTTTGGTAGTATAGTCATTTTCACAATGTGATTCTTCCAATCCAAGAACATGGTATATCTCTCCATCTGTTGGTATCATCTTTAATTTCTTTCATCAGTGTCTTGTAGTTTTCTGCATACAGGTCTTTTGTCTCCTTAGGTAGGTTTATTCCTAGGTATTTCATTCTTTTTGTTGCAGTGGTAAATGAGAGTGTTTCCTTAATTTCTCTTTCATATTTTTTTATCATTAGTGTATAGGAATGCAAGAGATTTCTGTGCATTAATTTTGTATCCTGCTACTCGACCAAATTCATTGATTAGCTCTGGTAGTTTTCTGGTAGCATCTTTAGGATTCTCTATGTATAGTATCATGTCATCTGCAAACAGTGACAGTTTTACTTCTTCTTTTCTAATTTGGATTCCTTTTATTTCTTTTTCTTTTCTGATTGCTGTGGCTAAAACTTCCAAAACTATGTTGAATAATAGTGGTGAGAGTGAACAGACTTGTCTTGTTACAGATCTTAGAGGAAATAGTTTCAGTTTTTCACCATTGAGAACGATGTTGGCTGTGGGTATGTCATTTATGGCCTTTATTATGTGGAGGTAACTTCCCTCTATACCTACTTTCTGGAGGGTTTTTACCATAAATGGGTGTTGAATTTTGTCGAAAACTTTTTCTGCATCTATTGAGGTGATCATGTGGTTTTTCTCCTTCGATGTGTTAATATGGTTTATCACATTGATTGTTTTGCATACATTGAAGAATCCTTGCATTCTGGGATAAACCCCACTTGATCATGGTGTATGATCCTTTTAATGTGCTGTTGGATTCTGTTTGCTAGTATTTTGTTGAGGATTTTTGCATCTATGTTCATCAGTGATATTGGCCTGTAATTTACTTTCTCTGTGACATCTTTGTCTGGTTTTGGTATCAGGATGATGTTGGCCTCATAGAATGAGTTTGGGAGTGCTCCTCCCTCTGCTATATTTTTGAAGAGTTTGAGAAGGGTAGGTGTTAGCTCTTCTCTCAATATTTGGTAGAATTTGCCTGTGAAGCTATCTGCTCCTGAGCTTTTGTTTGTTGGAAGGATTTTAATCACAGTCTCAATTTCAGTGTTTGTGATTGGTCTGTGTATATTTTCTATTTCTTCCTTGTTCAGTGTTGGAAGGTTGTGCTTTTCTACAAATTTGTCCCTTTCTTCCAGGCTGCCCATTTTATTGGCATAGAGTTGCTTGTAGTAATCTCTCAATATCCTTTGTATTTCTGCAGTGTCAGTTGTTACTTCTCCTTTTTCATTTCTAATTCTGTTGATTTGAGTCTTCTCCCTTTATTTCTTGATGAGTCTGGCTAATGGTTTATCAATTTTGTTTATCTTCTCAGAGGACCAGCTTATAGTTTTATTGTCTTTGCTATTGTTTCCTTCATTTATTTCTGATCTGATCTTTCTGATTTCTTTCCTTCTGCTAATTTTGGGGGGTTTTTGTTTTCTTTCTCTAGTTGTTTTTGGTGTAAGGGTAGGTTGTTTATTTGAGATGTTTCTTGAGGTAGGATGGTATTGCTATAAACTTCCTGCTTAAACCTGCTTTTGCTGCATCCCATAGGTTTTGGGTCGTCGTGTTTTCATTGTCATTTGTTTCTAGGTATTTTTTAATTTCCTCTTTGATTTCTTCAGTGATCTCTTGGTTATTTAGTAGTGTATTGTTTAGCCTCCATGTGTTTGTATTTTTTCCAGATTTTTTTCCTGTAATTGATATCTAGTCTCATAGCATTGTGGTCAGTAAAGATACTTGATACGATTTCAATTTTCTTAAATTTACCAAGGCTAGATTTGTGACCTAAGATATGATCTATCCTGGAGAATGTTCCATGAGCAGTTGAGAAGAAAGTGTATTCTGTTGTTTTTGGATGGAATGTCCTATAAATATCAATTAAGGCAATATGGTCTACTGTGTCATTTAAAGCTTGTGTTTCCTTATATATTTTCTGTTTGGATGAGCTGTTCATTGGTGAAAGTGGGGTGCTAAAGTCCCCTATTATTATTGTGTTACTGTCAATTTCCCCTTTCATGGCTCTTAGCATTTGCCTTATGTATTGAGGTGCTTCTCTCTTGGGTGCATAAATATTTCTAATTGTTATATCTTCTTCTTGGATTGATCCCTTCATCATTATGTAGTCTCCTTCTTTGTCTCTTGTAATAGTCTTTATTTTAAAGTCTGTTTTGTCTGATGTGAGAATTGCTACTCCAGCTTTCTTTTGATTTCCATTTGCATGGAATATATTTTTCCATCCCCTCACTTTCAGTCTGTATGTGTCCCTAAGTCTGAAGTAGGTCTCTTGTAGACAGCATATATACGGTATCCATTCAGCCAGTCTATACTTTTTGGTTGGAGCATTTAATCCAATTACATTTAAGGTAGTTATTGCTATGTATGTTCCTATTACCATTTTCTTTACTGTTTTGGGTTTGTTATTGTAGGTCTTTTCCTTCTCTTGTGTTTCCTGCCTAGAGAAGTTCCTTTAGCATTTGTTGTAAAGCTGGTTTGGTGGTGCTGAATTCTCTTAGCTTTTGTTTGTCTGTAAAGGTTTTAATTTCTCCATCAAAACTGAATGAGAAGCTTGCTGGGTAGAGTAATCTTGGTTGTAGGTTTTTCCTTTTCATCACTTTAACTATGTCCTGACACTCCCTTCTGGCTTGCAGAGTTTCTGCTGAAAGATCAGCTGTTAACCTTACGGGGATTCCCTTGTATGTTTTTTGTTGAATTTCCCTTGCTGCTTTTAATATTTTTTCTTTGTATTTAATTTTTGATAGTTTGATTAATATGTGTCTGGGCATGTTTTTCCTTGGATTTATCCTGTATGGGACTCTCTGCCCTTCCTGGACTTGATTGACTATTTCCTTTTCCATGTTAGGGAAGTTTTCAACTATAATCTCCTCAAATGTTTTCTCAGTCCCTTTGTATTTCTCTTCTTCTTCTGGGACCCCTATAATTTGAATGTTGGTGTATTTCATGTTGTCCCAGATATCTCTGAGTCTGTCCTCAATTCTTTTTTCTTTATTCTGCTCTGTGGTAGTTATTTCCACTATTTTATCTTCCAGGTCACTTACCCATTTTTCTGACTCAGTTATTCTGCTATTGATTCCTTCTAGAGAATTTTAAATTTCATTTATTGTGTTGTTCATCATTGTTTGTTTGCTCTTTAGTTCTTCTAGTCCTTGTTAAAGTTTCTTGTATTTTCTCCATTCTATTTCCAAGATTTTGGATCATCTTTAGTATTATTACTCTGAATTCTTTTTCAGGTAGACTGCTTATTTCCTCTTCATTTGTTTGGTCTGGTGGGTTTTTGCCTTGCTCCTTCATCTGCTGTGTGTTTCTCTGTCGTCTCATTTTGCTTAACTTACTTTGTTTGGGGTCTCCTTTTCACCGGCTGCGTGTTCGTCTTTCCTGTTGTTTTTGGTGTCTGCCCCCAGTGGCTAAGGTTGGTTTAGTGAGTTGTGTGGGCTTCCTGGTGGAGGGGACTGGATCTTGTCTTGTTGGTGTGCAGCACTATATCCGGTGGTGTGTTTTGGGGTGTCTGTGACCTTATTCTGATTTTAGGCAGCCTCTCTGCTAATGGGTGGAGTTGTGTTCGTGTCTTGCTAGTTGTTTGGCATAGGGTGTCTAGCACTGTAGCTTGCTCATCATTGAGTGGAGCTGGGTGTTAGCGTTGAGATGGAGATCTCTGGGGGAACTTTCACCGTTTGATATTACATGGAGCCAGCAGGTTTCTGTTGGACCAATATCCTGAACTGGGCTCTCCCACCTCAGAGGCACAGGTCTGACACCCGGCTGGAGCACCAAGACCCTGTCAGCCACACACCATGTGTTCTTTTAAGAGCACTCTTAAGTAACATCCTGATTGTGTGCAGTACAACTTTACTTTTGAATTGAGAGTTGCGGTGGATGTTATTTTTGCCTTCCCCACATGGTTGAAGGTTACAATTTTTTTTTTGGAAACCCTACCACCTCCTTATTTCTATTATTATTTTTGCAAGAAAAGTGTAAAGAGAGTTGGAATGGAGGTGAGATTTGTGATCAGGAAAGCCCTGGATGCCCCCCTTCTCCATCTTCCGCCTGTCTCTCTCTGATTAGTTCCTATCCAGCAGCAGATTGAAGCAGGAGATGGTCCTTCTCAATGTTTATTCAACAGCTTCACTTCTAGGTGAAGGCTTCATGAGCCAAGTCCTTTCCTCCTCCTCCTCCTCTTCTTCTTCTTCTTCTTCTTCTTCTTCTTCTTCTTCTTCTTCTTCTTCTTCTTCTTCTTCTTCTTCTTCTTCTTCTTCTTCTTCTTTCTTCTTCTTCTTCTCCTTCTCCTTCTCCTTCTCCTACTTCTCCTACTTCTCCTTCTCCTTCTCCTCCTCCTCCTCCTCCTCCTCCTCCTTCTTCTTCTTCTTCTTCTTCTTCTTCTTCTTCCCATTATTGGTGTGAACATTTAAGTTCTACTCTTTTAGCAAATTTCAATTATACAATAGTGTTATCAACCTTAGTCATCATGTTATACATTAGATCCTCAGTTCTTATTCCTCTTATAGCTGAAAGTTAATAGCCTTTTGCCAACCCTTCCCTATTTTCTTTATGTCCCAGCCCCTGGCCACCACCTTTCTACTCTCTCTAATAATTCTTTTGTGGGGGGAAGGTAAAGTCTTTAGGATTTTCTGCATATAAGATCATGTCATATGCAAACAGGGAAATTTTTACCTCTTTCTCTCTGATTTGGATGCCACTTTGTTTTTCTTGCCTACTTGCTCTGTCTGAAACTTCCAGTACCATGTTGAATAGCAACAATGAGAGGGGGTACCCTGGTGTTGTTTCGGATCTTAGAGAAAAAGCTTTCAGCCTTTCACTCTTGAGTCTGATGTTAGCTGTGCTTGTTACAGATGGCCTTTATTACATTATTTTTATACCCAATATTGAGAATTCTTATCATGAAAGTATGTTGAATTTTGTCAAGTGCTTTTTCTGCATCTGTTGATAAAATTGTATGATTTTTATCTCTTTCATCTTCTTCCTAGAACCTGGACTCTAAGTTGCAAGTAGAGCACTCATCTTGTGTTTATAAAATGACCAAAGGAATAAAAAAGAAATGCTAAAGATGACAGAACATAAAGAGAGTAGACTGGGATTTTAGTAATATCATGGGTTTCCTGCACCAGCCCTGCACTGCCTATCTATAGCCATCTTTTTTTTTTTTTGTATGGCAAAATAATCCCCCTTTTGGATAATTCACAATAGGTTGGTGGGTGAAATGTACAGCTTTTGGAACACCTATATAGTACCCCCATGTACTTAGAGTCAATGTCATACCATAAATCAGTTATTTATTTTCTTACCTCTTTATCTTTGCTAATTTTTTCTCTCCAATTAGATGATTATCTCCTTGTGGGTGGGTATGATCTTATATGTCTTTATCAATATTTTATCATTTTTCTTAGACACTGTTAGAGGCATCTAAGTAACTGAGTGCAACTAACATGCAATTACATCAATCAGCCAGTAACTATGTAATAATATAAACTATGCATCCAGAATAATAGAGATCATGCAAGCTGGGGGAGTTTGCATTTTGGAGTAGTTTTATTGTGATACTAGAAGTCAGGTCGTTGCATATGGGTTTTTAATGTACTTGTTTAAAAATGGTAGTTAAGAGTCTTTTCATACATTAGCTTGTTATATTTCAGTATTTAATTTCATTATATTTCACATTAAAGGAGTGCTTGTAATTTCAGCAGCCAGTGTTAAAAACAGAATAATTAGATGATAGAGTCAGGCAACCTTATAAAACCTATTTAAACTATATCTTAATGTAGTTCTTATTATGGGATAAATGATATAGTACTATGAAGATATTCTTGCATTTCCAATGCAAATTTGAAAGAAATATTCTTTCATTAGCTGTGTAAGGAGCCATTCCTGCAATTCAGGAAGTCATGAAACTGAAAGGCCTGGGCGTTGGATGAATTATCTATATAGAGTTAAGTTCACCAAGATGATAAGAGTAAATGATGGAGAGGGAAAGAGTGAGCCAGGTACTAAAGTGACTGATGAATGAAGAAGATTGATCAAGAGGTAAAAAACAGCAAAATGAAAGTCAGCAAGGGATATTGTCAAATGATTATGTATTGGTATCAAGTATTATTATTAAAAGCATTATTTTATTAAAGTTTTTATTTTTCTTTCCCAATAATTATTTATGAAGGTAATTTTAAGTTTCTAAATTAATGGTTTTCTTTTATTTGTTCTTTATTTTTTATTTTGAATTTTATTATATTTTGACTATATAACATGGCCTGTTTAATTCCATTTAGTAGAACTTATTGAGGATTTCTTTGTGGCTTAATACATGGTCAATTTTTATCAGTGTTTCACTGCTGTTTTAAAAGAATATCATTCTCATTTTGAGGGGTCTGGAGTTTGATATATAGCTCTTGAGTTCATCTTACTAGTTATATTATTCAGAGAGTGAGGAAATCAAACCCACAGTTTAACTCATTTTGTATTAAACTCAGAATAATATGTGTATGCTATTATATAGTTTGTTGTGTAGAAGAAAACTTGAAATTTTAAAGAATTTGAAAGATTAACCCTGTGATTCTGACTTTAAAATATTAATTGATGCTGTTTGTTATTTTAAGCTGAAAGTTGTTAAGAGAATTTGCTTGAATTTTAAAAGACTATTGAAATATTTAAAAATAATTTGTAATTAACTCTAAATAGTTGTGTAAAAGCTAAGGAGGATTTGCCTAGTAGTGTTGTGTATTTGCCCGATCAAGCATTTGAAGTTCTTCAAAAGAAAATAAAATATACTAATCTAAATGCAGTTCAAAATGCTGAAGGAAATCAATTAAGTCCATGAATTAAATGGCTTAAGTGTAACTTAGTCCATTCTACATCAGTTGGCCATACATTAATTAAAGATTTTCCTGAAAATTATTGTTCTTGTTTTACATAAAATTTACTAGATTTATAGATAACATGAAAGAATCTTTAAGTGAATTTGAATTTAAAAGCTTAAGGGAAATTTCAGCACTTTTTGGTGTATGCCCTATTTTTTTTCTTTTTTTTTAATTGAAGCATAGTTAATTTACAATATTACATTAGTTTCAGGTGTACAATGTTTTTCTAGATTAAACTACATTTAAAGTTATTATAAAATAATAGATATATTTCCCTGTGCTGTACAATATATCCTTGATGCATATTTATTTTATACATAGTAGTTTGTCTCTTAATCCCCTGCTCCTATCTCATTCCTCCCCCCTTCCTTCTCCCCACTGGTAACAACTAGTTTGTTTTCTATATCTGTGACTCTGTTCCTGTTTTGTTATACACACTCATTTGTTTTATTTTTTAGATTCCACATATAAGTGATAACACAGAGTATTCATCTTTCTCTGACTTATTTCACTAAACATAGTGCTCTCTAGGTCCATCCACGTTGTTGCAAATGGCAGAATTTCATTCATTTTTATGGCTGAGAAATATTCCATTGTATAGATACATACCCCATCTTCTTTATCCATTCATCTTTTGATGGGCACAGGTTGCTTCTATCTTGGCTACTGTAAATAATGGTGCTATGAACGTTGGGGTGTATGTATCTTTTCAAATTAGAGTTTTCATTTTCTTTGGATGTATATACCAAGCAGTGAAATTGCTGGATCAGTTCTATTTTTAGTTTTCTGAAGAGCCTCCAAACTGTTTTCCACAGTGGCTGCACCAATTTACAGTCTCACCAAGAGTGTACTAAGGTTCTCTATTCTCCATATCCTTGCCAACATTTGTTATCTGTAGACTTTTTGATGATAGCCATTTTGACTGGTGTGAGGTGATATCTCTTTCTGGTTTCAATTTGCAGCAAATTTCAGTTTTAAACTGGGAAATTTATTATACTGAATACTTAAATTCCATGTAATTCTAAATAGCCTTTTCTGGGCACAAAATCCCTCATTGAGCATCAGAAAACTCCCATTAATGAAAGCTAATATTTTTAATATGAAGTCCAGAAATGGGGATGGGTGGACATGGCTTTATAAACAAGGAACCATAGAAGAAATCTCAGTGAAAGACTTCAGGGAAAATGATAGCATGAACACAGGTGTCATAGAATCCTCCCATCCTCAACTGAATTGAACAAAGGAATGCAAACATAGAGAAGCTGTACACAACACCTTAAAGAAGACTATCTGTATCTTACAAAATTTCATGAAATTTTACTAGATCCATTGTAAATGGGACCAAAATTAAAGGAAGCTATCAAGGGGTCAACAACACTTCCATTTAAGAAAGTAGAATGGTTTCACGAAGCAAATGGACAGATATCCTGGAAAAATACCATCCTCTAATTTTGAGGGGCCAGCGCTGGAAGCAAAAGGCAGGGGGCCCTGGAATGGGTCAGGGGAATCTTTGATTTAAAGTCTCTTTTACCACCACAGATCAACAGAGTTTGGAAGCAGAATGGGCACCTTTGGCAGGAAGCTGTTTCTCCCATCCCTGTGGGCTCCTTCAGGAAGGAGACTAGACAAGGGCTCATCATGTGGCTGAACTTGTTCCAAATAGTGCAAATCATTGGGCAAATATTAGAGGGGAGGAGTAATGTAAAATGTTGAATGGAAGGGTTTTTGGATCTGGGAAAAAATGCTTGAGTTGGGGATTGGCTCAGAATCATAGGGAAAGGGTGAAGCTCTTCTCTTGCCCTGATTTTTTTTCATGTTGATCCTAACTATCCGCACTAAAAATTAAGGCCTAAAATTTACTATCCTACTTCCTCCTGTGCTTGCATTATGGATGTCCAGGTCCTATCTAGTTAGAGTTCTAGAGTATGGAATTATGGAATTGGGAAGTGAGTGGGAGGGAACTTGGTCCACACCAGACCCTCTTCAATCTTCTGTTGACTGTAGAATCTCTGCTTTTTAATGTAGACCTGAGAACCTGAGAAGGTGGTGTGTGATTGGCTTCTTTGTGTGCACAATAGAGTAATGAAGCTTACTAGGTGTAAAGCACACAGCAGACACATAAACACTTCAGTATATGCACTAATTAATGCATGTGAATCTGTGGTGGGTGGGAGTAGGTAGGCAGCCGGGCCAAGGGAGATTGTGGAGAGGCCAAACAGCGCTATCACCTTGATGGTTGATGTTAATAAAAACCAATGACAATTTGTCTCTTTGTACTATAAAATGGATATATGTCAATTCATCCATCCTCAGCCTTACTGATGCCAGTTTACTCCTGCAGTAAATTACAAGAGAATAACCAATATTATCTTATGAATGTAATTATTACCAAATCCTACTTATTACCGGGGAAAGCAATTCATAGGCTATTTACCCCATGTCTTTGCCACGACCATGGCTGAAATCAGAGTGTAGTCTTGTTATGAAGAATTGGTCATATACAACTGTGTTTGACATTTTTAATTGTTTTCTGGTTCTTTACTTCTTTGGCTTAAAGATCAAGTGGCAGCTAAGTGATTTATACGATGAGTAAAATCGTGACTGAGAAAAGATCTACTCAGTGTCTGCTTTAAAGTAACAGTGTGGTTTAGTGGGAGGGGCAAAAGCCCAGGGGCAGAAGGACCTGCATTTACACTCTGGCTTTGACACTAACTAGTGTGTGATTTTACATAGGTCGTTCGATTTTCCCAAGTCTGTTTCCTCACCTGGAAATGTGGTAACTCTAACGAGTAATTATAAGAATTAAAAATTTAAATTAGACAGCAAAAATCCTCTAACATAGTACCTGAAACATAAAAAACATTCAATAAACACCAACTATCCCTTAAAATAGCTTATAATTTATTCCAGAGGATGTCAATAGCTTCTGTCTTTACTTGTTGATTTTCAACTGTGTAGAGACCCCAAAACCCAGCTGTAAATTATGCAGAGAAAGAATAATTCCAAAACATCTGAAAACCCTTCTATTCTAATGCCATTCCTCAGTCCTGGGTATTTGGATATCTGTTTACTTTTTAGGGTTTAAGGTGGGATGTCTCAAAGGGCAAATGATGCACTTTTTAAAGAGAGAGATTAAGTTTTATTGCATTATTTTCTAGTGGCTAAAACTCTTGCCAGACATTTTGCTATATTCTGTCTTTATATGAGAAATGAATATTAAAGTAAGGGGATTGGGGGTATAGAGAATAAGGGAAAAATCAGGAGGAGAAAAGTGAGAGCAACAAGAAACACTCTTTCTTTCTGTCTTAAGTTATTTTTGCCCATTCAAGTTATTTTTCCCCATTCACATAGGCAGAATGTCTAAGAGCGTGGTCTGTATAACTGGCTTCTTGATATGCACAGTTTAGTAGAGTTATGGAGTTTAATGAGTGTGAAGCAGCCAGCAAACACACCCAACTTCTTCAGCATATGCACTAATTAGCATATGTGAGAGAAGAGTGGATGTGGGTGGAAAGAGCTCTCCAAGGGAGATTGGCGCAAGACAGAGCAGCACTGTGATTTTTTTTTTGTTTGTTTTTTTTGTTTGTTTTTTTTTTATTTTTTTGCGTTACGCGGGCCTCTCACTGTTGTGGTCTCTCCCGCTGCGGAGCACAGGCTCCGAATGCGCAGGCTCAGCGGCCATGGCTCACGGGCCCAGCTGCTCCGCGGCATGTGGGATCTTCCCGGACCAGGAAACGAACCCGTGTCCCCTGCATCGGCAGGCGGACTCTCAACCACTGCGCCACCAGGGAAGCCCAGCACTGTGATTTTGAGAGCTGATTTTTTTAAAAACAGTGATAGTTTGTCTCTTTGCGTTCAACAAATTCCTATAAAAGGCTGGTAATACCCATAATAATTTAGTTTATATGTCAGTCTCCGTAGGTAGTTTGTAAGCTCCCTTAAGGCAGGCTCTATGTCTTATTTCTCTCTGTACAACCATCCCCTAGTGTAGGCACTGCATAAATGTTTGATGGATAAATGAATAAATAAATGAATGAACACGAAGTTAAATAGACTGAAGTTACTGAGCTGAATGTGTTCTGCAATCCTGAAAAGCTGAGACTGTAACTTCAGTAAAATATCTTAAGAGGCTACCTCTGTCTATTTACTTGTCTAGAGAAATATTGTCCCTCACTATCACAAACTGGAGAACCACAGACTTAATTTGGTAAATAATGTATGTATGCCTGTATGTGTTTTAAAAATTTAAGTTTGTTAGCTACAGGTGGAAGTTGGGATATAATATATCATAAAAAATTGGATTTGTGTGGTTTTCTTGATTAGCTCTTGACTGATGCACCATTTCTCTTGAAAAAAGAAAGACTTGGCTTCGGTAGGTCAAATGCTCATGTGAAAAAATTTGGCCAGACCTAAGTGGTGACTACCCTCTCTGGATGGGACATGTAATTTGTAATTCACCATCATCCCTATCTACTCACTTTACTCATTTACGTTCCCTACTTGATCCAGAATAGCTGGT
Organism: Mesoplodon bidens; assembly: GCF_964165515.1. Classification (NCBI taxonomy): domain Eukaryota; kingdom Metazoa; phylum Chordata; class Mammalia; order Artiodactyla; family Ziphiidae; genus Mesoplodon; species Mesoplodon bidens. The sequence continues at coordinate 50,325,472 of NC_138173.1, read as the reverse complement.
TGAGTTTGTGATCTCTGCACCAGATGATGGCCTGGTTAAAAAAGGGGCATCCAAGGAAGAAGGGGATACCTTACTCTCTTCCAAAAATACTGTGAGAAGTTTGATTGGACCTGATGAGGAGCTGTCTGGTTGGGGTTACAGGGAATGAACACCTGCAGAGCAGCTGCACTTGGGGACAAAGCTGATACAACTGTTTTTGCACTGAGAAATGGAGGGAAAAGAAATGAAAGATTCCAAATTCCATTTCATTAGGCTGCATAATGGTCCTTTGTGGTCAAGAAGACCAGTCTTTCAGCAGACAGGGGTTGCAATGAAAGAACTTGGTTTCTGAAGGGGGAAGAGCAGAATGGAGTTGGGCTGAGATTATGCTCAGTCTACACTATCGCATACAACCCTCTGGTTCTTAGAAGTGAGCCAATTCAATTTGCTTACATTTGGCTTCCACTTTCAAAAACGCATACATTGGATGACACAATCGTGTTATATTAGATTCATTAATATTTTACAGTGATGCAGCAAAGAGCAGGCCAAGTACCTTAGACATGAGAATTATGACCAGTGATTAATCTTGTAAAAATAATGAATTGTCACCAAAAAGGGGGAAAGAACAGATTCTTTCCCAAAGAATCTAACCCTCTCATTTGATGGATGGGTATTTCTTTTGAGAAAAATAAACAGAAAACATTTGGAATCTAAAAAATCTCTTTCCGAACACCAACAGTTAACATCTTCCAAAACCCACTTGGTGGGTACAGTTGGCAAAACTGAATTTGTCCTCTCACCTTAAGAATATTAGCAAATTGCAATGGGTTCCCTCCAGAAGAAATGTAATATTCTCGTGCTAGGACTTACCAGCAGGAATACAGCTTCTACAGTTGGCAGGCTCTAACTGACACTCACAAATAGGTCCAGTTTGAAAGATGAGGATTCAGGATGCAGTGAACAGCATATTTTTCTTATTATTTTTTATGTGTATCTAGCTTTTTGGAAAAAAATTTTAAAATGTCCCTGAAACTCAAATGGCTTATAAAAACCATTCCTTTATTTTTTCTCTAATTGTTACTTTTTTCCCCTGTGACTTGAAAAGAAAGGGAAAAATGAAATTAATTATGTTTTAGATTAAAAGGAAAAGTAATTTTGATTTTTTGAGGAGGAGAGCTGTGTAGCAGGTTGGCTAAATCTATACATACTCACATACATGCTGTATTCCTGGTAGTACTCTTGCTCATTATTATCACGTTTTTAAATGAAAAACTCACCTTTTCTGAAGTGGTATTACCTATGGTTCATTGCCTTTTTTTTTTGAGCTTTATATAAAAATTCAGGGGAGTCTTGCTTCACTGGTTTTTCATGAAAGAAAACATTTCCTTTGCAGCTTGGAATTAAAAATTGCAACTATTGGAGTTGTTTTCCTTTTCCTTCCTCTAAAACCAAGAAACATATTTTTCTTTCTGCACTGAGACTATTACTGAACTATCAGATGACCAGTGAGTCCTGAAACCAAGATATTTATAGTCTGTAAATATTTTTATGGTGGTAGTGGTGAAGAAAGGGGTGGTCTTCCCTATACACACAGACTGCCTTATAATTTTTTTTTCTAACATTTAAAAGTAGCCTATTTTTCCTGCAATGAGAGCAAAGCAATCTAAGTTTCTGCTGGGATAATATGTGATTATTTTCTTTTGTTGCAATCTCAGACATTGTGGATCTGTGCATTTTACAGATTATAGATTGATTTTTATGGTTCTTTTTCATAGGTACAACATAGGTATTGAGAAATAAAAAAGGTTTATAAACATAGACAAATTTATATTTCAAATATTACATTTTTTTTTTTCGGTACGCGGGCCTCTCACTGTTGTGGCCTCTCCTGTTGCAGAGCACAGGCTCCAGACACGCAGGCTCAGCGGCCATGGCTCACGGGCCCAGCCGCTCCACGGCATGTGGGATCTTCCCGGACCGGGGCACAAACCCGTGTCCCCTGCATCGGCAGGCGGACTCTCAACCACTGCACCACCAGGGAAGCCCCAAATATTACATTTTTTTCTACATCAGTTTTATCTCAGAGCATGTAGTACTGGAAACAAAGTAACTCAGGAGTTTACTTTAAAAAGCTTTGGTTTGCACATCAAAGACAATTTAATGATGTATAAGTCAGCTCTGCTTTGGTAACAAATAATCCCTCAGTCTCAGTAACGTAGAATAGCAAAGGTGTCTGAGAGTCAGCTGTGGCTCTGCTGCCAGTGTCGTCTTATTCTAGGGTTCAGGATAAAGGAGCAGCTCTTATTTGAAACATGTCATTTTCATATCTAAAGAAAAAGGGCAAGCATCGTGGCTCTTAAAGCTTCTGCTTTGGTGTGACATGGGTCACACATGTTGTTGACCAAAGCAAATTGCATGGCCAAGATGGATATCAGTGGGGCAAGGAGGTGTGTTTCTCCCACAAGAAGTCACTGCATACTCCATGGCAATGGATAAGGTAATTACACTAAAGGAAAGGGGAAACCAATCATTGAAAACCACAGTACAATCTAACAGGATAAGCAAGAGGAACTTCCATAAACCCATCATCAGTCAGTCCAGGGTGCCTCCAGTTTCCACCCTACTTCCATGATTTAAATTAGGATCCCCCCTGATGTGAAGAATACACCCAGAGTTCCTTCCTCCTGTCATTTAATGTGCACTCAGGATATTAAGAAATAAATTTTATTATTTGCATAAGCAGAGAAGACTCAGAAGGGTCAAAATTCTAAAAGAAAGTATTATAATGTAGCTCATAACTGGAGATGCCCAGAAGTATTGCTTAATGTTTCTAATTTCTTCTATCTTCTCTTATTCTTTTTCTCTTTCCTTCTGTCTTCCAACCTCTCTTCTTCTCCCTTTCCCAAAGTACATAAATTTTACTTATTATCTCTCCCTTTTTCTTAATTTCTCCTTTCTTATTTCCTTTTCTCTTTTCATTTTATCAACTCATTGCTTCAATTAATTAATATTACCTCCTAAACACATCTAGGATACCAAGATAAAACATAGTCCCTACCTCAATTTATGAAATAAGAAAGACCTTCTAAGTCTGTCCAAGGTATTTTTTTAATATAAATTTATTTATTTATTTATTTTTGGCTGCGTTGAGTCTTCATTGCTGTGCATGGGCCTTCTCTAGCTGCGGCGAGTAGAGGCTACTCTTCCTTGTGGTGCACGGGCTTCTCATTGCAGTGGCTTCTCTTGTGGAGCACGGGCTCTACGTGTGCGGGCTTCAGTAGTTGTGGCACATGGGCTCAGTAGTTGTGGTTTGTGGGCTCTAGAGCACAGGCTCAGTAGCTGTGGCTCACGGGCTTAGTTGCTGTGGCGTGTGGGATCTTCCTGGACCAGGGATCCAACCCATGTTCCCTGCATTGGCAGGTGGATTCTTAACTACTGTGCCACCAGGGAAGTCCCTCCAAGGTACATTCTGACTCTGAAATTCTATGATTATTTCCTCCCCAGGGTATGCAGATTTGTAGGAGAGATATATAAAGCTTGCTATAATACAAAGTAAAATGTTTTAAGTGCTGAGATAAGGTAATTGATAAAGTGTTATGAAAATCAGTAGAAGAAGATTATTTTTAGGATGGGTTGGCAATAGATAAGTCTCATTACCTAAATTTTCTAATCATTTCCCCTTTTAAAATTTTCATTCCAAGACTGCCTTTCCCTCTTTCAGATATTTTATCCTTGGTGACGAGCCCAGGGCTCTGAATAATGTTCTTATATACCAGGAGTTTTGTTTGTGAGTTACAGAAACACAACTCAAACTGACTTAAGCAGAAAAATGGAATGTACTATCCGGTAAAATGGAGATGTGTCTGGCCTATAGGCATAGATTCTAGATGTTTAAAGGATGTCATTAAGAATCTATTCCTCTACCTTGGGTTTTCTTTTCTTGGTGTTGACTCTATTTATAAGCAGGCTCTCTTCTCATGGTTCCAAAACAGCCAGCAGACTTCCAGCCTCCCAGGTTAGCTGCCTCAGCAGTTCCAGCTCCTTCAGGAGTTCCAGCAAAAGTTTTACTTTCATTGGTCTGTCTTGGAAAACAGTGCCACTCCTGAATCAATTACAGTAACCAGGTGAATGGAATTGTTCAGTTGGTCAGTCTGGGGTCTACTTACCACTCTTGGAGCTTGGAGGAAGGTGAGTCTTCCTTATAGTGTGTGTTTCCTTATTAAGGAAAATAAGATCGCTACTTGAGAGGAAGGGAGTGAAAAATAGACATGCAAAAACAACAGATATCTGTTACATAGTAGGGACTTAATAAAGCATTTGATGAAAATGATGGTATTGTTATTGATTTTATTCATTACATAGGCATGTATGTATGCAAACAGAATCCTCCAAGTTTTCTCCCCAAACTTTATTGTCCTTAGCCTTGTCTTCCTACCTCATTCACGGTCAATCCTATACCCTGCAGATACCATCAAGCTTGTTTTTTATTATTTCTTTAAACACATTAAAGCATAGTTGTTTTATAGTTTGCTTGATTATACCAATATCTGTAGTCTTTGTGGGTCCGTTGTCTGTTGTTTCTTGTCCACAGTGATTTTTGTGTGTGTATGCATCTTGTTCTCTTGTATGTTGTTCTGGTTATTGTACCTGAAAAATTATTTCTAGAAATAATGTGAATTCAGGATGAATGTATTTTTTTCCTGGACAGGTTTTAAATTTGTTCCTGCCAGCTCCTATTTAATTCCTCAACTAATGTGAACCTTGCCTTTGAATTTCTATTTCCCTTCCCACAAGACAGCCTCACTTTCCTGAGAAAATGAAAATTCACGTTTTTGTGTTAGGCAAATAGCCTCAGGATGAAAGTGGTTTTGTGTTCACTTACCATCCTGGGTTCTTGTTTGGCCTGTTATTTCTTACTATCTTCTTAGCTCTTTGTGGCTATTAGAAAGATGTTTATTATATTCAGCATTTTTAGCTGTTTTCAGCTGGAGAGTTGTTCAGATAGCCCAGCCTGCCATTCCTAGGAAATGGAAGTCTTCTTCCTGAAAACCCTGGTCAATGCTTCATTCCTGATCTTTTCTTTCTGTGTCCACTCTGCCAGTTTTCTGCCCCTGTTCTTTCACTGTACTTTGCTTATGAATAGGTCTTACTGGAATGTGATAGACAAACCTATGTTTCTTTTTAATTAATTAATTAATTAATTAATTAAATTTTGACTGCATTGGGTCTTTGTTGCTGCATGCAGGTTTTCTCTAGTTGCGGTGAGCAGGGGCTACTCTTCATTGTGGTGCATGGGCTTCTCATTGCAGTGGCTCCTCTTGTTGCAGAGCACAGGCTCTAGGTACGCGGGCTTCAGTAGTTGCAGCATGTGGGATCAGTAGTTGTGGCTCATGGGCTCTAGTGTGCAGGCAGGCTGAGTAGTTGTGGCACACAGGCTTAGTTGCTCCGTGTCATGTAGGATCTTCCCCGACCAGGACTTGAACCCATGTCCCCCACACTGGCAGGTGAATTCTTAAGCACTGTGCCACCAGTGAAGTCCCAAACCTATGTTTCTTGATGTGACATCATGGATCAACTTTTCATGATCTTTGGTACATATCTTTCTTTCTCTGCCTTGAGATTGATGGTATGGGGCACTTCCAGTTTCTCCAAAAAACGATCTTCTTGGTCCATTTGGACTCTGGTGTATTTTCAGGATAACCAATCTTAAATTATTTCTACTTAAAGCATGATAAAAATTAGACTGTTACAGAGGCAACGGCTACCAAATATACAAATAATGTTGCATATTTAGAATTGTATTACATACATGTTTGCATACATAATATTTCCTTTACTTCCTGTCCTGCTTGGGGGACATTTACTAGCCTTTTTACTTGTTATTGTTCTTATAATCCCCTTAGATTTGAGATTTTCCCCCAAAATTTCTCCTTGGCTTTTTCATTGCCCACTCCATTAGCACATTGGTTTATTAGCCAGCTATTTCCCTTTATATCTTGGCTTTCCCTCTTTCTATCACTTTTGACTTAAATGCTCTTTCTTGCTTCCCTGATAAAATCCTACTTAGTCTTCAAGACCAAGCTTATGTATCATCTCTGGTGAAGCTTTTCTTGATACTCACACAACAGCAGCAATTGCTCTTTATAGGTATTTCCAATTTACATTTATCACTGTTGCAGAGGGAGTTACAAATATGGAAATAGAAAAGGCTAGAATGAACTCTGTGCTGTTGGATTGGAATGAGGGGTGTATATAAAGAACTCATGATTTTAACTCTGATGCTGAGAAGAAGTAGAAGCTATGACATGCCAGTAGAATTGCATATACCAAGTACCCAGATCTTGGTTTCTAAATATAATTCTCCACTAAAAGGAACCAGGGCTGCTTGGAGAAAAGCAGGGCTTATTCCAGGGCTGGAACAGGGAAAACACAAGACAAGTCTGGAAGTTATGGTTGCGCCTAAAAGTGAAAAAGTACTTAAAGAATCTTTGAAGCACAGAACCCAGCTTAATATTCTCCACAGGCCAAATTTGTGTCAAACTGAGACTCAAAATAAAAGTAGTAACACAATATAACACATTGAGCAAACTAAGAATCTATGAGTCCATACTGGTATCAGTCAATTGATCAGGGAGAAGAGAAAGCTTTTCCTTACAGTAGAATAATAAATGTAAATAATAAATAATAATAATAAATAATAATAAATGTAGAAGAAATAATGGAGTTAGAAAATCACCATTTGACAACCATCAGAGTAATAAGTGATTTACCCTCTTTACATCACAGTAATTAATTATCAATTAATAAATCATTAATGGATGACAAAAGTAGGGGTTAAAGTTTGATGAGAAGAGGATATTTACATAATCCAATGTGTTTTCCACAAATTAATTATTAATCTCAAAAGGAAAAATAGTGACTTTACCATGTAAAATCCTGGCAGACAACATCTTAATCAAGTAGTAGGTAATAGGATAGATCAGCAGAATGTTCCTCTTGATATGATGCCCTGAGAAGGACACAGCATCAATTTTATAGTATTCTTCCCCAAAAAGGCATAACCTCAATTTAATTATGAGGAAATATTAGACAAATCCAAACTAAGGGGCATTCAACAAAACAGAATGTGTTTTTCAAAAATATCAAGGACATTGATGACAAAGAAAGACTGAGAAACAGTTCCAGGCTAAAGAGGACAATGAGGCGTGACAACTAAATGTAGCATGTGATCCTGGATTCAAGCCCAGGCTGAGGAATCAGTAGCTATAAAGGGCATATTGGACAACTGAGAAAATTTGAATATAGACTGTGAATTAGGTAATGATATTTTATCAATGTTAAATTTCCTAATTTTGATAATGTTGAGGTTATATAAGTGGATGTTCTTGTTCTCAGGGAGTATACACTGAAGTATTTAGGACTAACAGACCATATTTAAAACTTACTCATCAATGGTTTAGAAAAAATATGTATAGCTGTAGAGATAAAGTGAATGAAAAGCAAATGCAGTAAAATTTAAATTATTAATGATGTTTGGAAAAGAGTATGTGGGAGTTTTTTGAACTTGCATCAAAATAAATGTTAAAATAAACACTTAGGGAAATAAATACAATCCTGTGTATTTGCTTTTTATTGTTTATCTTTTCCCAGTTAGCATATAGGCTCCATAAGGATCTTGTCTTCCTTTCTCACTGCTGTATCCTCAGCACCCATAACAGTATCAAAATATAGGACTTCAGTCATTATTTGTTGAGTGAATAAAAGAAAAACAAAGACAAGTAACAAGAAAGTGGATTCCCATGCCTTTAATTTTTTTTTCTCTCCTGAAACCTTACTAAATCTTAAGTGAAATAAGTTTTTCAAAAGTTTTTCAAAAGGGGGGAAAATCCACAAGGAAAGGAAGAATTAAAGACAAGATAATAACTGCCGCCCCTCAACCCTCCTTCTTTGCAGAATATTGGGAAACTTTTCTCTGGGAAATCTAACCAAACCTAGTGAAAATAGTTAAATAAACTATATTTTGATTCTTTCCAATAAATGCCTCAGTCAGTTTACTTATGGTCTGTATTTACTGTACAGTAAAGCTCAAATTGGCAAGCATCACCCAAGTGGTAAGAATTTTTTTAAAAGATCAGCTTGTTAGTCTCTCACTTTTAAATATAAGCAAATAGCCAAGAATTTAAAATATCAAGAAAAGCCTCAAAGATGAAAGATAAAGACCAAAACAAACAACTTGGAATAAACAAGACTATGAACAGTAAAGGAAATTTTAAAATAAAAAAAGAGAGCTCTTGGAAATTAAAAACAAAGTGAGGGCTTCCCTGGTGGCGCCGTGGTTGAGAGTCCACCTGCCGATGCAGGGGACACGGGTTCGTGCCCTGGTCCGGGAAGATCCCACATGCCGCGGAGCGGCTGGGCCCGTGAGCCATGGCCGCTGGGCCTGCGCGTCGGGAGCCTGCACTCCGCAACAGGAGAGGCCACAACAGTGAGAGGCCCACGTACCGCAAAACAAACAAACAAACAAACAAACAAAAATCAAAGTGAGAAGAGCAATGGAAAACTCATTAGAAGACTTGGAGGATGAAGTTGAAGGAATATTCCAGAAAGTAGAGAAAAAATACAAAGAGATGAAAAATAGGAGAGAAAATATAGGAAAATTAGAGGACCACTCTAGGATGTCCAATATGTGAACAATAGGTATTCCCAAAAAAGGAGGAGAGAAAAATGTGTGTGTGTGTGTGTGTGTGTGTGTGTGGCAGGGTGGGGAAGGGGTGGAATCATACACCAAATAATTAACGAACATTTATAGAACTGAAAAATATGAATTTTAAGGTTAAAAGGGCCATCAAACCTCTAACAATATCAATGAAAAAATATCCATGACAAAGTAGTTTCAGTGAAATTTCAGCCCTTCAGTCTTCTGGGAGTGGGCTTCAGACAGGAACATGAGAAAGAATCAGTAATTAGCATGGTTTTGGCCTTCTCAAAACAATATTGCAAAGTAAAAAGCAATGGAGTCATGTTTTCAAACTACTAAAGAAACATGATTTCAATATAAAATTTTATATTATCCAAATAGTCAGTTGTGAGAGTAGAATAGGGACATTTCTGACATGCAAAAGTCTCAAAAAAATTTTAACCCTTTACAAAATTTTTCAGGAAACTCCTGGAGAATGTCCTCTACCACAATGAAAGTTAACTAGGAAAGAGGAAGACATGGGACATAAGAAACAGAAAATCCACCAAAGGTGAAAGAAAAAGGGAATCCCCAGGAAGATGGTAAAGGGACATCCCAGAATGACAACTGTGTATCGGGCACAAAGGGTAACCAATCCAGCAGAAGTATGTCAGAGCCTTCAAGAGGAACTTGAAGAAAATGAAACTGATGATCTACTTGGTAGGAAGGAACATAAGAGGTTATTAAGATGACCCAAAGAATGTTTGGGTTCAGTTTTTTGTCAGTCACAGAAAACTCTGCAGAGGAGAAAACAAGGTAATGATAATTTCAGAGAAAACAAAAAGTTGCACAGGAAAGTAACAGTAGTCCAGTTTACTACATGACTCAGCTCTGAATAACATAGTCAGACATAGCCATTCAATATTGATCTAGCCATATTTGAAGGATGGGGTTGGTGGGTCGGGGGAGGATGGTGTGTAGGAAAGAAACAGGAGGAAAAGGGATAAGTTCTCATATTTAATAGTGGAAAAATCAATTGATAATAGTTATATCAGCCATGGTTCAGTCAGGAGAGCAGAGTCACTGGGTGTTACAGATGGAGTTATTATAGGAACTAGATCTTATATGATTGTGAGAGGAGCTGAGGAAGGGAAGATCTGGAAGGGGAATTGGAGGGAAAAAGAGGAGTCACTAATATGTCTGAGAAGCCAAGTGTGCCCAACCACCATAGTGTGATGGCAAAGGAGGAATTTGTGGAGAGGTCTCTGGAAATCTACTGCCTCTGCAGCTGGTCATCTAGTAGCGGGCCTGGGGGCTCTGGATAAGCAGGAGCAGCATTCAGAAGAAGAGCAGGATGTAGAGCAGAGTGAGTTTCAAGCTGGTACCTGCTGTATACCTAGGCTTCTGTCCATCACTGCATCATACTGAAAAAAGACCTCCAAGAAAGTCTTGAATGCTGTTTCATTTCTGTCCCCCCAAATCCCATGTAAATTCCTCTTTTATTCAGCTCCAACCTAAAAGCATTACATGCCAGAGGATTTGAGAAATACAGTTCCCAACTTAACGCAAGTGATAGTATAAACCACAACACTCCATCTCTTGACAATCTGGCATCCAATACATACGTCTTTTAACCACATTTAACTTCCAAAGAAAGATAAATGCAAATTTATGCTTCTACAGTACATGGCACAGCTACCTGCACAAAAACATACAGACCGGCTTCCCAAAAGAGGATACCCAAAGTATCAGATGTCCCTTTATTAATCTTGGGGTGAAATTCATTCTTTTAGCTGAGTCACTCGCTATTTCATATTCTGTAGTTTAAATACTGAGATATGAGGTTAACTATCAATACAATTTACACAACTTATGTTAAATAGTAGAGGAGTAGGAGATGACAAAATATTGATATTTGTTATTTATATCAAATCAAGGAAGAAATACTTATTGCTATAGTGTGTGTTTCTGAAGCTAGTTATGTGATTGTAATTGGTACTTATAAGTTACTTTTATCTAGGACTGTAGTAGATGGACAGCCTACTAAAGTCTTGATTTGTATAACAGAAAAACTTTAGGTCTGGCTTACAGAAGTGTAACTTGAGTCACCACAATAGTCACAGCCCCTTAACCAACCCAGACTTGAGCCGGTTCACAGCCCCAGAGCTCCTTGAATGAAGACAAGGTCAGGTCTCTTGAGCAAGGACTCTCACAGTAAATCTTTCTCCTGGTCTCCCCCCACAGGACCTGGAACCATTTACCCAGATGACTGTGTTTTGGGGAGGAGGAAATAACTAGACTTCGGTTAATTTCTTGACACCCAAAATGTCAAGAGAAGGGGCTTATGAAGACTGGGTAATTGATAGAGTTTGGGCTTGGGTTCATCTCTGAATGGGCCTAGTGGATCCCCAAATTCATGCCATGGCTCTTTCCTCAGTTCTTGAATGAATGGTTGGAGTAGACGTAATCAGCAACTAGAACCCCTATGTTGATTCTTTGACATATATATATTTGTATTATCATGTGTATAAGGTATGAATTATTATTTTTAAATTTTCTATATTGTTCCAAAATTAAAGCAGCTTATGAAGATGCATAATAATACTACAAAATACAACATTAAAAATAGCTGAGAAAAAAATGGAGCAAGAAATGAGACTAGTACATAAAATACCTGACCATTTTGTATACTTGCTGATGGTAAGCCACAAATTTCCTCTTGAATAGTAACACAGTTCATTATAACCGTAAGTTAAAGACAAATCAATTGCTTAGGAGAGGTGGATCTACTTGGGATATCAATACTGAAAAAAGTTCTGGGGAGGGTGTTTCCTGCTCTTAGGGATGCTTGTCCTATTGTTCATCTCAATTAGCATAACTAATTGAGTGTCCACAAACAGTGAAAAGAGACATTCTCTTCTATTAGTGAAAATTGTGTCTCATTCTTAAAATAGCTGAGAATCTTTATCTCTTGTTATTAACCAAGTGTAGTAACACTTCCTTCCAGCAACCACATTCACACAAAAAAGAATGGAAATGACACTACTTTAGTTCAAAAGAGTTCAGAGTGCACAAGATTAAATAAAGGGAATAATTTTAAAGCTTCAGGTCAAATCTTGAGTTCTTTTCTTATGAGCTGGTCTGAGTTGCACTTCCTTTGAAGAGAGCCTCCTGGATCTCTTCCATGGGGATGAAGAACAAAATGAGAAATAGACCTTATCACATCAGTCTACAGAAGAGTTCTCAAGTGGCAGGACATAGTATTAATATTTGGAGGAGTCAAATATTTACACATTTTTCAAATGTTAAATAAGTGATTATGGTGTGGCTTTTAAAAACAACAAATTAGCCTGGATAAGGACTGGTCAGTGACCTGGTTGAAGATCTTTCATATCAATTAATTTAATTATTTCATACAAAATATAATAAGTGAACATAGGTTATCACATGCAGCTAGCAAAATGGACATTCAGCTTATATTTAACAGAAAAAAAATATCAATTTTGATACAATGACAAAAATGCCATAATTTGTTTCAAAGTAAGTAACGGATAAATTCTAGACTGGAAGAATAAGTATGACACCACCAAATTTCAACAATGAATCAGAAGATTGTGGGAAACTTTAAATCTGAGGATATGAATCTGATAACATAAAAGATAAGAGAACTCTAAATCAATTAGCTAATAAAAATGAGAGTCAGAGCCAAAGTCAGCCAAATCTGTGAACATAAATAATTAGGAAAGATTTAGAAAATGTAAACTCTATTCTATGGCAGCCACATCATACTGTTATGAAATCACTAACATCTTATGGTTTTTTTTTTTTTTTTTTTTTGCGGTAGGCGGGCCTCTCACTGTTGTGGCCTCTCCCATTGCGGAGCACAGGCTCCGGACGTGCAGGCTCAGCGGCCATGGCTCACGGGTGCAGCGGCTCTGCGGCATGTGGGATCTTCCCGGACTGGGGCACGAACCTGTGTCCCCTGCATCGGCAGGCGGACTCTCAACCACTGAGCCACCAGGGAAGCCCCATCTTATGGTTTTTAATATCAAAACAAGTGTCTTAGAAAGATCCCAAATAAAAACTTAAAAAGAACGGCATGGGGAAGAACTTTTTACAAGTGTAACACAAACATAGAAACTATAAAGTTAAGACTGACAAATTTAACTACATAAAATTATTTTGAAAGTTTTAGCATAGTAATGTACATCAAAAGTAAAGTTGAGAGACAAATGATAAACTTGGAAAAATATTTGCAACTCAAATAACAAAAGATTATCCATCTATCTATATTTTATATATATATATATATATATATATATATGTTCTACAAAACAAAATTAAGTGAGCAAGAGCAGAGAAAGAGGTAAATGATATCTTTGGATAATTCATGAAAAAGGAAACATAAATTGCTTGGGTATATTAAAGATGCATAATTTCATTTAAAAGAAAAGAAATAAAAATTAAAACCATTGAGATACCACTTTTTGCCTAGGAGTATCAAAGATCAAAACATGTTGGCCAGTATATAGGGAGATGGGCACTTTCCTCCATTGTAATTGGATAGAATCTCTGTGGAAGGCAATTTTAAAGATACACATACACACACACGCACAGGTATGTCTAACTGTTGATCCAACTTTTCTACTTTTAGGAATTTATAATACAAATTTAAAATGACCCATGAAAAGGTTAATTGAAACATTGCTTATAACAGAAGAAGAATGAAGATAATCTGAATGTCTATCAGTAGGGACCTGGCTAAATACAGCCATACAATGAAATGATAGGTGACTGTATAAAAACAACAAGAACATTTGCTATGAACTGATACCGAATGAACTCTAAGATGCATGAAAAAAATCAAGGTGCAGATTAGTGAATAGAGTATTCTACTAGTTGCCTAAAAGGGTGAAGAATATATATGTGTATACACACACATTTTCTTGATAAGCACAACATATCTCTGGAAGTGTACTAAAAACCTGGAAGGTTGTACATGAATAACTGGCTGTTTCTGAGGAGGAGAACTGGCTGGCTGGTAGAGAGGCTTTTCCCTGTATGCCCTTTATTAACGGTTAAATTTTAGCTGTATGAATGAATTACAAGTCAAAAAAGTAAAGTAGGCAATTTGCTTCTCATCTATAACATCATCTCCCCCCCAACTCCCCCCCAGCCCCCGCACGGGCACTCAGTTAACCTTCTCTATCACCAGTGCGTGGCATGAAGTCAACCTCGTCAGTACGCTTCTTTGTAAACAGACACCAGACACATGCCTATTTATAAGGCTAGTTTAATGAAACCACCGTCTAAACTCAGTTTGAAGAAAAAGCCCATTGAGTCTCCAAGATGGAGAAACTGTGAACTCTGAGCCTCAACAACAACACTTTCACAGTTTAGAAATGAAAGGGCACAGAAATATGGGGTTAAAGTTAATGATAGTTTAGGATCCCCCAGGGATGTGTTTTTTAGTAGCAAGAACATTCCTGGGTTCTTGAAATCAGGAGAAATATTCAGTGAATGGCAAAAAAAAAAAAAAAAAAAGGAGAAAAAAAATCTGCTTTATCAACAAACTAGCCCAAAGCGATTAAGTGTGAGATTCTAAGTACCCCAAGAACTAAGTGTGACAGATCTTTTTGAAGTTCCATGGTGTCCTTTAAAAAGCAGAGACAGACCAGGAGAGAGCACAAGGAGAAAGGAATTAGGAATCTTCTTTACTTCTAGCGCCCATTCTTGTCTTGTTAAGAGCATTAACCTATCTTCAGCAGAAGTGGTGCTGTTAAAATTCTTTTTTTGTGAAATGGATCTAGGAGTTCACTAAACTGAAAAGTATCTCTGGTTTAAAAAATGCCATCAGTGCAACCCAAATGATTAAAATTTTGGAAAGTAACCTTTGAAGACAGAGATTGAAAGTGGTCTGTAAATTTAAGGATGACAGTTGCTAACTCTCATCTTTCTATATTGAAAACTCATCAACGATGAGTTTGTCCTGACACTGTTAGACTCCGTAGCAAACTTCTTGATAGAAATAGAAAATTGATTGTAAACTAGAACATGGTAGGGGTGAAAGAGATCTTGTTCTAATTTCCTAAAAATACCAGCAAGGAAACAGATCCAGAGACTTGTCCAAAATGACCCAGCTGGTTAATGGTAGAGCTAGATCTACTTGGTCTTGTGCTTATTTTTGTCTTTATATATTTTAAAAGATACTGATGACCACTAACCTTGAATGAGTCCCAAGGCTGTACAGAAAGGTAGATGGCTTATTTATAGAGGACTTTGTTCTTTCATGGATTTAACTCCTTTAGAAGTGCAATACATTTGGTGTGCGCATGTGTGAGTGTATGGGAGAAATGGTATTTCTGATGATTGGGGGATATTCACTGGAATATCATGTCAAATGCTGGTCCACTCCCTAAACTGAAATGTTTCCAATCACTTCCAAATTCTGTGACAAAAATCAGACTCTGAAAGCTGAGAAACAGATCCACTGTTGCTGTTATGTGCTTTGTCAACTCTACTTGTGCTCTATGGGCCAATCTCAGGGGCTGAATTTTCTTATCTGGGAAATGGGACCAGGGACTTCAATTCAGATTGACTTGGGTGTTCTCAGACATACATAAAGTGAATAACACTAAAATTCTTAGCACATAAATATTGCTATATAATAGTGATTCCATAAAAATAATTATGGATAGGCATTAATGGAACAATTAATAAACATGACTATTTTAATATTCTTGTTGTTTCTATATGATTGTCTCAAATCCCCAACCTTCTGAACATCTTCTGAAACTGAAGGCATAGAGAAAGAAATTTAAATGATACAAAATGCTAGCATAATAATATGGTACCTGAGGTCATATTTGCAGACATTCCTACTGCCATGGTTAGCAGTATAAATTCTTATCTTTTGCCTAGGGGTAAATACATTCATTCCTACAGTAATGAATTCAGGACAGAAGATTTCACCAGAATGAAATCAGATAGTGTAAGTGTATTTAGTGTAACACTTTGTTAAACAGAGTATTCCCCAAACTCAAGGCACCTAAAAGTTCAATTCAGGAGACTTTGAGGATGGGGGAGGGAGGAGGATTATGAATGAGAAATACTTCAGTAGAAAGTGAACTTTTCTTTGAAGAACCAAGGCCCCAATTTTTAGCGTACTTCAAGAAAGGGATCAAAGGTTTTTGTAAGTTTTTCTGGAGGAGACACAAGTCAAGAAGTACAACCTCTAAGGATAAGCAAAGTATTGGAATACTCTTTTTACTCCCTAAACCGAAGACGCGTTTTAGTTTCAGCCTTGCTAACATCTTCCTGTAAAGCAAAGCCAAGACGTAAAACTTAAGAGTGGCAGAGGTGTGGCATCTTTCGGGGTGCGGCTCAAGTTTAAACGCCACTTTAGAAGCAGCCGTCCCGGCCGGGAGCTCGGAAAGGAAGGTTTACGAGAAGCCATCAGTCAGTCAGATCTTCCTGCTGGAAGGTCGGCGCTGAGGCTGGAGTCGACCCCGGAGCAGCGGAGAAGACGCCTTGGGGGTGAAGACAGCTGGGCTGTCGGGCCAGCACAGTCAGGGGGCGCCTCCACCTCAGCTACTCTTCAGTTTAGCCACCCACTCCAGGAAGGCCGGGAGGGGATTCGCCTGGGGGTAGGCTCGCTGGAGGCTGTCAGCGCTCTTTAGGACCTCAGGGAAACCGGAGAGGTTCTGGCTTTAGGACCCAGGAACTCCGAGGCAGCCCTGACTTAGTTGCCTTGGACCACAGCACCACCTACTTATAGAAGCATCCCGAGCCTCGGCCCGACTGCATCTCCATCGGAAAGTGAGCTCGCCATCCCTTTGGCCTCCCGGGAGCGTTCTGTCTCCCACAGCTTGGAAACGGAGAAACCTTAGCTGTGAAGTGGCTGTGGAGAGAGCTCTGGAAACCGCACAATTGGACAGGGACCCAGAGAGTGAGGGCGGGCGTAACCCTTGCCGTAGGATCGCACTCACCGGCGGGGACGCAGCATCCCAGAGGCTGCGGACCCGCCCGCCCCGCCGCGCTCCTGCTAGGCGCGGGCAGTCCAGAGGACCCTCCGGGCACTTCGAACCCAAGGCAGCCGCCGGGATTCCAGAGCTGCTACGCGCTCCCGGCGGGTCTCGGCAAACTTTTCCCCAGCCCACGTGCTAGCGAGGCGTCTCGCTTTCCGAGCCCTGGATGGAGCTCCGCGCCTAGGCACGCCGCACAGACTGAGACGTAAGTGCTCACGGTAGGCGACCCGCGCCTGGCCACCGCGACCACGGCGCTTGGGTACCCCACTGTGGGACCAAAGGACCGAAGAGCGCGCCTTTAACCCTGCACCCTCGGGAACTGTGGAGCTCTTTTCTTTTCCGGAGCGCCCGCGCAAAGTCCTTTTCCCCGGGTCGGAGCCTATAGGTCTGCAGAGGTTGCTAATTCACTGATTGTAATCACCTTCCTCTCCAAGTTGCAGGCAGCTGTGCGCTTGGGTTTAAGCTGCTCCGCAGCTCCTGCCAGGCAGTGAGTTCGCTTCCCCGCCTCCCTCCCCTACTTAAATTGGGACGCGTGAAGAGGCAGCTGCCTCCCTGGGCCTCTCTCCACCCGGCTTCTCCTCCTCGTCTCTCAGGTTCAAGGCGGAAAGATGCTGGTTGCGCCGAACTGACCGGTGCAGGCCCCTGGGCTAGTGGCGACTCCCCCTCGGCGTCTTCCTCAACAGCGCGGACGGCGCCGGCTCCTCGGATGAGCCCTCCAGTTCCCCGACTTTGAGAGGCGTCTCTCCCCCGCCCAACCGCCCAGATGCAGTTTCGTCTCTTCTCCTTTGCCCTCATCATCCTGAACTGTATGGATTACAGCCACTGCCAAGGCAATCGATGGAGACGCAGTAAGAGAGGTGGGTTCTACCCTGCCGGAGGCGCGTGGGGTCGGGGTCGGGGGCGCGGGTGGCGGCGCTCGCTCAGGGGCTCAGGTGGGCAGGACCGTGCCCTCCACCCCCCGCCATTGAGCGCCACCGCTCCCCGCTTTCCGGTCTCCGGAGCTCTGCCGAACGCTCTGTCTTCTCCGTGCTCAGTAGGCGCGGCGAGCCGGAGCGAGACGCGCGGCGAGCCGGGCGTCCTGCGGGAGTTCAGGGCTGAGCGGTGCGGTCCGTACCCACGTTGACTGCCGAGCTTCTACTTCTGAACTCTTCTCTCTTTCGGTCTCCCTCTCTTTTTTTAAGCCTGACATCTTTTTTTTCTTGTTCTTTTTGTCTTTTTCTCTTTTTAGTCCTCTCAACCATCTTCCCTGAAGCTCATCTTTCTCTACATTCACCACCCACGTGCGCCCCAAGTCCTGACCCCAGATAGCTTTGGACACGGCCTACTCCTCTGCGTGCGTGTGTGTGTTGGGGTGTGTGTGTGTGTGTGTCTGCGCGCGCGTGTGGGATAGA